>NC_064826.1:127477442-128112068 GCF_024166365.1 Elephas maximus indicus
TCCCTGACAGGACAGACATCGATTGTGGCTGGGCACCAACTAGTTCTTCTGGTCTCAGGATAATATAGGTCTCTGGTTCATGTGGCCCTTTCTGTCTCTTGGGTTCTTAGTTGTCTTGTGACCTTGGTGTTCTTCCTTTGCCTTTGCTCCAGGTGGGTTGAGACCAATTAATGTATTTTGGATGGCCGCTTGTTGGCATTTAGGTCCCCAGGCGCCACAATTCAAAGTGGGATGCAGAGTGTTTTCATAATAGAATTGTTTTGCCCGTTGACTTCGAAGTCCCCTCAAACCAAGTTCCCCAGACCCCAGCCCCTGCTCCGCTGACCTTTGAAGCTTTCATTTTATCCCGGAAACCTCTTTACTTTTAATCCAGTCCAATTAGGCTGACCTTCCTTGTTTTGAGTGTTGTCTTTCCCTTCACCCAAAGCAGTTCTTATCTACAGATTGATCAATAAAAACCCTCTCCCTCCCTCCCTCCCCCCTTTGTAACCACATGAGTATGTGTTATTCACCGTTTTTTTCTATTTCTCAAGATCTTATAATAGTGGTCTTATACTATATTTGTCCTTTTGCAACTGACTCATTTTGCTCAGCATAATGCCTTCCAGATTCCTCCATGTTATGAAATGTTTCAGAGATTCGTCACTGTTCTTTATCGCTGCGTAGTATTCCATTGTGTGAATATACCACAATTTATTTACCCATTCGTCCGTTGACGGACATCTTGGTTGCTTCCAGCTTTTTGCTATTGTAAACAGAGCTGCAATAAACATGGGTGTGCATATATCTGTTTGTGTGAAGGCTCTTGTATCTCTAGGGTATATTCCGAGGAGTGGGATTTCTGGGTTGTATGGTAGTTCTATTTCTAACTGTTTAAGATAACGCCAGATGGATTTCCAAAGTGGTTGTACCATTTTACAATCCCACCAGCAGTGTATGAGAGTTCCAATCTCTCCGCAGCCTCTCCAACATTTATTATTTTGTGTTATTTGAATTAATGCCAGTCTGGTTGGTGTGAGATGGAATCTCATCGTAGTTTTAATTTGCATTTCTCTAATGGCTAATGATCGAGAGCATTTTCTCATGTATCTGTTGGCTGCCTGAATATCTTCCTTAGTGAAATGTGTGTTCATATCCTTTGCCCACTTCTTGATTGGGTTGTTTGTCTTTTTGTGGTTGAGTTTTGACAGAATCATGTAGATTTTAGAGATCAGGCGCTGGTCTGAGATGTCATAGCTGAATATTCTTTCCCAGTCTGTAGGTGGTCTTTTTACTCTTTTGGTGAAGTCTTTAGATGAGCATAGGTGTTTGATTTTCAGGAGCTCCCAGTTATCTGGTTTCTCTTCATCATTTTTGGTAATGTTTTGTATTCTGTTTATGCCCTGTATTAGGGCTCCTAGGGTTGTCCCTATTTTTTCTTCCATGATCTTTATCGTTTTAGTCTTTATGTTTGGGTCTTTGATCCACTTGGAGTTAGTTTTTGTGCATGGTGTGAGGTATGGGTCCTGTTTCATTCTTTTGCAGATGGATATCCAGGTATGCCAGCACCATTTGTTAAAAAGACTATTATTTCCCCAATTGACTGACACTGGTCCTTTGTCAAATATCAGCTGCTTATACGTGGATGGATTTATATCTGGATTCTCAATTCTGTTCCATTGGTCTATGTGCCTGTTGTTGTACCAGTACCAGGCTGTTTTGACTACTGTAGCTATATAATAGGTTCTGAAATCAGGTAGGGTGAGGCCTCCCACTTTCTTCTTCTTTTTCAGTAATGTTTTGCTTATCCGGGGGTTCTTTCCTTTCCATATGAAATTAGTGATTTGTTTCTCTATCCCCTTAAAGTATGACATTGGTATTTGGATTGGAAGTGCGTTATATGTATAGATGGCTTTTGGTAGAATAGACATTTTTACTATGTTAAGTCTTCCTATCCATGAGCAGGGTATGTTTTTCCACTTAAGCATGTCCTTTTGAATTTCTTGTAGCAGAGTTTTATAGTTTTCTTTGTATAGGTCTTTTACATCCTTGGTAAGATTTATTCCTAAGTATTTTATCTTCATGGGGGCTACTGTGAATGGTATTGATTTGGTTATTTCCTCTTCGGTGTTCTTTTTGTTGATGTAGAGGAATCCAAGTGATTTTTGGTATGTTTATTTTATATCCTGAGACTCTGCCAAACTCTTCTATTAGTTTCAGTAGTTTTCTGGAGGATTCCTTAGGGTTTTCCATGTATACGATCATGTCATCTGCAAATAGTGATAGCTTTACTTCCTCCTTACCAATCTGGATACCCTTTATTTCTTTGTCTAGCCTAATTGCCCTGGCTACGACTTCAAGTACGATGTTGAATAAGAGCGGTGACAAAGGGCATCCTTGTCTGGTTCCCGTTCTCAAGGGAAATGCTTTCAGGTTCTCTCCATTTAGAGTGATATTGGCCGTTGGCTTTGCATAGATGCCCTTTATTATGTTGCGGAATTTTCCTTCACTACCTATTTTGGTAAGAGTTTTTATCATAAATGGGTGTTGAACTTTGTCAAATGCCTTTTCTGCATCTATTGATAAGATCATGTGGTTTTTATCTTTTGTTTTATTTATGTGATGGATTACATTAATGGTTTTTCTGATATTAAACCAGCCTTGCATACCTGGTATAAATCCCACTTGATCAGGGTGAATTATTTTTTTGATGTGTTGTTGGATTCTATTGGCTAGAATTTTTTTGAGGATTTTTGCATCTATGTTCATGAGGGATATAGGTCTAAAATTTTCTTTTTTTGTAATGTCTTTACCTGGTTTTGGTATCAGGGAGATGGTGGCTTCATAGAATGAGTTGGGTAGTATTCCGTCTTTTACTATGCTTTGAAATACCTTCAGTAGTAGTGGTGTTAGGTCTTCTCTAAAGGTTTGGTAGAACTCTGCAGTGAAGCCGTCTGGGCCAGGACTTTTTTTTGTTGGAAGTTTTTTGATTACCGTTTCAATCTCTTTTTTTTTCAATTTTTATTAAGCTTCAAGTGAACATTTACCATTCCAATCAGTCTGTCACATGTAGGTTTACATACATCTTACTCCCTTCTCCCACTTGCTCTCCCCCTATTGAGTCAGCCCTTACAGTCTCTCGTTTCGTGCCAATTTTGCCATCTTCCCTCTCTCTCTCTCTTCCCATCCCCCCTCCAGTCAAGAGTTGCCAACACACTCTCCCGTGTCCACCTGATTTAATTAGCTCACTCTTCATCAGCATCTCTCTCCCCCCCACTGACCAGTCCTTTTCATGCCTGATGATTTGTCTTCGTTGATGGTTCCTGTCCTGTGCCATCAGGAGTTCTGGGGAGCATTGTGTCTGGGATTCCTCTAGTCGCAATCATACCATTAGGTGTGGTCTTTTAATGAGAATTTGGGGTCTGTATCCCATTGGTCTCCTGCTCCCTCAGGAGTTGTCTGTTGTGCTCCCTGACAGGACAGACATCGATTGTGGCTGGGCACCAACTAGTTCTTCTGGTCTCAGGATAATATCGGTCTCTGGTTCATGTGGCCCTTTCTGTCTCTTGGGTTCTTAGTTGTCTTGTGACCTTGGTGTTCTTCCTTTGCCTTTGCTCCAGGTGGGTTGAGACCAATTAATGTATTTTGGATGGCCGCTTGTTGGCATTTAGGTCCCCAGGCGCCACAATTCAAAGTGGGATGCAGAGTGTTTTCATAATAGAATTGTTTTGCCCGTTGACTTCGAAGTCCCCTCAAACCAAGTTCCCCAGACCCCAGCCCCTGCTCCGCTGACCTTTGAAGCTTTCATTTTATCCCGGAAACCTCTTTACTTTTAATCCAGTCCAATTAGGCTGACCTTCCTTGTTTTGAGTGTTGTCTTTCCCTTCACCCAAAGCAGTTCTTATCTACAGATTGATCAATAAAAACCCTCTCCCTCCCTCCCTCCCCCCTTTGTAACCACATGAGTATGTGTTATTCACCGTTTTTTTCTATTTCTCAAGATCTTATAATAGTGGTCTTATACTATATTTGTCCTTTTGCAACTGACTCATTTTGCTCAGCATAATGCCTTCCAGATTCCTCCATGTTATGAAATGTTTCAGAGATTCGTCACTGTTCTTTATCGCTGCGTAGTATTCCATTGTGTGAATATACCACAATTTATTTACCCATTCGTCCGTTGACGGACATCTTGGTTGCTTCCAGCTTTTTGCTATTGTAAACAGAGCTGCAATAAACATGGGTGTGCATATATCTGTTTGTGTGAAGGCTCTTGTATCTCTAGGGTATATTCCGAGGAGTGGGATTTCTGGGTTGTATGGTAGTTCTATTTCTAACTGTTTAAGATAACGCCAGATGGATTTCCAAAGTGGTTGTACCATTTTACAATCCCACCAGCAGTGTATGAGAGTTCCAATCTCTCCGCAGCCTCTCCAACATTTATTATTTTGTGTTATTTGAATTAATGCCAGTCTGGTTGGTGTGAGATGGAATCTCATCGTAGTTTTAATTTGCATTTCTCTAATGGCTAATGATCGAGAGCATTTTCTCATGTATCTGTTGGCTGCCTGAATATCTTCCTTAGTGAAATGTGTGTTCATATCCTTTGCCCACTTCTTGATTGGGTTGTTTGTCTTTTTGTGGTTGAGTTTTGACAGAATCATGTAGATTTTAGAGATCAGGCGCTGGTCTGAGATGTCATAGCTGAATATTCTTTCCCAGTCTGTAGGTGGTCTTTTTACTCTTTTGGTGAAGTCTTTAGATGAGCATAGGTGTTTGATTTTCAGGAGCTCCCAGTTATCTGGTTTCTCTTCATCATTTTTGGTAATGTTTTGTATTCTGTTTATGCCCTGTATTAGGGCTCCTAGGGTTGTCCCTATTTTTTCTTCCATGATCTTTATCGTTTTAGTCTTTATGTTTGGGTCTTTGATCCACTTGGAGTTAGTTTTTGTGCATGGTGTGAGGTATGGGTCCTGTTTCATTCTTTTGCAGATGGATATCCAGGTATGCCAGCACCATTTGTTAAAAAGACTATTATTTCCCCAATTGACTGACACTGGTCCTTTGTCAAATATCAGCTGCTTATACGTGGATGGATTTATATCTGGATTCTCAATTCTGTTCCATTGGTCTATGTGCCTGTTGTTGTACCAGTACCAGGCTGTTTTGACTACTGTAGCTATATAATAGGTTCTGAAATCAGGTAGGGTGAGGCCTCCCACTTTCTTCTTCTTTTTCAGTAATGTTTTGCTTATCCGGGGGTTCTTTCCTTTCCATATGAAATTAGTGATTTGTTTGTCTATCCCCTTAAAGTATGACATTGGTATTTGGATTGGAAGTGCGTTATATGTATAGATGGCTTTTGGTAGAATAGACATTTTTACTATGTTAAGTCTTCCTATCCATGAGCAGGGTATGTTTTTCCACTTAAGTATGTCCTTTTGAATTTCTTGTAGCAGAGTTTTATAGTTTTCTTTGTATAGGTCTTTTACATCCTTGGTAAGATTTATTCCTAAGTATTTTATCTTCATGGGGGCTACTGTGAATGGTATTGATTTGGTTATTTCCTCTTCGGTGTTCTTTTTGTTGATGTAAAGGAATCCAAGTGATTTTTGGTATGTTTATTTTATATCCTGAGACTCTGCCAAACTTCTATTAGTTTCAGTAGTTTTCTGGAGGATTCCTTAGGGTTTTCCATGTATACGATCATGTCATCTGCAAATAGTGATAGCTTTACTTCCTCCTTACCAATCTGGATACGCTTTATTTCTTTGTCTAGCCTAATTGCCCTGGCTACGACTTCAAGTACGATGTTGAATAAGAGCGGTGATAAAGGGCATCCTTGTCTGGTTCCCGTTCTCAAGGGAAATGCTTTCAGGTTCTCTCCATTTAGAGTGATATTGGCCGTTGGCTTTGCATAGATGCCCTTTATTATGTTGCGGAATTTTCCTTCACTACCTATTTTGGTAAGAGTTTTTATCATAAATGGGTGTTGAACTTTGTCAAATGCCTTTTCTGCATCTATTGATAAGATCATGTGGTTTTTATCTTTTGTTTTATTTATGTGATGGATTACATTAATGGTTTTTCTGATATTAAACCAGCCTTGCATACCTGGTATAAATCCCACTTGATCAGGGTGAATTATTTTTTTGATGTGTTGTTGGATTCTATTGGCTAGAATTTTGTTGAGGATTTTTGCATCTATGTTCATGAGGGATATAGGTCTAAAATTTTCTTTTTTTGTAATGTCTTTACCTGGTTTTGGTATCAGGGAGATGGTGGCTTCATAGAATGAGTTGGGTAGTATTCCGTCTTTTACTATGCTTTGAAATACCTTCAGTAGTAGTGGTGTTAGGTCTTCTCTAAAGGTTTGGTAGAACTCTGCTTGAAGCCGTCTGGGCCAGGACTTTTTTTTGTTGGAAGTTTTTTGATTACCGTTTCAATCTCTTTTTTTTTTTTTTTTTTTTAATTTTTATTAAGCTTCAAGTGAACATTTACCATTCCAATCAGTCTGTCACATGTAGGTTTACATACATCTTACTCCCTTCTCCCACTTGCTCTCCCCCTATTGAGTCAGCCCTTACAGTCTCTCGTTTCGTGCCAATTTTGCCATCTTCCCTCTCTCTCTCTCTTCCCATCCCCCCTCCAGTCAAGAGTTGCCAACACACTCTCCCGTGTCCACCTGATTTAATTAGCTCACTCTTCATCAGCATCTCTCTCCCCCCCACTGACCAGTCCTTTTCATGCCTGATGATTTGTCTTCGTTGATGGTTCCTGTCCTGTGCCATCAGAAGTTCTGGGGAGCATTGTGTCTGGGATTCCTCTAGTCGCAATCATACCATTAGGTGTGGTCTTTTAATGAGAATTTGGGGTCTGTATCCCATTGGTCTCCTGCTCCCTCAGGAGTTGTCTGTTGTGCTCCCTGACAGGACAGACATCGATTGTGGCTGGGCACCAACTAGTTCTTCTGGTCTCAGGATAATATAGGTCTCTGGTTCATGTGGCCCTTTCTGTCTCTTGGGTTCTTAGTTGTCTTGTGACCTTGGTGTTCTTCCTTTGCCTTTGCTCCAGGTGGGTTGAGACCAATTAATGTATTTTGGATGGCCGCTTGTTGGCATTTAGGTCCCCAGGCGCCACAATTCAAAGTGGGATGCAGAGTGTTTTCATAATAGAATTGTTTTGCCCGTTGACTTCGAAGTCCCCTCAAACCAAGTTCCCCAGACCCCAGCCCCTGCTCCGCTGACCTTTGAAGCTTTCATTTTATCCCGGAAACCTCTTTACTTTTAATCCAGTCCAATTAGGCTGACCTTCCTTGTTTTGAGTGTTGTCTTTCCCTTCACCCAAAGCAGTTCTTATCTACAGATTGATCAATAAAAACCCTCTCCCTCCCTCCCTCCCCCCTTTGTAACCACATGAGTATGTGTTATTCACCGTTTTTTTCTATTTCTCAAGATCTTATAATAGTGGTCTTATACTATATTTGTCCTTTTGCAACTGACTCATTTTGCTCAGCATAATGCCTTCCAGATTCCTCCATGTTATGAAATGTTTCAGAGATTCGTCACTGTTCTTTATCGCTGCGTAGTATTCCATTGTGTGAATATACCACAATTTATTTACCCATTCGTCCGTTGACGGACATCTTGGTTGCTTCCAGCTTTTTGCTATTGTAAACAGAGCTGCAATAAACATGGGTGTGCATATATCTGTTTGTGTGAAGGCTCTTGTATCTCTAGGGTATATTCCGAGGAGTGGGATTTCTGGGTTGTATGGTAGTTCTATTTCTAACTGTTTAAGATAACGCCAGATGGATTTCCAAAGTGGTTGTACCATTTTACAATCCCACCAGCAGTGTATGAGAGTTCCAATCTCTCCGCAGCCTCTCCAACATTTATTATTTTGTGTTATTTGAATTAATGCCAGTCTGGTTGGTGTGAGATGGAATCTCATCGTAGTTTTAATTTGCATTTCTCTAATGGCTAATGATCGAGAGCATTTTCTCATGTATCTGTTGGCTGCCTGAATATCTTCCTTAGTGAAATGTGTGTTCATATCCTTTGCCCACTTCTTGATTGGGTTGTTTGTCTTTTTGTGGTTGAGTTTTGACAGAATCATGTAGATTTTAGAGATCAGGCGCTGGTCTGAGATGTCATAGCTGAATATTCTTTCCCAGTCTGTAGGTGGTCTTTTTACTCTTTTGGTGAAGTCTTTAGATGAGCATAGGTGTTTGATTTTCAGGAGCTCCCAGTTATCTGGTTTCTCTTCATCATTTTTGGTAATGTTTTGTATTCTGTTTATGCCCTGTATTAGGGCTCCTAGGGTTGTCCCTATTTTTTCTTCCATGATCTTTATCGTTTTAGTCTTTATGTTTGGGTCTTTGATCCACTTGGAGTTAGTTTTTGTGCATGGTGTGAGGTATGGGTCCTGTTTCATTCTTTTGCAGATGGATATCCAGGTATGCCAGCACCATTTGTTAAAAAGACTATTATTTCCCCAATTGACTGACACTGGTCCTTTGTCAAATATCAGCTGCTTATACGTGGATGGATTTATATCTGGATTCTCAATTCTGTTCCATTGGTCTATGTGCCTGTTGTTGTACCAGTACCAGGCTGTTTTGACTACTGTAGCTGTATAATAGGTTCTGAAATCAGGTAGGGTGAGGCCTCCCACTTTCTTCTTCTTTTTCAGTAATGTTTTGCTTATCCGGGGGTTCTTTCCTTTCCATATGAAATTAGTGATTTGTTTGTCTATCCCCTTAAAGTATGACATTGGTATTTGGATTGGAAGTGCGTTATATGTATAGATGGCTTTTGGTAGAATAGACATTTTTACTATGTTAAGTCTTCCTATCCATGAGCAGGGTATGTTTTTCCACTTAAGTATGTCCTTTTGAATTTCTTGTAGCAGAGTTTTATAGTTTTCTTTGTATAGGTCTTTTACATCCTTGGTAAGATTTATTCCTAAGTATTTTATCTTCATGGGGGCTACTGTGAATGGTATTGATTTGGTTATTTCCTCTTCGGTGTTCTTTTTGTTGATGTAGAGGAATCCAAGTGATTTTTGGTATGTTTATTTTATATCCTGAGACTCTGCCAAACTCTTCTATTAGTTTCAGTAGTTTTCTGGAGGATTCCTTAGGGTTTTCCATGTATACGATCATGTCATCTGCAAATAGTGATAGCTTTACTTCCTCCTTACCAATCTGGATACGCTTTATTTCTTTGTCTAGCCTAATTGCCCTGGCTACGACTTCAAGTACGATGTTGAATAAGAGCGGTGAT
This sequence comes from Elephas maximus indicus, assembly GCF_024166365.1. Taxonomy (NCBI): domain Eukaryota; kingdom Metazoa; phylum Chordata; class Mammalia; order Proboscidea; family Elephantidae; genus Elephas; species Elephas maximus. Next base: position 127,486,709 of record NC_064826.1, read on the forward strand.
AAAGGGCATCCTTGTCTGGTTCCCGTTCTCAAGGGAAATGCTTTCAGGTTCTCTCCATTTAGAGTGATATTGGCCGTTGGCTTTGCATAGATGCCCTTTATTAGGTTGCGGAATTTTCCCTCACTTCCTATTTTGGTAAGAGTTTTTATCATAAATGGGTGTTGAACTTTGTCAAATGCCTTTTCTGCATCTATTGATAAGATCATGTGGTTTTTATCTTTTGTTTTATTTATGTGATGGATTACATTAATGGTTTTTCTGATATTAAACCAGCCTTGCATACCTGGTATAAATCCCACTTGATCAGGGTGAATTATTTTTTTGATGTGTTGTTGGATTCTATTGGCTAGAATTTTTTTGAGGATTTTTGCATCTATGTTCATGAGGGATATAGGTCTAAAATTTTCTTTTTTTGTAATGTCTTTACCTGGTTTTGGTATCAGGGAGATGGTGGCTTCATAGAATGAGTTGGGTAGTATTCCGTCTTTTACTATGCTTTGAAATACCTTCAGTAGTAGTGGTGTTAGGTCTTCTCTAAAGGTTTGGTAGAACTCTGCAGTGAAGCCGTCTGGGCCAGGACTTTTTTTTGTTGGAAGTTTTTTGATTACCGTTTCAATCTCTTTTTTTTTTTTTTTTTTTAATTTTTATTAAGCTTCAAGTGAACATTTACCATTCCAATCAGTCTGTCACATGTAGGTTTACATACATCTTACTCCCTTCTCCCACTTGCTCTCCCCCTATTGAGTCAGCCCTTACAGTCTCTCGTTTCGTGCCAATTTTGCCATCTTCCCTCTCTCTCTCTCTTCCCATCCCCCCTCCAGTCAAGAGTTGCCAACACACTCTCCCGTGTCCACCTGATTTAATTAGCTCACTCTTCATCAGCATCTCTCTCCCCCCCACTGACCAGTCCTTTTCATGCCTGATGATTTGTCTTCGTTGATGGTTCCTGTCCTGTGCCATCAGAAGTTCTGGGGAGCATTGTGTCTGGGATTCCTCTAGTCGCAATCATACCATTAGGTGTGGTCTTTTAATGAGAATTTGGGGTCTGTATCCCATTGGTCTCCTGCTCCCTCAGGAGTTGTCTGTTGTGCTCCCTGACAGGACAGACATCGATTGTGGCTGGGCACCAACTAGTTCTTCTGGTCTCAGGATAATATAGGTCTCTGGTTCATGTGGCCCTTTCTGTCTCTTGGGTTCTTAGTTGTCTTGTGACCTTGGTGTTCTTCCTTTGCCTTTGCTCCAGGTGGGTTGAGACCAATTAATGTATTTTGGATGGCCGCTTGTTGGCATTTAGGTCCCCAGGCGCCACAATTCAAAGTGGGATGCAGAGTGTTTTCATAATAGAATTGTTTTGCCCGTTGACTTCGAAGTCCCCTCAAACCAAGTTCCCCAGACCCCAGCCCCTGCTCCGCTGACCTTTGAAGCTTTCATTTTATCCCGGAAACCTCTTTACTTTTAATCCAGTCCAATTAGGCTGACCTTCCTTGTTTTGAGTGTTGTCTTTCCCTTCACCCAAAGCAGTTCTTATCTACAGATTGATCAATAAAAACCCTCTCCCTCCCTCCCTCCCCCCTTTGTAACCACATGAGTATGTGTTATTCACCGTTTTTTTCTATTTCTCAAGATCTTATAATAGTGGTCTTATACTATATTTGTCCTTTTGCAACTGACTCATTTTGCTCAGCATAATGCCTTCCAGATTCCTCCATGTTATGAAATGTTTCAGAGATTCGTCACTGTTCTTTATCGCTGCGTAGTATTCCATTGTGTGAATATACCACAATTTATTTACCCATTCGTCCGTTGACGGACATCTTGGTTGCTTCCAGCTTTTTGCTATTGTAAACAGAGCTGCAATAAACATGGGTGTGCATATATCTGTTTGTGTGAAGGCTCTTGTATCTCTAGGGTATATTCCGAGGAGTGGGATTTCTGGGTTGTATGGTAGTTCTATTTCTAACTGTTTAAGATAACGCCAGATGGATTTCCAAAGTGGTTGTACCATTTTACAATCCCACCAGCAGTGTATGAGAGTTCCAATCTCTCCGCAGCCTCTCCAACATTTATTATTTTGTGTTATTTGAATTAATGCCAGTCTGGTTGGTGTGAGATGGAATCTCATCGTAGTTTTAATTTGCATTTCTCTAATGGCTAATGATCGAGAGCATTTTCTCATGTATCTGTTGGCTGCCTGAATATCTTCCTTAGTGAAATGTGTGTTCATATCCTTTGCCCACTTCTTGATTGGGTTGTTTGTCTTTTTGTGGTTGAGTTTTGACAGAATCATGTAGATTTTAGAGATCAGGCGCTGGTCTGAGATGTCATAGCTGAATATTCTTTCCCAGTCTGTAGGTGGTCTTTTTACTCTTTTGGTGAAGTCTTTAGATGAGCATAGGTGTTTGATTTTCAGGAGCTCCCAGTTATCTGGTTTCTCTTCATCATTTTTGGTAATGTTTTGTATTCTGTTTATGCCCTGTATTAGGGCTCCTAGGGTTGTCCCTATTTTTTCTTCCATGATCTTTATCGTTTTAGTCTTTATGTTTGGGTCTTTGATCCACTTGGAGTTAGTTTTTGTGCATGGTGTGAGGTATGGGTCCTGTTTCATTCTTTTGCAGATGGATATCCAGGTATGCCAGCACCATTTGTTAAAAAGACTATTATTTCCCCAATTGACTGACACTGGTCCTTTGTCAAATATCAGCTGCTTATACGTGGATGGATTTATATCTGGATTCTCAATTCTGTTCCATTGGTCTATGTGCCTGTTGTTGTACCAGTACCAGGCTGTTTTGACTACTGTAGCTGTATAATAGGTTCTGAAATCAGGTAGGGTGAGGCCTCCCACTTTCTTCTTCTTTTTCAGTAATGTTTTGCTTATCCGGGGGTTCTTTCCTTTCCATATGAAATTAGTGATTTGTTTCTCTATCCCCTTAAAGTATGACATTGGTATTTGGATTGGATGTGCGTTATATGTATAGATGGCTTTTGGTAGAATAGACATTTTTACTATGTTAAGTCTTCCTATCCATGAGCAGGGTATGTTTTTCCACTTAAGTATGTCCTTTTGAATTTCTTGTAGCAGAGTTTTATAGTTTTCTTTGTATAGGTCTTTTACATCCTTGGTAAGATTTATTCCTAAGTATTTTATCTTCATGGGGGCTACTGTGAATGGTATTGATTTGGTTATTTCCTCTTCGGTGTTCTTTTTGTTGATGTAGAGGAATCCAAGTGATTTTTGGTATGTTTATTTTAGATCCTGAGACTCTGCCAAACTCTTCTATTAGTTTCAGTAGTTTTCTGGAGGATTCCTTAGGGTTTTCCATGTATACGATCATGTCATCTGCAAATAGTGATAGCTTTACTTCCTCCTTACCAATCTGGATACCCTTTATTTCTTTGTCTAGCCTAATTGCCCTGGCTACGACTTCAAGTACGATGTTGAATAAGAGCGGTGATAAAGGGCATCCTTGTCTGGTTCCCGTTCTCAAGGGAAATGCTTTCAGGTTCTCTCCATTTAGAGTGATATTGGCCGTTGGCTTTGCATAGATGCCCTTTATTAGGTTGCGGAATTTTCCCTCACTTCCTATTTTGGTAAGAGTTTTTATCATAAATGGGTGTTGAACTTTGTCAAATGCCTTTTCTGCATCTATTGATAAGATCATGTGGTTTTTATCTTTTGTTTTATTTATGTGATGGATTACATTAATGGTTTTTCTGATATTAAACCAGCCTTGCATACCTGGTATAAATCCCACTTGATCAGGGTGAATTATTTTTTTGATGTGTTGTTGGATTCTATTGGCTAGAATTTTTTTGACGATTTTTGCATCTATGTTCATGAGGGATATAGGTCTAAAATTTTCTTTTTTTGTAATGTCTTTACCTGGTTTTGGTATCAGGGAGATGGTGGCTTCATAGAATGAGTTGGGTAGTATTCCGTCTTTTACTATGCTTTGAAATACCTTCAGTAGTAGTGGTGTTAGGTCTTCTCTAAAGGTTTGGTAGAACTCTGCAGTGAAGCCGTCTGGGCCAGGACTTTTTTTTGTTGGAAGTTTTTTGATTACCGTTTCAATCTCTTTTTTTTTTTTTTTTTAATTTTTATTAAGCTTCAAGTGAACATTTACCATTCCAATCAGTCTGTCACATGTAGGTTTACATACATCTTACTCCCTTCTCCCACTTGCTCTCCCCCTATTGAGTCAGCCCTTACAGTCTCTCGTTTCGTGCCAATTTTGCCATCTTCCCTCTCTCTCTCTCTTCCCATCCCCCCTCCAGTCAAGAGTTGCCAACACACTCTCCCGTGTCCACCTGATTTAATTAGCTCACTCTTCATCAGCATCTCTCTCCCCCCCACTGACCAGTCCTTTTCATGCCTGATGATTTGTCTTCGGGGATGGTTCCTGTCCTGTGCCATCAGGAGTTCTGGGGAGCATTGTGTCTGGGATTCCTCTAGTCGCAATCATACCATTAGGTGTGGTCTTTTAATGAGAATTTGTATCCCATTGGTCTCCTGCTCCCTCAGGAGTTGTCTGTTGTGCTCCCTAACAGGACAGACATCGATTGTGGCTGGGCACCAACTAGTTCTTCTGGTCTCAGGATAATATAGGTCTCTGGTTCATGTGGCCCTTTCTGTCTCTTGGGTTCTTAGTTGTCTTGTGACCTTGGTGTTCTTCCTTTGCCTTTGCTCCAGGTGGGTTGAGACCAATTAATGTATTTTGGATGGCCGCTTGTTGGCATTTAGGTCCCCAGGCGCCACAATTCAAAGTGGGATGCAGAGTGTTTTCATAATAGAATTGTTTTGCCCGTTGACTTCGAAGTCCCCTCAAACCAAGTTCCCCAGACCCCAGCCCCTGCTCCGCTGACCTTTGAAGCTTTCATTTTATCCCGGAAACCTCTTTACTTTTAATCCAGTCCAATTAGGCTGACCTTCCTTGTTTTGAGTGTTGTCTTTCCCTTCACCCAAAGCAGTTCTTATCTACAGATTGGTCAATAAAAACCCTCTCCCTCCCTCCCTCCCTCCCTCCCTCCCCCCTTTGTAACCACATGAGTATGTGTTATTCACCGTTTTTTTCTATTTCTCAAGATCTTATAATAGTGGTCTTATACTATATTTGTCCTTTTGCAACTGACTCATTTTGCTCAGCATAATGCCTTCCAGATTCCTCCATGTTATGAAATGTTTCAGAGATTCGTCACTGTTCTTCATCGCTGCGTAGTATTCCATTGTGTGAATATACCACAATTTATTTACCCATTCGTCCGTTGACGGACATCTTGGTTGCTTCCAGCTTTTTGCTATTGTAAACAGAGCTGCAATAAACATGGGTGTGCATATATCTGTTTGTGTGAAGGCTCTTGTATCTCTAGGGTATATTCCGAGGAGTGGGATTTCTGGGTTGTATGGTAGTTCTATTTCTAACTGTTTAAGATAACGCCAGATGGATTTCCAAAGTGGTTGTACCATTTTACAATCCCACCAGCAGTGTATGAGAGTTCCAATCTCTCCGCAGCCTCTCCAACATTTATTATTTTGTGTTATTTGAATTAATGCCAGTCTGGTTGGTGTGAGATGGAATCTCATCGTAGTTTTAATTTGCATTTCTCTAATGGCTAATGATCGAGAGCATTTTCTCATGTATCTGTTGGCTGCCTGAATATCTTCCTTAGTGAAATGTGTGTTCATATCCTTTGCCCACTTCTTGATTGGGTTGTTTGTCTTTTTGTGGTTGAGTTTTGACAGAATCATGTAGATTTTAGAGATCAGGCGCTGGTCTGAGATGTCATAGCTGAATATTCTTTCCCAGTCTGTAGGTGGTCTTTTTACTCTTTTGGTGAAGTCTTTAGATGAGCATAGGTGTTTGATTTTCAGGAGCTCCCAGTTATCTGGTTTCTCTTCATCATTTTTGGTAATGTTTTGTATTCTGTTTATGCCCTGTATTAGGGCTCCTAGGGTTGTCCCTATTTTTTCTTCCATGATCTTTATCGTTTTAGTCTTTATGTTTGGGTCTTTGATCCACTTGGAGTTAGTTTTTGTGCATGGTGTGAGGTATGGGTCCTGTTTCATTCTTTTGCAGATGGATATCCAGGTATGCCAGCACCATTTGTTAAAAAGACTATTATTTCCCCAATTGACTGACACTGGTCCTTTGTCAAATATCAGCTGCTCATACGTGGATGGATTTATATCTGGGTTCTCAACTCTGTTCCATTGGTCTATGTGCCTGTTGTTGTACCAGTACCAGGCTGTTTTGACTACTGTAGCTGTATAATAGGTTCTGAAATCAGGTAGGGTGAGGCCTCCCACTTTCTTCTTCTTTTTCAGTAATGTTTTGCTTATCCGGGGGTTCTTTCCTTTCCATATGAAATTAGTGATTTGTTTCTCTATCCCCTTAAAATATGACATTGGTATTTGGATTGGAAGTGCGTTATATGTATAGATGGCTTTTGGTAGAATAGACATTTTTACTATGTTAAGTCTTCCTATCCTTGAGCAGGGTATGTTTTTCCACTTAAGTATGTCCTTTTGAATTTCTTGTAGCAGAGTTTTATAGTTTTCTTTGTATAGGTCTTTTACATCCTTGGTAAGATTTATTCCTAAGTATTTTATCTTCATGGGGGCTACTGTGAATGGTATTGATTTGGTTATTTCCTCTTCGGTGTTCTTTTTGTTGATGTAGAGGAATCCAAGTGATTTTTGGTATGTTTATTTTAGATCCTGAGACTCTGCCAAACTCTTCTATTAGTTTCAGTAGTTTTCTGGAGGATTCCTTAGGGTTTTCCATGTATACGATCATGTCATCTGCAAATAGTGATAGCTTTACTTCCTCCTTACCAATCTGGATACCCTTTATTTCTTTGTCTAGCCTAATTGCCCTGGCTACGACTTCAAGTACGATGTTGAATAAGAGCGGTGATAAAGGGCATCCTTGTCTGGTTCCCGTTCTCAAGGGAAATGCTTTCAGGTTCTCTCCATTTAGAGTGATATTGGCCGTTGGCTTTGCATAGATGCCCTTTATTATGTTGCGGAATTTTCCTTCACTACCTATTTTGGTAAGAGTTTTTATCATAAATGGGTGTTGAACTTTGTCAAATGCCTTTTCTGCATCTATTGATAAGATCATGTGGTTTTTATCTTTTGTTTTATTTATGTGATGGATTACATTAATGGTTTTTCTGATATTAAACCAGCCTTGCATACCTGGTATAAATCCCACTTGATCAGGGTGAATTATTTTTTTGATGTGTTGTTGGATTCTATTGGCTAGAATTTTTTTGAGGATTTTTGCATCTATGTTCATGAGGGATATAGGTCTAAAATTTTCTTTTTTTGTAATGTCTTTACCTGGTTTTGGTATCAGGGAGATGGTGGCTTCATAGAATGAGTTGGGTAGTATTCCGTCTTTTACTATGCTTTGAAATACCTTCAGTAGTAGTGGTGTTAGGTCTTCTCTAAAGGTTTGGTAGAACTCTGCAGTGAAGCCGTCTGGGCCAGGACTTTTTTTTGTTGGAAGTTTTTTGATTACCGTTTCAATCTCTTTTTTTTTTTTTTTTAAATTTTTATTAAGCTTCAAGTGAACATTTACCATTCCAATCAGTCTGTCACATGTAGGTTTACATACATCTTACTCCCTTCTCCCACTTGCTCTCCCCCTATTGAGTCAGCCCTTACAGTCTCTCGTTTCGTGCCAATTTTGCCATCTTCCCTCTCTCTCTCTCTTCCCATCCCCCCTCCAGTCAAGAGTTGCCAACACACTCTCCCGTGTCCACCTGATTTAATTAGCTCACTCTTCATCAGCATCTCTCTCCCCCCCACTGACCAGTCCTTTTCATGCCTGATGATTTGTCTTCGGGGATGGTTCCTGTCCTGTGCCATCAGGAGTTCTGGGGAGCATTGTGTCTGGGATTCCTCTAGTCGCAATCATACCATTAGGTGTGGTCTTTTAATGAGAATTTGGGGTCTGTATCCCATTGGTCTCCTGCTCCCTCAGGAGTTGTCTGTTGTGCTCCCTAACAGGACAGACATCGATTGTGGCTGGGCACCAACTAGTTCTTCTGGTCTCAGGATAATATAGGTCTCTGGTTCATGTGGCCCTTTCTGTCTCTTGGGTTCTTAGTTGTCTTGTGACCTTGGTGTTCTTCCTTTGCCTTTGCTCCAGGTGGGTTGAGACCAATTAATGTATTTTGGATGGCCGCTTGTTGGCATTTAGGTCCCCAGGCGCCACAATTCAAAGTGGGATGCAGAGTGTTTTCATAATAGAATTGTTTTGCCCGTTGACTTCGAAGTCCCCTCAAACCAAGTTCCCCAGACCCCAGCCCCTGCTCCGCTGACCTTTGAAGCTTTCATTTTATCCCGGAAACCTCTTTACTTTTAATCCAGTCCAATTAGGCTGACCTTCCTTGTTTTGAGTGTTGTCTTTCCCTTCACCCAAAGCAGTTCTTATCTACAGATTGATCAATAAAAACCCTCTCCCTCCCTCCCTCCCTCCCTCCCTCCCCCCTTTGTAACCACATGAGTATGTGTTATTCACCGTTTTTTTCTATTTCTCAAGATCTTATAATAGTGGTCTTATACTATATTTGTCCTTTTGCAACTGACTCATTTTGCTCAGCATAATGCCTTCCAGATTCCTCCATGTTATGAAATGTTTCAGAGATTCGTCACTGTTCTTTATCGCTGCGTAGTATTCCATTGTGTGAATATACCACAATTTATTTACCCATTCGTCCGTTGACGGACATCTTGGTTGCTTCCAGCTTTTTGCTATTGTAAACAGAGCTGCAATAAACATGGGTGTGCATATATCTGTTTGTGTGAAGGCTCTTGTATCTCTAGGGTATATTCCGAGGAGTGGGATTTCTGGGTTGTATGGTAGTTCTATTTCTAACTGTTTAAGATAACGCCAGATGGATTTCCAAAGTGGTTGTACCATTTTACAATCCCACCAGCAGTGTATGAGAGTTCCAATCTCTCCGCAGCCTCTCCAACATTTATTATTTTGTGTTATTTGAATTAATGCCAGTCTGGTTGGTGTGAGATGGAATCTCATCGTAGTTTTAATTTGCATTTCTCTAATGCCTAATGATCGAGAGCATTTTCTCATGTATCTGTTGGCTGCCTGAATATCTTCCTTAGTGAAATGTGTGTTCATATCCTTTGCCCACTTCTTGATTGGGTTGTTTGTCTTTTTGTGGTTGAGTTTTGACAGAATCATGTAGATTTTAGAGATCAGGCGCTGGTCTGAGATGTCATAGCTGAATATTCTTTCCCAGTCTGTAGGTGGTCTTTTTACTCTTTTGGTGAAGTCTTTAGATGAGCATAGGTGTTTGATTTTCAGGAGCTCCCAGTTATCTGGTTTCTCTTCATCATTTTTGGTAATGTTTTGTATTCTGTTTATGCCCTGTATTAGGGCTCCTAGGGTTGTCCCTATTTTTTCTTCCATGATCTTTATCGTTTTAGTCTTTATGTTTGGGTCTTTGATCCACTTGGAGTTAGTTTTTGTGCATGGTGTGAGGTATGGGTCCTGTTTCATTCTTTTGCAGATGGATATCCAGGTATGCCAGCACCATTTGTTAAAAAGACTATTATTTCCCCAATTGACTGACACTGGTCCTTTGTCAAATATCAGCTGCTCATACGTGGATGGATTTATATCTGGGTTCTCAACTCTGTTCCATTGGTCTATGTGCCTGTTGTTGTACCAGTACCAGGCTGTTTTGACTACTGTAGCTGTATAATAGGTTCTGAAATCAGGTAGGGTGAGGCCTCCCACTTTCTTCTTCTTTTTCAGTAATGTTTTGCTTATCCGGGGGTTCTTTCCTTTCCATATGAAATTAGTGATTTGTTTCTCTATCCCCTTAAAATATGACATTGGTATTTGGATTGGAAGTGCGTTATATGTATAGATGGCTTTTGGTAGAATAGACATTTTTACTATGTTAAGTCTTCCTATCCTTGAGCAGGGTATGTTTTTCCACTTAAGTATGTCCTTTTGAATTTCTTGTAGCAGAGTTTTATAGTTTTCTTTGTATAGGTCTTTTACATCCTTGGTAAGATTTATTCCTAAGTATTTTATCTTCATGGGGGCTACTGTGAATGGTATTGATTTGGTTATTTCCTCTTCGGTGTTCTTTTTGTTGATGTAGAGGAATCCAAGTGATTTTTGGTATGTTTATTTTATATCCTGAGACTCTGCCAAACTCTTCTATTAGTTTCAGTAGTTTTCTGGAGGATTCCTTAGGGTTTTAAATGTATACGATCATGTCATCTGCAAATAGTGATAGCTTTACTTCCTCCTTACCAATCTGGATACCCTTTATTTCTTTGTCTAGCCTAATTGCCCTGGCTACGACTTCAAGTACGATGTTGAATAAGAGCGGTGATAAAGGGCATCCTTGTCTGGTTCCCGTTCTCAAGGGAAACGCTTTCAGGTTCTCTCCATTTAGAGTGATATTGGCCGTTGGCTTTGCATAGATGCCCTTTATTATGTTGCGGAATTTTCCTTCACTACCTATTTTGGTAAGAGTTTTTATCATAAATGGGTGTTGAACTTTGTCAAATGCCTTTTCTACATCTATTGATAAGATCATGTGGTTTTTATCTTTTGTTTTATTTATGTGATGGATTACATTAATGGTTTTTCTGATATTAAACCAGCCTTGCATACCTGGTATAAATCCCACTTGATCAGGGTGAATTATTTTTTTGATGTGTTGTTGGATTCTATTGGCTAGAATTTTTTTGAGGATTTTTGCATCTATGTTCATGAGGGATATAGGTCTAAAATTTTCTTTTTTTGTAATGTCTTTACCTGGTTTTGGTATCAGGGAGATGGTGGCTTCATAGAATGAGTTGGGTAGTATTCCGTCTTTTACTATGCTTTGAAATACCTTCAGTAGTAGTGGTGTTAGGTCTTCTCTAAAGGTTTGGTAGAACTCTGCAGTGAAGCCGTCTGGGCCAGGACTTTTTTTTGTTGGAAGTTTTTTGATTACCGTTTCAATCTCTTTTTTTTTTAATTTTTATTAAGCTTCAAGTGAACATTTACCATTCCAATCAGTCTGTCACATGTAGGTTTACATACATCTTACTCCCTTCTCCCACTTGCTCTCCCCCTATTGAGTCAGCCCTTACAGTCTCTCGTTTCGTGCCAATTTTGCCATCTTCCCTCTCTCTCTCTCTTCCCATCCCCCCTCCAGTCAAGAGTTGCCAACACACTCTCCCGTGTCCACCTGATTTAATTAGCTCACTCTTCATCAGCATCTCTCTCCCCCCCACTGACCAGTCCTTTTCATGCCTGATGATTTGTCTTCGGGGATGGTTCCTGTCCTGTGCCATCAGGAGTTCTGGGGAGCATTGTGTCTGGGATTCCTCTAGTCGCAATCATACCATTAGGTGTGGTCTTTTAATGAGAATTTGGGGTCTGTATCCCATTGGTCTCCTGCTCCCTCAGGAGTTGTCTGTTGTGCTCCCTAACAGGACAGACATCGATTGTGGCTGGGCACCAACTAGTTCTTCTGGTCTCAGGATAATATAGGTCTCTGGTTCATGTGGCCCTTTCTGTCTCTTGGGTTCTTAGTTGTCTTGTGACCTTGGTGTTCTTCCTTTGCCTTTGCTCCAGGTGGGTTGAGACCAATTAATGTATTTTGGATGGCCGCTTGTTGGCATTTAGGTCCCCAGGCGCCACAATTCAAAGTGGGATGCAGAGTGTTTTCATAATAGAATTGTTTTGCCCGTTGACTTCGAAGTCCCCTCAAACCAAGTTCCCCAGACCCCAGCCCCTGCTCCGCTGACCTTTGAAGCTTTCATTTTATCCCGGAAACCTCTTTACTTTTAATCCAGTCCAATTAGGCTGACCTTCCTTGTTTTGAGTGTTGTCTTTCCCTTCACCCAAAGCAGTTCTTATCTACAGATTGATCAATAAAAACCCTCTCCCTCCCTCCCTCCCTCCCTCCCTCCCCCCTTTGTAACCACATGAGTATGTGTTATTCACCGTTTTTTTCTATTTCTCAAGATCTTATAATAGTGGTCTTATACTATATTTGTCCTTTTGCAACTGACTCATTTTGCTCAGCATAATGCCTTCCAGATTCCTCCATGTTATGAAATGTTTCAGAGATTCGTCACTGTTCTTTATCGCTGCGTAGTATTCCATTGTGTGAATATACCACAATTTATTTACCCATTCGTCCGTTGACGGACATCTTGGTTGCTTCCAGCTTTTTGCTATTGTAAACAGAGCTGCAATAAACATGGGTGTGCATATATCTGTTTGTGTGAAGGCTCTTGTATCTCTAGGGTATATTCCGAGGAGTGGGATTTCTGGGTTGTATGGTAGTTCTATTTCTAACTGTTTAAGATAACGCCAGATGGATTTCCAAAGTGGTTGTACCATTTTACAATCCCACCAGCAGTGTATGAGAGTTCCAATCTCTCCGCAGCCTCTCCAACATTTATTATTTTGTGTTATTTGAATTAATGCCAGTCTGGTTGGTGTGAGATGGAATCTCATCGTAGTTTTAATTTGCATTTCTCTAATGCCTAATGATCGAGAGCATTTTCTCATGTATCTGTTGGCTGCCTGAATATCTTCCTTAGTGAAATGTGTGTTCATATCCTTTGCCCACTTCTTGATTGGGTTGTTTGTCTTTTTGTGGTTGAGTTTTGACAGAATCATGTAGATTTTAGAGATCAGGCGCTGGTCTGAGATGTCATAGCTGAATATTCTTTCCCAGTCTGTAGGTGGTCTTTTTACTCTTTTGGTGAAGTCTTTAGATGAGCATAGGTGTTTGATTTTCAGGAGCTCCCAGTTATCTGGTTTCTCTTCATCATTTTTGGTAATGTTTTGTATTCTGTTTATGCCCTGTATTAGGGCTCCTAGGGTTGTCCCTATTTTTTCTTCCATGATCTTTATCGTTTTAGTCTTTATGTTTGGGTCTTTGATCCACTTGGAGTTAGTTTTTGTGCATGGTGTGAGGTATGGGTCCTGTTTCATTCTTTTGCAGATGGATATCCAGGTATGCCAGCACCATTTGTTAAAAAGACTATTATTTCCCCAATTGACTGACACTGGTCCTTTGTCAAATATCAGCTGCTCATACGTGGATGGATTTATATCTGGGTTCTCAACTCTGTTCCATTGGTCTATGTGCCTGTTGTTGTACCAGTACCAGGCTGTTTTGACTACTGTAGCTGTATAATAGGTTCTGAAATCAGGTAGGGTGAGGCCTCCCACTTTCTTCTTCTTTTTCAGTAATGTTTTGCTTATCCGGGGGTTCTTTCCTTTCCATATGAAATTAGTGATTTGTTTCTCTATCCCCTTAAAATATGACATTGGTATTTGGATTGGAAGTGCGTTATATGTATAGATGGCTTTTGGTAGAATAGACATTTTTACTATGTTAAGTCTTCCTATCCTTGAGCAGGGTATGTTTTTCCACTTAAGTATGTCCTTTTGAATTTCTTGTAGCAGAGTTTTATAGTTTTCTTTGTATAGGTCTTTTACATCCTTGGTAAGATTTATTCCTAAGTATTTTATCTTCATGGGGGCTACTGTGAATGGTATTGATTTGGTTATTTCCTCTTCGGTGTTCTTTTTGTTGATGTAGAGGAATCCAAGTGATTTTTGGTATGTTTATTTTAGATCCTGAGACTCTGCCAAACTCTTCTATTAGTTTCAGTAGTTTTCTGGAGGATTCCTTAGGGTTTTCCATGTATACGATCATGTCATCTGCAAATAGTGATAGCTTTACTTCCTCCTTACCAATCTGGATACCCTTTATTTCTTTGTCTAGCCTAATTGCCCTGGCTACGACTTCAAGTACGATGTTGAATAAGAGCGGTGATAAAGGGCATCCTTGTCTGGTTCCCGTTCTCAAGGGAAATGCTTTCAGGTTCTCTCCATTTAGAGTGATATTGGCCGTTGGCTTTGCATAGATGCCCTTTATTATGTTGCGGAATTTTCCTTCACTACCTATTTTGGTAAGAGTTTTTATCATAAATGGGTGTTGAACTTTGTCAAATGCCTTTTCTGCATCTATTGATAAGATCATGTGGTTTTTATCTTTTGTTTTATTTATGTGATGGATTACATTAATGGTTTTTCTGATATTAAACCAGCCTTGCATACCTGGTATAAATCCCACTTGATCAGGGTGAATTATTTTTTTGATGTGTTGTTGGATTCTATTGGCTAGAATTTTTTTGAGGATTTTTGCATCTATGTTCATGAGGGATATAGGTCTAAAATTTTCTTTTTTTGTAATGTCTTTACCTGGTTTTGGTATCAGGGAGATGGTGGCTTCATAGAATGAGTTGGGTAGTATTCCGTCTTTTACTATGCTTTGAAATACCTTCAGTAGTAGTGGTGTTAGGTCTTCTCTAAAGGTTTGGTAGAACTCTGCAGTGAAGCCGTCTGGGCCAGGACTTTTTTTTGTTGGAAGTTTTTTGATTACCGTTTCAATCTCTTTTTTTTTTAAATTTCTATTAAGCTTCAAGTGAACATTTACCATTCCAATCAGTCTGTCACATGTAGGTTTACATACATCTTACTCCCTTCTCCCACTTGCTCTCCCCCTATTGAGTCAGCCCTTACAGTCTCTCGTTTCGTGCCAATTTTGCCATCTTCCCTCTCTCTCTCTCTTCCCATCCCCCCTCCAGTCAAGAGTTGCCAACACACTCTCCCGTGTCCACCTGATTTAATTAGCTCACTCTTCATCAGCATCTCTCTCCCCCCCACTGACCAGTCCTTTTCATGCCTGATGATTTGTCTTCGGGGATGGTTCCTGTCCTGTGCCATCAGGAGTTCTGGGGAGCATTGTGTCTGGGATTCCTCTAGTCGCAATCATACCATTAGGTGTGGTCTTTTAATGAGAATTTGGGGTCTGTATCCCATTGGTCTCCTGCTCCCTCAGGAGTTGTCTGTTGTGCTCCCTGACAGGACAGACATCAATTGTGGCTGGGCACCAACTAGTTCTTCTGGTCTCAGGATAATATAGGTCTCTGGTTCATGTGGCCCTTTCTGTCTCTTGGGTTCTTAGTTGTCTTGTGACCTTGGTGTTCTTCCTTTGCCTTTGCTCCAGGTGGGTTGAGACCAATTAATGTATTTTGGATGGCCGCTTGTTGGCATTTAGGTCCCCAGGCGCCACAATTCAAAGTGGGATGCAGAGTGTTTTCATAATAGAATTGTTTTGCCCGTTGACTTCGAAGTCCCCTCAAACCAAGTTCCCCAGACCCCAGCCCCTGCTCCGCTGACCTTTGAAGCTTTCATTTTATCCCGGAAACCTCTTTACTTTTAATCCAGTCCAATTAGGCTGACCTTCCTTGTTTTGAGTGTTGTCTTTCCCTTCACCCAAAGCAGTTCTTATCTACAGATTGATCAATAAAAACCCTCTCCCTCCCTCCCTCCCTCCCTCCCTCCCCCCTTTGTAACCACATGAGTATGTGTTATTCACCGTTTTTTTCTATTTCTCAAGATCTTATAATAGTGGTCTTATACTATATTTGTCCTTTTGCAACTGACTCATTTTGCTCAGCATAATGCCTTCCAGATTCCTCCATGTTATGAAATGTTTCAGAGATTCGTCACTGTTCTTTATCGCTGCGTAGTATTCCATTGTGTGAATATACCACAATTTATTTACCCATTCGTCCGTTGACGGACATCTTGGTTGCTTCCAGCTTTTTGCTATTGTAAACAGAGCTGCAATAAACATGGGTGTGCATATATCTGTTTGTGTGAAGGCTCTTGTATCTCTAGGGTATATTCCGAGGAGTGGGATTTCTGGGTTGTATGGTAGTTCTATTTCTAACTGTTTAAGATAACGCCAGATGGATTTCCAAAGTGGTTGTACCATTTTACAATCCCACCAGCAGTGTATGAGAGTTCCAATCTCTCCGCAGCCTCTCCAACATTTATTATTTTGTGTTATTTGAATTAATGCCAGTCTGGTTGGTGTGAGATGGAATCTCATCGTAGTTTTAATTTGCATTTCTCTAATGCCTAATGATCGAGAGCATTTTCTCATGTATCTGTTGGCTGCCTGAATATCTTCCTTAGTGAAATGTGTGTTCATATCCTTTGCCCACTTCTTGATTGGGTTGTTTGTCTTTTTGTGGTTGAGTTTTGACAGAATCATGTAGATTTTAGAGATCAGGCGCTGGTCTGAGATGTCATAGCTGAATATTCTTTCCCAGTCTGTAGGTGGTCTTTTTACTCTTTTGGTGAAGTCTTTAGATGAGCATAGGTGTTTGATTTTCAGGAGCTCCCAGTTATCTGGTTTCTCTTCATCATTTTTGGTAATGTTTTGTATTCTGTTTATGCCCTGTATTAGGGCTCCTAGGGTTGTCCCTATTTTTTCTTCCATGATCTTTATCGTTTTAGTCTTTATGTTTGGGTCCTTGACCCACTTGGAGTTAGTTTTTGTGCATGGTGTGAGGTATGGGTCCTGTTTCATTCTTTTGCAGATGGATATCCAGGTATGCCAGCACCATTTGTTAAAAAGACTATTATTTCCCCAATTGACTGACACTGGTCCTTTGTCAAATATCAGCTGCTCATACGTGGATGGATTTATATCTGGGTTCTCAACTCTGTTCCATTGGTCTATGTGCCTGTTGTTGTACCAGTACCAGGCTGTTTTGACTACTGTAGCTGTATAATAGGTTCTGAAATCAGGTAGGGTGAGGCCTCCCACTTTCTTCTTCTTTTTCAGTAATGTTTTGCTTATCCGGGGGTTCTTTCCTTTCCATATGAAATTAGTGATTTGTTTCTCTATCCCCTTAAAATATGACATTGGTATTTGGATTGGAAGTGCGTTATATGTATAGATGGCTTTTGGTAGAATAGACATTTTTACTATGTTAAGTCTTCCTATCCTTGAGCAGGGTATGTTTTTCCACTTAAGTATGTCCTTTTGAATTTCTTGTAGCAGAGTTTTATAGTTTTCTTTGTATAGGTCTTTTACATCCTTGGTAAGATTTATTCCTAAGTATTTTATCTTCATGGGGGCTACTGTGAATGGTATTGATTTGGTTATTTCCTCTTCGGTGTTCTTTTTGTTGATGTAGAGGAATCCAAGTGATTTTTGGTATGTTTATTTTAGATCCTGAGACTCTGCCAAACTCTTCTATTAGTTTCAGTAGTTTTCTGGAGGA
Organism: Elephas maximus indicus; assembly: GCF_024166365.1. NCBI lineage: Eukaryota > Metazoa > Chordata > Mammalia > Proboscidea > Elephantidae > Elephas > Elephas maximus. Next base: position 127,503,858 of record NC_064826.1, read on the forward strand.
TTCCTTAGGGTTTTCCATGTATACGATCATGTCATCTGCAAATAGTGATAGCTTTACTTCCTCCTTACCAATCTGGATACCCTTTATTTCTTTGTCTAGCCTAATTGCCCTGGCTACGACTTCAAGTACGATGTTGAATAAGAGCGGTGATAAAGGGCATCCTTGTCTGGTTCCCGTTCTCAAGGGAAATGCTTTCAGGTTCTCTCCATTTAGAGTGATATTGGCCGTTGGCTTTGCATAGATGCCCTTTATTATGTTGCGGAATTTTCCTTCACTACCTATTTTGGTAAGAGTTTTTATCATAAATGGGTGTTGAACTTTGTCAAATGCCTTTTCTGCATCTATTGATAAGATCATGTGGTTTTTATCTTTTGTTTTATTTATGTGATGGATTACATTAATGGTTTTTCTGATATTAAACCAGCCTTGCATACCTGGTATAAATCCCACTTGATCAGGGTGAATTATTTTTTTGATGTGTTGTTGGATTCTATTGGCTAGAATTTTTTTGAGGATTTTTGCATCTATGTTCATGAGGGATATAGGTCTAAAATTTTCTTTTTTTGTAATGTCTTTACCTGGTTTTGGTATCAGGGAGATGGTGGCTTCATAGAATGAGTTGGGTAGTATTCCGTCTTTTACTATGCTTTGAAATACCTTCAGTAGTAGTGGTGTTAGGTCTTCTCTAAAGGTTTGGTAGAACTCTGCAGTGAAGCCGTCTGGGCCAGGACTTTTTTTTGTTGGAAGTTTTTTGATTACCGTTTCAATCTCTTTTTTTTTTAATTTTTATTAAGCTTCAAGTGAACATTTACCATTCCAATCAGTCTGTCACATGTAGGTTTACATACATCTTACTCCCTTCTCCCACTTGCTGTCCCCCTATTGAGTCAGCCCTTACAGTCTCTCGTTTCGTGCCAATTTTGCCATCTTCCCTCTCTCTCTCTCTTCCCATCCCCCCTCCAGTCAAGAGTTGCCAACACACTCTCCCGTGTCCACCTGATTTAATTAGCTCACTCTTCATCAGCATCTCTCTCCCCCCCACTGACCAGTCCTTTTCATGCCTGATGATTTGTCTTCGGGGATGGTTCCTGTCCTGTGCCATCAGGAGTTCTGGGGAGCATTGTGTCTGGGATTCCTCTAGTCGCAATCATACCATTAGGTGTGGTCTTTTAATGAGAATTTGGGGTCTGTATCCCATTGGTCTCCTGCTCCCTCAGGAGTTGTCTGTTGTGCTCCCTGACAGGACAGACATCGATTGTGGCTGGGCACCAACTAGTTCTTCTGGTCTCAGGATAATATCGGTCTCTGGTTCATGTGGCCCTTTCTGTCTCTTGGGTTCTTAGTTGTCTTGTGACCTTGGTGTTCTTCCTTTGCCTTTGCTCCAGGTGGGTTGAGACCAATTAATGTATTTTGGATGGCCGCTTGTTGGCATTTAGGTCCCCAGGCGCCACAATTCAAAGTGGGATGCAGAGTGTTTTCATAATAGAATTGTTTTGCCCGTTGACTTCGAAGTCCCCTCAAACCAAGTTCCCCAGACCCCAGCCCCTGCTCCGCTGACCTTTGAAGCTTTCATTTTATCCCGGAAACCTCTTTACTTTTAATCCAGTCCAATTAGGCTGACCTTCCTTGTTTTGAGTGTTGTCTTTCCCTTCACCCAAAGCAGTTCTTATCTACAGATTGATCAATAAAAACCCTCTCCCTCCCTCCCTTCCTCCCTCCCCCCTTTGTAACCACATGAGTATGTGTTATTCACCGTTTTTTTCTATTTCTCAAGATCTTATAATAGTGGTCTTATACTATATTTGTCCTTTTGCAACTGACTCATTTTGCTCAGCATAATGCCTTCCAGATTCCTCCATGTTATGAAATGTTTCAGAGATTCGTCACTGTTCTTTATCGCTGCGTAGTATTCCATTGTGTGAATATACCACAATTTATTTACCCATTCGTCCGTTGACGGACATCTTGGTTGCTTCCAGCTTTTTGCTATTGTAAACAGAGCTGCAATAAACATGGGTGTGCATATATCTGTTTGTGTGAAGGCTCTTGTATCTCTAGGGTATATTCCGAGGAGTGGGATTTCTGGGTTGTATGGTAGTTCTATTTCTAACTGTTTAAGATAACGCCAGATGGATTTCCAAAGTGGTTGTACCATTTTACAATCCCACCAGCAGTGTATGAGAGTTCCAATCTCTCCGCAGCCTCTCCAACATTTATTATTTTGTGTTATTTGAATTAATGCCAGTCTGGTTGGTGTGAGATGGAATCTCATCGTAGTTTTAATTTGCATTTCTCTAATGCCTAATGATCGAGAGCATTTTCTCATGTATCTGTTGGCTGCCTGAATATCTTCCTTAGTGAAATGTGTGTTCATATCCTTTGCCCACTTCTTGATTGGGTTGTTTGTCTTTTTGTGGTTGAGTTTTGACAGAATCATGTAGATTTTAGAGATCAGGCGCTGGTCTGAGATGTCATAGCTGAATATTCTTTCCCAGTCTGTAGGTGGTCTTTTTACTCTTTTGGTGAAGTCTTTAGATGAGCATAGGTGTTTGATTTTCAGGAGCTCCCAGTTATCTGGTTTCTCTTCATCATTTTTGGTAATGTTTTGTATTCTGTTTATGCCCTGTATTAGGGCTCCTAGGGTTGTCCCTATTTTTTCTTCCATGATCTTTATCGTTTTAGTCTTTATGTTTGGGTCTTTGATCCACTTGGAGTTAGTTTTTGTGCATGGTGTGAGGTATGGGTCCTGTTTCATTCTTTTGCAGATGGATATCCAGGTATGCCAGCACCATTTGTTAAAAAGACTATTATTTCCCCAATTGACTGACACTGGTCATTTGTCAAATATCAGCTGCTCATACGTGGATGGATTTATATCTGGGTTCTCAACTCTGTTCCGTTGGTCTATGTGCCTGTTGTTGTACCAGTACCAGGCTGTTTTGAATACTGTAGCTGTATAATAGGTTCTGAAATCAGGTAGGGTGAGGCCTCCCACTTTCTTCTTCTTTTTCAGTAATGTTTTGCTTATCCGGGGGTTCTTTCCTTTCCATATGAAATTAGTGATTTGTTTCTCTATCCCCTTAAAATATGACATTGGTATTTGGATTGGAAGTGCGTTATATGTATAGATGGCTTTTGGTAGAATAGACATTTTTACTATGTTAAGTCTTCCTATCCTTGAGCAGGGTATGTTTTTCCACTTAAGTATGTCCTTTTGAATTTCTTGTAGCAGAGTTTTATAGTTTTCTTTGTATAGGTCTTTTACATCCTTGGTAAGATTTATTCCTAAGTATTTTATCTTCATGGGGGCTACTGTGAATGGTATTGATTTGGTTATTTCCTCTTCGGTGTTCTTTTTGTTGATGTAGAGGAATCCAAGTGATTTTTGGTATGTTTATTTTAGATCCTGAGACTCTGCCAAACTCTTCTATTAGTTTCAGTAGTTTTCTGGAGGATTCCTTAGGGTTTTCCATGTATACGATCATGTCATCTGCAAATAGTGATAGCTTTACTTCCTCCTTACCAATCTGGATACCCTTTATTTCTTTGTCTAGCCTAATTGCCCTGGCTACGACTTCAAGTACGATGTTGAATAAGAGCGGTGATAAAGGGCATCCTTGTCTGGTTCCCGTTCTCAAGGGAAATGCTTTCAGGTTCTCTCCATTTAGAGTGATATTGGCCGTTGGCTTTGCATAGATGCCCTTTATTATGTTGCGGAATTTTCCTTCACTACCTATTTTGGTAAGAGTTTTTATCATAAATGGGTGTTGAACTTTGTCAAATGCCTTTTCTGCATCTATTGATAAGATCATGTGGTTTTTATCTTTTGTTTTATTTATGTGATGGATTACATTAATGGTTTTTCTGATATTAAACCAGCCTTGCATACCTGGTATAAATCCCACTTGATCAGGGTGAATTATTTTTTTGATGTGTTGTTGGATTCTATTGGCTAGAATTTTTTTGAGGATTTTTGCATCTATGTTCATGAGGGATATAGGTCTAAAATTTTCTTTTTTTGTAATGTCTTTACCTGGTTTTGGTATCAGGGAGATGGTGGCTTCATAGAATGAGTTGGGTAGTATTCCGTCTTTTACTATGCTTTGAAATACCTTCAGTAGTAGTGGTGTTAGGTCTTCTCTAAAGGTTTGGTAGAACTCTGCAGTGAAGCCGTCTGGGCCAGGACTTTTTTTTGTTGGAAGTTTTTTGATTACCGTTTCAATCTCTTTTTTTTTTAAATTTCTATTAAGCTTCAAGTGAACATTTACCATTCCAATCAGTCTGTCACATGTAGGTTTACATACATCTTACTCCCTTCTCCCACTTGCTCTCCCCCTATTGAGTCAGCCCTTACAGTCTCTCGTTTCGTGCCAATTTTGCCATCTTCCCTCTCTCTCTCTCTTCCCATCCCCCCTCCAGTCAAGAGTTGCCAACACACTCTCCCGTGTCCACCTGATTTAATTAGCTCACTCTTCATCAGCATCTCTCTCCCCCCCACTGACCAGTCCTTTTCATGCCTGATGATTTGTCTTCGGGGATGGTTCCTGTCCTGTGCCATCAGGAGTTCTGGGGAGCATTGTGTCTGGGATTCCTCTAGTCGCAATCATACCATTAGGTGTGGTCTTTTAATGAGAATTTGGGGTCTGTATCCCATTGGTCTCCTGCTCCCTCAGGAGTTGTCTGTTGTGCTCCCTGACAGGACAGACATCGATTGTGGCTGGGCACCAACTAGTTCTTCTGGTCTCAGGATAATATAGGTCTCTGGTTCATGTGGCCCTTTCTGTCTCTTGGGTTCTTAGTTGTCTTGTGACCTTGGTGTTCTTCCTTTGCCTTTGCTCCAGGTGGGTTGAGACCAATTAATGTATTTTGGATGGCCGCTTGTTGGCATTTAGGTCCCCAGGCGCCACAATTCAAAGTGGGATGCAGAGTGTTTTCATAATAGAATTGTTTTGCCCGTTGACTTCGAAGTCCCCTCAAACCAAGTTCCCCAGACCCCAGCCCCTGCTCCGCTGACCTTTGAAGCTTTCATTTTATCCCGGAAACCTCTTTACTTTTAATCCAGTCCAATTAGGCTGACCTTCCTTGTTTTGAGTGTTGTCTTTCCCTTCACCCAAAGCAGTTCTTATCTACAGATTGATCAATAAAAACCCTCTCCCTCCCTCCCTCCCTCCCTCCCTCCCCCCTTTGTAACCACATGAGTATGTGTTATTCACCGTTTTTTTCTATTTCTCAAGATCTTATAATAGTGGTCTTATACTATATTTGTCCTTTTGCAACTGACTCATTTTGCTCAGCATAATGCCTTCCAGATTCCTCCATGTTATGAAATGTTTCAGAGATTCGTCACTGTTCTTTATCGCTGCGTAGTATTCCATTGTGTGAATATACCACAATTTATTTACCCATTCGTCCGTTGACGGACATCTTGGTTGCTTCCAGCTTTTTGCTATTGTAAACAGAGCTGCAATAAACATGGGTGTGCATATATCTGTTTGTGTGAAGGCTCTTGTATCTCTAGGGTATATTCCGAGGAGTGGGATTTCTGGGTTGTATGGTAGTTCTATTTCTAACTGTTTAAGATAACGCCAGATGGATTTCCAAAGTGGTTGTACCATTTTACAATCCCACCAGCAGTGTATGAGAGTTCCAATCTCTCCGCAGCCTCTCCAACATTTATTATTTTGTGTTATTTGAATTAATGCCAGTCTGGTTGGTGTGAGATGGAATCTCATCGTAGTTTTAATTTGCATTTCTCTAATGCCTAATGATCGAGAGCATTTTCTCATGTATCTGTTGGCTGCCTGAATATCTTCCTTAGTGAAATGTGTGTTCATATCCTTTGCCCACTTCTTGATTGGGTTGTTTGTCTTTTTGTGGTTGAGTTTTGACAGAATCATGTAGATTTTAGAGATCAGGCGCTGGTCTGAGATGTCATAGCTGAATATTCTTTCCCAGTCTGTAGGTGGTCTTTTTACTCTTTTGGTGAAGTCTTTAGATGAGCATAGGTGTTTGATTTTCAGGAGCTCCCAGTTATCTGGTTTCTCTTCATCATTTTTGGTAATGTTTTGTATTCTGTTTATGCCCTGTATTAGGGCTCCTAGGGTTGTCCCTATTTTTTCTTCCATGATCTTTATCGTTTTAGTCTTTATGTTTGGGTCCTTGATCCACTTGGAGTTAGTTTTTGTGCATGGTGTGAGGTATGGGTCCTGTTTCATTCTTTTGCAGATGGATATCCAGGTATGCCAGCACCATTTGTTAAAAAGACTATTATTTCCCCAATTGACTGACACTGGTCCTTTGTCAAATATCAGCTGCTCATACGTGGATGGATTTATATCTGGGTTCTCAACTCTGTTCCATTGGTCTATGTGCCTGTTGTTGTACCAGTACCAGGCTGTTTTGACTACTGTAGCTGTATAATAGGTTCTGAAATCAGGTAGGGTGAGGCCTCCCACTTTCTTCTTCTTTTTCAGTAATGTTTTGCTTATCCGGGGGTTCTTTCCTTTCCATATGAAATTAGTGATTTGTTTCTCTATCCCCTTAAAATATGACATTGGTATTTGGATTGGAAGTGCGTTATATGTATAGATGGCTTTTGGTAGAATAGACATTTTTACTATGTTAAGTCTTCCTATCCTTGAGCAGGGTATGTTTTTCCACTTAAGTATGTCCTTTTGAATTTCTTGTAGCAGAGTTTTATAGTTTTCTTTGTATAGGTCTTTTACATCCTTGGTAAGATTTATTCCTAAGTATTTTATCTTCATGGGGGCTACTGTGAATGGTATTGATTTGGTTATTTCCTCTTCGGTGTTCTTTTTGTTGATGTAGAGGAATCCAAGTGATTTTTGGTATGTTTATTTTAGATCCTGAGACTCTGCCAAACTCTTCTATTAGTTTCAGTAGTTTTCTGGAGGATTCCTTAGGGTTTTCCATGTATACGATCATGTCATCTGCAAATAGTGATAGCTTTACTTCCTCCTTACCAATCTGGATACCCTTTATTTCTTTGTCTAGCCTAATTGCCCTGGCTACGACTTCAAGTACGATGTTGAATAAGAGCGGTGATAAAGGGCATCCTTGTCTGGTTCCCGTTCTCAAGGGAAATGCTTTCAGGTTCTCTCCATTTAGAGTGATATTGGCCGTTGGCTTTGCATAGATGCCCTTTATTATGTTGCGGAATTTTCCTTCACTACCTATTTTGGTAAGAGTTTTTATCATAAATGGGTGTTGAACTTTGTCAAATGCCTTTTCTGCATCTATTGATAAGATCATGTGGTTTTTATCTTTTGTTTTATTTATGTGATGGATTACATTAATGGTTTTTCTGATATTAAACCAGCCTTGCATACCTGGTATAAATCCCACTTGATCAGGGTGAATTATTTTTTTGATGTGTTGTTGGATTCTATTGGCTAGAATTTTTTTGAGGATTTTTGCATCTATGTTCATGAGGGATATAGGTCTAAAATTTTCTTTTTTTGTAATGTCTTTACCTGGTTTTGGTATCAGGGAGATGGTGGCTTCATAGAATGAGTTGGGTAGTATTCCGTCTTTTACTATGCTTTGAAATACCTTCAGTAGTAGTGGTGTTAGGTCTTCTCTAAAGGTTTGGTAGAACTCTGCAGTGAAGCCGTCTGGGCCAGGACTTTTTTTTGTTGGAAGTTTTTTGATTACCGTTTCAATCTCTTTTTTTTTTAAATTTCTATTAAGCTTCAAGTGAACATTTACCATTCCAATCAGTCTGTCACATGTAGGTTTACATACATCTTACTCCCTTCTCCCACTTGCTCTCCCCCTATTGAGTCAGCCCTTACAGTCTCTCGTTTCGTGCCAATTTTGCCATCTTCCCTCTCTCTCTCTCTTCCCATCCCCCCTCCAGTCAAGAGTTGCCAACACACTCTCCCGTGTCCACCTGATTTAATTAGCTCACTCTTCATCAGCATCTCTCTCCCCCCCACTGACCAGTCCTTTTCATGCCTGATGATTTGTCTTCGGGGATGGTTCCTGTCCTGTGCCATCAGGAGTTCTGGGGAGCATTGTGTCTGGGATTCCTCTAGTCGCAATCATACCATTAGGTGTGGTCTTTTAATGAGAATTTGGGGTCTGTATCCCATTGGTCTCCTGCTCCCTCAGGAGTTGTCTGTTGTGCTCCCTGACAGGACAGACATCGATTGTGGCTGGGCACCAACTAGTTCTTCTGGTCTCAGGATAATATCGGTCTCTGGTTCATGTGGCCCTTTCTGTCTCTTGGGTTCTTAGTTGTCTTGTGACCTTGGTGTTCTTCCTTTGCCTTTGCTCCAGGTGGGTTGAGACCAATTAATGTATTTTGGATGGCCGCTTGTTGGCATTTAGGTCCCCAGGCGCCACAATTCAAAGTGGGATGCAGAGTGTTTTCATAATAGAATTGTTTTGCCCGTTGACTTCGAAGTCCCCTCAAACCAAGTTCCCCAGACCCCAGCCCCTGCTCCGCTGACCTTTGAAGCTTTCATTTTATCCCGGAAACCTCTTTACTTTTAATCCAGTCCAATTAGGCTGACCTTCCTTGTTTTGAGTGTTGTCTTTCCCTTCACCCAAAGCAGTTCTTATCTACAGATTGATCAATAAAAACCCTCTCCCTCCCTCCCTTCCTCCCTCCCCCCTTTGTAACCACATGAGTATGTGTTATTCACCGTTTTTTTCTATTTCTCAAGATCTTATAATAGTGGTCTTATACTATATTTGTCCTTTTGCAACTGACTCATTTTGCTCAGCATAATGCCTTCCAGATTCCTCCATGTTATGAAATGTTTCAGAGATTCGTCACTGTTCTTTATCGCTGCGTAGTATTCCATTGTGTGAATATACCACAATTTATTTACCCATTCGTCCGTTGACGGACATCTTGGTTGCTTCCAGCTTTTTGCTATTGTAAACAGAGCTGCAATAAACATGGGTGTGCATATATCTGTTTGTGTGAAGGCTCTTGTATCTCTAGGGTATATTCCGAGGAGTGGGATTTCTGGGTTGTATGGTAGTTCTATTTCTAACTGTTTAAGATAACGCCAGATGGATTTCCAAAGTGGTTGTACCATTTTACAATCCCACCAGCAGTGTATGAGAGTTCCAATCTCTCCGCAGCCTCTCCAACATTTATTATTTTGTGTTATTTGAATTAATGCCAGTCTGGTTGGTGTGAGATGGAATCTCATCGTAGTTTTAATTTGCATTTCTCTAATGCCTAATGATCGAGAGCATTTTCTCATGTATCTGTTGGCTGCCTGAATATCTTCCTTAGTGAAATGTGTGTTCATATCCTTTGCCCACTTCTTGATTGGGTTGTTTGTCTTTTTGTGGTTGAGTTTTGACAGAATCATGTAGATTTTAGAGATCAGGCGCTGGTCTGAGATGTCATAGCTGAATATTCTTTCCCAGTCTGTAGGTGGTCTTTTTACTCTTTTGGTGAAGTCTTTAGATGAGCATAGGTGTTTGATTTTCAGGAGCTCCCAGTTATCTGGTTTCTCTTCATCATTTTTGGTAATGTTTTGTATTCTGTTTATGCCCTGTATTAGGGCTCCTAGGGTTGTCCCTATTTTTTCTTCCATGATCTTTATCGTTTTAGTCTTTATGTTTGGGTCTTTGATCCACTTGGAGTTAGTTTTTGTGCATGGTGTGAGGTATGGGTCCTGTTTCATTCTTTTGCAGATGGATATCCAGGTATGCCAGCACCATTTGTTAAAAAGACTATTATTTCCCCAATTGACTGACACTGGTCATTTGTCAAATATCAGCTGCTCATACGTGGATGGATTTATATCTGGGTTCTCAACTCTGTTCCGTTGGTCTATGTGCCTGTTGTTGTACCAGTACCAGGCTGTTTTGAATACTGTAGCTGTATAATAGGTTCTGAAATCAGGTAGGGTGAGGCCTCCCACTTTCTTCTTCTTTTTCAGTAATGTTTTGCTTATCCGGGGGTTCTTTCCTTTCCATATGAAATTAGTGATTTGTTTCTCTATCCCCTTAAAATATGACATTGGTATTTGGATTGGAAGTGCGTTATATGTATAGATGGCTTTTGGTAGAATAGACATTTTTACTATGTTAAGTCTTCCTATCCTTGAGCAGGGTATGTTTTTCCACTTAAGTATGTCCTTTTGAATTTCTTGTAGCAGAGTTTTATAGTTTTCTTTGTATAGGTCTTTTACATCCTTGGTAAGATTTATTCCTAAGTATTTTATCTTCATGGGGGCTACTGTGAATGGTATTGATTTGGTTATTTCCTCTTCGGTGTTCTTTTTGTTGATGTAGAGGAATCCAAGTGATTTTTGGTATGTTTATTTTAGATCCTGAGACTCTGCCAAACTCTTCTATTAGTTTCAGTAGTTTTCTGGAGGATTCCTTAGGGTTTTCCATGTATACGATCATGTCATCTGCAAATAGTGATAGCTTTACTTCCTCCTTACCAATCTGGATACCCTTTATTTCTTTGTCTAGCCTAATTGCCCTGGCTACGACTTCAAGTACGATGTTGAATAAGAGCGGTGATAAAGGGCATCCTTGTCTGGTTCCCGTTCTCAAGGGAAATGCTTTCAGGTTCTCTCCATTTAGAGTGATATTGGCCGTTGGCTTTGCATAGATGCCCTTTATTATGTTGCGGAATTTTCCTTCACTACCTATTTTGGTAAGAGTTTTTATCATAAATGGGTGTTGAAATCTATTGATAAGATCATGTGGTTTTTATCTTTTGTTTTATTTATGTGATGGATTACATTAATGGTTTTTCTGATATTAAACCAGCCTTGCATACCTGGTATAAATCCCACTTGATCAGGGTGAATTATTTTTTTGATGTGTTGTTGGATTCTATTGGCTAGAATTTTTTTGAGGATTTTTGCATCTATGTTCATGAGGGATATAGGTCTAAAATTTTCTTTTTTTGTAATGTCTTTACCTGGTTTTGGTATCAGGGAGATGGTGGCTTCATAGAATGAGTTGGGTAGTATTCCGTCTTTTACTATGCTTTGAAATACCTTCAGTAGTAGTGGTGTTAGGTCTTCTCTAAAGGTTTGGTAGAACTCTGCAGTGAAGCCGTCTGGGCCAGGACTTTTTTTTGTTGGAAGTTTTTTGATTACCGTTTCAATCTCTTTTTTTTTCAATTTTTATTAAGCTTCAAGTGAACATTTACCATTCCAATCAGTCTGTCACATGTAGGTTTACATACATCTTACTCCCTTCTCCCACTTGCTCTCCCCCTATTGAGTCAGCCCTTACAGTCTCTCGTTTCGTGCCAATTTTGCCATCTTCCCTCTCTCTCTCTCTTCCCATCCCCCCTCCAGTCAAGAGTTGCCAACACACTCTCCCGTGTCCACCTGATTTAATTAGCTCACTCTTCATCAGCATCTCTCTCCCCCCCACTGACCAGTCCTTTTCATGCCTGATGATTTGTCTTCGGGGATGGTTCCTGTCCTGTGCCATCAGGAGTTCTGGGGAGCATTGTGTCTGGGATTCCTCTAGTCGCAATCATACCATTAGGTGTGGTCTTTTAATGAGAATTTGGGGTCTGTATCCCATTGGTCTCCTGCTCCCTCAGGAGTTGTCTGTTGTGCTCCCTGACAGGACAGACATCGATTGTGGCTGGGCACCAACTAGTTCTTCTGGTCTCAGGATAATATCGGTCTCTGGTTCATGTGGCCCTTTCTGTCTCTTCGGTTCTTAGTTGTCTTGTGACCTTGGTGTTCTTCCTTTGCCTTTGCTCCAGGTGGGTTGAGACCAATTAATGTATTTTGGATGGCCGCTTGTTGGCATTTAGGTCCCCAGGCGCCACAATTCAAAGTGGGATGCAGAGTGTTTTCATAATAGAATTGTTTTGCCCGTTGACTTCGAAGTCCCCTCAAACCAAGTTCCCCAGACCCCAGCCCCTGCTCCGCTGACCTTTGAAGCTTTCATTTTATCCCGGAAACCTCTTTACTTTTAATCCAGTCCAATTAGGCTGACCTTCCTTGTTTTGAGTGTTGTCTTTCCCTTCACCCAAAGCAGTTCTTATCTACAGATTGATCAATAAAAACCCTCTCCCTCCCTCCCTCCCCCCTTTGTAACCACATGAGTATGTGTTATTCACCGTTTTTTTCTATTTCTCAAGATCTTATAATAGTGGTCTTATACTATATTTGTCCTTTTGCAACTGACTCATTTTGCTCAGCATAATGCCTTCCAGATTCCTCCATGTTATGAAATGTTTCAGAGATTCGTCACTGTTCTTTATCGCTGCGTAGTATTCCATTGTGTGAATATACCACAATTTATTTACCCATTCGTCCGTTGACGGACATCTTGGTTGCTTCCAGCTTTTTGCTATTGTAAACAGAGCTGCAATAAACATGGGTGTGCATATATCTGTTTGTGTGAAGGCTCTTGTATCTCTAGGGTATATTCCGAGGAGTGGGATTTCTGGGTTGTATGGTAGTTCTATTTCTAACTGTTTAAGATAACGCCAGATGGATTTCCAAAGTGGTTGTACCATTTTACAATCCCACCAGCAGTGTATGAGAGTTCCAATCTCTCCGCAGCCTCTCCAACATTTATTATTTTGTGTTATTTGAATTAATGCCAGTCTGGTTGGTGTGAGATGGAATCTCATCGTAGTTTTAATTTGCATTTCTCTAATGGCTAATGATCGAGAGCATTTTCTCATGTATCTGTTGGCTGCCTGAATATCTTCCTTAGTGAAATGTGTGTTCATATCCTTTGCCCACTTCTTGATTGGGTTGTTTGTCTTTTTGTGGTTGAGTTTTGACAGAATCATGTAGATTTTAGAGATCAGGCGCTGGTCTGAGATGTCATAGCTGAATATTCTTTCCCAGTCTGTAGGTGGTCTTTTTACTCTTTTGGTGAAGTCTTTAGATGAGCATAGGTGTTTGATTTTCAGGAGCTCCCAGTTATCTGGTTTCTCTTCATCATTTTTGGTAATGTTTTGTATTCTGTTTATGCCCTGTATTAGGGCTTCTAGGGTTGTCCCTATTTTTTCTTCCATGATCTTTATCGTTTTAGTCTTTATGTTTGGGTCTTTGATCCACTTGGAGTTAGTTTTTGTGCATGGTGTGAGGTATGGGTCCTGTTTCATTCTTTTGCAGATGGATATCCAGGTATGCCAGCACCATTTGTTAAAAAGACTATTATTTCCCCAATTGACTGACACTGGTCCTTTGTCAAATATCAGCTGCTCATACGTGGATGGATTTATATCTGGATTCTCAATTCTGTTCCATTGGTCTATGTGCCTGTTGTTGTACCAGTACCAGGCTGTTTTGACTACTGTAGCTATATAATAGGTTCTGAAATCAGGTAGGGTGAGGCCTCCCACTTTCTTCTTCTTTTTCAGTAATGTTTTGCTTATCCGGGGGTTCTTTCCTTTCCATATGAAATTAGTGATTTGTTTCTCTATCCCCTTAAAGTATGACATTGGTATTTGGATTGGAAGTGCGTTATATGTATAGATGGCTTTTGGTAGAATAGACATTTTTACTATGTTAAGTCTTCCTATCCATGAGCAGGGTATGTTTTTCCACTTAAGTATGTCCTTTTGAATTTCTTGTAGCAGAGTTTTATAGTTTTCTTTGTATAGGTCTTTTACATCCTTGGTAAGATTTATTCCTAAGTATTTTATCTTCATGGGGGCTACTGTGAATGGTATTGATTTGGTTATTTCCTCTTCGGTGTTCTTTTTGTTGATATAGAGGAATCCAAGTGATTTTTGGTATGTTTATTTTATATCCTGAGACTCTGCCAAACTCTTCTATTAGTTTCAGTAGTTTTCTGGAGGATTCCTTAGGGTTTTCCATGTATACGATCATGTCATCTGCAAATAGTGATAGCTTTACTTCCTCCTTACCAATCTGGATACCCTTTATTTCTTTGTCTAGCCTAATTGCCCTGGCTACGACTTCAAGTACGATGTTGAATAAGAGCGGTGATAAAGGGCATCCTTGTCTGGTTCCCGTTCTCAAGGGAAATGCTTTCAGGTTCTCTCCATTTAGAGTGATATTGGCCGTTGGCTTTGCATAGATGCCCTTTATTATGTTGCGGAATTTTCCTTCACTACCTATTTTGGTAAGAGTTTTTATCATAAATGGGTGTTGAACTTTGTCAAATGCCTTTTCTGCATCTATTGATAAGATCATGTGGTTTTTATCTTTTGTTTTATTTATGTGATGGATTACATTAATGGTTTTTCTGATATTAAACCAGCCTTGCATACCTGGTATAAATCCCACTTGATCAGGGTGAATTATTTTTTTGATGTGTTGTTGGATTCTATTGGCTAGAATTTTTTTGAGGATTTTTGCATCTATGTTCATGAGGGATATAGGTCTAAAATTTTCTTTTTTTGTAATGTCTTTACCTGGTTTTGGTATCAGGGAGATGGTGGCTTCATAGAATGAGTTGGGTAGTATTCCGTCTTTTACTATGCTTTGAAATACCTTCAGTAGTAGTGGTGTTAGGTCTTCTCTAAAGGTTTGGTAGAACTCTGCAGTGAAGCCGTCTGGGCCAGGACTTTTTTTTGTTGGAAGTTTTTTGATTACCGTTTCAATCTCTTTTTTTTTAAATTTTTATTAAGCTTCAAGTGAACATTTACCATTCCAATCAGTCTGTCACATGTAGGTTTACATACATCTTACTCCCTTCTCCCACTTGCTCTCCCCCTATTGAGTCAGCCCTTACAGTCTCTCGTTTCGTGCCAATTTTGCCATCTTCCCTCTCTCTCTCTCTTCCCATCCCCCCTCCAGTCAAGAGTTGCCAACACACTCTCCCGTGTCCACCTGATTTAATTAGCTCACTCTTCATCAGCATCTCTCTCCCCCCCACTGACCAGTCCTTTTCATGCCTGATGATTTGTCTTCGGGGATGGTTCCTGTCCTGTGCCATCAGGAGTTCTGGGGAGCATTGTGTCTGGGATTCCTCTAGTCGCAATCATACCATTAGGTGTGGTCTTTTAATGAGAATTTGGGGTCTGTATCCCATTGGTCTCCTGCTCCCTCAGGAATTGTCTGTTGTGCTCCCTGACAGGACAGACATCGATTGTGGCTGGGCACCAACTAGTTCTTCTGGTCTCAGGATAATATCGGTCTCTGGTTCATGTGGCCCTTTCTGTCTCTTGGGTTCTTAGTTGTCTTGTGACCTTGGTGTTCTTCCTTTGCCTTTGCTCCAGGTGGGTTGAGACCAATTAATGTATTTTGGATGGCCGCTTGTTGGCATTTAGGTCCCCAGGCGCCACAATTCAAAGTGGGATGCAGAGTGTTTTCATAATAGAATTGTTTTGCCCGTTGACTTCGAAGTCCCCTCAAACCAAGTTCCCCAGACCCCAGCCCCTGCTCCGCTGACCTTTGAAGCTTTCATTTTATCCCGGAAACCTCTTTACTTTTAATCCAGTCCAATTAGGCTGACCTTCCTTGTTTTGAGTGTTGTCTTTCCCTTCACCCAAAGCAGTTCTTATCTACAGATTGATCAATAAAAACCCTCTCCCTCCCTCCCTCCCCCCTTTGTAACCACATGAGTATGTGTTATTCACCGTTTTTTTCTATTTCTCAAGATCTTATAATAGTGGTCTTATACTATATTTGTCCTTTTGCAACTGACTCATTTTGCTCAGCATAATGCCTTCCAGATTCCTCCATGTTATGAAATGTTTCAGAGATTCGTCACTGTTCTTTATCGCTGCGTAGTATTCCATTGTGTGAATATACCACAATTTATTTACCCATTCGTCCGTTGACGGACATCTTGGTTGCTTCCAGCTTTTTGCTATTGTAAACAGAGCTGCAATAAACATGGGTGTGCATATATCTGTTTGTGTGAAGGCTCTTGTATCTCTAGGGTATATTCCGAGGAGTGGGATTTCTGGGTTGTATGGTAGTTCTATTTCTAACTGTTTAAGATAACGCCAGATGGATTTCCAAAGTGGTTGTACCATTTTACAATCCCACCAGCAGTGTATGAGAGTTCCAATCTCTCCGCAGCCTCTCCAACATTTATTATTTTGTGTTATTTGAATTAATGCCAGTCTGGTTGGTGTGAGATGGAATCTCATCGTAGTTTTAATTTGCATTTCTCTAATGGCTAATGATCGAGAGCATTTTCTCATGTATCTGTTGGCTGCCTGAATATCTTCCTTAGTGAAATGTGTGTTCATATCCTTTGCCCACTTCTTGATTGGGTTGTTTGTCTTTTTGTGGTTGAGTTTTGACAGAATCATGTAGATTTTAGAGATCAGGCGCTGGTCTGAGATGTCATAGCTGAATATTCTTTCCCAGTCTGTAGGTGGTCTTTTTACTCTTTTGGTGAAGTCTTTAGATGAGCATAGGTGTTTGATTTTCAGGAGCTCCCAGTTATCTGGTTTCTCTTCATCATTTTTGGTAATGTTTTGTATTCTGTTTATGCCCTGTATTAGGGCTCCTAGGGTTGTCCCTATTTTTTCTTCCATGATCTTTATCGTTTTAGTCTTTATGTTTGGGTCTTTGATCCACTTGGAGTTAGTTTTTGTGCATGGTGTGAGGTATGGGTCCTGTTTCATTCTTTTGCAGATGGATATCCAGGTATGCCAGCACCATTTGTTAAAAAGACTATTATTTCCCCAATTGACTGACACTGGTCCTTTGTCAAATATCAGCTGCTCATACGTGGATGGATTTATATCTGGGTTCTCAACTCTGTTCCATTGGTCTATGTGCCTGTTGTTGTACCAGTACCAGGCTGTTTTGACTACTGTAGCTGTATAATAGGTTCTGAAATCAGGTAGGGTGAGGCCTCCCACTTTCTTCTTCTTTTTCAGTAATGTTTTGCTTATCCGGGGGTTCTTTCCTTTCCATATGAAATTAGTGATTTGTTTCTCTATCCCCTTAAAATATGACATTGGTATTTGGATTGGAATTGCGTTATATGTATAGATGGCTTTTGGTAGAATAGACATTTTTACTATGTTAAGTCTTCCTATCCTTGAGCAGGGTATGTTTTTCCACTTAAGTATGTCCTTTTGAATTTCTTGTAGCAGAGTTTTATAGTTTTCTTTGTATAGGTCTTTTACATCCTTGGTAAGATTTATTCCTAAGTATTTTATCTTCATGGGGGCTACTGTGAATGGTATTGATTTGGTTATTTCCTCTTCGGTGTTCTTTTTGTTGATGTAGAGGAATCCAAGTGATTTTTGGTATGTTTATTTTATATCCTGAGACTCTGCCAAACTCTTCTATTAGTTTCAGTAGTTTTCTGGAGGATTCCTTAGGGTTTTCCATGTATACGATCATGTCATCTGCAAATAGTGATAGCTTTACTTCCTCCTTACCAATCTGGATACCCTTTATTTCTTTGTCTAGCCTAATTGCCCTGGCTACGACTTCAAGTACGATGTTGAATAAGAGCGGTGATAAAGGGCATCCTTGTCTGGTTCCCGTTTTTTTTTAGCCTAATTGCCCTGGCTACGACTTCAAGTACGATGTTGAATAAGAGCAGTGATAAAGGACATCCTTGTCTGGTTCCCGTTCTCAAGGGAAATGCTTTCAGGTTCTCTCCATTTAGAGTGATATTGGCCGTTGGCTTTGCATAGATGCCCTTTATTATGTTGCGGAATTTTCCTTCACTACCTATTTTGGTAAGAGTTTTTATCATAAATGGGTGTTGAACTTTGTCAAATGCCTTTTCTGCATCTATTGATAAGATCATGTGGTTTTTATCTTTTGTTTTATTTATGTGATGGATTACATTAATGGTTTTTCTGATATTAAACCAGCCTTGCATACCTGGTATAAATCCCACTTGATCAGGGTGAATTATTTTTTTGATGTGTTGTTGGATTCTATTGGCTAGAATTTTTTTGAGGATTTTTGCATCTATGTTCATGAGGGATATAGGTCTAAAATTTTCTTTTTTTGTAATGTCTTTACCTGGTTTTGGTATCAGGGAGATGGTGGCTTCATAGAATGAGTTGGGTAGTATTCCGTCTTTTACTATGCTTTGAAATACCTTCAGTAGTAGTGGTGTTAGGTCTTCTCTAAAGGTTTGGTAGAACTCTGCAGTGAAGCCGTCTGGGCCAGGACTTTTTTTTGTTGGAAGTTTTTTGATTACCGTTTCAATCTCTTTTTTTTTTAATTTTTATTAAGCTTCAAGTGAACATTTACCATTCCAATCAGTCTGTCACATGTAGGTTTACATACATCTTACTCCCTTCTCCCACTTGCTCTCCCCCTATTGAGTCAGCCCTTACAGTCTCTCGTTTCGTGCCAATTTTGCCATCTTCCCTCTCTCTCTCTCTCCCCATCCCCCCTCCAGTCAAGAGTTGCCAACACACTCTCCCGTGTCCACCTGATTTAATTAGCTCACTCTTCATCAGCATCTCTCTCCCCCCCACTGACCAGTCCTTTTCATGCCTGATGATTTGTCTTCGGGGATGGTTCCTGTCCTGTGCCATCAGGAGTTCTGGGGAGCATTGTGTCTGGGATTCCTCTAGTCGCAATCATACCATTAGGTGTGGTCTTTTAATGAGAATTTGGGGTCTGTATCCCATTGGTCTCCTGCTCCCTCAGGAGTTGTCTGTTGTGCTCCCTGACAGGACAGACATCGATTGTGGCTGGGCACCAACTAGTTCTTCTGGTCTCAGGATAATATCGGTCTCTGGTTCATGTGGCCCTTTCTGTCTCTTGGGTTCTTAGTTGTCTTGTGACCTTGGTGTTCTTCCTTTGCCTTTGCTCCAGGTGGGTTGAGACCAATTAATGTATTTTGGATGGCCGCTTGTTGGCATTTAGGTCCCCAGGCGCCACAATTCAAAGTGGGATGCAGAGTGTTTTCATAATAGAATTGTTTTGCCCGTTGACTTCGAAGTCCCCTCAAACCAAGTTCCCCAGACCCCAGCCCCTGCTCCGCTGACCTTTGAAGCTTTCATTTTATCCCGGAAACCTCTTTACTTTTAATCCAGTCCAATTAGGCTGACCTTCCTTGTTTTGAGTGTTGTCTTTCCCTTCACCCAAAGCAGTTCTTATCTACAGATTGATCAATAAAAACCCTCTCCCTCCCTCCCTTCCTCCCTCCCCCCTTTGTAACCACATGAGTATGTGTTATTCACCGTTTTTTTCTATTTCTCAAGATCTTATAATAGTGGTCTTATACTATATTTGTCCTTTTGCAACTGACTCATTTTGCTCAGCATAATGCCTTCCAGATTCCTCCATGTTATGAAATGTTTCAGAGATTCGTCACTGTTCTTTATCGCTGCGTAGTATTCCATTGTGTGAATATACCACAATTTATTTACCCATTCGTCCGTTGACGGACATCTTGGTTGCTTCCAGCTTTTTGCTATTGTAAACAGAGCTGCAATAAACATGGGTGTGCATATATCTGTTTGTGTGAAGGCTCTTGTATCTCTAGGGTATATTCCGAGGAGTGGGATTTCTGGGTTGTATGGTAGTTCTATTTCTAACTGTTTAAGATAACGCCAGATGGATTTCCAAAGTGGTTGTACCATTTTACAATCCCACCAGCAGTGTATGAGAGTTCCAATCTCTCCGCAGCCTCTCCAACATTTATTATTTTGTGTTATTTGAATTAATGCCAGTCTGGTTGGTGTGAGATGGAATCTCATCGTAGTTTTAATTTGCATTTCTCTAATGGCTAATGATCGAGAGCATTTTCTCATGTATCTGTTGGCTGCCTGAATATCTTCCTTAGTGAAATGTGTGTTCATATCCTTTGCCCACTTCTTGATTGGGTTGTTTGTCTTTTTGTGGTTGAGTTTTGACAGAATCATGTAGATTTTAGAGATCAGGCGCTGGTCTGAGATGTCATAGCTGAATATTCTTTCCCAGTCTGTAGGTGGTCTTTTTACTCTTTTGGTGAAGTCTTTAGATGAGCATAGGTGTTTGATTTTCAGGAGCTCCCAGTTATCTGGTTTCTCTTCATCATTTTTGGTAATGTTTTGTATTCTGTTTATGCCCTGTATTAGGGCTCCTAGGGTTGTCCCTATTTTTTCTTCCATGATCTTTATCGTTTTAGTCTTTATGTTTGGGTCTTTGATCCACCTGGAGTTAGTTTTTGTGCATGGTGTGAGGTATGGGTCCTGTTTCATTCTTTTGCAGATGGATATCCAGGTATGCCAGCACCATTTGTTAAAAAGACTATTATTTCCCCAATTGACTGACACTGGTCCTTTGTCAAATATCAGCTGCTCATACGTGGATGGATTTATATCTGGGTTCTCAACTCTGTTCCATTGGTCTATGTGCCTGTTGTTGTACCAGTACCAGGCTGTTTTGACTACTGTAGCTGTATAATAGGTTCTGAAATCAGGTAGGGTGAGGCCTCCCACTTTCTTCTTCTTTTTCAGTAATGTTTTGCTTATCCGGGGGTTCTTTCCTTTCCATATGAAATTAGTGATTTGTTTCTCTATCCCCTTAAAGTATGACATTGGTATTTGGATTGGAAGTGCGTTATATGTATAGATGGCTTTTGGTAGAATAGACATTTTTACTATGTTAAGTCTTCCTATCCATGAGCAGGGTATGTTTTTCCACTTAAGTATGTCCTTTTGAATTTCTTGTAGCAGAGTTTTATAGTTTTCTTTGTATAGGTCTTTTACATCCTTGGTAAGATTTATTCCTAAGTATTTTATCTTCATGGGGGCTACTGTGAATGGTATTGATTTGGTTATTTCCTCTTCGGTGTTCTTTTTGTTGATGTAGAGGAATCCAAGTGATTTTTGGTATGTTTATTTTATATCCTGAGACTCTGCCAAACTCTTCTATTAGTTTCAGTAGTTTTCTGGAGGATTCCTTAGGGTTTTCCATGTATACGATCATGTCATCTGCAAATAGTGATAGCTTTACTTCCTCCTTACCAATCTGGATACCCTTTATTTCTTTGTCTAGCCTAATTGCCCTGGCTACGACTTCAAGTACGATGTTGAATAAGAGCGGTGATAAAGGGCATCCTTGTCTGGTTCCCGTTCTCAAGGGAAATGCTTTCAGGTTCTCTCCATTTAGAGTGATATTGGCCGTTGGCTTTGCATAGATGCCCTTTATTATGTTGCGGAATTTTCCTTCACTACCTATTTTGGTAAGAGTTTTTATCATAAATGGGTGTTGAACTTTGTCAAATGCCTTTTCTGCATCTATTGATAAGATCATGTGGTTTTTATCTTTTGTTTTATTTATGTGATGGATTACATTAATGGTTTTTCTGATATTAAACCAGCCTTGCATACCTGGTATAAATCCCACTTGATCAGGGTGAATTATTTTTTTGATGTGTTGTTGGATTCTATTGGCTAGAATTTTTTTGAGGATTTTTGCATCTATGTTCATGAGGGATATAGGTCTAAAATTTTCTTTTTTTGTAATGTCTTTACCTGGTTTTGGTATCAGGGAGATGGTGGCTTCATAGAATGAGTTGGGTAGTATTCCGTCTTTTACTATGCTTTGAAATACCTTCAGTAGTAGTGGTGTTAGGTCTTCTCTAAAGGTTTGGTAGAACTCTGCAGTGAAGCCGTCTGGGCCAGGACTTTTTTTTGTTGGAAGTTTTTTGATTACCGTTTCAATCTCTTTTTTTTTTTTTTTTTTAAATTTTTATTAAGCTTCAAGTGAACATTTACCATTCCAATCAGTCTGTCACATGTAGGTTTACATACATCTTACTCCCTTCTCCCACTTGCTCTCCCCCTATTGAGTCAGCCCTTACAGTCTCTCGTTTCGTGCCAATTTTGCCATCTTCCCTCTCTCTCTCTCTTCCCATCCCCCCTCCAGTCAAGAGTTGCCAACACACTCTCCCGTGTCCACCTGATTTAATTAGCTCACTCTTCATCAGCATCTCTCTCCCCCCCACTGACCAGTCCTTTTCATGCCTGATGATTTGTCTTCGTTGATGGTTCCTGTCCTGTGCCATCAGAAGTTCTGGGGAGCATTGTGTCTGGGATTCCTCTAGTCGCAATCATACCATTAGGTGTGGTCTTTTAATGAGAATTTGGGGTCTGTATCCCATTGGTCTCCTGCTCCCTCAGGAGTTGTCTGTTGTGCTCCCTGACAGGACAGACATCGATTGTGGCTGGGCACCAACTAGTTCTTCTGGTCTCAGGATAATATAGGTCTCTGGTTCATGTGGCCCTTTCTGTCTCTTGGGTTCTTAGTTGTCTTGTGACCTTGGTGTTCTTCCTTTGCCTTTGCTCCAGGTGGGTTGAGACCAATTAATGTATTTTGGATGGCCGCTTGTTGGCATTTAGGTCCCCAGGCGCCACAATTCAAAGTGGGATGCAGAGTGTTTTCATAATAGAATTGTTTTGCCCGTTGACTTCGAAGTCCCCTCAAACCAAGTTCCCCAGACCCCAGCCCCTGCTCCGCTGACCTTTGAAGCTTTCATTTTATCCCGGAAACCTCTTTACTTTTAATCCAGTCCAATTAGGCTGACCTTCCTTGTTTTGAGTGTTGTCTTTCCCTTCACCCAAAGCAGTTCTTATCTACAGATTGATCAATAAAAACCCTCTCCCTCCCTCCCTCCCCCCTTTGTAACCACATGAGTATGTGTTATTCACCGTTTTTTTCTATTTCTCAAGATCTTATAATAGTGGTCTTATACTATATTTGTCCTTTTGCAACTGACTCATTTTGCTCAGCATAATGCCTTCCAGATTCCTCCATGTTATGAAATGTTTCAGAGATTCGTCACTGTTCTTTATCGCTGCGTAGTATTCCATTGTGTGAATATACCACAATTTATTTACCCATTCGTCCGTTGACGGACATCTTGGTTGCTTCCAGCTTTTTGCTATTGTAAACAGAGCTGCAATAAACATGGGTGTGCATATATCTGTTTGTGTGAAGGCTCTTGTATCTCTAGGGTATATTCCGAGGAGTGGGATTTCTGGGTTGTATGGTAGTTCTATTTCTAACTGTTTAAGATAACGCCAGATGGATTTCCAAAGTGGTTGTACCATTTTACAATCCCACCAGCAGTGTATGAGAGTTCCAATCTCTCCGCAGCCTCTCCAACATTTATTATTTTGTGTTATTTGAATTAATGCCAGTCTGGTTGGTGTGAGATGGAATCTCATCGTAGTTTTAATTTGCATTTCTCTAATGGCTAATGATCGAGAGCATTTTCTCATGTATCTGTTGGCTGCCTGAATATCTTCCTTAGTGAAATGTGTGTTCATATCCTTTGCCCACTTCTTGATTGGGTTGTTTGTCTTTTTGTGGTTGAGTTTTGACAGAATCATGTAGATTTTAGAGATCAGGCGCTGGTCTGAGATGTCATAGCTGAATATTCTTTCCCAGTCTGTAGGTGGTCTTTTTACTCTTTTGGTGAAGTCTTTAGATGAGCATAGGTGTTTGATTTTCAGGAGCTCCCAGTTATCTGGTTTCTCTTCATCATTTTTGGTAATGTTTTGTATTCTGTTTATGCCCTGTATTAGGGCTCCTAGGGTTGTCCCTATTTTTTCTTCCATGATCTTTATCGTTTTAGTCTTTATGTTTGGGTCTTTGATCCACTTGGAGTTAGTTTTTGTGCATGGTGTGAGGTATGGGTCCTGTTTCATTCTTTTGCAGATGGATATCCAGGTATGCCAGCACCATTTGTTAAAAAGACTATTATTTCCCCAATTGACTGACACTGGTCCTTTGTCAAATATCAGCTGCTTATACGTGGATGGATTTATATCTGGATTCTCAATTCTGTTCCATTGGTCTATGTGCCTGTTGTTGTACCAGTACCAGGCTGTTTTGACTACTGTAGCTATATAATAGGTTCTGAAATCAGGTAGGGTGAGGCCTCCCACTTTCTTCTTCTTTTTCAGTAATGTTTTGCTTATCCGGGGGTTCTTTCCTTTCCATATGAAATTAGTGATTTGTTTCTCTATCCCCTTAAAGTATGACATTGGTATTTGGATTGGAAGTGCGTTATATGTATAGATGGCTTTTGGTAGAATAGACATTTTTACTATGTTAAGTCTTCCTATCCATGAGCAGGGTATGTTTTTCCACTTAAGTATGTCCTTTTGAATTTCTTGTAGCAGAGTTTTATAGTTTTCTTTGTATAGGTCTTTTACATCCTTGGTAAGATTTATTCCTAAGTATTTTATCTTCATGGGGGCTACTGTGAATGGTATTGATTTGGTTATTTCCTCTTCGGTGTTCTTTTTGTTGATGTAGAGGAATCCAAGTGATTTTTGGTATGTTTATTTTATATCCTGAGACTCTGCCAAACTCTTCTATTAGTTTCAGTAGTTTTCTGGAGGATTCCTTAGGGTTTTCCATGTATACGATCATGTCATCTGCAAATAGTGATAGCTTTACTTCCTCCTTACCAATCTGGATACCCTTTATTTCTTTGTCTAGCCTAATTGCCCTGGCTACGACTTCAAGTACGATGTTGAATAAGAGCGGTGATAAAGGGCATCCTTGTCTGGTTCCCGTTCTCAAGGGAAATGCTTTCAGGTTCTCTCCATTTAGAGTGATATTGGCCGTTGGCTTTGCATAGATGCCCTTTATTATGTTGCGGAATTTTCCTTCACTACCTATTTTGGTAAGAGTTTTTATCATAAATGGGTGTTGAACTTTGTCAAATGCCTTTTCTGCATCTATTGATAAGATCATGTGGTTTTTATCTTTTGTTTTATTTATGTGATGGATTACATTAATGGTTTTTCTGATATTAAACCAGCCTTGCATACCTGGTATAAATCCCACTTGATCAGGGTGAATTATTTTTTTGATGTGTTGTTGGATTCTATTGGCTAGAATTTTTTTGAGGATTTTTGCATCTATGTTCATGAGGGATATAGGTCTAAAATTTTCTTTTTTTGTAATGTCTTTACCTGGTTTTGGTATCAGGGAGATGGTGGCTTCATAGAATGAGTTGGGTAGTATTCCGTCTTTTACTATGCTTTGAAATACCTTCAGTAGTAGTGGTGTTAGGTCTTCTCTAAAGGTTTGGTAGAACTCTGCAGTGAAGCCGTCTGGGCCAGGACTTTTTTTTGTTGGAAGTTTTTTGATTACCGTTTCAATCTCTTTTTTTTTTTTTTTTTTAATTTTTATTAAGCTTCAAGTGAACATTTACCATTCCAATCAGTCTGTCACATGTAGGTTTACATACATCTTACTCCCTTCTCCCACTTGCTCTCCCCCTATTGAGTCAGCCCTTACAGTCTCTCGTTTCGTGCCAATTTTGCCATCTTCCCTCTCTCTCTCTCTTCCCATCCCCCCTCCAGTCAAGAGTTGCCAACACACTCTCCCGTGTCCACCTGATTTAATTAGCTCACTCTTCATCAGCATCTCTCTCCCCCCCACTGACCAGTCCTTTTCATGCCTGATGATTTGTCTTCGTTGATGGTTCCTGTCCTGTGCCATCAGAAGTTCTGGGGAGCATTGTGTCTGGGATTCCTCTAGTCGCAATCATACCATTAGGTGTGGTCTTTTAATGAGAATTTGGGGTCTGTATCCCATTGGTCTCCTGCTCCCTCAGGAGTTGTCTGTTGTGCTCCCTGACAGGACAGACATCGATTGTGGCTGGGCACCAACTAGTTCTTCTGGTCTCAGGATAATATAGGTCTCTGGTTCATGTGGCCCTTTCTGTCTCTTGGGTTCTTAGTTGTCTTGTGACCTTGGTGTTCTTCCTTTGCCTTTGCTCCAGGTGGGTTGAGACCAATTAATGTATTTTGGATGGCCGCTTGTTGGCATTTAGGTCCCCAGGCGCCACAATTCAAAGTGGGATGCAGAGTGTTTTCATAATAGAATTGTTTTGCCCGTTGACTTCGAAGTCCCCTCAAACCAAGTTCCCCAGACCCCAGCCCCTGCTCCGCTGACCTTTGAAGCTTTCATTTTATCCCGGAAACCTCTTTACTTTTAATCCAGTCCAATTAGGCTGACCTTCCTTGTTTTGAGTGTTGTCTTTCCCTTCACCCAAAGCAGTTCTTATCTACAGATTGATCAATAAAAACCCTCTCCCTCCCTCCCTCCCCCCTTTGTAACCACATGAGTATGTGTTATTCACCGTTTTTTTCTATTTCTCAAGATCTTATAATAGTGGTCTTATACTATATTTGTCCTTTTGCAACTGACTCATTTTGCTCAGCATAATGCCTTCCAGATTCCTCCATGTTATGAAATGTTTCAGAGATTCGTCACTGTTCTTTATCGCTGCGTAGTATTCCATTGTGTGAATATACCACAATTTATTTACCCATTCGTCCGTTGACGGACATCTTGGTTGCTTCCAGCTTTTTGCTATTGTAAACAGAGCTGCAATAAACATGGGTGTGCATATATCTGTTTGTGTGAAGGCTCTTGTATCTCTAGGGTATATTCCGAGGAGTGGGATTTCTGGGTTGTATGGTAGTTCTATTTCTAACTGTTTAAGATAACGCCAGATGGATTTCCAAAGTGGTTGTACCATTTTACAATCCCACCAGCAGTGTATGAGAGTTCCAATCTCTCCGCAGCCTCTCCAACATTTATTATTTTGTGTTATTTGAATTAATGCCAGTCTGGTTGGTGTGAGATGGAATCTCATCGTAGTTTTAATTTGCATTTCTCTAATGGCTAATGATCGAGAGCATTTTCTCATGTATCTGTTGGCTGCCTGAATATCTTCCTTAGTGAAATGTGTGTTCATATCCTTTGCCCACTTCTTGATTGGGTTGTTTGTCTTTTTGTGGTTGAGTTTTGACAGAATCATGTAGATTTTAGAGATCAGGCGCTGGTCTGAGATGTCATAGCTGAATATTCTTTCCCAGTCTGTAGGTGGTCTTTTTACTCTTTTGGTGAAGTCTTTAGATGAGCATAGGTGTTTGATTTTCAGGAGCTCCCAGTTATCTGGTTTCTCTTCATCATTTTTGGTAATGTTTTGTATTCTGTTTATGCCCTGTATTAGGGCTCCTAGGGTTGTCCCTATTTTTTCTTCCATGATCTTTATCGTTTTAGTCTTTATGTTTGGGTCTTTGATCCACTTGGAGTTAGTTTTTGTGCATGGTGTGAGGTATGGGTCCTGTTTCATTCTTTTGCAGATGGATATCCAGGTATGCCAGCACCATTTGTTAAAAAGACTATTATTTCCCCAATTGACTGACACTGGTCCTTTGTCAAATATCAGCTGCTTATACGTGGATGGATTTATATCTGGATTCTCAATTCTGTTCCATTGGTCTATGTGCCTGTTGTTGTACCAGTACCAGGCTGTTTTGACTACTGTAGCTATATAATAGGTTCTGAAATCAGGTAGGGTGAGGCCTCCCACTTTCTTCTTCTTTTTCAGTAATGTTTTGCTTATCCGGGGGTTCTTTCCTTTCCATATGAAATTAGTGATTTGTTTGTCTATCCCCTTAAAGTATGACATTGGTATTTGGATTGGAAGTGCGTTATATGTATAGATGGCTTTTGGTAGAATAGACATTTTTACTATGTTAAGTCTTCCTATCCATGAGCAGGGTATGTTTTTCCACTTAAGTATGTCCTTTTGAATTTCTTGTAGCAGAGTTTTATAGTTTTCTTTGTATAGGTCTTTTACATCCTTGGTAAGATTTATTCCTAAGTATTTTATCTTCATGGGGGCTACTGTGAATGGTATTGATTTGGTTATTTCCTCTTCGGTGTTCTTTTTGTTGATGTAGAGGAATCCAAGTGATTTTTGGTATGTTTATTTTATATCCTGAGACTCTGCCAAACTCTTCTATTAGTTTCAGTAGTTTTCTGGAGGATTCCTTAGGGTTTTCCATGTATACGATCATGTCATCTGCAAATAGTGATAGCTTTACTTCCTCCTTACCAATCTGGATACCCTTTATTTCTTTGTCTAGCCTAATTGCCCTGGCTACGACTTCAAGTACGATGTTGAATAAGAGCGGTGATAAAGGGCATCCTTGTCTGGTTCCCGTTCTCAAGGGAAATGCTTTCAGGTTCTCTCCATTTAGAGTGATATTGGCCGTTGGCTTTGCATAGATGCCCTTTATTATGTTGCGGAATTTTCCTTCACTACCTATTTTGGTAAGAGTTTTTATCATAAATGGGTGTTGAACTTTGTCAAATGCCTTTTCTGCATCTATTGATAAGATCATGTGGTTTTTATCTTTTGTTTTATTTATGTGATGGATTACATTAATGGTTTTTCTGATATTAAACCAGCCTTGCATACCTGGTATAAATCCCACTTGATCAGGGTGAATTATTTTTTTGATGTGTTGTTGGATTCTATTGGCTAGAATTTTGTTGAGGATTTTTGCATCTATGTTCATGAGGGATATAGGTCTAAAATTTTCTTTTTTTGTAATGTCTTTACCTGGTTTTGGTATCAGGGAGATGGTGGCTTCATAGAATGAGTTGGGTAGTATTCCGTCTTTTACTATGCTTTGAAATACCTTCAGTAGTAGTGGTGTTAGGTCTTCTCTAAAGGTTTGGTAGAACTCTGCAGTGAAGCCGTCTGGGCCAGGACTTTTTTTTGTTGGAAGTTTTTTGATTACCGTTTCAATCTCTTTTTTTTTTTTTTTTTTAATTTTTATTAAGCTTCAAGTGAACATTTACCATTCCAATCAGTCTGTCACATGTAGGTTTACATACATCTTACTCCCTTCTCCCACTTGCTCTCCCCCTATTGAGTCAGCCCTTACAGTCTCTCGTTTCGTGCCAATTTTGCCATCTTCCCTCTCTCTCTCTCTTCCCATCCCCCCTCCAGTCAAGAGTTGCCAACACACTCTCCCGTGTCCACCTGATTTAATTAGCTCACTCTTCATCAGCATCTCTCTCCCCCCCACTGACCAGTCCTTTTCATGCCTGATGATTTGTCTTCGTTGATGGTTCCTGTCCTGTGCCATCAGAAGTTCTGGGGAGCATTGTGTCTGGGATTCCTCTAGTCGCAATCATACCATTAGGTGTGGTCTTTTAATGAGAATTTGGGGTCTGTATCCCATTGGTCTCCTGCTCCCTCAGGAGTTGTCTGTTGTGCTCCCTGACAGGACAGACATCGATTGTGGCTGGGCACCAACTAGTTCTTCTGGTCTCAGGATAATATAGGTCTCTGGTTCATGTGGCCCTTTCTGTCTCTTGGGTTCTTAGTTGTCTTGTGACCTTGGTGTTCTTCCTTTGCCTTTGCTCCAGGTGGGTTGAGACCAATTAATGTATTTTGGATGGCCGCTTGTTGGCATTTAGGTCCCCAGGCGCCACAATTCAAAGTGGGATGCAGAGTGTTTTCATAATAGAATTGTTTTGCCCGTTGACTTCGAAGTCCCCTCAAACCAAGTTCCCCAGACCCCAGCCCCTGCTCCGCTGACCTTTGAAGCTTTCATTTTATCCCGGAAACCTCTTTACTTTTAATCCAGTCCAATTAGGCTGACCTTCCTTGTT
This sequence comes from Elephas maximus indicus, assembly GCF_024166365.1. Taxonomy (NCBI): domain Eukaryota; kingdom Metazoa; phylum Chordata; class Mammalia; order Proboscidea; family Elephantidae; genus Elephas; species Elephas maximus. The sequence continues at coordinate 127,533,194 of NC_064826.1, forward strand.
TTGAGTGTTGTCTTTCCCTTCACCCAAAGCAGTTCTTATCTACAGATTGATCAATAAAAACCCTCTCCCTCCCTCCCTCCCCCCTTTGTAACCACATGAGTATGTGTTATTCACCGTTTTTTTCTATTTCTCAAGATCTTATAATAGTGGTCTTATACTATATTTGTCCTTTTGCAACTGACTCATTTTGCTCAGCATAATGCCTTCCAGATTCCTCCATGTTATGAAATGTTTCAGAGATTCGTCACTGTTCTTTATCGCTGCGTAGTATTCCATTGTGTGAATATACCACAATTTATTTACCCATTCGTCCGTTGACGGACATCTTGGTTGCTTCCAGCTTTTTGCTATTGTAAACAGAGCTGCAATAAACATGGGTGTGCATATATCTGTTTGTGTGAAGGCTCTTGTATCTCTAGGGTATATTCCGAGGAGTGGGATTTCTGGGTTGTATGGTAGTTCTATTTCTAACTGTTTAAGATAACGCCAGATGGATTTCCAAAGTGGTTGTACCATTTTACAATCCCACCAGCAGTGTATGAGAGTTCCAATCTCTCCGCAGCCTCTCCAACATTTATTATTTTGTGTTATTTGAATTAATGCCAGTCTGGTTGGTGTGAGATGGAATCTCATCGTAGTTTTAATTTGCATTTCTCTAATGGCTAATGATCGAGAGCATTTTCTCATGTATCTGTTGGCTGCCTGAATATCTTCCTTAGTGAAATGTGTGTTCATATCCTTTGCCCACTTCTTGATTGGGTTGTTTGTCTTTTTGTGGTTGAGTTTTGACAGAATCATGTAGATTTTAGAGATCAGGCGCTGGTCTGAGATGTCATAGCTGAATATTCTTTCCCAGTCTGTAGGTGGTCTTTTTACTCTTTTGGTGAAGTCTTTAGATGAGCATAGGTGTTTGATTTTCAGGAGCTCCCAGTTATCTGGTTTCTCTTCATCATTTTTGGTAATGTTTTGTATTCTGTTTATGCCCTGTATTAGGGCTCCTAGGGTTGTCCCTATTTTTTCTTCCATGATCTTTATCGTTTTAGTCTTTATGTTTGGGTCTTTGATCCACTTGGAGTTAGTTTTTGTGCATGGTGTGAGGTATGGGTCCTGTTTCATTCTTTTGCAGATGGATATCCAGGTATGCCAGCACCATTTGTTAAAAAGACTATTATTTCCCCAATTGACTGACACTGGTCCTTTGTCAAATATCAGCTGCTTATACGTGGATGGATTTATATCTGGATTCTCAATTCTGTTCCATTGGTCTATGTGCCTGTTGTTGTACCAGTACCAGGCTGTTTTGACTACTGTAGCTATATAATAGGTTCTGAAATCAGGTAGGGTGAGGCCTCCCACTTTCTTCTTCTTTTTCAGTAATGTTTTGCTTATCCGGGGGTTCTTTCCTTTCCATATGAAATTAGTGATTTGTTTCTCTATCCCCTTAAAGTATGACATTGGTATTTGGATTGGAAGTGCGTTATATGTATAGATGGCTTTTGGTAGAATAGACATTTTTACTATGTTAAGTCTTCCTATCCATGAGCAGGGTATGTTTTTCCACTTAAGTATGTCCTTTTGAATTTCTTGTAGCAGAGTTTTATAGTTTTCTTTGTATAGGTCTTTTACATCCTTGGTAAGATTTATTCCTAAGTATTTTATCTTCATGGGGGCTACTGTGAATGGTATTGATTTGGTTATTTCCTCTTCGGTGTTCTTTTTGTTGATGTAGAGGAATCCAAGTGATTTTTGGTATGTTTATTTTATATCCTGAGACTCTGCCAAACTCTTCTATTAGTTTCAGTAGTTTTCTGGAGGATTCCTTAGGGTTTTCCATGTATACGATCATGTCATCTGCAAATAGTGATAGCTTTACTTCCTCCTTACCAATCTGGATACCCTTTATTTCTTTGTCTAGCCTAATTGCCCTGGCTACGACTTCAAGTACGATGTTGAATAAGAGCGGTGATAAAGGGCATCCTTGTCTGGTTCCCGTTCTCAAGGGAAATGCTTTCAGGTTCTCTCCATTTAGAGTGATATTGGCCGTTGGCTTTGCATAGATGCCCTTTATTATGTTGCGGAATTTTCCTTCACTACCTATTTTGGTAAGAGTTTTTATCATAAATGGGTGTTGAACTTTGTCAAATGCCTTTTCTGCATCTATTGATAAGATCATGTGGTTTTTATCTTTTGTTTTATTTATGTGATGGATTACATTAATGGTTTTTCTGATATTAAACCAGCCTTGCATACCTGGTATAAATCCCACTTGATCAGGGTGAATTATTTTTTTGATGTGTTGTTGGATTCTATTGGCTAGAATTTTTTTGAGGATTTTTGCATCTATGTTCATGAGGGATATAGGTCTAAAATTTTCTTTTTTTGTAATGTCTTTACCTGGTTTTGGTATCAGGGAGATGGTGGCTTCATAGAATGAGTTGGGTAGTATTCCGTCTTTTACTATGCTTTGAAATACCTTCAGTAGTAGTGGTGTTAGGTCTTCTCTAAAGGTTTGGTAGAACTCTGCAGTGAAGCCGTCTGGGCCAGGACTTTTTTTTGTTGGAAGTTTTTTGATTACCGTTTCAATCTCTTTTTTTTTTTTTTTTTTAAATTTTTATTAAGCTTCAAGTGAACATTTACCATTCCAATCAGTCTGTCACATGTAGGTTTACATACATCTTACTCCCTTCTCCCACTTGCTCTCCCCCTATTGAGTCAGCCCTTACAGTCTCTCGTTTCGTGCCAATTTTGCCATCTTCCCTCTCTCTCTCTCTTCCCATCCCCCCTCCAGTCAAGAGTTGCCAACACACTCTCCCGTGTCCACCTGATTTAATTAGCTCACTCTTCATCAGCATCTCTCTCCCCCCCACTGACCAGTCCTTTTCATGCCTGATGATTTGTCTTCGTTGATGGTTCCTGTCCTGTGCCATCAGAAGTTCTGGGGAGCATTGTGTCTGGGATTCCTCTAGTCGCAATCATACCATTAGGTGTGGTCTTTTAATGAGAATTTGGGGTCTGTATCCCATTGGTCTCCTGCTCCCTCAGGAGTTGTCTGTTGTGCTCCCTGACAGGACAGACATCGATTGTGGCTGGGCACCAACTAGTTCTTCTGGTCTCAGGATAATATAGGTCTCTGGTTCATGTGGCCCTTTCTGTCTCTTGGGTTCTTAGTTGTCTTGTGACCTTGGTGTTCTTCCTTTGCCTTTGCTCCAGGTGGGTTGAGACCAATTAATGTATTTTGGATGGCCGCTTGTTGGCATTTAGGTCCCCAGGCGCCACAATTCAAAGTGGGATGCAGAGTGTTTTCATAATAGAATTGTTTTGCCCGTTGACTTCGAAGTCCCCTCAAACCAAGTTCCCCAGACCCCAGCCCGTGCTCCGCTGACCTTTGAAGCTTTCATTTTATCCCGGAAACCTCTTTACTTTTAATCCAGTCCAATTAGGCTGACCTTCCTTGTTTTGAGTGTTGTCTTTCCCTTCACCCAAAGCAGTTCTTATCTACAGATTGATCAATAAAAACCCTCTCCCTCCCTCCCTCCCCCCTTTGTAACCACATGAGTATGTGTTATTCACCGTTTTTTTCTATTTCTCAAGATCTTATAATAGTGGTCTTATACTATATTTGTCCTTTTGCAACTGACTCATTTTGCTCAGCATAATGCCTTCCAGATTCCTCCATGTTATGAAATGTTTCAGAGATTCGTCACTGTTCTTTATCGCTGCGTAGTATTCCATTGTGTGAATATACCACAATTTATTTACCCATTCGTCCGTTGACGGACATCTTGGTTGCTTCCAGCTTTTTGCTATTGTAAACAGAGCTGCAATAAACATGGGTGTGCATATATCTGTTTGTGTGAAGGCTCTTGTATCTCTAGGGTATATTCCGAGGAGTGGGATTTCTGGGTTGTATGGTAGTTCTATTTCTAACTGTTTAAGATAACGCCAGATGGATTTCCAAAGTGGTTGTACCATTTTACAATCCCACCAGCAGTGTATGAGAGTTCCAATCTCTCCGCAGCCTCTCCAACATTTATTATTTTGTGTTATTTGAATTAATGCCAGTCTGGTTGGTGTGAGATGGAATCTCATCGTAGTTTTAATTTGCATTTCTCTAATGGCTAATGATCGAGAGCATTTTCTCATGTATCTGTTGGCTGCCTGAATATCTTCCTTAGTGAAATGTGTGTTCATATCCTTTGCCCACTTCTTGATTGGGTTGTTTGTCTTTTTGTGGTTGAGTTTTGACAGAATCATGTAGATTTTAGAGATCAGGCGCTGGTCTGAGATGTCATAGCTGAATATTCTTTCCCAGTCTGTAGGTGGTCTTTTTACTCTTTTGGTGAAGTCTTTAGATGAGCATAGGTGTTTGATTTTCAGGAGCTCCCAGTTATCTGGTTTCTCTTCATCATTTTTGGTAATGTTTTGTATTCTGTTTATGCCCTGTATTAGGGCTCCTAGGGTTGTCCCTATTTTTTCTTCCATGATCTTTATCGTTTTAGTCTTTATGTTTGGGTCTTTGATCCACTTGGAGTTAGTTTTTGTGCATGGTGTGAGGTATGGGTCCTGTTTCATTCTTTTGCAGATGGATATCCAGGTATGCCAGCACCATTTGTTAAAAAGACTATTATTTCCCCAATTGACTGACACTGGTCCTTTGTCAAATATCAGCTGCTTATACGTGGATGGATTTATATCTGGATTCTCAATTCTGTTCCATTGGTCTATGTGCCTGTTGTTGTACCAGTACCAGGCTGTTTTGACTACTGTAGCTATATAATAGGTTCTGAAATCAGGTAGGGTGAGGCCTCCCACTTTCTTCTTCTTTTTCAGTAATGTTTTGCTTATCCGGGGGTTCTTTCCTTTCCATATGAAATTAGTGATTTGTTTCTCTATCCCCTTAAAGTATGACATTGGTATTTGGATTGGAAGTGCGTTATATGTATAGATGGCTTTTGGTAGAATAGACATTTTTACTATGTTAAGTCTTCCTATCCATGAGCAGGGTATGTTTTTCCACTTAAGTATGTCCTTTTGAATTTCTTGTAGCAGAGTTTTATAGTTTTCTTTGTATAGGTCTTTTACATCCTTGGTAAGATTTATTCCTAAGTATTTTATCTTCATGGGGGCTACTGTGAATGGTATTGATTTGGTTATTTCCTCTTCGGTGTTCTTTTTGTTGATGTAGAGGAATCCAAGTGATTTTTGGTATGTTTATTTTATATCCTGAGACTCTGCCAAACTCTTCTATTAGTTTCAGTAGTTTTCTGGAGGATTCCTTAGGGTTTTCCATGTATACGATCATGTCATCTGCAAATAGTGATAGCTTTACTTCCTCCTTACCAATCTGGATACGCTTTATTTCTTTGTCTAGCCTAATTGCCCTGGCTACGACTTCAAGTACGATGTTGAATAAGAGCGGTGATAAAGGGCATCCTTGTCTGGTTCCCGTTCTCAAGGGAAATGCTTTCAGGTTCTCTCCATTTAGAGTGATATTGGCCGTTGGCTTTGCATAGATGCCCTTTATTATGTTGCGGAATTTTCCTTCACTACCTATTTTGGTAAGAGTTTTTATCATAAATGGGTGTTGAACTTTGTCAAATGCCTTTTCTGCATCTATTGATAAGATCATGTGGTTTTTATCTTTTGTTTTATTTATGTGATGGATTACATTAATGGTTTTTCTGATATTAAACCAGCCTTGCATACCTGGTATAAATCCCACTTGATCAGGGTGAATTATTTTTTTGATGTGTTGTTGGATTCTATTGGCTAGAATTTTTTTGAGGATTTTTGCATCTATGTTCATGAGGGATATAGGTCTAAAATTTTCTTTTTTTGTAATGTCTTTACCTGGTTTTGGTATCAGGGAGATGGTGGCTTCATAGAATGAGTTGGGTAGTATTCCGTCTTTTACTATGCTTTGAAATACCTTCAGTAGTAGTGGTGTTAGGTCTTCTCTAAAGGTTTGGTAGAACTCTGCAGTGAAGCCGTCTGGGCCAGGACTTTTTTTTGTTGGAAGTTTTTTGATTACCGTTTCAATCTCTTTTTTTTTTTTTTAATTTTTATTAAGCTTCAAGTGAACATTTACCATTCCAATCAGTCTGTCACATGTAGGTTTACATACATCTTACTCCCTTCTCCCACTTGCTCTCCCCCTATTGAGTCAGCCCTTACAGTCTCTCGTTTCGTGCCAATTTTGCCATCTTCCCTCTCTCTCTCTCTTCCCATCCCCCCTCCAGTCAAGAGTTGCCAACACACTCTCCCGTGTCCACCTGATTTAATTAGCTCACTCTTCATCAGCATCTCTCTCCCCCCCACTGACCAGTCCTTTTCATGCCTGATGATTTGTCTTCGTTGATGGTTCCTGTCCTGTGCCATCAGAAGTTCTGGGGAGCATTGTGTCTGGGATTCCTCTAGTCGCAATCATACCATTAGGTGTGGTCTTTTAATGAGAATTTGGGGTCTGTATCCCATTGGTCTCCTGCTCCCTCAGGAGTTGTCTGTTGTGCTCCCTGACAGGACAGACATCGATTGTGGCTGGGCACCAACTAGTTCTTCTGGTCTCAGGATAATATAGGTCTCTGGTTCATGTGGCCCTTTCTGTCTCTTGGGTTCTTAGTTGTCTTGTGACCTTGGTGTTCTTCCTTTGCCTTTGCTCCAGGTGGGTTGAGACCAATTAATGTATTTTGGATGGCCGCTTGTTGGCATTTAGGTCCCCAGGCGCCACAATTCAAAGTGGGATGCAGAGTGTTTTCATAATAGAATTGTTTTGCCCGTTGACTTCGAAGTCCCCTCAAACCAAGTTCCCCAGACCCCAGCCCCTGCTCCGCTGACCTTTGAAGCTTTCATTTTATCCCGGAAACCTCTTTACTTTTAATCCAGTCCAATTAGGCTGACCTTCCTTGTTTTGAGTGTTGTCTTTCCCTTCACCCAAAGCAGTTCTTATCTACAGATTGATCAATAAAAACCCTCTCCCTCCCTCCCTCCCCCCTTTGTAACCACATGAGTATGTGTTATTCACCGTTTTTTTCTATTTCTCAAGATCTTATAATAGTGGTCTTATACTATATTTGTCCTTTTGCAACTGACTCATTTTGCTCAGCATAATGCCTTCCAGATTCCTCCATGTTATGAAATGTTTCAGAGATTCGTCACTGTTCTTTATCGCTGCGTAGTATTCCATTGTGTGAATATACCACAATTTATTTACCCATTCGTCCGTTGACGGACATCTTGGTTGCTTCCAGCTTTTTGCTATTGTAAACAGAGCTGCAATAAACATGGGTGTGCATATATCTGTTTGTGTGAAGGCTCTTGTATCTCTAGGGTATATTCCGAGGAGTGGGATTTCTGGGTTGTATGGTAGTTCTATTTCTAACTGTTTAAGATAACGCCAGATGGATTTCCAAAGTGGTTGTACCATTTTACAATCCCACCAGCAGTGTATGAGAGTTCCAATCTCTCCGCAGCCTCTCCAACATTTATTATTTTGTGTTATTTGAATTAATGCCAGTCTGGTTGGTGTGAGATGGAATCTCATCGTAGTTTTAATTTGCATTTCTCTAATGGCTAATGATCGAGAGCATTTTCTCATGTATCTGTTGGCTGCCTGAATATCTTCCTTAGTGAAATGTGTGTTCATATCCTTTGCCCACTTCTTGATTGGGTTGTTTGTCTTTTTGTGGTTGAGTTTTGACAGAATCATGTAGATTTTAGAGATCAGGCGCTGGTCTGAGATGTCATAGCTGAATATTCTTTCCCAGTCTGTAGGTGGTCTTTTTACTCTTTTGGTGAAGTCTTTAGATGAGCATAGGTGTTTGATTTTCAGGAGCTCCCAGTTATCTGGTTTCTCTTCATCATTTTTGGTAATGTTTTGTATTCTGTTTATGCCCTGTATTAGGGCTCCTAGGGTTGTCCCTATTTTTTCTTCCATGATCTTTATCGTTTTAGTCTTTATGTTTGGGTCTTTGATCCACTTGGAGTTAGTTTTTGTGCATGGTGTGAGGTATGGGTCCTGTTTCATTCTTTTGCAGATGGATATCCAGGTATGCCAGCACCATTTGTTAAAAAGACTATTATTTCCCCAATTGACTGACACTGGTCCTTTGTCAAATATCAGCTGCTTATACGTGGATGGATTTATATCTGGATTCTCAATTCTGTTCCATTGGTCTATGTGCCTGTTGTTGTACCAGTACCAGGCTGTTTTGACTACTGTAGCTATATAATAGGTTCTGAAATCAGGTAGGGTGAGGCCTCCCACTTTCTTCTTCTTTTTCAGTAATGTTTTGCTTATCCGGGGGTTCTTTCCTTTCCATATGAAATTAGTGATTTGTTTCTCTATCCCCTTAAAGTATGACATTGGTATTTGGATTGGAAGTGCGTTATATGTATAGATGGCTTTTGGTAGAATAGACATTTTTACTATGTTAAGTCTTCCTATCCATGAGCAGGGTATGTTTTTCCACTTAAGCATGTCCTTTTGAATTTCTTGTAGCAGAGTTTTATAGTTTTCTTTGTATAGGTCTTTTACATCCTTGGTAAGATTTATTCCTAAGTATTTTATCTTCATGGGGGCTACTGTGAATGGTATTGATTTGGTTATTTCCTCTTCGGTGTTCTTTTTGTTGATGTAGAGGAATCCAAGTGATTTTTGGTATGTTTATTTTATATCCTGAGACTCTGCCAAACTCTTCTATTAGTTTCAGTAGTTTTCTGGAGGATTCCTTAGGGTTTTCCATGTATACGATCATGTCATCTGCAAATAGTGATAGCTTTACTTCCTCCTTACCAATCTGGATACCCTTTATTTCTTTGTCTAGCCTAATTGCCCTGGCTACGACTTCAAGTACGATGTTGAATAAGAGCGGTGACAAAGGGCATCCTTGTCTGGTTCCCGTTCTCAAGGGAAATGCTTTCAGGTTCTCTCCATTTAGAGTGATATTGGCCGTTGGCTTTGCATAGATGCCCTTTATTATGTTGCGGAATTTTCCTTCACTACCTATTTTGGTAAGAGTTTTTATCATAAATGGGTGTTGAACTTTGTCAAATGCCTTTTCTGCATCTATTGATAAGATCATGTGGTTTTTATCTTTTGTTTTATTTATGTGATGGATTACATTAATGGTTTTTCTGATATTAAACCAGCCTTGCATACCTGGTATAAATCCCACTTGATCAGGGTGAATTATTTTTTTGATGTGTTGTTGGATTCTATTGGCTAGAATTTTTTTGAGGATTTTTGCATCTATGTTCATGAGGGATATAGGTCTAAAATTTTCTTTTTTTGTAATGTCTTTACCTGGTTTTGGTATCAGGGAGATGGTGGCTTCATAGAATGAGTTGGGTAGTATTCCGTCTTTTACTATGCTTTGAAATACCTTCAGTAGTAGTGGTGTTAGGTCTTCTCTAAAGGTTTGGTAGAACTCTGCAGTGAAGCCGTCTGGGCCAGGACTTTTTTTTGTTGGAAGTTTTTTGATTACCGTTTCAATCTCTTTTTTTTTTTTTTTTTTAAATTTTTATTAAGCTTCAAGTGAACATTTACCATTCCAATCAGTCTGTCACATGTAGGTTTACATACATCTTACTCCCTTCTCCCACTTGCTCTCCCCCTATTGAGTCAGCCCTTACAGTCTCTCGTTTCGTGCCAATTTTGCCATCTTCCCTCTCTCTCTCTCTTCCCATCCCCCCTCCAGTCAAGAGTTGCCAACACACTCTCCCGTGTCCACCTGATTTAATTAGCTCACTCTTCATCAGCATCTCTCTCCCCCCCACTGACCAGTCCTTTTCATGCCTGATGATTTGTCTTCGTTGATGGTTCCTGTCCTGTGCCATCAGAAGTTCTGGGGAGCATTGTGTCTGGGATTCCTCTAGTCGCAATCATACCATTAGGTGTGGTCTTTTAATGAGAATTTGGGGTCTGTATCCCATTGGTCTCCTGCTCCCTCAGGAGTTGTCTGTTGTGCTCCCTGACAGGACAGACATCGATTGTGGCTGGGCACCAACTAGTTCTTCTGGTCTCAGGATAATATAGGTCTCTGGTTCATGTGGCCCTTTCTGTCTCTTGGGTTCTTAGTTGTCTTGTGACCTTGGTGTTCTTCCTTTGCCTTTGCTCCAGGTGGGTTGAGACCAATTAATGTATTTTGGATGGCCGCTTGTTGGCATTTAGGTCCCCAGGCGCCACAATTCAAAGTGGGATGCAGAGTGTTTTCATAATAGAATTGTTTTGCCCGTTGACTTCGAAGTCCCCTCAAACCAAGTTCCCCAGACCCCAGCCCCTGCTCCGCTGACCTTTGAAGCTTTCATTTTATCCCGGAAACCTCTTTACTTTTAATCCAGTCCAATTAGGCTGACCTTCCTTGTTTTGAGTGTTGTCTTTCCCTTCACCCAAAGCAGTTCTTATCTACAGATTGATCAATAAAAACCCTCTCCCTCCCTCCCTCCCCCCTTTGTAACCACATGAGTATGTGTTATTCACCGTTTTTTTCTATTTCTCAAGATCTTATAATAGTGGTCTTATACTATATTTGTCCTTTTGCAACTGACTCATTTTGCTCAGCATAATGCCTTCCAGATTCCTCCATGTTATGAAATGTTTCAGAGATTCGTCACTGTTCTTTATCGCTGCGTAGTATTCCATTGTGTGAATATACCACAATTTATTTACCCATTCGTCCGTTGACGGACATCTTGGTTGCTTCCAGCTTTTTGCTATTGTAAACAGAGCTGCAATAAACATGGGTGTGCATATATCTGTTTGTGTGAAGGCTCTTGTATCTCTAGGGTATATTCCGAGGAGTGGGATTTCTGGGTTGTATGGTAGTTCTATTTCTAACTGTTTAAGATAACGCCAGATGGATTTCCAAAGTGGTTGTACCATTTTACAATCCCACCAGCAGTGTATGAGAGTTCCAATCTCTCCGCAGCCTCTCCAACATTTATTATTTTGTGTTATTTGAATTAATGCCAGTCTGGTTGGTGTGAGATGGAATCTCATCGTAGTTTTAATTTGCATTTCTCTAATGGCTAATGATCGAGAGCATTTTCTCATGTATCTGTTGGCTGCCTGAATATCTTCCTTAGTGAAATGTGTGTTCATATCCTTTGCCCACTTCTTGATTGGGTTGTTTGTCTTTTTGTGGTTGAGTTTTGACAGAATCATGTAGATTTTAGAGATCAGGCGCTGGTCTGAGATGTCATAGCTGAATATTCTTTCCCAGTCTGTAGGTGGTCTTTTTACTCTTTTGGTGAAGTCTTTAGATGAGCATAGGTGTTTGATTTTCAGGAGCTCCCAGTTATCTGGTTTCTCTTCATCATTTTTGGTAATGTTTTGTATTCTGTTTATGCCCTGTATTAGGGCTCCTAGGGTTGTCCCTATTTTTTCTTCCATGATCTTTATCGTTTTAGTCTTTATGTTTGGGTCTTTGATCCACTTGGAGTTAGTTTTTGTGCATGGTGTGAGGTATGGGTCCTGTTTCATTCTTTTGCAGATGGATATCCAGGTATGCCAGCACCATTTGTTAAAAAGACTATTATTTCCCCAATTGACTGACACTGGTCCTTTGTCAAATATCAGCTGCTTATACGTGGATGGATTTATATCTGGATTCTCAATTCTGTTCCATTGGTCTATGTGCCTGTTGTTGTACCAGTACCAGGCTGTTTTGACTACTGTAGCTATATAATAGGTTCTGAAATCAGGTAGGGTGAGGCCTCCCACTTTCTTCTTCTTTTTCAGTAATGTTTTGCTTATCCGGGGGTTCTTTCCTTTCCATATGAAATTAGTGATTTGTTTCTCTATCCCCTTAAAGTATGACATTGGTATTTGGATTGGAAGTGCGTTATATGTATAGATGGCTTTTGGTAGAATAGACATTTTTACTATGTTAAGTCTTCCTATCCATGAGCAGGGTATGTTTTTCCACTTAAGCATGTCCTTTTGAATTTCTTGTAGCAGAGTTTTATAGTTTTCTTTGTATAGGTCTTTTACATCCTTGGTAAGATTTATTCCTAAGTATTTTATCTTCATGGGGGCTACTGTGAATGGTATTGATTTGGTTATTTCCTCTTCGGTGTTCTTTTTGTTGATGTAGAGGAATCCAAGTGATTTTTGGTATGTTTATTTTATATCCTGAGACTCTGCCAAACTCTTCTATTAGTTTCAGTAGTTTTCTGGAGGATTCCTTAGGGTTTTCCATGTATACGATCATGTCATCTGCAAATAGTGATAGCTTTACTTCCTCCTTACCAATCTGGATACCCTTTATTTCTTTGTCTAGCCTAATTGCCCTGGCTACGACTTCAAGTACGATGTTGAATAAGAGCGGTGACAAAGGGCATCCTTGTCTGGTTCCCGTTCTCAAGGGAAATGCTTTCAGGTTCTCTCCATTTAGAGTGATATTGGCCGTTGGCTTTGCATAGATGCCCTTTATTATGTTGCGGAATTTTCCTTCACTACCTATTTTGGTAAGAGTTTTTATCATAAATGGGTGTTGAACTTTGTCAAATGCCTTTTCTGCATCTATTGATAAGATCATGTGGTTTTTATCTTTTGTTTTATTTATGTGATGGATTACATTAATGGTTTTTCTGATATTAAACCAGCCTTGCATACCTGGTATAAATCCCACTTGATCAGGGTGAATTATTTTTTTGATGTGTTGTTGGATTCTATTGGCTAGAATTTTTTTGAGGATTTTTGCATCTATGTTCATGAGGGATATAGGTCTAAAATTTTCTTTTTTTGTAATGTCTTTACCTGGTTTTGGTATCAGGGAGATGGTGGCTTCATAGAATGAGTTGGGTAGTATTCCGTCTTTTACTATGCTTTGAAATACCTTCAGTAGTAGTGGTGTTAGGTCTTCTCTAAAGGTTTGGTAGAACTCTGCAGTGAAGCCGTCTGGGCCAGGACTTTTTTTTGTTGGAAGTTTTTTGATTACCGTTTCAATCTCTTTTTTTTTTTTTTTTTTAAATTTTTATTAAGCTTCAAGTGAACATTTACCATTCCAATCAGTCTGTCACATGTAGGTTTACATACATCTTACTCCCTTCTCCCACTTGCTCTCCCCCTATTGAGTCAGCCCTTACAGTCTCTCGTTTCGTGCCAATTTTGCCATCTTCCCTCTCTCTCTCTCTTCCCATCCCCCCTCCAGTCAAGAGTTGCCAACACACTCTCCCGTGTCCACCTGATTTAATTAGCTCACTCTTCATCAGCATCTCTCTCCCCCCCACTGACCAGTCCTTTTCATGCCTGATGATTTGTCTTCGTTGATGGTTCCTGTCCTGTGCCATCAGAAGTTCTGGGGAGCATTGTGTCTGGGATTCCTCTAGTCGCAATCATACCATTAGGTGTGGTCTTTTAATGAGAATTTGGGGTCTGTATCCCATTGGTCTCCTGCTCCCTCAGGAGTTGTCTGTTGTGCTCCCTGACAGGACAGACATCGATTGTGGCTGGGCACCAACTAGTTCTTCTGGTCTCAGGATAATATAGGTCTCTGGTTCATGTGGCCCTTTCTGTCTCTTGGGTTCTTAGTTGTCTTGTGACCTTGGTGTTCTTCCTTTGCCTTTGCTCCAGGTGGGTTGAGACCAATTAATGTATTTTGGATGGCCGCTTGTTGGCATTTAGGTCCCCAGGCGCCACAATTCAAAGTGGGATGCAGAGTGTTTTCATAATAGAATTGTTTTGCCCGTTGACTTCGAAGTCCCCTCAAACCAAGTTCCCCAGACCCCAGCCCCTGCTCCGCTGACCTTTGAAGCTTTCATTTTATCCCGGAAACCTCTTTACTTTTAATCCAGTCCAATTAGGCTGACCTTCCTTGTTTTGAGTGTTGTCTTTCCCTTCACCCAAAGCAGTTCTTATCTACAGATTGATCAATAAAAACCCTCTCCCTCCCTCCCTCCCCCCTTTGTAACCACATGAGTATGTGTTATTCACCGTTTTTTTCTATTTCTCAAGATCTTATAATAGTGGTCTTATACTATATTTGTCCTTTTGCAACTGACTCATTTTGCTCAGCATAATGCCTTCCAGATTCCTCCATGTTATGAAATGTTTCAGAGATTCGTCACTGTTCTTTATCGCTGCGTAGTATTCCATTGTGTGAATATACCACAATTTATTTACCCATTCGTCCGTTGACGGACATCTTGGTTGCTTCCAGCTTTTTGCTATTGTAAACAGAGCTGCAATAAACATGGGTGTGCATATATCTGTTTGTGTGAAGGCTCTTGTATCTCTAGGGTATATTCCGAGGAGTGGGATTTCTGGGTTGTATGGTAGTTCTATTTCTAACTGTTTAAGATAACGCCAGATGGATTTCCAAAGTGGTTGTACCATTTTACAATCCCACCAGCAGTGTATGAGAGTTCCAATCTCTCCGCAGCCTCTCCAACATTTATTATTTTGTGTTATTTGAATTAATGCCAGTCTGGTTGGTGTGAGATGGAATCTCATCGTAGTTTTAATTTGCATTTCTCTAATGGCTAATGATCGAGAGCATTTTCTCATGTATCTGTTGGCTGCCTGAATATCTTCCTTAGTGAAATGTGTGTTCATATCCTTTGCCCACTTCTTGATTGGGTTGTTTGTCTTTTTGTGGTTGAGTTTTGACAGAATCATGTAGATTTTAGAGATCAGGCGCTGGTCTGAGATGTCATAGCTGAATATTCTTTCCCAGTCTGTAGGTGGTCTTTTTACTCTTTTGGTGAAGTCTTTAGATGAGCATAGGTGTTTGATTTTCAGGAGCTCCCAGTTATCTGGTTTCTCTTCATCATTTTTGGTAATGTTTTGTATTCTGTTTATGCCCTGTATTAGGGCTCCTAGGGTTGTCCCTATTTTTTCTTCCATGATCTTTATCGTTTTAGTCTTTATGTTTGGGTCTTTGATCCACTTGGAGTTAGTTTTTGTGCATGGTGTGAGGTATGGGTCCTGTTTCATTCTTTTGCAGATGGATATCCAGGTATGCCAGCACCATTTGTTAAAAAGACTATTATTTCCCCAATTGACTGACACTGGTCCTTTGTCAAATATCAGCTGCTTATACGTGGATGGATTTATATCTGGATTCTCAATTCTGTTCCATTGGTCTATGTGCCTGTTGTTGTACCAGTACCAGGCTGTTTTGACTACTGTAGCTATATAATAGGTTCTGAAATCAGGTAGGGTGAGGCCTCCCACTTTCTTCTTCTTTTTCAGTAATGTTTTGCTTATCCGGGGGTTCTTTCCTTTCCATATGAAATTAGTGATTTGTTTCTCTATCCCCTTAAAGTATGACATTGGTATTTGGATTGGAAGTGCGTTATATGTATAGATGGCTTTTGGTAGAATAGACATTTTTACTATGTTAAGTCTTCCTATCCATGAGCAGGGTATGTTTTTCCACTTAAGCATGTCCTTTTGAATTTCTTGTAGCAGAGTTTTATAGTTTTCTTTGTATAGGTCTTTTACATCCTTGGTAAGATTTATTCCTAAGTATTTTATCTTCATGGGGGCTACTGTGAATGGTATTGATTTGGTTATTTCCTCTTCGGTGTTCTTTTTGTTGATGTAGAGGAATCCAAGTGATTTTTGGTATGTTTATTTTATATCCTGAGACTCTGCCAAACTCTTCTATTAGTTTCAGTAGTTTTCTGGAGGATTCCTTAGGGTTTTCCATGTATACGATCATGTCATCTGCAAATAGTGATAGCTTTACTTCCTCCTTACCAATCTGGATACCCTTTATTTCTTTGTCTAGCCTAATTGCCCTGGCTACGACTTCAAGTACGATGTTGAATAAGAGCGGTGACAAAGGGCATCCTTGTCTGGTTCCCGTTCTCAAGGGAAATGCTTTCAGGTTCTCTCCATTTAGAGTGATATTGGCCGTTGGCTTTGCATAGATGCCCTTTATTATGTTGCGGAATTTTCCTTCACTACCTATTTTGGTAAGAGTTTTTATCATAAATGGGTGTTGAACTTTGTCAAATGCCTTTTCTGCATCTATTGATAAGATCATGTGGTTTTTATCTTTTGTTTTATTTATGTGATGGATTACATTAATGGTTTTTCTGATATTAAACCAGCCTTGCATACCTGGTATAAATCCCACTTGATCAGGGTGAATTATTTTTTTGATGTGTTGTTGGATTCTATTGGCTAGAATTTTTTTGAGGATTTTTGCATCTATGTTCATGAGGGATATAGGTCTAAAATTTTCTTTTTTTGTAATGTCTTTACCTGGTTTTGGTATCAGGGAGATGGTGGCTTCATAGAATGAGTTGGGTAGTATTCCGTCTTTTACTATGCTTTGAAATACCTTCAGTAGTAGTGGTGTTAGGTCTTCTCTAAAGGTTTGGTAGAACTCTGCAGTGAAGCCGTCTGGGCCAGGACTTTTTTTTGTTGGAAGTTTTTTGATTACCGTTTCAATCTCTTTTTTTTTCAATTTTTATTAAGCTTCAAGTGAACATTTACCATTCCAATCAGTCTGTCACATGTAGGTTTACATACATCTTACTCCCTTCTCCCACTTGCTCTCCCCCTATTGAGTCAGCCCTTACAGTCTCTCGTTTCGTGCCAATTTTGCCATCTTCCCTCTCTCTCTCTCTTCCCATCCCCCCTCCAGTCAAGAGTTGCCAACACACTCTCCCGTGTCCACCTGATTTAATTAGCTCACTCTTCATCAGCATCTCTCTCCCCCCCACTGACCAGTCCTTTTCATGCCTGATGATTTGTCTTCGTTGATGGTTCCTGTCCTGTGCCATCAGGAGTTCTGGGGAGCATTGTGTCTGGGATTCCTCTAGTCGCAATCATACCATTAGGTGTGGTCTTTTAATGAGAATTTGGGGTCTGTATCCCATTGGTCTCCTGCTCCCTCAGGAGTTGTCTGTTGTGCTCCCTGACAGGACAGACATCGATTGTGGCTGGGCACCAACTAGTTCTTCTGGTCTCAGGATAATATCGGTCTCTGGTTCATGTGGCCCTTTCTGTCTCTTGGGTTCTTAGTTGTCTTGTGACCTTGGTGTTCTTCCTTTGCCTTTGCTCCAGGTGGGTTGAGACCAATTAATGTATTTTGGATGGCCGCTTGTTGGCATTTAGGTCCCCAGGCGCCACAATTCAAAGTGGGATGCAGAGTGTTTTCATAATAGAATTGTTTTGCCCGTTGACTTCGAAGTCCCCTCAAACCAAGTTCCCCAGACCCCAGCCCCTGCTCCGCTGACCTTTGAAGCTTTCATTTTATCCCGGAAACCTCTTTACTTTTAATCCAGTCCAATTAGGCTGACCTTCCTTGTTTTGAGTGTTGTCTTTCCCTTCACCCAAAGCAGTTCTTATCTACAGATTGATCAATAAAAACCCTCTCCCTCCCTCCCTCCCCCCTTTGTAACCACATGAGTATGTGTTATTCACCGTTTTTTTCTATTTCTCAAGATCTTATAATAGTGGTCTTATACTATATTTGTCCTTTTGCAACTGACTCATTTTGCTCAGCATAATGCCTTCCAGATTCCTCCATGTTATGAAATGTTTCAGAGATTCGTCACTGTTCTTTATCGCTGCGTAGTATTCCATTGTGTGAATATACCACAATTTATTTACCCATTCGTCCGTTGACGGACATCTTGGTTGCTTCCAGCTTTTTGCTATTGTAAACAGAGCTGCAATAAACATGGGTGTGCATATATCTGTTTGTGTGAAGGCTCTTGTATCTCTAGGGTATATTCCGAGGAGTGGGATTTCTGGGTTGTATGGTAGTTCTATTTCTAACTGTTTAAGATAACGCCAGATGGATTTCCAAAGTGGTTGTACCATTTTACAATCCCACCAGCAGTGTATGAGAGTTCCAATCTCTCCGCAGCCTCTCCAACATTTATTATTTTGTGTTATTTGAATTAATGCCAGTCTGGTTGGTGTGAGATGGAATCTCATCGTAGTTTTAATTTGCATTTCTCTAATGGCTAATGATCGAGAGCATTTTCTCATGTATCTGTTGGCTGCCTGAATATCTTCCTTAGTGAAATGTGTGTTCATATCCTTTGCCCACTTCTTGATTGGGTTGTTTGTCTTTTTGTGGTTGAGTTTTGACAGAATCATGTAGATTTTAGAGATCAGGCGCTGGTCTGAGATGTCATAGCTGAATATTCTTTCCCAGTCTGTAGGTGGTCTTTTTACTCTTTTGGTGAAGTCTTTAGATGAGCATAGGTGTTTGATTTTCAGGAGCTCCCAGTTATCTGGTTTCTCTTCATCATTTTTGGTAATGTTTTGTATTCTGTTTATGCCCTGTATTAGGGCTCCTAGGGTTGTCCCTATTTTTTCTTCCATGATCTTTATCGTTTTAGTCTTTATGTTTGGGTCTTTGATCCACTTGGAGTTAGTTTTTGTGCATGGTGTGAGGTATGGGTCCTGTTTCATTCTTTTGCAGATGGATATCCAGGTATGCCAGCACCATTTGTTAAAAAGACTATTATTTCCCCAATTGACTGACACTGGTCCTTTGTCAAATATCAGCTGCTTATACGTGGATGGATTTATATCTGGATTCTCAATTCTGTTCCATTGGTCTATGTGCCTGTTGTTGTACCAGTACCAGGCTGTTTTGACTACTGTAGCTATATAATAGGTTCTGAAATCAGGTAGGGTGAGGCCTCCCACTTTCTTCTTCTTTTTCAGTAATGTTTTGCTTATCCGGGGGTTCTTTCCTTTCCATATGAAATTAGTGATTTGTTTGTCTATCCCCTTAAAGTATGACATTGGTATTTGGATTGGAAGTGCGTTATATGTATAGATGGCTTTTGGTAGAATAGACATTTTTACTATGTTAAGTCTTCCTATCCATGAGCAGGGTATGTTTTTCCACTTAAGTATGTCCTTTTGAATTTCTTGTAGCAGAGTTTTATAGTTTTCTTTGTATAGGTCTTTTACATCCTTGGTAAGATTTATTCCTAAGTATTTTATCTTCATGGGGGCTACTGTGAATGGTATTGATTTGGTTATTTCCTCTTCGGTGTTCTTTTTGTTGATGTAAAGGAATCCAAGTGATTTTTGGTATGTTTATTTTATATCCTGAGACTCTGCCAAACTTCTATTAGTTTCAGTAGTTTTCTGGAGGATTCCTTAGGGTTTTCCATGTATACGATCATGTCATCTGCAAATAGTGATAGCTTTACTTCCTCCTTACCAATCTGGATACGCTTTATTTCTTTGTCTAGCCTAATTGCCCTGGCTACGACTTCAAGTACGATGTTGAATAAGAGCGGTGATAAAGGGCATCCTTGTCTGGTTCCCGTTCTCAAGGGAAATGCTTTCAGGTTCTCTCCATTTAGAGTGATATTGGCCGTTGGCTTTGCATAGATGCCCTTTATTATGTTGCGGAATTTTCCTTCACTACCTATTTTGGTAAGAGTTTTTATCATAAATGGGTGTTGAACTTTGTCAAATGCCTTTTCTGCATCTATTGATAAGATCATGTGGTTTTTATCTTTTGTTTTATTTATGTGATGGATTACATTAATGGTTTTTCTGATATTAAACCAGCCTTGCATACCTGGTATAAATCCCACTTGATCAGGGTGAATTATTTTTTTGATGTGTTGTTGGATTCTATTGGCTAGAATTTTGTTGAGGATTTTTGCATCTATGTTCATGAGGGATATAGGTCTAAAATTTTCTTTTTTTGTAATGTCTTTACCTGGTTTTGGTATCAGGGAGATGGTGGCTTCATAGAATGAGTTGGGTAGTATTCCGTCTTTTACTATGCTTTGAAATACCTTCAGTAGTAGTGGTGTTAGGTCTTCTCTAAAGGTTTGGTAGAACTCTGCTTGAAGCCGTCTGGGCCAGGACTTTTTTTTGTTGGAAGTTTTTTGATTACCGTTTCAATCTCTTTTTTTTTTTTTTTTTTTTAATTTTTATTAAGCTTCAAGTGAACATTTACCATTCCAATCAGTCTGTCACATGTAGGTTTACATACATCTTACTCCCTTCTCCCACTTGCTCTCCCCCTATTGAGTCAGCCCTTACAGTCTCTCGTTTCGTGCCAATTTTGCCATCTTCCCTCTCTCTCTCTCTTCCCATCCCCCCTCCAGTCAAGAGTTGCCAACACACTCTCCCGTGTCCACCTGATTTAATTAGCTCACTCTTCATCAGCATCTCTCTCCCCCCCACTGACCAGTCCTTTTCATGCCTGATGATTTGTCTTCGTTGATGGTTCCTGTCCTGTGCCATCAGAAGTTCTGGGGAGCATTGTGTCTGGGATTCCTCTAGTCGCAATCATACCATTAGGTGTGGTCTTTTAATGAGAATTTGGGGTCTGTATCCCATTGGTCTCCTGCTCCCTCAGGAGTTGTCTGTTGTGCTCCCTGACAGGACAGACATCGATTGTGGCTGGGCACCAACTAGTTCTTCTGGTCTCAGGATAATATAGGTCTCTGGTTCATGTGGCCCTTTCTGTCTCTTGGGTTCTTAGTTGTCTTGTGACCTTGGTGTTCTTCCTTTGCCTTTGCTCCAGGTGGGTTGAGACCAATTAATGTATTTTGGATGGCCGCTTGTTGGCATTTAGGTCCCCAGGCGCCACAATTCAAAGTGGGATGCAGAGTGTTTTCATAATAGAATTGTTTTGCCCGTTGACTTCGAAGTCCCCTCAAACCAAGTTCCCCAGACCCCAGCCCCTGCTCCGCTGACCTTTGAAGCTTTCATTTTATCCCGGAAACCTCTTTACTTTTAATCCAGTCCAATTAGGCTGACCTTCCTTGTTTTGAGTGTTGTCTTTCCCTTCACCCAAAGCAGTTCTTATCTACAGATTGATCAATAAAAACCCTCTCCCTCCCTCCCTCCCCCCTTTGTAACCACATGAGTATGTGTTATTCACCGTTTTTTTCTATTTCTCAAGATCTTATAATAGTGGTCTTATACTATATTTGTCCTTTTGCAACTGACTCATTTTGCTCAGCATAATGCCTTCCAGATTCCTCCATGTTATGAAATGTTTCAGAGATTCGTCACTGTTCTTTATCGCTGCGTAGTATTCCATTGTGTGAATATACCACAATTTATTTACCCATTCGTCCGTTGACGGACATCTTGGTTGCTTCCAGCTTTTTGCTATTGTAAACAGAGCTGCAATAAACATGGGTGTGCATATATCTGTTTGTGTGAAGGCTCTTGTATCTCTAGGGTATATTCCGAGGAGTGGGATTTCTGGGTTGTATGGTAGTTCTATTTCTAACTGTTTAAGATAACGCCAGATGGATTTCCAAAGTGGTTGTACCATTTTACAATCCCACCAGCAGTGTATGAGAGTTCCAATCTCTCCGCAGCCTCTCCAACATTTATTATTTTGTGTTATTTGAATTAATGCCAGTCTGGTTGGTGTGAGATGGAATCTCATCGTAGTTTTAATTTGCATTTCTCTAATGGCTAATGATCGAGAGCATTTTCTCATGTATCTGTTGGCTGCCTGAATATCTTCCTTAGTGAAATGTGTGTTCATATCCTTTGCCCACTTCTTGATTGGGTTGTTTGTCTTTTTGTGGTTGAGTTTTGACAGAATCATGTAGATTTTAGAGATCAGGCGCTGGTCTGAGATGTCATAGCTGAATATTCTTTCCCAGTCTGTAGGTGGTCTTTTTACTCTTTTGGTGAAGTCTTTAGATGAGCATAGGTGTTTGATTTTCAGGAGCTCCCAGTTATCTGGTTTCTCTTCATCATTTTTGGTAATGTTTTGTATTCTGTTTATGCCCTGTATTAGGGCTCCTAGGGTTGTCCCTATTTTTTCTTCCATGATCTTTATCGTTTTAGTCTTTATGTTTGGGTCTTTGATCCACTTGGAGTTAGTTTTTGTGCATGGTGTGAGGTATGGGTCCTGTTTCATTCTTTTGCAGATGGATATCCAGGTATGCCAGCACCATTTGTTAAAAAGACTATTATTTCCCCAATTGACTGACACTGGTCCTTTGTCAAATATCAGCTGCTTATACGTGGATGGATTTATATCTGGATTCTCAATTCTGTTCCATTGGTCTATGTGCCTGTTGTTGTACCAGTACCAGGCTGTTTTGACTACTGTAGCTGTATAATAGGTTCTGAAATCAGGTAGGGTGAGGCCTCCCACTTTCTTCTTCTTTTTCAGTAATGTTTTGCTTATCCGGGGGTTCTTTCCTTTCCATATGAAATTAGTGATTTGTTTGTCTATCCCCTTAAAGTATGACATTGGTATTTGGATTGGAAGTGCGTTATATGTATAGATGGCTTTTGGTAGAATAGACATTTTTACTATGTTAAGTCTTCCTATCCATGAGCAGGGTATGTTTTTCCACTTAAGTATGTCCTTTTGAATTTCTTGTAGCAGAGTTTTATAGTTTTCTTTGTATAGGTCTTTTACATCCTTGGTAAGATTTATTCCTAAGTATTTTATCTTCATGGGGGCTACTGTGAATGGTATTGATTTGGTTATTTCCTCTTCGGTGTTCTTTTTGTTGATGTAGAGGAATCCAAGTGATTTTTGGTATGTTTATTTTATATCCTGAGACTCTGCCAAACTCTTCTATTAGTTTCAGTAGTTTTCTGGAGGATTCCTTAGGGTTTTCCATGTATACGATCATGTCATCTGCAAATAGTGATAGCTTTACTTCCTCCTTACCAATCTGGATACGCTTTATTTCTTTGTCTAGCCTAATTGCCCTGGCTACGACTTCAAGTACGATGTTGAATAAGAGCGGTGATAAAGGGCATCCTTGTCTGGTTCCCGTTCTCAAGGGAAATGCTTTCAGGTTCTCTCCATTTAGAGTGATATTGGCCGTTGGCTTTGCATAGATGCCCTTTATTATGTTGCGGAATTTTCCTTCACTACCTATTTTGGTAAGAGTTTTTATCATAAATGGGTGTTGAACTTTGTCAAATGCCTTTTCTGCATCTATTGATAAGATCATGTGGTTTTTATCTTTTGTTTTATTTATGTGATGGATTACATTAATGGTTTTTCTGATATTAAACCAGCCTTGCATACCTGGTATAAATCCCACTTGATCAGGGTGAATTATTTTTTTGATGTGTTGTTGGATTCTATTGGCTAGAATTTTTTTGAGGATTTTTGCATCTATGTTCATGAGGGATATAGGTCTAAAATTTTCTTTTTTTGTAATGTCTTTACCTGGTTTTGGTATCAGGGAGATGGTGGCTTCATAGAATGAGTTGGGTAGTATTCCGTCTTTTACTATGCTTTGAAATACCTTCAGTAGTAGTGGTGTTAGGTCTTCTCTAAAGGTTTGGTAGAACTCTGCAGTGAAGCCGTCTGGGCCAGGACTTTTTTTTGTTGGAAGTTTTTTGATTACCGTTTCAATCTCTTTTTTTTTTTTTTTTTTTAATTTTTATTAAGCTTCAAGTGAACATTTACCATTCCAATCAGTCTGTCACATGTAGGTTTACATACATCTTACTCCCTTCTCCCACTTGCTCTCCCCCTATTGAGTCAGCCCTTACAGTCTCTCGTTTCGTGCCAATTTTGCCATCTTCCCTCTCTCTCTCTCTTCCCATCCCCCCTCCAGTCAAGAGTTGCCAACACACTCTCCCGTGTCCACCTGATTTAATTAGCTCACTCTTCATCAGCATCTCTCTCCCCCCCACTGACCAGTCCTTTTCATGCCTGATGATTTGTCTTCGTTGATGGTTCCTGTCCTGTGCCATCAGAAGTTCTGGGGAGCATTGTGTCTGGGATTCCTCTAGTCGCAATCATACCATTAGGTGTGGTCTTTTAATGAGAATTTGGGGTCTGTATCCCATTGGTCTCCTGCTCCCTCAGGAGTTGTCTGTTGTGCTCCCTGACAGGACAGACATCGATTGTGGCTGGGCACCAACTAGTTCTTCTGGTCTCAGGATAATATAGGTCTCTGGTTCATGTGGCCCTTTCTGTCTCTTGGGTTCTTAGTTGTCTTGTGACCTTGGTGTTCTTCCTTTGCCTTTGCTCCAGGTGGGTTGAGACCAATTAATGTATTTTGGATGGCCGCTTGTTGGCATTTAGGTCCCCAGGCGCCACAATTCAAAGTGGGATGCAGAGTGTTTTCATAATAGAATTGTTTTGCCCGTTGACTTCGAAGTCCCCTCAAACCAAGTTCCCCAGACCCCAGCCCCTGCTCCGCTGACCTTTGAAGCTTTCATTTTATCCCGGAAACCTCTTTACTTTTAATCCAGTCCAATTAGGCTGACCTTCCTTGTTTTGAGTGTTGTCTTTCCCTTCACCCAAAGCAGTTCTTATCTACAGATTGATCAATAAAAACCCTCTCCCTCCCTCCCTCCCCCCTTTGTAACCACATGAGTATGTGTTATTCACCGTTTTTTTCTATTTCTCAAGATCTTATAATAGTGGTCTTATACTATATTTGTCCTTTTGCAACTGACTCATTTTGCTCAGCATAATGCCTTCCAGATTCCTCCATGTTATGAAATGTTTCAGAGATTCGTCACTGTTCTTTATCGCTGCGTAGTATTCCATTGTGTGAATATACCACAATTTATTTACCCATTCGTCCGTTGACGGACATCTTGGTTGCTTCCAGCTTTTTGCTATTGTAAACAGAGCTGCAATAAACATGGGTGTGCATATATCTGTTTGTGTGAAGGCTCTTGTATCTCTAGGGTATATTCCGAGGAGTGGGATTTCTGGGTTGTATGGTAGTTCTATTTCTAACTGTTTAAGATAACGCCAGATGGATTTCCAAAGTGGTTGTACCATTTTACAATCCCACCAGCAGTGTATGAGAGTTCCAATCTCTCCGCAGCCTCTCCAACATTTATTATTTTGTGTTATTTGAATTAATGCCAGTCTGGTTGGTGTGAGATGGAATCTCATCGTAGTTTTAATTTGCATTTCTCTAATGGCTAATGATCGAGAGCATTTTCTCATGTATCTGTTGGCTGCCTGAATATCTTCCTTAGTGAAATGTGTGTTCATATCCTTTGCCCACTTCTTGATTGGGTTGTTTGTCTTTTTGTGGTTGAGTTTTGACAGAATCATGTAGATTTTAGAGATCAGGCGCTGGTCTGAGATGTCATAGCTGAATATTCTTTCCCAGTCTGTAGGTGGTCTTTTTACTCTTTTGGTGAAGTCTTTAGATGAGCATAGGTGTTTGATTTTCAGGAGCTCCCAGTTATCTGGTTTCTCTTCATCATTTTTGGTAATGTTTTGTATTCTGTTTATGCCCTGTATTAGGGCTCCTAGGGTTGTCCCTATTTTTTCTTCCATGATCTTTATCGTTTTAGTCTTTATGTTTGGGTCTTTGATCCACTTGGAGTTAGTTTTTGTGCATGGTGTGAGGTATGGGTCCTGTTTCATTCTTTTGCAGATGGATATCCAGGTATGCCAGCACCATTTGTTAAAAAGACTATTATTTCCCCAATTGACTGACACTGGTCCTTTGTCAAATATCAGCTGCTTATACGTGGATGGATTTATATCTGGATTCTCAATTCTGTTCCATTGGTCTATGTGCCTGTTGTTGTACCAGTACCAGGCTGTTTTGACTACTGTAGCTGTATAATAGGTTCTGAAATCAGGTAGGGTGAGGCCTCCCACTTTCTTCTTCTTTTTCAGTAATGTTTTGCTTATCCGGGGGTTCTTTCCTTTCCATATGAAATTAGTGATTTGTTTGTCTATCCCCTTAAAGTATGACATTGGTATTTGGATTGGAAGTGCGTTATATGTATAGATGGCTTTTGGTAGAATAGACATTTTTACTATGTTAAGTCTTCCTATCCATGAGCAGGGTATGTTTTTCCACTTAAGTATGTCCTTTTGAATTTCTTGTAGCAGAGTTTTATAGTTTTCTTTGTATAGGTCTTTTACATCCTTGGTAAGATTTATTCCTAAGTATTTTATCTTCATGGGGGCTACTGTGAATGGTATTGATTTGGTTATTTCCTCTTCGGTGTTCTTTTTGTTGATGTAGAGGAATCCAAGTGATTTTTGGTATGTTTATTTTATATCCTGAGACTCTGCCAAACTCTTCTATTAGTTTCAGTAGTTTTCTGGAGGATTCCTTAGGGTTTTCCATGTATACGATCATGTCATCTGCAAATAGTGATAGCTTTACTTCCTCCTTACCAATCTGGATACGCTTTATTTCTTTGTCTAGCCTAATTGCCCTGGCTACGACTTCAAGTACGATGTTGAATAAGAGCGGTGATAAAGGGCATCCTTGTCTGGTTCCCGTTCTCAAGGGAAATGCTTTCAGGTTCTCTCCATTTAGAGTGATATTGGCCGTTGGCTTTGCATAGATGCCCTTTATTATGTTGCGGAATTTTCCTTCACTACCTATTTTGGTAAGAGTTTTTATCATAAATGGGTGTTGAACTTTGTCAAATGCCTTTTCTGCATCTATTGATAAGATCATGTGGTTTTTATCTTTTGTTTTATTTATGTGATGGATTACATTAATGGTTTTTCTGATATTAAACCAGCCTTGCATACCTGGTATAAATCCCACTTGATCAGGGTGAATTATTTTTTTGATGTGTTGTTGGATTCTATTGGCTAGAATTTTTTTGAGGATTTTTGCATCTATGTTCATGAGGGATATAGGTCTAAAATTTTCTTTTTTTGTAATGTCTTTACCTGGTTTTGGTATCAGGGAGATGGTGGCTTCATAGAATGAGTTGGGTAGTATTCCGTCTTTTACTATGCTTTGAAATACCTTCAGTAGTAGTGGTGTTAGGTCTTCTCTAAAGGTTTGGTAGAACTCTGCAGTGAAGCCGTCTGGGCCAGGACTTTTTTTTGTTGGAAGTTTTTTGATTACCGTTTCAATCTCTTTTTTTTTTTTTTTTTTTTAATTTTTATTAAGCTTCAAGTGAACATTTACCATTCCAATCAGTCTGTCACATGTAGGTTTACATACATCTTACTCCCTTCTCCCACTTGCTCTCCCCCTATTGAGTCAGCCCTTACAGTCTCTCGTTTCGTGCCAATTTTGCCATCTTCCCTCTCTCTCTCTCTTCCCATCCCCCCTCCAGTCAAGAGTTGCCAACACACTCTCCCGTGTCCACCTGATTTAATTAGCTCACTCTTCATCAGCATCTCTCTCCCCCCCACTGACCAGTCCTTTTCATGCCTGATGATTTGTCTTCGTTGATGGTTCCTGTCCTGTGCCATCAGAAGTTCTGGGGAGCATTGTGTCTGGGATTCCTCTAGTCGCAATCATACCATTAGGTGTGGTCTTTTAATGAGAATTTGGGGTCTGTATCCCATTGGTCTCCTGCTCCCTCAGGAGTTGTCTGTTGTGCTCCCTGACAGGACAGACATCGATTGTGGCTGGGCACCAACTAGTTCTTCTGGTCTCAGGATAATATAGGTCTCTGGTTCATGTGGCCCTTTCTGTCTCTTGGGTTCTTAGTTGTCTTGTGACCTTGGTGTTCTTCCTTTGCCTTTGCTCCAGGTGGGTTGAGACCAATTAATGTATTTTGGATGGCCGCTTGTTGGCATTTAGGTCCCCAGGCGCCACAATTCAAAGTGGGATGCAGAGTGTTTTCATAATAGAATTGTTTTGCCCGTTGACTTCGAAGTCCCCTCAAACCAAGTTCCCCAGACCCCAGCCCCTGCTCCGCTGACCTTTGAAGCTTTCATTTTATCCCGGAAACCTCTTTACTTTTAATCCAGTCCAATTAGGCTGACCTTCCTTGTTTTGAGTGTTGTCTTTCCCTTCACCCAAAGCAGTTCTTATCTACAGATTGATCAATAAAAACCCTCTCCCTCCCTCCCTCCCCCCTTTGTAACCACATGAGTATGTGTTATTCACCGTTTTTTTCTATTTCTCAAGATCTTATAATAGTGGTCTTATACTATATTTGTCCTTTTGCAACTGACTCATTTTGCTCAGCATAATGCCTTCCAGATTCCTCCATGTTATGAAATGTTTCAGAGATTCGTCACTGTTCTTTATCGCTGCGTAGTATTCCATTGTGTGAATATACCACAATTTATTTACCCATTCGTCCGTTGACGGACATCTTGGTTGCTTCCAGCTTTTTGCTATTGTAAACAGAGCTGCAATAAACATGGGTGTGCATATATCTGTTTGTGTGAAGGCTCTTGTATCTCTAGGGTATATTCCGAGGAGTGGGATTTCTGGGTTGTATGGTAGTTCTATTTCTAACTGTTTAAGATAACGCCAGATGGATTTCCAAAGTGGTTGTACCATTTTACAATCCCACCAGCAGTGTATGAGAGTTCCAATCTCTCCGCAGCCTCTCCAACATTTATTATTTTGTGTTATTTGAATTAATGCCAGTCTGGTTGGTGTGAGATGGAATCTCATCGTAGTTTTAATTTGCATTTCTCTAATGGCTAATGATCGAGAGCATTTTCTCATGTATCTGTTGGCTGCCTGAATATCTTCCTTAGTGAAATGTGTGTTCATATCCTTTGCCCACTTCTTGATTGGGTTGTTTGTCTTTTTGTGGTTGAGTTTTGACAGAATCATGTAGATTTTAGAGATCAGGCGCTGGTCTGAGATGTCATAGCTGAATATTCTTTCCCAGTCTGTAGGTGGTCTTTTTACTCTTTTGGTGAAGTCTTTAGATGAGCATAGGTGTTTGATTTTCAGGAGCTCCCAGTTATCTGGTTTCTCTTCATCATTTTTGGTAATGTTTTGTATTCTGTTTATGCCCTGTATTAGGGCTCCTAGGGTTGTCCCTATTTTTTCTTCCATGATCTTTATCGTTTTAGTCTTTATGTTTGGGTCTTTGATCCACTTGGAGTTAGTTTTTGTGCATGGTGTGAGGTATGGGTCCTGTTTCATTCTTTTGCAGATGGATATCCAGGTATGCCAGCACCATTTGTTAAAAAGACTATTATTTCCCCAATTGACTGACACTGGTCCTTTGTCAAATATCAGCTGCTTATACGTGGATGGATTTATATCTGGATTCTCAATTCTGTTCCATTGGTCTATGTGCCTGTTGTTGTACCAGTACCAGGCTGTTTTGACTACTGTAGCTATATAATAGGTTCTGAAATCAGGTAGGGTGAGGCCTCCCACTTTCTTCTTCTTTTTCAGTAATGTTTTGCTTATCCGGGGGTTCTTTCCTTTCCATATGAAATTAGTGATTTGTTTCTCTATCCCCTTAAAGTATGACATTGGTATTTGGATTGGAAGTGCGTTATATGTATAGATGGCTTTTGGTAGAATAGACATTTTTACTATGTTAAGTCTTCCTATCCATGAGCAGGGTATGTTTTTCCACTTAAGTATGTCCTTTTGAATTTCTTGTAGCAGAGTTTTATAGTTTTCTTTGTATAGGTCTTTTACATCCTTGGTAAGATTTATTCCTAAGTATTTTATCTTCATGGGGGCTACTGTGAATGGTATTGATTTGGTTATTTCCTCTTCGGTGTTCTTTTTGTTGATGTAGAGGAATCCAAGTGATTTTTGGTATGTTTATTTTATATCCTGAGACTCTGC
Source organism: Elephas maximus indicus (assembly GCF_024166365.1). NCBI lineage: Eukaryota > Metazoa > Chordata > Mammalia > Proboscidea > Elephantidae > Elephas > Elephas maximus. The sequence continues at coordinate 127,562,606 of NC_064826.1, forward strand.
CAAACTCTTCTATTAGTTTCAGTAGTTTTCTGGAGGATTCCTTAGGGTTTTCCATGTATACGATCATGTCATCTGCAAATAGTGATAGCTTTACTTCCTCCTTACCAATCTGGATACGCTTTATTTCTTTGTCTAGCCTAATTGCCCTGGCTACGACTTCAAGTACGATGTTGAATAAGAGCGGTGATAAAGGGCATCCTTGTCTGGTTCCCGTTCTCAAGGGAAATGCTTTCAGGTTCTCTCCATTTAGAGTGATATTGGCCGTTGGCTTTGCATAGATGCCCTTTATTATGTTGCGGAATTTTCCTTCACTACCTATTTTGGTAAGAGTTTTTATCATAAATGGGTGTTGAACTTTGTCAAATGCCTTTTCTGCATCTATTGATAAGATCATGTGGTTTTTATCTTTTGTTTTATTTATGTGATGGATTACATTAATGGTTTTTCTGATATTAAACCAGCCTTGCATACCTGGTATAAATCCCACTTGATCAGGGTGAATTATTTTTTTGATGTGTTGTTGGATTCTATTGGCTAGAATTTTTTTGAGGATTTTTGCATCTATGTTCATGAGGGATATAGGTCTAAAATTTTCTTTTTTTGTAATGTCTTTACCTGGTTTTGGTATCAGGGAGATGGTGGCTTCATAGAATGAGTTGGGTAGTATTCCGTCTTTTACTATGCTTTGAAATACCTTCAGTAGTAGTGGTGTTAGGTCTTCTCTAAAGGTTTGGTAGAACTCTGCAGTGAAGCCGTCTGGGCCAGGACTTTTTTTTGTTGGAAGTTTTTTGATTACCGTTTCAATCTCTTTTTTTTTTTTTTTTTTTTAATTTTTATTAAGCTTCAAGTGAACATTTACCATTCCAATCAGTCTGTCACATGTAGGTTTACATACATCTTACTCCCTTCTCCCACTTGCTCTCCCCCTATTGAGTCAGCCCTTACAGTCTCTCGTTTCGTGCCAATTTTGCCATCTTCCCTCTCTCTCTCTCTTCCCATCCCCCCTCCAGTCAAGAGTTGCCAACACACTCTCCCGTGTCCACCTGATTTAATTAGCTCACTCTTCATCATCATCTCTCTCCCCCCCACTGACCAGTCCTTTTCATGCCTGATGATTTGTCTTCGTTGATGGTTCCTGTCCTGTGCCATCAGAAGTTCTGGGGAGCATTGTGTCTGGGATTCCTCTAGTCGCAATCATACCATTAGGTGTGGTCTTTTAATGAGAATTTGGGGTCTGTATCCCATTGGTCTCCTGCTCCCTCAGGAGTTGTCTGTTGTGCTCCCTGACAGGACAGACATCGATTGTGGCTGGGCACCAACTAGTTCTTCTGGTCTCAGGATAATATAGGTCTCTGGTTCATGTGGCCCTTTCTGTCTCTTGGGTTCTTAGTTGTCTTGTGACCTTGGTGTTCTTCCTTTGCCTTTGCTCCAGGTGGGTTGAGACCAATTAATGTATTTTGGATGGCCGCTTGTTGGCATTTAGGTCCCCAGGCGCCACAATTCAAAGTGGGATGCAGAGTGTTTTCATAATAGAATTGTTTTGCCCGTTGACTTCGAAGTCCCCTCAAACCAAGTTCCCCAGACCCCAGCCCCTGCTCCGCTGACCTTTGAAGCTTTCATTTTATCCCGGAAACCTCTTTACTTTTAATCCAGTCCAATTAGGCTGACCTTCCTTGTTTTGAGTGTTGTCTTTCCCTTCACCCAAAGCAGTTCTTATCTACAGATTGATCAATAAAAACCCTCTCCCTCCCTCCCTCCCTCCCTCCCCCCTTTGTAACCACATGAGTATGTGTTATTCACCGTTTTTTTCTATTTCTCAAGATCTTATAATAGTGGTCTTATACTATATTTGTCCTTTTGCAACTGACTCATTTTGCTCAGCATAATGCCTTCCAGATTCCTCCATGTTATGAAATGTTTCAGAGATTCGTCACTGTTCTTTATCGCTGCGTAGTATTCCATTGTGTGAATATACCACAATTTATTTACCCATTCGTCCGTTGACGGACATCTTGGTTGCTTCCAGCTTTTTGCTATTGTAAACAGAGCTGCAATAAACATGGGTGTGCATATATCTGTTTGTGTGAAGGCTCTTGTATCTCTAGGGTATATTCCGAGGAGTGGGATTTCTGGGTTGTATGGTAGTTCTATTTCTAACTGTTTAAGATAACGCCAGATGGATTTCCAAAGTGGTTGTACCATTTTACAATCCCACCAGCAGTGTATGAGAGTTCCAATCTCTCCGCAGCCTCTCCAACATTTATTATTTTGTGTTATTTGAATTAATGCCAGTCTGGTTGGTGTGAGATGGAATCTCATCGTAGTTTTAATTTGCATTTCTCTAATGGCTAATGATCGAGAGCATTTTCTCATGTATCTGTTGGCTGCCTGAATATCTTCCTTAGTGAAATGTGTGTTCATATCCTTTGCCCACTTCTTGATTGGGTTGTTTGTCTTTTTGTGGTTGAGTTTTGACAGAATCATGTAGATTTTAGAGATCAGGCGCTGGTCTGAGATGTCATAGCTGAATATTCTTTCCCAGTCTGTAGGTGGTCTTTTTACTCTTTTGGTGAAGTCTTTAGATGAGCATAGGTGTTTGATTTTCAGGAGCTCCCAGTTATCTGGTTTCTCTTCATCATTTTTGGTAATGTTTTGTATTCTGTTTATGCCCTGTATTAGGGCTCCTAGGGTTGTCCCTATTTTTTCTTCCATGATCTTTATCGTTTTAGTCTTTATGTTTGGGTCTTTGATCCACTTGGAGTTAGTTTTTGTGCATGGTGTGAGGTATGGGTCCTGTTTCATTCTTTTGCAGATGGATATCCAGGTATGCCAGCACCATTTGTTAAAAAGACTATTATTTCCCCAATTGACTGACACTGGTCCTTTGTCAAATATCAGCTGCTTATACGTGGATGGATTTATATCTGGATTCTCAATTCTGTTCCATTGGTCTATGTGCCTGTTGTTGTACCAGTACCAGGCTGTTTTGACTACTGTAGCTATATAATAGGTTCTGAAATCAGGTAGGGTGAGGCCTCCCACTTTCTTCTTCTTTTTCAGTAATGTTTTGCTTATCCGGGGGTTCTTTCCTTTCCATATGAAATTAGTGATTTGTTTGTCTATCCCCTTAAAGTATGACATTGGTATTTGGATTGGAAGTGCGTTATATGTATAGATGGCTTTTGGTAGAATAGACATTTTTACTATGTTAAGTCTTCCTATCCATGAGCAGGGTATGTTTTTCCACTTAAGTATGTCCTTTTGAATTTCTTGTAGCAGAGTTTTATAGTTTTCTTTGTATAGGTCTTTTACATCCTTGGTAAGATTTATTCCTAAGTATTTTATCTTCATGGGGGCTACTGTGAATGGTATTGATTTGGTTATTTCCTCTTCGGTGTTCTTTTTGTTGATGTAGAGGAATCCAAGTGATTTTTGGTATGTTTATTTTATATCCTGAGACTCTGCCAAACTCTTCTATTAGTTTCAGTAGTTTTCTGGAGGATTCCTTAGGGTTTTCCATGTATACGATCATGTCATCTGCAAATAGTGATAGCTTTACTTCCTCCTTACCAATCTGGATACGCTTTATTTCTTTGTCTAGCCTAATTGCCCTGGCTACGACTTCAAGTACGATGTTGAATAAGAGCGGTGATAAAGGGCATCCTTGTCTGGTTCCCGTTCTCAAGGGAAATGCTTTCAGGTTCTCTCCATTTAGAGTGATATTGGCCGTTGGCTTTGCATAGATGCCCTTTATTATGTTGCGGAATTTTCCTTCACTACCTATTTTGGTAAGAGTTTTTATCATAAATGGGTGTTGAACTTTGTCAAATGCCTTTTCTGCATCTATTGATAAGATCATGTGGTTTTTATCTTTTGTTTTATTTATGTGATGGATTACATTAATGGTTTTTCTGATATTAAACCAGCCTTGCATACCTGGTATAAATCCCACTTGATCAGGGTGAATTATTTTTTTGATGTGTTGTTGGATTCTATTGGCTAGAATTTTTTTGAGGATTTTTGCATCTATGTTCATGAGGGATATAGGTCTAAAATTTTCTTTTTTTGTAATGTCTTTACCTGGTTTTGGTATCAGGGAGATGGTGGCTTCATAGAATGAGTTGGGTAGTATTCCGTCTTTTACTATGCTTTGAAATACCTTCAGTAGTAGTGGTGTTAGGTCTTCTCTAAAGGTTTGGTAGAACTCTGCAGTGAAGCCGTCTGGGCCAGGACTTTTTTTTGTTGGAAGTTTTTTGATTACCGTTTCAATCTCTTTTTTTTTTTTTTTTTTAAATTTTTATTAAGCTTCAAGTGAACATTTACCATTCCAATCAGTCTGTCACATGTAGGTTTACATACATCTTACTCCCTTCTCCCACTTGCTCTCCCCCTATTGAGTCAGCCCTTACAGTCTCTCGTTTCGTGCCAATTTTGCCATCTTCCCTCTCTCTCTCTCTTCCCATCCCCCCTCCAGTCAAGAGTTGCCAACACACTCTCCCGTGTCCACCTGATTTAATTAGCTCACTCTTCATCAGCATCTCTCTCCCCCCCACTGACCAGTCCTTTTCATGCCTGATGATTTGTCTTCGTTGATGGTTCCTGTCCTGTGCCATCAGAAGTTCTGGGGAGCATTGTGTCTGGGATTCCTCTAGTCGCAATCATACCATTAGGTGTGGTCTTTTAATGAGAATTTGGGGTCTGTATCCCATTGGTCTCCTGCTCCCTCAGGAGTTGTCTGTTGTGCTCCCTGACAGGACAGACATTGATTGTGGCTGGGCACCAACTAGTTCTTCTGGTCTCAGGATAATATAGGTCTCTGGTTCATGTGGCCCTTTCTGTCTCTTGGGTTCTTAGTTGTCTTGTGACCTTGGTGTTCTTCCTTTGCCTTTGCTCCAGGTGGGTTGAGACCAATTAATGTATTTTGGATGGCCGCTTGTTGGCATTTAGGTCCCCAGGCGCCACAATTCAAAGTGGGATGCAGAGTGTTTTCATAATAGAATTGTTTTGCCCGTTGACTTCGAAGTCCCCTCAAACCAAGTTCCCCAGACCCCAGCCCCTGCTCCGCTGACCTTTGAAGCTTTCATTTTATCCCGGAAACCTCTTTACTTTTAATCCAGTCCAATTAGGCTGACCTTCCTTGTTTTGAGTGTTGTCTTTCCCTTCACCCAAAGCAGTTCTTATCTACAGATTGATCAATAAAAACCCTCTCCCTCCCTCCCTCCCTCCCTCCCCCCTTTGTAACCACATGAGTATGTGTTATTCACCGTTTTTTTCTATTTCTCAAGATCTTATAATAGTGGTCTTATACTATATTTGTCCTTTTGCAACTGACTCATTTTGCTCAGCATAATGCCTTCCAGATTCCTCCATGTTATGAAATGTTTCAGAGATTCGTCACTGTTCTTTATCGCTGCGTAGTATTCCATTGTGTGAATATACCACAATTTATTTACCCATTCGTCCGTTGACGGACATCTTGGTTGCTTCCAGCTTTTTGCTATTGTAAACAGAGCTGCAATAAACATGGGTGTGCATATATCTGTTTGTGTGAAGGCTCTTGTATCTCTAGGGTATATTCCGAGGAGTGGGATTTCTGGGTTGTATGGTAGTTCTATTTCTAACTGTTTAAGATAACGCCAGATGGATTTCCAAAGTGGTTGTACCATTTTACAATCCCACCAGCAGTGTATGAGAGTTCCAATCTCTCCGCAGCCTCTCCAACATTTATTATTTTGTGTTATTTGAATTAATGCCAGTCTGGTTGGTGTGAGATGGAATCTCATCGTAGTTTTAATTTGCATTTCTCTAATGGCTAATGATCGAGAGCATTTTCTCATGTATCTGTTGGCTGCCTGAATATCTTCCTTAGTGAAATGTGTGTTCATATCCTTTGCCCACTTCTTGATTGGGTTGTTTGTCTTTTTGTGGTTGAGTTTTGACAGAATCATGTAGATTTTAGAGATCAGGCGCTGGTCTGAGATGTCATAGCTGAATATTCTTTCCCAGTCTGTAGGTGGTCTTTTTACTCTTTTGGTGAAGTCTTTAGATGAGCATAGGTGTTTGATTTTCAGGAGCTCCCAGTTATCTGGTTTCTCTTCATCATTTTTGGTAATGTTTTGTATTCTGTTTATGCCCTGTATTAGGGCTCCTAGGGTTGTCCCTATTTTTTCTTCCATGATCTTTATCGTTTTAGTCTTTATGTTTGGGTCTTTGATCCACTTGGAGTTAGTTTTTGTGCATGGTGTGAGGTATGGGTCCTGTTTCATTCTTTTGCAGATGGATATCCAGGTATGCCAGCACCATTTGTTAAAAAGACTATTATTTCCCCAATTGACTGACACTGGTCCTTTGTCAAATATCAGCTGCTTATACGTGGATGGATTTATATCTGGATTCTCAATTCTGTTCCATTGGTCTATGTGCCTGTTGTTGTACCAGTACCAGGCTGTTTTGACTACTGTAGCTATATAATAGGTTCTGAAATCAGGTAGGGTGAGGCCTCCCACTTTCTTCTTCTTTTTCAGTAATGTTTTGCTTATCCGGGGGTTCTTTCCTTTCCATATGAAATTAGTGATTTGTTTGTCTATCCCCTTAAAGTATGACATTGGTATTTGGATTGGAAGTGCGTTATATGTATAGATGGCTTTTGGTAGAATAGACATTTTTACTATGTTAAGTCTTCCTATCCATGAGCAGGGTATGTTTTTCCACTTAAGTATGTCCTTTTGAATTTCTTGTAGCAGAGTTTTATAGTTTTCTTTGTATAGGTCTTTTACATCCTTGGTAAGATTTATTCCTAAGTATTTTATCTTCATGGGGGCTACTGTGAATGGTATTGATTTGGTTATTTCCTCTTCGGTGTTCTTTTTGTTGATGTAGAGGAATCCAAGTGATTTTTGGTATGTTTATTTTATATCCTGAGACTCTGCCAAACTCTTCTATTAGTTTCAGTAGTTTTCTGGAGGATTCCTTAGGGTTTTCCATGTATACGATCATGTCATCTGCAAATAGTGATAGCTTTACTTCCTCCTTACCAATCTGGATACGCTTTATTTCTTTGTCTAGCCTAATTGCCCTGGCTACGACTTCAAGTACGATGTTGAATAAGAGCGGTGATAAAGGGCATCCTTGTCTGGTTCCCGTTCTCAAGGGAAATGCTTTCAGGTTCTCTCCATTTAGAGTGATATTGGCCGTTGGCTTTGCATAGATGCCCTTTATTATGTTGCGGAATTTTCCTTCACTACCTATTTTGGTAAGAGTTTTTATCATAAATGGGTGTTGAACTTTGTCAAATGCCTTTTCTGCATCTATTGATAAGATCATGTGGTTTTTATCTTTTGTTTTATTTATGTGATGGATTACATTAATGGTTTTTCTGATATTAAACCAGCCTTGCATACCTGGTATAAATCCCACTTGATCAGGGTGAATTATTTTTTTGATGTGTTGTTGGATTCTATTGGCTAGAATTTTTTTGAGGATTTTTGCATCTATGTTCATGAGGGATATAGGTCTAAAATTTTCTTTTTTTGTAATGTCTTTACCTGGTTTTGGTATCAGGGAGATGGTGGCTTCATAGAATGAGTTGGGTAGTATTCCGTCTTTTACTATGCTTTGAAATACCTTCAGTAGTAGTGGTGTTAGGTCTTCTCTAAAGGTTTGGTAGAACTCTGCAGTGAAGCCGTCTGGGCCAGGACTTTTTTTTGTTGGAAGTTTTTTGATTACCGTTTCAATCTCTTTTTTTTTTTTTTTTTTTTAAATTTTTATTAAGCTTCAAGTGAACATTTACCATTCCAATCAGTCTGTCACATGTAGGTTTACATACATCTTACTCCCTTCTCCCACTTGCTCTCCCCCTATTGAGTCAGCCCTTACAGTCTCTCGTTTCGTGCCAATTTTGCCATCTTCCCTCTCTCTCTCTCTTCCCATCCCCCCTCCAGTCAAGAGTTGCCAACACACTCTCCCGTGTCCACCTGATTTAATTAGCTCACTCTTCATCAGCATCTCTCTCCCCCCCACTGACCAGTCCTTTTCATGCCTGATGATTTGTCTTCGTTGATGGTTCCTGTCCTGTGCCATCAGAAGTTCTGGGGAGCATTGTGTCTGGGATTCCTCTAGTCGCAATCATACCATTAGGTGTGGTCTTTTAATGAGAATTTGGGGTCTGTATCCCATTGGTCTCCTGCTCCCTCAGGAGTTGTCTGTTGTGCTCCCTGACAGGACAGACATCGATTGTGGCTGGGCACCAACTAGTTCTTCTGGTCTCAGGATAATATAGGTCTCTGGTTCATGTGGCCCTTTCTGTCTCTTGGGTTCTTAGTTGTCTTGTGACCTTGGTGTTCTTCCTTTGCCTTTGCTCCAGGTGGGTTGAGACCAATTAATGTATTTTGGATGGCCGCTTGTTGGCATTTAGGTCCCCAGGCGCCACAATTCAAAGTGGGATGCAGAGTGTTTTCATAATAGAATTGTTTTGCCCGTTGACTTCGAAGTCCCCTCAAACCAAGTTCCCCAGACCCCAGCCCCTGCTCCGCTGACCTTTGAAGCTTTCATTTTATCCCGGAAACCTCTTTACTTTTAATCCAGTCCAATTAGGCTGACCTTCCTTGTTTTGAGTGTTGTCTTTCCCTTCACCCAAAGCAGTTCTTATCTACAGATTGATCAATAAAAACCCTCTCCCTCCCTCCCTCCCTCCCTCCCCCCTTTGTAACCACATGAGTATGTGTTATTCACCGTTTTTTTCTATTTCTCAAGATCTTATAATAGTGGTCTTATACTATATTTGTCCTTTTGCAACTGACTCATTTTGCTCAGCATAATGCCTTCCAGATTCCTCCATGTTATGAAATGTTTCAGAGATTCGTCACTGTTCTTTATCGCTGCGTAGTATTCCATTGTGTGAATATACCACAATTTATTTACCCATTCGTCCGTTGACGGACATCTTGGTTGCTTCCAGCTTTTTGCTATTGTAAACAGAGCTGCAATAAACATGGGTGTGCATATATCTGTTTGTGTGAAGGCTCTTGTATCTCTAGGGTATATTCCGAGGAGTGGGATTTCTGGGTTGTATGGTAGTTCTATTTCTAACTGTTTAAGATAACGCCAGATGGATTTCCAAAGTGGTTGTACCATTTTACAATCCCACCAGCAGTGTATGAGAGTTCCAATCTCTCCGCAGCCTCTCCAACATTTATTATTTTGTGTTATTTGAATTAATGCCAGTCTGGTTGGTGTGAGATGGAATCTCATCGTAGTTTTAATTTGCATTTCTCTAATGGCTAATGATCGAGAGCATTTTCTCATGTATCTGTTGGCTGCCTGAATATCTTCCTTAGTGAAATGTGTGTTCATATCCTTTGCCCACTTCTTGATTGGGTTGTTTGTCTTTTTGTGGTTGAGTTTTGACAGAATCATGTAGATTTTAGAGATCAGGCGCTGGTCTGAGATGTCATAGCTGAATATTCTTTCCCAGTCTGTAGGTGGTCTTTTTACTCTTTTGGTGAAGTCTTTAGATGAGCATAGGTGTTTGATTTTCAGGAGCTCCCAGTTATCTGGTTTCTCTTCATCATTTTTGGTAATGTTTTGTATTCTGTTTATGCCCTGTATTAGGGCTCCTAGGGTTGTCCCTATTTTTTCTTCCATGATCTTTATCGTTTTAGTCTTTATGTTTGGGTCTTTGATCCACTTGGAGTTAGTTTTTGTGCATGGTGTGAGGTATGGGTCCTGTTTCATTCTTTTGCAGATGGATATCCAGGTATGCCAGCACCATTTGTTAAAAAGACTATTATTTCCCCAATTGACTGACACTGGTCCTTTGTCAAATATCAGCTGCTTATACGTGGATGGATTTATATCTGGATTCTCAATTCTGTTCCATTGGTCTATGTGCCTGTTGTTGTACCAGTACCAGGCTGTTTTGACTACTGTAGCTATATAATAGGTTCTGAAATCAGGTAGGGTGAGGCCTCCCACTTTCTTCTTCTTTTTCAGTAATGTTTTGCTTATCCGGGGGTTCTTTCCTTTCCATATGAAATTAGTGATTTGTTTCTCTATCCCCTTAAAGTATGACATTGGTATTTGGATTGGAAGTGCGTTATATGTATAGATGGCTTTTGGTAGAATAGACATTTTTACTATGTTAAGTCTTCCTATCCATGAGCAGGGTATGTTTTTCCACTTAAGTATGTCCTTTTGAATTTCTTGTAGCAGAGTTTTATAGTTTTCTTTGTATAGGTCTTTTACATCCTTGGTAAGATTTATTCCTAAGTATTTTATCTTCATGGGGGCTACTGTGAATGGTATTGATTTGGTTATTTCCTCTTCGGTGTTCTTTTTGTTGATGTAGAGGAATCCAAGTGATTTTTGGTATGTTTATTTTATATCCTGAGACTCTGCCAAACTCTTCTATTAGTTTCAGTAGTTTTCTGGAGGATTCCTTAGGGTTTTCCATGTATACGATCATGTCATCTGCAAATAGTGATAGCTTTACTTCCTCCTTACCAATCTGGATACCCTTTATTTCTTTGTCTAGCCTAATTGCCCTGGCTACGACTTCAAGTACGATGTTGAATAAGAGCGGTGATAAAGGGCATCCTTGTCTGGTTCCCGTTCTCAAGGGAAATGCTTTCAGGTTCTCTCCATTTAGAGTGATATTGGCCGTTGGCTTTGCATAGATGCCCTTTATTATGTTGCGGAATTTTCCTTCACTACCTATTTTGGTAAGAGTTTTTATCATAAATGGGTGTTGAACTTTGTCAAATGCCTTTTCTGCATCTATTGATAAGATCATGTGGTTTTTATCTTTTGTTTTATTTATGTGATGGATTACATTAATGGTTTTTCTGATATTAAACCAGCCTTGCATACCTGGTATAAATCCCACTTGATCAGGGTGAATTATTTTTTTGATGTGTTGTTGGATTCTATTGGCTAGAATTTTTTTGAGGATTTTTGCATCTATGTTCATGAGGGATATAGGTCTAAAATTTTCTTTTTTTGTAATGTCTTTACCTGGTTTTGGTATCAGGGAGATGGTGGCTTCATAGAATGAGTTGGGTAGTATTCCGTCTTTTACTATGCTTTGAAATACCTTCAGTAGTAGTGGTGTTAGGTCTTCTCTAAAGGTTTGGTAGAACTCTGCAGTGAAGCCGTCTGGGCCAGGACTTTTTTTTGTTGGAAGTTTTTTGATTACCGTTTCAATCTCTTTTTTTTTTTTTTTTTTAAATTTTTATTAAGCTTCAAGTGAACATTTACCATTCCAATCAGTCTGTCACATGTAGGTTTACATACATCTTACTCCCTTCTCCCACTTGCTCTCCCCCTATTGAGTCAGCCCTTACAGTCTCTCGTTTCGTGCCAATTTTGCCATCTTCCCTCTCTCTCTCTCTTCCCATCCCCCCTCCAGTCAAGAGTTGCCAACACACTCTCCCGTGTCCACCTGATTTAATTAGCTCACTCTTCATCAGCATCTCTCTCCCCCCCACTGACCAGTCCTTTTCATGCCTGATGATTTGTCTTCGTTGATGGTTCCTGTCCTGTGCCATCAGAAGTTCTGGGGAGCATTGTGTCTGGGATTCCTCTAGTCGCAATCATACCATTAGGTGTGGTCTTTTAATGAGAATTTGGGGTCTGTATCCCATTGGTCTCCTGCTCCCTCAGGAGTTGTCTGTTGTGCTCCCTGACAGGACAGACATCGATTGTGGCTGGGCACCAACTAGTTCTTCTGGTCTCAGGATAATATAGGTCTCTGGTTCATGTGGCCCTTTCTGTCTCTTGGGTTCTTAGTTGTCTTGTGACCTTGGTGTTCTTCCTTTGCCTTTGCTCCAGGTGGGTTGAGACCAATTAATGTATTTTGGATGGCCGCTTGTTGGCATTTAGGTCCCCAGGCGCCACAATTCAAAGTGGGATGCAGAGTGTTTTCATAATAGAATTGTTTTGCCCGTTGACTTCGAAGTCCCCTCAAACCAAGTTCCCCAGACCCCAGCCCCTGCTCCGCTGACCTTTGAAGCTTTCATTTTATCCCGGAAACCTCTTTACTTTTAATCCAGTCCAATTAGGCTGACCTTCCTTGTTTTGAGTGTTGTCTTTCCCTTCACCCAAAGCAGTTCTTATCTACAGATTGATCAATAAAAACCCTCTCCCTCCCTCCCTCCCCCCTTTGTAACCACATGAGTATGTGTTATTCACCGTTTTTTTCTATTTCTCAAGATCTTATAATAGTGGTCTTATACTATATTTGTCCTTTTGCAACTGACTCATTTTGCTCAGCATAATGCCTTCCAGATTCCTCCATGTTATGAAATGTTTCAGAGATTCGTCACTGTTCTTTATCGCTGCGTAGTATTCCATTGTGTGAATATACCACAATTTATTTACCCATTCGTCCGTTGACGGACATCTTGGTTGCTTCCAGCTTTTTGCTATTGTAAACAGAGCTGCAATAAACATGGGTGTGCATATATCTGTTTGTGTGAAGGCTCTTGTATCTCTAGGGTATATTCCGAGGAGTGGGATTTCTGGGTTGTATGGTAGTTCTATTTCTAACTGTTTAAGATAACGCCAGATGGATTTCCAAAGTGGTTGTACCATTTTACAATCCCACCAGCAGTGTATGAGAGTTCCAATCTCTCCGCAGCCTCTCCAACATTTATTATTTTGTGTTATTTGAATTAATGCCAGTCTGGTTGGTGTGAGATGGAATCTCATCGTAGTTTTAATTTGCATTTCTCTAATGGCTAATGATCGAGAGCATTTTCTCATGTATCTGTTGGCTGCCTGAATATCTTCCTTAGTGAAATGTGTGTTCATATCCTTTGCCCACTTCTTGATTGGGTTGTTTGTCTTTTTGTGGTTGAGTTTTGACAGAATCATGTAGATTTTAGAGATCAGGCGCTGGTCTGAGATGTCATAGCTGAATATTCTTTCCCAGTCTGTAGGTGGTCTTTTTACTCTTTTGGTGAAGTCTTTAGATGAGCATAGGTGTTTGATTTTCAGGAGCTCCCAGTTATCTGGTTTCTCTTCATCATTTTTGGTAATGTTTTGTATTCTGTTTATGCCCTGTATTAGGGCTCCTAGGGTTGTCCCTATTTTTTCTTCCATGATCTTTATCGTTTTAGTCTTTATGTTTGGGTCTTTGATCCACTTGGAGTTAGTTTTTGTGCATGGTGTGAGGTATGGGTCCTGTTTCATTCTTTTGCAGATGGATATCCAGGTATGCCAGCACCATTTGTTAAAAAGACTATTATTTCCCCAATTGACTGACACTGGTCCTTTGTCAAATATCAGCTGCTTATACGTGGATGGATTTATATCTGGATTCTCAATTCTGTTCCATTGGTCTATGTGCCTGTTGTTGTACCAGTACCAGGCTGTTTTGACTACTGTAGCTATATAATAGGTTCTGAAATCAGGTAGGGTGAGGCCTCCCACTTTCTTCTTCTTTTTCAGTAATGTTTTGCTTATCCGGGGGTTCTTTCCTTTCCATATGAAATTAGTGATTTGTTTCTCTATCCCCTTAAAGTATGACATTGGTATTTGGATTGGAAGTGCGTTATATGTATAGATGGCTTTTGGTAGAATAGACATTTTTACTATGTTAAGTCTTCCTATCCATGAGCAGGGTATGTTTTTCCACTTAAGTATGTCCTTTTGAATTTCTTGTAGCAGAGTTTTATAGTTTTCTTTGTATAGGTCTTTTACATCCTTGGTAAGATTTATTCCTAAGTATTTTATCTTCATGGGGGCTACTGTGAATGGTATTGATTTGGTTATTTCCTCTTCGGTGTTCTTTTTGTTGATGTAGAGGAATCCAAGTGATTTTTGGTATGTTTATTTTATATCCTGAGACTCTGCCAAACTCTTCTATTAGTTTCAGTAGTTTTCTGGAGGATTCCTTAGGGTTTTCCATGTATACGATCATGTCATCTGCAAATAGTGATAGCTTTACTTCCTCCTTACCAATCTGGATACCCTTTATTTCTTTGTCTAGCCTAATTGCCCTGGCTACGACTTCAAGTACGATGTTGAATAAGAGCGGTGATAAAGGGCATCCTTGTCTGGTTCCCGTTCTCAAGGGAAATGCTTTCAGGTTCTCTCCATTTAGAGTGATATTGGCCGTTGGCTTTGCATAGATGCCCTTTATTATGTTGCGGAATTTTCCTTCACTACCTATTTTGGTAAGAGTTTTTATCATAAATGGGTGTTGAACTTTGTCAAATGCCTTTTCTGCATCTATTGATAAGATCATGTGGTTTTTATCTTTTGTTTTATTTATGTGATGGATTACATTAATGGTTTTTCTGATATTAAACCAGCCTTGCATACCTGGTATAAATCCCACTTGATCAGGGTGAATTATTTTTTTGATGTGTTGTTGGATTCTATTGGCTAGAATTTTGTTGAGGATTTTTGCATCTATGTTCATGAGGGATATAGGTCTAAAATTTTCTTTTTTTGTAATGTCTTTACCTGGTTTTGGTATCAGGGAGATGGTGGCTTCATAGAATGAGTTGGGTAGTATTCCGTCTTTTACTATGCTTTGAAATACCTTCAGTAGTAGTGGTGTTAGGTCTTCTCTAAAGGTTTGGTAGAACTCTGCAGTGAAGCCGTCTGGGCCAGGACTTTTTTTTGTTGGAAGTTTTTTGATTACCGTTTCAATCTCTTTTTTTTTTTTTTTTTTTAATTTTTATTAAGCTTCAAGTGAACATTTACCATTCCAATCAGTCTGTCACATGTAGGTTTACATACATCTTACTCCCTTCTCCCACTTGCTCTCCCCCTATTGAGTCAGCCCTTACAGTCTCTCGTTTCGTGCCAATTTTGCCATCTTCCCTCTCTCTCTCTCTTCCCATCCCCCCTCCAGTCAAGAGTTGCCAACACACTCTCCCGTGTCCACCTGATTTAATTAGCTCACTCTTCATCATCATCTCTCTCCCCCCCACTGACCAGTCCTTTTCATGCCTGATGATTTGTCTTCGTTGATGGTTCCTGTCCTGTGCCATCAGAAGTTCTGGGGAGCATTGTGTCTGGGATTCCTCTAGTCGCAATCATACCATTAGGTGTGGTCTTTTAATGAGAATTTGGGGTCTGTATCCCATTGGTCTCCTGCTCCCTCAGGAGTTGTCTGTTGTGCTCCCTGACAGGACAGACATCGATTGTGGCTGGGCACCAACTAGTTCTTCTGGTCTCAGGATAATATAGGTCTCTGGTTCATGTGGCCCTTTCTGTCTCTTGGGTTCTTAGTTGTCTTGTGACCTTGGTGTTCTTCCTTTGCCTTTGCTCCAGGTGGGTTGAGACCAATTAATGTATTTTGGATGGCCGCTTGTTGGCATTTAGGTCCCCAGGCGCCACAATTCAAAGTGGGATGCAGAGTGTTTTCATAATAGAATTGTTTTGCCCGTTGACTTCGAAGTCCCCTCAAACCAAGTTCCCCAGACCCCAGCCCCTGCTCCGCTGACCTTTGAAGCTTTCATTTTATCCCGGAAACCTCTTTACTTTTAATCCAGTCCAATTAGGCTGACCTTCCTTGTTTTGAGTGTTGTCTTTCCCTTCACCCAAAGCAGTTCTTATCTACAGATTGATCAATAAAAACCCTCTCCCTCCCTCCCTCCCTCCCTCCCCCCTTTGTAACCACATGAGTATGTGTTATTCACCGTTTTTTTCTATTTCTCAAGATCTTATAATAGTGGTCTTATACTATATTTGTCCTTTTGCAACTGACTCATTTTGCTCAGCATAATGCCTTCCAGATTCCTCCATGTTATGAAATGTTTCAGAGATTCGTCACTGTTCTTTATCGCTGCGTAGTATTCCATTGTGTGAATATACCACAATTTATTTACCCATTCGTCCGTTGACGGACATCTTGGTTGCTTCCAGCTTTTTGCTATTGTAAACAGAGCTGCAATAAACATGGGTGTGCATATATCTGTTTGTGTGAAGGCTCTTGTATCTCTAGGGTATATTCCGAGGAGTGGGATTTCTGGGTTGTATGGTAGTTCTATTTCTAACTGTTTAAGATAACGCCAGATGGATTTCCAAAGTGGTTGTACCATTTTACAATCCCACCAGCAGTGTATGAGAGTTCCAATCTCTCCGCAGCCTCTCCAACATTTATTATTTTGTGTTATTTGAATTAATGCCAGTCTGGTTGGTGTGAGATGGAATCTCATCGTAGTTTTAATTTGCATTTCTCTAATGGCTAATGATCGAGAGCATTTTCTCATGTATCTGTTGGCTGCCTGAATATCTTCCTTAGTGAAATGTGTGTTCATATCCTTTGCCCACTTCTTGATTGGGTTGTTTGTCTTTTTGTGGTTGAGTTTTGACAGAATCATGTAGATTTTAGAGATCAGGCGCTGGTCTGAGATGTCATAGCTGAATATTCTTTCCCAGTCTGTAGGTGGTCTTTTTACTCTTTTGGTGAAGTCTTTAGATGAGCATAGGTGTTTGATTTTCAGGAGCTCCCAGTTATCTGGTTTCTCTTCATCATTTTTGGTAATGTTTTGTATTCTGTTTATGCCCTGTATTAGGGCTCCTAGGGTTGTCCCTATTTTTTCTTCCATGATCTTTATCGTTTTAGTCTTTATGTTTGGGTCTTTGATCCACTTGGAGTTAGTTTTTGTGCATGGTGTGAGGTATGGGTCCTGTTTCATTCTTTTGCAGATGGATATCCAGGTATGCCAGCACCATTTGTTAAAAAGACTATTATTTCCCCAATTGACTGACACTGGTCCTTTGTCAAATATCAGCTGCTTATACGTGGATGGATTTATATCTGGATTCTCAATTCTGTTCCATTGGTCTATGTGCCTGTTGTTGTACCAGTACCAGGCTGTTTTGACTACTGTAGCTATATAATAGGTTCTGAAATCAGGTAGGGTGAGGCCTCCCACTTTCTTCTTCTTTTTCAGTAATGTTTTGCTTATCCGGGGGTTCTTTCCTTTCCATATGAAATTAGTGATTTGTTTGTCTATCCCCTTAAAGTATGACATTGGTATTTGGATTGGAAGTGCGTTATATGTATAGATGGCTTTTGGTAGAATAGACATTTTTACTATGTTAAGTCTTCCTATCCATGAGCAGGGTATGTTTTTCCACTTAAGTATGTCCTTTTGAATTTCTTGTAGCAGAGTTTTATAGTTTTCTTTGTATAGGTCTTTTACATCCTTGGTAAGATTTATTCCTAAGTATTTTATCTTCATGGGGGCTACTGTGAATGGTATTGATTTGGTTATTTCCTCTTCGGTGTTCTTTTTGTTGATGTAGAGGAATCCAAGTGATTTTTGGTATGTTTATTTTATATCCTGAGACTCTGCCAAACTCTTCTATTAGTTTCAGTAGTTTTCTGGAGGATTCCTTAGGGTTTTCCATGTATACGATCATGTCATCTGCAAATAGTGATAGCTTTACTTCCTCCTTACCAATCTGGATACGCTTTATTTCTTTGTCTAGCCTAATTGCCCTGGCTACGACTTCAAGTACGATGTTGAATAAGAGCGGTGATAAAGGGCATCCTTGTCTGGTTCCCGTTCTCAAGGGAAATGCTTTCAGGTTCTCTCCATTTAGAGTGATATTGGCCGTTGGCTTTGCATAGATGCCCTTTATTATGTTGCGGAATTTTCCTTCACTACCTATTTTGGTAAGAGTTTTTATCATAAATGGGTGTTGAACTTTGTCAAATGCCTTTTCTGCATCTATTGATAAGATCATGTGGTTTTTATCTTTTGTTTTATTTATGTGATGGATTACATTAATGGTTTTTCTGATATTAAACCAGCCTTGCATACCTGGTATAAATCCCACTTGATCAGGGTGAATTATTTTTTTGATGTGTTGTTGGATTCTATTGGCTAGAATTTTTTTGAGGATTTTTGCATCTATGTTCATGAGGGATATAGGTCTAAAATTTTCTTTTTTTGTAATGTCTTTACCTGGTTTTGGTATCAGGGAGATGGTGGCTTCATAGAATGAGTTGGGTAGTATTCCGTCTTTTACTATGCTTTGAAATACCTTCAGTAGTAGTGGTGTTAGGTCTTCTCTAAAGGTTTGGTAGAACTCTGCAGTGAAGCCGTCTGGGCCAGGACTTTTTTTTGTTGGAAGTTTTTTGATTACCGTTTCAATCTCTTTTTTTTTTTTTTTTTTTTTAATTTTTATTAAGCTTCAAGTGAACATTTACCATTCCAATCAGTCTGTCACATGTAGGTTTACATACATCTTACTCCCTTCTCCCACTTGCTCTCCCCCTATTGAGTCAGCCCTTACAGTCTCTCGTTTCGTGCCAATTTTGCCATCTTCCCTCTCTCTCTCTCTTCCCATCCCCCCTCCAGTCAAGAGTTGCCAACACACTCTCCCGTGTCCACCTGATTTAATTAGCTCACTCTTCATCAGCATCTCTCTCCCCCCCACTGACCAGTCCTTTTCATGCCTGATGATTTGTCTTCGGGGATGGTTCCTGTCCTGTGCCATCAGAAGTTCTGGGGAGCATTGTGTCTGGGATTCCTCTAGTCGCAATCATACCATTAGGTGTGGTCTTTTAATGAGAATTTGGGGTCTGTATCCCATTGGTCTCCTGCTCCCTCAGGAGTTGTCTGTTGTGCTCCCTGACAGGACAGACATCGATTGTGGCTGGGCACCAACTAGTTCTTCTGGTCTCAGGATAATATAGGTCTCTGGTTCATGTGGCCCTTTCTGTCTCTTGGGTTCTTAGTTGTCTTGTGACCTTGGTGTTCTTCCTTTGCCTTTGCTCCAGGTGGGTTGAGACCAATTAATGTATTTTGGATGGCCGCTTGTTGGCATTTAGGTCCCCAGGCGCCACAATTCAAAGTGGGATGCAGAGTGTTTTCATAATAGAATTGTTTTGCCCGTTGACTTCGAAGTCCCCTCAAACCAAGTTCCCCAGACCCCAGCCCCTGCTCCGCTGACCTTTGAAGCTTTCATTTTATCCCGGAAACCTCTTTACTTTTAATCCAGTCCAATTAGGCTGACCTTCCTTGTTTTGAGTGTTGTCTTTCCCTTCACCCAAAGCAGTTCTTATCTACAGATTGATCAATAAAAACCCTCTCCCTCCCTCCCTCCCTCCCTCCCCCCTTTGTAACCACATGAGTATGTGTTATTCACCGTTTTTTTCTATTTCTCAAGATCTTATAATAGTGGTCTTATACTATATTTGTCCTTTTGCAACTGACTCATTTTGCTCAGCATAATGCCTTCCAGATTCCTCCATGTTATGAAATGTTTCAGAGATTCGTCACTGTTCTTTATCGCTGCGTAGTATTCCATTGTGTGAATATACCACAATTTATTTACCCATTCGTCCGTTGACGGACATCTTGGTTGCTTCCAGCTTTTTGCTATTGTAAACAGAGCTGCAATAAACATGGGTGTGCATATATCTGTTTGTGTGAAGGCTCTTGTATCTCTAGGGTATATTCCGAGGAGTGGGATTTCTGGGTTGTATGGTAGTTCTATTTCTAACTGTTTAAGATAACGCCAGATGGATTTCCAAAGTGGTTGTACCATTTTACAATCCCACCAGCAGTGTATGAGAGTTCCAATCTCTCCGCAGCCTCTCCAACATTTATTATTTTGTGTTATTTGAATTAATGCCAGTCTGGTTGGTGTGAGATGGAATCTCATCGTAGTTTTAATTTGCATTTCTCTAATGGCTAATGATCGAGAGCATTTTCTCATGTATCTGTTGGCTGCCTGAATATCTTCCTTAGTGAAATGTGTGTTCATATCCTTTGCCCACTTCTTGATTGGGTTGTTTGTCTTTTTGTGGTTGAGTTTTGACAGAATCATGTAGATTTTAGAGATCAGGCGCTGGTCTGAGATGTCATAGCTGAATATTCTTTCCCAGTCTGTAGGTGGTCTTTTTACTCTTTTGGTGAAGTCTTTAGATGAGCATAGGTGTTTGATTTTCAGGAGCTCCCAGTTATCTGGTTTCTCTTCATCATTTTTGGTAATGTTTTGTATTCTGTTTATGCCCTGTATTAGGGCTCCTAGGGTTGTCCCTATTTTTTCTTCCATGATCTTTATCGTTTTAGTCTTTATGTTTGGGTCTTTGATCCACTTGGAGTTAGTTTTTGTGCATGGTGTGAGGTATGGGTCCTGTTTCATTCTTTTGCAGATGGATATCCAGGTATGCCAGCACCATTTGTTAAAAAGACTATTATTTCCCCAATTGACTGACACTGGTCCTTTGTCAAATATCAGCTGCTTATACGTGGATGGATTTATATCTGGATTCTCAATTCTGTTCCATTGGTCTATGTGCCTGTTGTTGTACCAGTACCAGGCTGTTTTGACTACTGTAGCTATATAATAGGTTCTGAAATCAGGTAGGGTGAGGCCTCCCACTTTCTTCTTCTTTTTCAGTAATGTTTTGCTTATCCGGGGGTTCTTTCCTTTCCATATGAAATTAGTGATTTGTTTCTCTATCCCCTTAAAGTATGACATTGGTATTTGGATTGGAAGTGCGTTATATGTATAGATGGCTTTTGGTAGAATAGACATTTTTACTATGTTAAGTCTTCCTATCCATGAGCAGGGTATGTTTTTCCACTTAAGTATGTCCTTTTGAATTTCTTGTAGCAGAGTTTTATAGTTTTCTTTGTATAGGTCTTTTACATCCTTGGTAAGATTTATTCCTAAGTATTTTATCTTCATGGGGGCTACTGTGAATGGTATTGATTTGGTTATTTCCTCTTCGGTGTTCTTTTTGTTGATGTAGAGGAATCCAAGTGATTTTTGGTATGTTTATTTTATATCCTGAGACTCTGCCAAACTCTTCTATTAGTTTCAGTAGTTTTCTGGAGGATTCCTTAGGGTTTTCCATGTATACGATCATGTCATCTGCAAATAGTGATAGCTTTACTTCCTCCTTACCAATCTGGATACCCTTTATTTCTTTGTCTAGCCTAATTGCCCTGGCTACGACTTCAAGTACGATGTTGAATAAGAGCGGTGATAAAGGGCATCCTTGTCTGGTTCCCGTTCTCAAGGGAAATGCTTTCAGGTTCTCTCCATTTAGAGTGATATTGGCCGTTGGCTTTGCATAGATGCCCTTTATTATGTTGCGGAATTTTCCTTCACTACCTATTTTGGTAAGAGTTTTTATCATAAATGGGTGTTGAACTTTGTCAAATGCCTTTTCTGCATCTATTGATAAGATCATGTGGTTTTTATCTTTTGTTTTATTTATGTGATGGATTACATTAATGGTTTTTCTGATATTAAACCAGCCTTGCATACCTGGTATAAATCCCACTTGATCAGGGTGAATTATTTTTTTGATGTGTTGTTGGATTCTATTGGCTAGAATTTTTTTGAGGATTTTTGCATCTATGTTCATGAGGGATATAGGTCTAAAATTTTCTTTTTTTGTAATGTCTTTACCTGGTTTTGGTATCAGGGAGATGGTGGCTTCATAGAATGAGTTGGGTAGTATTCCGTCTTTTACTATGCTTTGAAATACCTTCAGTAGTAGTGGTGTTAGGTCTTCTCTAAAGGTTTGGTAGAACTCTGCAGTGAAGCCGTCTGGGCCAGGACTTTTTTTTGTTGGAAGTTTTTTGATTACCGTTTCAATCTCTTTTTTTTTTTTTTTTTTAAATTTTTATTAAGCTTCAAGTGAACATTTACCATTCCAATCAGTCTGTCACATGTAGGTTTACATACATCTTACTCCCTTCTCCCACTTGCTCTCCCCCTATTGAGTCAGCCCTTACAGTCTCTCGTTTCGTGCCAATTTTGCCATCTTCCCTCTCTCTCTCTCTTCCCATCCCCCCTCCAGTCAAGAGTTGCCAACACACTCTCCCGTGTCCACCTGATTTAATTAGCTCACTCTTCATCAGCATCTCTCTCCCCCCCACTGACCAGTCCTTTTCATGCCTGATGATTTGTCTTCGTTGATGGTTCCTGTCCTGTGCCATCAGAAGTTCTGGGGAGCATTGTGTCTGGGATTCCTCTAGTCGCAATCATACCATTAGGTGTGGTCTTTTAATGAGAATTTGGGGTCTGTATCCCATTGGTCTCCTGCTCCCTCAGGAGTTGTCTGTTGTGCTCCCTGACAGGACAGACATCGATTGTGGCTGGGCACCAACTAGTTCTTCTGGTCTCAGGATAATATAGGTCTCTGGTTCATGTGGCCCTTTCTGTCTCTTGGGTTCTTAGTTGTCTTGTGACCTTGGTGTTCTTCCTTTGCCTTTGCTCCAGGTGGGTTGAGACCAATTAATGTATTTTGGATGGCCGCTTGTTGGCATTTAGGTCCCCAGGCGCCACAATTCAAAGTGGGATGCAGAGTGTTTTCATAATAGAATTGTTTTGCCCGTTGACTTCGAAGTCCCCTCAAACCAAGTTCCCCAGACCCCAGCCCCTGCTCCGCTGACCTTTGAAGCTTTCATTTTATCCCGGAAACCTCTTTACTTTTAATCCAGTCCAATTAGGCTGACCTTCCTTGTTTTGAGTGTTGTCTTTCCCTTCACCCAAAGCAGTTCTTATCTACAGATTGATCAATAAAAACCCTCTCCCTCCCTCCCTCCCTCCCTCCCCCCTTTGTAACCACATGAGTATGTGTTATTCACCGTTTTTTTCTATTTCTCAAGATCTTATAATAGTGGTCTTATACTATATTTGTCCTTTTGCAACTGACTCATTTTGCTCAGCATAATGCCTTCCAGATTCCTCCATGTTATGAAATGTTTCAGAGATTCGTCACTGTCCTTTATCGCTGCGTAGTATTCCATTGTGTGAATATACCACAATTTATTTACCCATTCGTCCGTTGACGGACATCTTGGTTGCTTCCAGCTTTTTGCTATTGTAAACAGAGCTGCAATAAACATGGGTGTGCATATATCTGTTTGTGTGAAGGCTCTTGTATCTCTAGGGTATATTCCGAGGAGTGGGATTTCTGGGTTGTATGGTAGTTCTATTTCTAACTGTTTAAGATAACGCCAGATGGATTTCCAAAGTGGTTGTACCATTTTACAATCCCACCAGCAGTGTATGAGAGTTCCAATCTCTCCGCAGCCTCTCCAACATTTATTATTTTGTGTTATTTGAATTAATGCCAGTCTGGTTGGTGTGAGATGGAATCTCATCGTAGTTTTAATTTGCATTTCTCTAATGGCTAATGATCGAGAGCATTTTCTCATGTATCTGTTGGCTGCCTGAATATCTTCCTTAGTGAAATGTGTGTTCATATCCTTTGCCCACTTCTTGATTGGGTTGTTTGTCTTTTTGTGGTTGAGTTTTGACAGAATCATGTAGATTTTAGAGATCAGGCGCTGGTCTGAGATGTCATAGCTGAATATTCTTTCCCAGTCTGTAGGTGGTCTTTTTACTCTTTTGGTGAAGTCTTTAGATGAGCATAGGTGTTTGATTTTCAGGAGCTCCCAGTTATCTGGTTTCTTTTCATCATTTTTGGTAATGTTTTGTATTCTGTTTATGCCCTGTATTAGGGCTCCTAGGGTTGTCCCTATTTTTTCTTCCATGATCTTTATCGTTTTAGTCTTTATGTTTAGGTCTTTGATCCACTTGGAGTTAGTTTTTGTGCATGGTGTGAGGTATGGGTCCTGTTTCATTCTTTTGCAGATGGATATCCAGGTATGCCAGCACCATTTGTTAAAAAGACTATTATTTCCCCAATTGACTGACACTGGTCCTTTGTCAAATATCAGCTGCTTATACGTGGATGGATTTATATCTGGATTCTCAGTTCTGTTCCATTGGTCTATGTGCCTGTTGTTGTACCAGTACCAGGCTGTTTTGACTACTGTAGCTATATAATAGGTTCTGAAATCAGGTAGGGTGAGGCCTCCCACTTTCTTCTTCTTTTTCAGTAATGTTTTGCTTATCCGGGGGTTCTTTCCTTTCCATATGAAATTAGTGATTTGTTTCTCTATCCCCTTAAAGTATGACATTGGTATTTGGATTGGAAGTGCGTTATATGTATAGATGGCTTTTGGTAGAATAGACATTTTTACTATGTTAAGTCTTCCTATCCATGAGCAGGGTATGTTTTTCCACTTAAGTATGTCCTTTTGAATTTCTTGTAGCAGAGTTTTATAGTTTTCTTTGTATAGGTCTTTTACATCCTTGGTAAGATTTATTCCTAAGTATTTTATCTTCATGGGGGCTACTGTGAATGGTATTGATTTGGTTATTTCCTCTTCGGTGTTCTTTTTGTTGATGTAGAGGAATCCAAGTGATTTTTGGTATGTTTATTTTATATCCTGAGACTCTGCCAAACTCTTCTATTAGTTTCAGTAGTTTTCTGGAGGATTCCTTAGGGTTTTCCATGTATACGATCATGTCATCTGCAAATAGTGATAGCTTTACTTCCTCCTTACCAATCTGGATACCCTTTATTTCTTTGTCTAGCCTAATTGCCCTGGCTACGACTTCAAGTACGATGTTGAATAAGAGCGGTGACAAAGGGCATCCTTGTCTGGTTCCCGTTCTCAAGGGAAATGCTTTCAGGTTCTCTCCATTTAGAGTGATATTGGCCGTTGGCTTTGCATAGATGCCCTTTATTATGTTGCGGAATTTTCCTTCACTACCTATTTTGGTAAGAGTTTTTATCATAAATGGGTGTTGAACTTTGTCAAATGCCTTTTCTGCATCTATTGATAAGATCATGTGGTTTTTATCTTTTGTTTTATTTATGTGATGGATTACATTAATGGTTTTTCTGATATTAAACCAGCCTTGCATACCTGGTATAAATCCCACTTGATCAGGGTGAATTATTTTTTTGATGTGTTGTTGGATTCTATTGGCTAGAATTTTTTTGAGGATTTTTGCATCTATGTTCATGAGGGATATAGGTCTAAAATTTTCTTTTTTTGTAATGTCTTTACCTGGTTTTGGTATCAGGGAGATGGTGGCTTCATAGAATGAGTTGGGTAGTATTCCGTCTTTTACTATGCTTTGAAATACCTTCAGTAGTAGTGGTGTTAGGTCTTCTCTAAAGGTTTGGTAGAACTCTGCAGTGAAGCCGTCTGGGCCAGGACTTTTTTTTGTTGGAAGTTTTTTGATTACCGTTTCAATCTCTTTTTTTTTTTTTTTTTTAATTTTTATTAAGCTTCAAGTGAACATTTACCATTCCAATCAGTCTGTCACATGTAGGTTTACATACATCTTACTCCCTTCTCCCACTTGCTCTCCCCCTATTGAGTCAGCCCTTACAGTCTCTCGTTTCGTGCCAATTTTGCCATCTTCCCTCTCTCTCTCTCTTCCCATCCCCCCTCCAGTCAAGAGTTGCCAACACACTCTCCCGTGTCCACCTGATTTAATTAGCTCACTCTTCATCAGCATCTCTCTCCCCCCCACTGACCAGTCCTTTTCATGCCTGATGATTTGTCTTCGGGGATGGTTCCTGTCCTGTGCCATCAGAAGTTCTGGGGAGCATTGTGTCTGGGATTCCTCTAGTCGCAATCATACCATTAGGTGTGGTCTTTTAATGAGAATTTGGGGTCTGTATCCCATTGGTCTCCTGCTCCCTCAGGAGTTGTCTGTTGTGCTCCCTGACAGGACAGACATCGATTGTGGCTGGGCACCAACTAGTTCTTCTGGTCTCAGGATAATATAGGTCTCTGGTTCATGTGGCCCTTTCTGTCTCTTGGGTTCTTAGTTGTCTTGTGACCTTGGTGTTCTTCCTTTGCCTTTGCTCCAGGTGGGTTGAGACCAATTAATGTATTTTGGATGGCCGCTTGTTGGCATTTAGGTCCCCAGGCGCCACAATTCAAAGTGGGATGCAGAGTGTTTTCATAATAGAATTGTTTTGCCCGTTGACTTCGAAGTCCCCTCAAACCAAGTTCCCCAGACCCCAGCCCCTGCTCCGCTGACCTTTGAAGCTTTCATTTTATCCCGGAAACCTCTTTACTTTTAATCCAGTCCAATTAGGCTGACCTTCCTTGTTTTGAGTGTTGTCTTTCCCTTCACCCAAAGCAGTTCTTATCTACAGATTGATCAATAAAAACCCTCTCCCTCCCTCCCTCCCTCCCTCCCTCCCCCCTTTGTAACCACATGAGTATGTGTTATTCACCGTTTTTTTCTATTTCTCAAGATCTTATAATAGTGGTCTTATACTATATTTGTCCTTTTGCAACTGACTCATTTTGCTCAGCATAATGCCTTCCAGATTCCTCCATGTTATGAAATGTTTCAGAGATTCGTCACTGTCCTTTATCGCTGCGTAGTATTCCATTGTGTGAATATACCACAATTTATTTACCCATTCGTCCGTTGACGGACATCTTGGTTGCTTCCAGCTTTTTGCTATTGTAAACAGAGCTGCAATAAACATGGGTGTGCATATATCTGTTTGTGTGAAGGCTCTTGTATCTCTAGGGTATATTCCGAGGAGTGGGATTTCTGGGTTGTATGGTAGTTCTATTTCTAACTGTTTAAGATAACGCCAGATGGATTTCCAAAGTGGTTGTACCATTTTACAATCCCACCAGCAGTGTATGAGAGTTCCAATCTCTCCGCAGCCTCTCCAACATTTATTATTTTGTGTTATTTGAATTAATGCCAGTCTGGTTGGTGTGAGATGGAATCTCATCGTAGTTTTAATTTGCATTTCTCTAATGGCTAATGATCGAGAGCATTTTCTCATGTATCTGTTGGCTGCCTGAATATCTTCCTTAGTGAAATGTGTGTTCATATCCTTTGCCCACTTCTTGATTGGGTTGTTTGTCTTTTTGTGGTTGAGTTTTGACAGAATCATGTAGATTTTAGAGATCAGGCGCTGGTCTGAGATGTCATAGCTGAATATTCTTTCCCAGTCTGTAGGTGGTCTTTTTACTCTTTTGGTGAAGTCTTTAGATGAGCATAGGTGTTTGATTTTCAGGAGCTCCCAGTTATCTGGTTTCTCTTCATCATTTTTGGTAATGTTTTGTATTCTGTTTATGCCCTGTATTAGGGCTCCTAGGGTTGTCCCTATTTTTTCTTCCATGATCTTTATCGTTTTAGTCTTTATGTTTGGGTCTTTGATCCACTTGGAGTTAGTTTTTGTGCATGGTGTGAGGTATGGGTCCTGTTTCATTCTTTTGCAGATGGATATCCAGGTATGCCAGCACCATTTGTTAAAAAGACTATTATTTCCCCAATTGACTGACACTGGTCCTTTGTCAAATATCAGCTGCTTATACGTGGATGGATTTATATCTGGATTCTCAATTCTGTTCCATTGGTCTATGTGCCTGTTGTTGTACCAGTACCAGGCTGTTTTGACTACTGTAGCTATATAATAGGTTCTGAAATCAGGTAGGGTGAGGCCTCCCACTTTCTTCTTCTTTTTCAGTAATGTTTTGCTTATCCGGGGGTTCTTTCCTTTCCATATGAAATTAGTGATTTGTTTCTCTATCCCCTTAAAGTATGACATTGGTATTTGGATTGGAAGTGCGTTATATGTATAGATGGCTTTTGGTAGAATAGACATTTTTACTATGTTAAGTCTTCCTATCCATGAGCAGGGTATGTTTTTCCACTTAAGTATGTCCTTTTGAATTTCTTGTAGCAGAGTTTTATAGTTTTCTTTGTATAGGTCTTTTACATCCTTGGTAAGATTTATTCCTAAGTATTTTATCTTCATGGGGGCTACTGTGAATGGTATTGATTTGGTTATTTCCTCTTCGGTGTTCTTTTTGTTGATGTAGAGGAATCCAAGTGATTTTTGGTATGTTTATTTTATATCCTGAGACTCTGCCAAACTCTTCTATTAGTTTCAGTAGTTTTCTGGAGGATTCCTTAGGGTTTTCCATGTATACGATCATGTCATCTGCAAATAGTGATAGCTTTACTTCCTCCTTACCAATCTGGATACGCTTTATTTCTTTGTCTAGCCTAATTGCCCTGGCTACGACTTCAAGTACGATGTTGAATAAGAGCGGTGATAAAGGGCATCCTTGTCTGGTTCCCGTTCTCAAGGGAAATGCTTTCAGGTTCTCTCCATTTAGAGTGATATTGGCCGTTGGCTTTGCATAGATGCCCTTTATTATGTTGCGGAATTTTCCTTCACTACCTATTTTGGTAAGAGTTTTTATCATAAATGGGTGTTGAACTTTGTCAAATGCCTTTTCTGCATCTATTGATAAGATCATGTGGTTTTTATCTTTTGTTTTATTTATGTGATGGATTACATTAATGGTTTTTCTGATATTAAACCAGCCTTGCATACCTGGTATAAATCCCACTTGATCAGGGTGAATTATTTTTTTGATGTGTTGTTGGATTCTATTGGCTAGAATTTTGTTGAGGATTTTTGCATCTATGTTCATGAGGGATATAGGTCTAAAATTTTCTTTTTTTGTAATGTCTTTACCTGGTTTTGGTATCAGGGAGATGGTGGCTTCATAGAATGAGTTGGGTAGTATTCCGTCTTTTACTATGCTTTGAAATACCTTCAGTAGTAGTGGTGTTAGGTCTTCTCTAAAGGTTTGGTAGAACTCTGCAGTGAAGCCGTCTGGGCCAGGACTTTTTTTTGTTGGAAGTTTTTTGATTACCGTTTCAATCTCTTTTTTTTTTTTTTTTTTAAATTTTTATTAAGCTTCAAGTGAACATTTACCATTCCAATCAGTCTGTCACATGTAGGTTTACATACATCTTACTCCCTTCTCCCACTTGCTCTCCCCCTATTGAGTCAGCCCTTACAGTCTCTCGTTTCGTGCCAATTTTGCCATCTTCCCTCTCTCTCTCTCTTCCCATCCCCCCTCCAGTCAAGAGTTGCCAACACACTCTCCCGTGTCCACCTGATTTAATTAGCTCACTCTTCATCAGCATCTCTCTCCCCCCCACTGACCAGTCCTTTTCATGCCTGATGATTTGTCTTCGTTGATGGTTCCTGTCCTGTGCCATCAGAAGTTCTGGGGAGCATTGTGTCTGGGATTCCTCTAGTCGCAATCATACCATTAGGTGTGGTCTTTTAATGAGAATTTGGGGTCTGTATCCCATTGGTCTCCTGCTCCCTCAGGAGTTGTCTGTTGTGCTCCCTGACAGGACAGACATCGATTGTGGCTGGGCACCAACTAGTTCTTCTGGTCTCAGGATAATATAGGTCTCTGGTTCATGTGGCCCTTTCTGTCTCTTGGGTTCTTAGTTGTCTTGTGACCTTGGTGTTCTTCCTTTGCCTTTGCTCCAGGTGGGTTGAGACCAATTAATGTATTTTGGATGGCCGCTTGTTGGCATTTAGGTCCCCAGGCGCCACAATTCAAAGTGGGATGCAGAGTGTTTTCATAATAGAATTGTTTTGCCCGTTGACTTCGAAGTCCCCTCAAACCAAGTTCCCCAGACCCCAGCCCCTGCTCCGCTGACCTTTGAAGCTTTCATTTTATCCCGGAAACCTCTTTACTTTTAATCCAGTCCAATTAGGCTGACCTTCCTTGTTTTGAGTGTTGTCTTTCCCTTCACCCAAAGCAGTTCTTATCTACAGATTGATCAATAAAAACCCTCTCCCTCCCTCCCTCCCTCCCTCCCCCCTTTGTAACCACATGAGTATGTGTTATTCACCGTTTTTTTCTATTTCTCAAGATCTTATAATAGTGGTCTTATACTATATTTGTCCTTTTGCAACTGACTCATT
Organism: Elephas maximus indicus; assembly: GCF_024166365.1. Classification (NCBI taxonomy): domain Eukaryota; kingdom Metazoa; phylum Chordata; class Mammalia; order Proboscidea; family Elephantidae; genus Elephas; species Elephas maximus. The sequence goes on from NC_064826.1 coordinate 127,592,190, forward strand.
TTGCTCAGCATAATGCCTTCCAGATTCCTCCATGTTATGAAATGTTTCAGAGATTCGTCACTGTCCTTTATCGCTGCGTAGTATTCCATTGTGTGAATATACCACAATTTATTTACCCATTCGTCCGTTGACGGACATCTTGGTTGCTTCCAGCTTTTTGCTATTGTAAACAGAGCTGCAATAAACATGGGTGTGCATATATCTGTTTGTGTGAAGGCTCTTGTATCTCTAGGGTATATTCCGAGGAGTGGGATTTCTGGGTTGTATGGTAGTTCTATTTCTAACTGTTTAAGATAACGCCAGATGGATTTCCAAAGTGGTTGTACCATTTTACAATCCCACCAGCAGTGTATGAGAGTTCCAATCTCTCCGCAGCCTCTCCAACATTTATTATTTTGTGTTATTTGAATTAATGCCAGTCTGGTTGGTGTGAGATGGAATCTCATCGTAGTTTTAATTTGCATTTCTCTAATGGCTAATGATCGAGAGCATTTTCTCATGTATCTGTTGGCTGCCTGAATATCTTCCTTAGTGAAATGTGTGTTCATATCCTTTGCCCACTTCTTGATTGGGTTGTTTGTCTTTTTGTGGTTGAGTTTTGACAGAATCATGTAGATTTTAGAGATCAGGCGCTGGTCTGAGATGTCATAGCTGAATATTCTTTCCCAGTCTGTAGGTGGTCTTTTTACTCTTTTGGTGAAGTCTTTAGATGAGCATAGGTGTTTGATTTTCAGGAGCTCCCAGTTATCTGGTTTCTTTTCATCATTTTTGGTAATGTTTTGTATTCTGTTTATGCCCTGTATTAGGGCTCCTAGGGTTGTCCCTATTTTTTCTTCCATGATCTTTATCGTTTTAGTCTTTATGTTTGGGTCTTTGATCCACTTGGAGTTAGTTTTTGTGCATGGTGTGAGGTATGGGTCCTGTTTCATTCTTTTGCAGATGGATATCCAGGTATGCCAGCACCATTTGTTAAAAAGACTATTATTTCCCCAATTGACTGACACTGGTCCTTTGTCAAATATCAGCTGCTTATACGTGGATGGATTTATATCTGGATTCTCAATTCTGTTCCATTGGTCTATGTGCCTGTTGTTGTACCAGTACCAGGCTGTTTTGACTACTGTAGCTATATAATAGGTTCTGAAATCAGGTAGGGTGAGGCCTCCCACTTTCTTCTTCTTTTTCAGTAATGTTTTGCTTATCCGGGGGTTCTTTCCTTTCCATATGAAATTAGTGATTTGTTTGTCTATCCCCTTAAAGTATGACATTGGTATTTGGATTGGAAGTGCGTTATATGTATAGATGGCTTTTGGTAGAATAGACATTTTTACTATGTTAAGTCTTCCTATCCATGAGCAGGGTATGTTTTTCCACTTAAGTATGTCCTTTTGAATTTCTTGTAGCAGAGTTTTATAGCTTTCTTTGTATAGGTCTTTTACATCCTTGGTAAGATTTATTCCTAAGTATTTTATCTTCATGGGGGCTACTGTGAATGGTATTGATTTGGTTATTTCCTCTTCGGTGTTCTTTTTGTTGATGTAGAGGAATCCAAGTGATTTTTGGTATGTTTATTTTATATCCTGAGACTCTGCCAAACTCTTCTATTAGTTTCAGTAGTTTTCTGGAGGATTCCTTAGGGTTTTCCATGTATACGATCATGTCATCTGCAAATAGTGATAGCTTTACTTCCTCCTTACCAATCTGGATACCCTTTATTTCTTTGTCTAGCCTAATTGCCCTGGCTACGACTTCAAGTACGATGTTGAATAAGAGCGGTGACAAAGGGCATCCTTGTCTGGTTCCCGTTCTCAAGGGAAATGCTTTCAGGTTCTCTCCATTTAGAGTGATATTGGCCGTTGGCTTTGCATAGATGCCCTTTATTATGTTGCGGAATTTTCCTTCACTACCTATTTTGGTAAGAGTTTTTATCATAAATGGGTGTTGAACTTTGTCAAATGCCTTTTCTGCATCTATTGATAAGATCATGTGGTTTTTATCTTTTGTTTTATTTATGTGATGGATTACATTAATGGTTTTTCTGATATTAAACCAGCCTTGCATACCTGGTATAAATCCCACTTGATCAGGGTGAATTATTTTTTTGATGTGTTGTTGGATTCTATTGGCTAGAATTTTTTTGAGGATTTTTGCATCTATGTTCATGAGGGATATAGGTCTAAAATTTTCTTTTTTTGTAATGTCTTTACCTGGTTTTGGTATCAGGGAGATGGTGGCTTCATAGAATGAGTTGGGTAGTATTCCGTCTTTTACTATGCTTTGAAATACCTTCAGTAGTAGTGGTGTTAGGTCTTCTCTAAAGGTTTGGTAGAACTCTGCAGTGAAGCCGTCTGGGCCAGGACTTTTTTTTGTTGGAAGTTTTTTGATTACCGTTTCAATCTCTTTTTTTTTTTTTTTTTTAATTTTTATTAAGCTTCAAGTGAACATTTACCATTCCAATCAGTCTGTCACATGTAGGTTTACATACATCTTACTCCCTTCTCCCACTTGCTCTCCCCCTATTGAGTCAGCCCTTACAGTCTCTCGTTTCGTGCCAATTTTGCCATCTTCCCTCTCTCTCTCTCTTCCCATCCCCCCTCCAGTCAAGAGTTGCCAACACACTCTCCCGTGTCCACCTGATTTAATTAGCTCACTCTTCATCAGCATCTCTCTCCCCCCCACTGACCAGTCCTTTTCATGCCTGATGATTTGTCTTCGGGGATGGTTCCTGTCCTGTGCCATCAGAAGTTCTGGGGAGCATTGTGTCTGGGATTCCTCTAGTCGCAATCATACCATTAGGTGTGGTCTTTTAATGAGAATTTGGGGTCTGTATCCCATTGGTCTCCTGCTCCCTCAGGAGTTGTCTGTTGTGCTCCCTGACAGGACAGACATCGATTGTGGCTGGGCACCAACTAGTTCTTCTGGTCTCAGGATAATATAGGTCTCTGGTTCATGTGGCCCTTTCTGTCTCTTGGGTTCTTAGTTGTCTTGTGACCTTGGTGTTCTTCCTTTGCCTTTGCTCCAGGTGGGTTGAGACCAATTAATGTATTTTGGATGGCCGCTTGTTGGCATTTAGGTCCCCAGGCGCCACAATTCAAAGTGGGATGCAGAGTGTTTTCATAATAGAATTGTTTTGCCCGTTGACTTCGAAGTCCCCTCAAACCAAGTTCCCCAGACCCCAGCCCCTGCTCCGCTGACCTTTGAAGCTTTCATTTTATCCCGGAAACCTCTTTACTTTTAATCCAGTCCAATTAGGCTGACCTTCCTTGTTTTGAGTGTTGTCTTTCCCTTCACCCAAAGCAGTTCTTATCTACAGATTGATCAATAAAAACCCTCTCCCTCCCTCCCTCCCTCCCTCCCCCCTTTGTAACCACATGAGTATGTGTTATTCACCGTTTTTTTCTATTTCTCAAGATCTTATAATAGTGGTCTTATACTATATTTGTCCTTTTGCAACTGACTCATTTTGCTCAGCATAATGCCTTCCAGATTCCTCCATGTTATGAAATGTTTCAGAGATTCGTCACTGTTCTTTATCGCTGCGTAGTATTCCATTGTGTGAATATACCACAATTTATTTACCCATTCGTCCGTTGACGGACATCTTGGTTGCTTCCAGCTTTTTGCTATTGTAAACAGAGCTGCAATAAACATGGGTGTGCATATATCTGTTTGTGTGAAGGCTCTTGTATCTCTAGGGTATATTCCGAGGAGTGGGATTTCTGGGTTGTATGGTAGTTCTATTTCTAACTGTTTAAGATAACGCCAGATGGATTTCCAAAGTGGTTGTACCATTTTACAATCCCACCAGCAGTGTATGAGAGTTCCAATCTCTCCGCAGCCTCTCCAACATTTATTATTTTGTGTTATTTGAATTAATGCCAGTCTGGTTGGTGTGAGATGGAATCTCATCGTAGTTTTAATTTGCATTTCTCTAATGGCTAATGATCGAGAGCATTTTCTCATGTATCTGTTGGCTGCCTGAATATCTTCCTTAGTGAAATGTGTGTTCATATCCTTTGCCCACTTCTTGATTGGGTTGTTTGTCTTTTTGTGGTTGAGTTTTGACAGAATCATGTAGATTTTAGAGATCAGGCGCTGGTCTGAGATGTCATAGCTGAATATTCTTTCCCAGTCTGTAGGTGGTCTTTTTACTCTTTTGGTGAAGTCTTTAGATGAGCATAGGTGTTTGATTTTCAGGAGCTCCCAGTTATCTGGTTTCTTTTCATCATTTTTGGTAATGTTTTGTATTCTGTTTATGCCCTGTATTAGGGCTCCTAGGGTTGTCCCTATTTTTTCTTCCATGATCTTTATCGTTTTAGTCTTTATGTTTGGGTCTTTGATCCACTTGGAGTTAGTTTTTGTGCATGGTGTGAGGTATGGGTCCTGTTTCATTCTTTTGCAGATGGATATCCAGGTATGCCAGCACCATTTGTTAAAAAGACTATTATTTCCCCAATTGACTGACACTGGTCCTTTGTCAAATATCAGCTGCTTATACGTGGATGGATTTATATCTGGATTCTCAATTCTGTTCCATTGGTCTATGTGCCTGTTGTTGTACCAGTACCAGGCTGTTTTGACTACTGTAGCTATATAATAGGTTCTGAAATCAGGTAGGGTGAGGCCTCCCACTTTCTTCTTCTTTTTCAGTAATGTTTTGCTTATCCGGGGGTTCTTTCCTTTCCATATGAAATTAGTGATTTGTTTCTCTATCCCCTTAAAGTATGACATTGGTATTTGGATTGGAAGTGCGTTATATGTATAGATGGCTTTTGGTAGAATAGACATTTTTACTATGTTAAGTCTTCCTATCCATGAGCAGGGTATGTTTTTCCACTTAAGTATGTCCTTTTGAATTTCTTGTAGCAGAGTTTTATAGTTTTCTTTGTATAGGTCTTTTACATCCTTGGTAAGATTTATTCCTAAGTATTTTATCTTCATGGGGGCTACTGTGAATGGTATTGATTTGGTTATTTCCTCTTCGGTGTTCTTTTTGTTGATGTAGAGGAATCCAAGTGATTTTTGGTATGTTTATTTTATATCCTGAGACTCTGCCAAACTCTTCTATTAGTTTCAGTAGTTTTCTGGAGGATTCCTTAGGGTTTTCCATGTATACGATCATGTCATCTGCAAATAGTGATAGCTTTACTTCCTCCTTACCAATCTGGATACCCTTTATTTCTTTGTCTAGCCTAATTGCCCTGGCTACGACTTCAAGTACGATGTTGAATAAGAGCGGTGACAAAGGGCATCCTTGTCTGGTTCCCGTTCTCAAGGGAAATGCTTTCAGGTTCTCTCCATTTAGAGTGATATTGGCCGTTGGCTTTGCATAGATGCCCTTTATTATGTTGCGGAATTTTCCTTCACTACCTATTTTGGTAAGAGTTTTTATCATAAATGGGTGTTGAACTTTGTCAAATGCCTTTTCTGCATCTATTGATAAGATCATGTGGTTTTTATCTTTTGTTTTATTTATGTGATGGATTACATTAATGGTTTTTCTGATATTAAACCAGCCTTGCATACCTGGTATAAATCCCACTTGATCAGGGTGAATTATTTTTTTGATGTGTTGTTGGATTCTATTGGCTAGAATTTTTTTGAGGATTTTTGCATCTATGTTCATGAGGGATATAGGTCTAAAATTTTCTTTTTTTGTAATGTCTTTACCTGGTTTTGGTATCAGGGAGATGGTGGCTTCATAGAATGAGTTGGGTAGTATTCCGTCTTTTACTATGCTTTGAAATACCTTCAGTAGTAGTGGTGTTAGGTCTTCTCTAAAGGTTTGGTAGAACTCTGCAGTGAAGCCGTCTGGGCCAGGACTTTTTTTTGTTGGAAGTTTTTTGATTACCGTTTCAATCTCTTTTTTTTTTTTTTTTTAATTTTTATTAAGCTTCAAGTGAACATTTACCATTCCAATCAGTCTGTCACATGTAGGTTTACATACATCTTACTCCCTTCTCCCACTTGCTCTCCCCCTATTGAGTCAGCCCTTACAGTCTCTCGTTTCGTGCCAATTTTGCCATCTTCCCTCTCTCTCTCTCTTCCCATCCCCCCTCCAGTCAAGAGTTGCCAACACACTCTCCCGTGTCCACCTGATTTAATTAGCTCACTCTTCATCAGCATCTCTCTCCCCCCCACTGACCAGTCCTTTTCATGCCTGATGATTTGTCTTCGGGGATGGTTCCTGTCCTGTGCCATCAGAAGTTCTGGGGAGCATTGTGTCTGGGATTCCTCTAGTCGCAATCATACCATTAGGTGTGGTCTTTTAATGAGAATTTGGGGTCTGTATCCCATTGGTCTCCTGCTCCCTCAGGAGTTGTCTGTTGTGCTCCCTGACAGGACAGACATCGATTGTGGCTGGGCACCAACTAGTTCTTCTGGTCTCAGGATAATATAGGTCTCTGGTTCATGTGGCCCTTTCTGTCTCTTGGGTTCTTAGTTGTCTTGTGACCTTGGTGTTCTTCCTTTGCCTTTGCTCCAGGTGGGTTGAGACCAATTAATGTATTTTGGATGGCCGCTTGTTGGCATTTAGGTCCCCAGGCGCCACAATTCAAAGTGGGATGCAGAGTGTTTTCATAATAGAATTGTTTTGCCCGTTGACTTCGAAGTCCCCTCAAACCAAGTTCCCCAGACCCCAGCCCCTGCTCCGCTGACCTTTGAAGCTTTCATTTTATCCCGGAAACCTCTTTACTTTTAATCCAGTCCAATTAGGCTGACCTTCCTTGTTTTGAGTGTTGTCTTTCCCTTCACCCAAAGCAGTTCTTATCTACAGATTGATCAATAAAAACCCTCTCCCTCCCTCCCTCCCCCCTTTGTAACCACATGAGTATGTGTTATTCACCGTTTTTTTCTATTTCTCAAGATCTTATAATAGTGGTCTTATACTATATTTGTCCTTTTGCAACTGACTCATTTTGCTCAGCATAATGCCTTCCAGATTCCTCCATGTTATGAAATGTTTCAGAGATTCGTCACTGTTCTTTATCGCTGCGTAGTATTCCATTGTGTGAATATACCACAATTTATTTACCCATTCGTCCGTTGACGGACATCTTGGTTGCTTCCAGCTTTTTGCTATTGTAAACAGAGCTGCAATAAACATGGGTGTGCATATATCTGTTTGTGTGAAGGCTCTTGTATCTCTAGGGTATATTCCGAGGAGTGGGATTTCTGGGTTGTATGGTAGTTCTATTTCTAACTGTTTAAGATAACGCCAGATGGATTTCCAAAGTGGTTGTACCATTTTACAATCCCACCAGCAGTGTATGAGAGTTCCAATCTCTCCGCAGCCTCTCCAACATTTATTATTTTGTGTTATTTGAATTAATGCCAGTCTGGTTGGTGTGAGATGGAATCTCATCGTAGTTTTAATTTGCATTTCTCTAATGGCTAATGATCGAGAGCATTTTCTCATGTATCTGTTGGCTGCCTGAATATCTTCCTTAGTGAAATGTGTGTTCATATCCTTTGCCCACTTCTTGATTGGGTTGTTTGTCTTTTTGTGGTTGAGTTTTGACAGAATCATGTAGATTTTAGAGATCAGGCGCTGGTCTGAGATGTCATAGCTGAATATTCTTTCCCAGTCTGTAGGTGGTCTTTTTACTCTTTTGGTGAAGTCTTTAGATGAGCATAGGTGTTTGATTTTCAGGAGCTCCCAGTTATCTGGTTTCTTTTCATCATTTTTGGTAATGTTTTGTATTCTGTTTATGCCCTGTATTAGGGCTCCTAGGGTTGTCCCTATTTTTTCTTCCATGATCTTTATCGTTTTAGTCTTTATGTTTAGGTCTTTGATCCACTTGGAGTTAGTTTTTGTGCATGGTGTGAGGTATGGGTCCTGTTTCATTCTTTTGCAAATGGATATCCAGGTATGCCAGCACCATTTGTTAAAAAGACTATTATTTCCCCAATTGACTGACACTGGTCCTTTGTCAAATATCAGCTGCTTATACGTGGATGGATTTATATCTGGATTCTCAGTTCTGTTCCATTGGTCTATGTGCCTGTTGTTGTACCAGTACCAGGCTGTTTTGACTACTGTAGCTATATAATAGGTTCTGAAATCAGGTAGGGTGAGGCCTCCCACTTTCTTCTTCTTTTTCAGTAATGTTTTGCTTATCCGGGGGTTCTTTCCTTTCCATATGAAATTAGTGATTTGTTTCTCTATCCCCTTAAAGTATGACATTGGTATTTGGATTGGAAGTGCGTTATATGTATAGATGGCTTTTGGTAGAATAGACATTTTTACTATGTTAAGTCTTCCTATCCATGAGCAGGGTATGTTTTTCCACTTAAGTATGTCCTTTTGAATTTCTTGTAGCAGAGTTTTATAGTTTTCTTTGTATAGGTCTTTTACATCCTTGGTAAGATTTATTCCTAAGTATTTTATCTTCATGGGGGCTACTGTGAATGGTATTGATTTGGTTATTTCCTCTTCGGTGTTCTTTTTGTTGATGTAGAGGAATCCAAGTGATTTTTGGTATGTTTATTTTATATCCTGAGACTCTGCCAAACTCTTCTATTAGTTTCAGTAGTTTTCTGGAGGATTCCTTAGGGTTTTCCATGTATACGATCATGTCATCTGCAAATAGTGATAGCTTTACTTCCTCCTTACCAATCTGGATACCCTTTATTTCTTTGTCTAGCCTAATTGCCCTGGCTACGACTTCAAGTACGATGTTGAATAAGAGCGGTGATAAAGGGCATCCTTGTCTGGTTCCCGTTCTCAAGGGAAATGCTTTCAGGTTCTCTCCATTTAGAGTGATATTGGCCGTTGGCTTTGCATAGATGCCCTTTATTATGTTGCGGAATTTTCCTTCACTACCTATTTTGGTAAGAGTTTTTATCATAAATGGGTGTTGAACTTTGTCAAATGCCTTTTCTGCATCTATTGATAAGATCATGTGGTTTTTATCTTTTGTTTTATTTATGTGATGGATTACATTAATGGTTTTTCTGATATTAAACCAGCCTTGCATACCTGGTATAAATCCCACTTGATCAGGGTGAATTATTTTTTTGATGTGTTGTTGGATTCTATTGGCTAGAATTTTGTTGAGGATTTTTGCATCTATGTTCATGAGGGATATAGGTCTAAAATTTTCTTTTTTTGTAATGTCTTTACCTGGTTTTGGTATCAGGGAGATGGTGGCTTCATAGAATGAGTTGGGTAGTATTCCGTCTTTTACTATGCTTTGAAATACCTTCAGTAGTAGTGGTGTTAGGTCTTCTCTAAAGGTTTGGTAGAACTCTGCAGTGAAGCCGTCTGGGCCAGGACTTTTTTTTGTTGGAAGTTTTTTGATTACCGTTTCAATCTCTTTTTTTTTTTTTTTTTAAATTTTTATTAAGCTTCAAGTGAACATTTACCATTCCAATCAGTCTGTCACATGTAGGTTTACATACATCTTACTCCCTTCTCCCACTTGCTCTCCCCCTATTGAGTCAGCCCTTACAGTCTCTCGTTTCGTGCCAATTTTGCCATCTTCCCTCTCTCTCTCTCTTCCCATCCCCCCTCCAGTCAAGAGTTGCCAACACACTCTCCCGTGTCCACCTGATTTAATTAGCTCACTCTTCATCAGCATCTCTCTCCCCCCCACTGACCAGTCCTTTTCATGCCTGATGATTTGTCTTCGGGGATGGTTCCTGTCCTGTGCCATCAGAAGTTCTGGGGAGCATTGTGTCTGGGATTCCTCTAGTCGCAATCATACCATTAGGTGTGGTCTTTTAATGAGAATTTGGGGTCTGTATCCCATTGGTCTCCTGCTCCCTCAGGAGTTGTCTGTTGTGCTCCCTGACAGGACAGACATCGATTGTGGCTGGGCACCAACTAGTTCTTCTGGTCTCAGGATAATATAGGTCTCTGGTTCATGTGGCCCTTTCTGTCTCTTGGGTTCTTAGTTGTCTTGTGACCTTGGTGTTCTTCCTTTGCCTTTGCTCCAGGTGGGTTGAGACCAATTAATGTATTTTGGATGGCCGCTTGTTGGCATTTAGGTCCCCAGGCGCCACAATTCAAAGTGGGATGCAGAGTGTTTTCATAATAGAATTGTTTTGCCCGTTGACTTCGAAGTCCCCTCAAACCAAGTTCCCCAGACCCCAGCCCCTGCTCCGCTGACCTTTGAAGCTTTCATTTTATCCCGGAAACCTCTTTACTTTTAATCCAGTCCAATTAGGCTGACCTTCCTTGTTTTGAGTGTTGTCTTTCCCTTCACCCAAAGCAGTTCTTATCTACAGATTGATCAATAAAAACCCTCTCCCTCCCTCCCTCCCTCCCTCCCTCCCCCCTTTGTAACCACATGAGTATGTGTTATTCACCGTTTTTTTCTATTTCTCAAGATCTTATAATAGTGGTCTTATACTATATTTGTCCTTTTGCAACTGACTCATTTTGCTCAGCATAATGCCTTCCAGATTCCTCCATGTTATGAAATGTTTCAGAGATTCGTCACTGTTCTTTATCGCTGCGTAGTATTCCATTGTGTGAATATACCACAATTTATTTACCCATTCGTCCGTTGACGGACATCTTGGTTGCTTCCAGCTTTTTGCTATTGTAAACAGAGCTGCAATAAACATGGGTGTGCATATATCTGTTTGTGTGAAGGCTCTTGTATCTCTAGGGTATATTCCGAGGAGTGGGATTTCTGGGTTGTATGGTAGTTCTATTTCTAACTGTTTAAGATAACGCCAGATGGATTTCCAAAGTGGTTGTACCATTTTACAATCCCACCAGCAGTGTATGAGAGTTCCAATCTCTCCGCAGCCTCTCCAACATTTATTATTTTGTGTTATTTGAATTAATGCCAGTCTGGTTGGTGTGAGATGGAATCTCATCGTAGTTTTAATTTGCATTTCTCTAATGGCTAATGATCGAGAGCATTTTCTCATGTATCTGTTGGCTGCCTGAATATCTTCCTTAGTGAAATGTGTGTTCATATCCTTTGCCCACTTCTTGATTGGGTTGTTTGTCTTTTTGTGGTTGAGTTTTGACAGAATCATGTAGATTTTAGAGATCAGGCGCTGGTCTGAGATGTCATAGCTGAATATTCTTTCCCAGTCTGTAGGTGGTCTTTTTACTCTTTTGGTGAAGTCTTTAGATGAGCATAGGTGTTTGATTTTCAGGAGCTCCCAGTTATCTGGTTTCTTTTCATCATTTTTGGTAATGTTTTGTATTCTGTTTATGCCCTGTATTAGGGCTCCTAGGGTTGTCCCTATTTTTTCTTCCATGATCTTTATCGTTTTAGTCTTTATGTTTGGGTCTTTGATCCACTTGGAGTTAGTTTTTGTGCATGGTGTGAGGTATGGGTCCTGTTTCATTCTTTTGCAGATGGATATCCAGGTATGCCAGCACCATTTGTTAAAAAGACTATTATTTCCCCAATTGACTGACACTGGTCCTTTGTCAAATATCAGCTGCTTATACGTGGATGGATTTATATCTGGATTCTCAATTCTGTTCCATTGGTCTATGTGCCTGTTGTTGTACCAGTACCAGGCTGTTTTGACTACTGTAGCTATATAATAGGTTCTGAAATCAGGTAGGGTGAGGCCTCCCACTTTCTTCTTCTTTTTCAGTAATGTTTTGCTTATCCGGGGGTTCTTTCCTTTCCATATGAAATTAGTGATTTGTTTCTCTATCCCCTTAAAGTATGACATTGGTATTTGGATTGGAAGTGCGTTATATGTATAGATGGCTTTTGGTAGAATAGACATTTTTACTATGTTAAGTCTTCCTATCCATGAGCAGGGTATGTTTTTCCACTTAAGTATGTCCTTTTGAATTTCTTGTAGCAGAGTTTTATAGTTTTCTTTGTATAGGTCTTTTACATCCTTGGTAAGATTTATTCCTAAGTATTTTATCTTCATGGGGGCTACTGTGAATGGTATTGATTTGGTTATTTCCTCTTCGGTGTTCTTTTTGTTGATGTAGAGGAATCCAAGTGATTTTTGGTATGTTTATTTTATATCCTGAGACTCTGCCAAACTCTTCTATTAGTTTCAGTAGTTTTCTGGAGGATTCCTTAGGGTTTTCCATGTATACGATCATGTCATCTGCAAATAGTGATAGCTTTACTTCCTCCTTACCAATCTGGATACCCTTTATTTCTTTGTCTAGCCTAATTGCCCTGGCTACGACTTCAAGTACGATGTTGAATAAGAGCGGTGACAAAGGGCATCCTTGTCTGGTTCCCGTTCTCAAGGGAAATGCTTTCAGGTTCTCTCCATTTAGAGTGATATTGGCCGTTGGCTTTGCATAGATGCCCTTTATTATGTTGCGGAATTTTCCTTCACTACCTATTTTGGTAAGAGTTTTTATCATAAATGGGTGTTGAACTTTGTCAAATGCCTTTTCTGCATCTATTGATAAGATCATGTGGTTTTTATCTTTTGTTTTATTTATGTGATGGATTACATTAATGGTTTTTCTGATATTAAACCAGCCTTGCATACCTGGTATAAATCCCACTTGATCAGGGTGAATTATTTTTTTGATGTGTTGTTGGATTCTATTGGCTAGAATTTTGTTGAGGATTTTTGCATCTATGTTCATGAGGGATATAGGTCTAAAATTTTCTTTTTTTGTAATGTCTTTACCTGGTTTTGGTATCAGGGAGATGGTGGCTTCATAGAATGAGTTGGGTAGTATTCCGTCTTTTACTATGCTTTGAAATACCTTCAGTAGTAGTGGTGTTAGGTCTTCTCTAAAGGTTTGGTAGAACTCTGCAGTGAAGCCGTCTGGGCCAGGACTTTTTTTTGTTGGAAGTTTTTTGATTACCGTTTCAATCTCTTTTTTTCTTTTTTTTTTTAATTTTTATTAAGCTTCAAGTGAACATTTACCATTCCAATCAGTCTGTCACATGTAGGTTTACATACATCTTACTCCCTTCTCCCACTTGCTCTCCCCCTATTGAGTCAGCCCTTACAGTCTCTCGTTTCGTGCCAATTTTGCCATCTTCCCTCTCTCTCTCTCTTCCCATCCCCCCTCCAGTCAAGAGTTGCCAACACACTCTCCCGTGTCCACCTGATTTAATTAGCTCACTCTTCATCAGCATCTCTCTCCCCCCCACTGACCAGTCCTTTTCATGCCTGATGATTTGTCTTCATTGATGGTTCCTGTCCTGTGCCATCAGAAGTTCTGGGGAGCATTGTGTCTGGGATTCCTCTAGTCGCAATCATACCATTAGGTGTGGTCTTTTAATGAGAATTTGGGGTCTGTATCCCATTGGTCTCCTGCTCCCTCAGGAGTTGTCTGTTGTGCTCCCTGACAGGACAGACATCGATTGTGGCTGGGCACCAACTAGTTCTTCTGGTCTCAGGATAATATAGGTCTCTGGTTCATGTGGCCCTTTCTGTCTCTTGGGTTCTTAGTTGTCTTGTGACCTTGGTGTTCTTCCTTTGCCTTTGCTCCAGGTGGGTTGAGACCAATTAATGTATTTTGGATGGCCGCTTGTTGGCATTTAGGTCCCCAGGCGCCACAATTCAAAGTGGGATGCAGAGTGTTTTCATAATAGAATTGTTTTGCCCGTTGACTTCGAAGTCCCCTCAAACCAAGTTCCCCAGACCCCAGCCCCTGCTCCGCTGACCTTTGAAGCTTTCATTTTATCCCGGAAACCTCTTTACTTTTAATCCAGTCCAATTAGGCTGACCTTCCTTGTTTTGAGTGTTGTCTTTCCCTTCACCCAAAGCAGTTCTTATCTACAGATTGATCAATAAAAACCCTCTCCCTCCCTCCCTCCCTCCCTCCCTCCCCCCTTTGTAACCACATGAGTATGTGTTATTCACCGTTTTTTTCTATTTCTCAAGATCTTATAATAGTGGTCTTATACTATATTTGTCCTTTTGCAACTGACTCATTTTGCTCAGCATAATGCCTTCCAGATTCCTCCATGTTATGAAATGTTTCAGAGATTCGTCACTGTCCTTTATCGCTGCGTAGTATTCCATTGTGTGAATATACCACAATTTATTTACCCATTCGTCCGTTGACGGACATCTTGGTTGCTTCCAGCTTTTTGCTATTGTAAACAGAGCTGCAATAAACATGGGTGTGCATATATCTGTTTGTGTGAAGGCTCTTGTATCTCTAGGGTATATTCCGAGGAGTGGGATTTCTGGGTTGTATGGTAGTTCTATTTCTAACTGTTTAAGATAACGCCAGATGGATTTCCAAAGTGGTTGTACCATTTTACAATCCCACCAGCAGTGTATGAGAGTTCCAATCTCTCCGCAGCCTCTCCAACATTTATTATTTTGTGTTATTTGAATTAATGCCAGTCTGGTTGGTGTGAGATGGAATCTCATCGTAGTTTTAATTTGCATTTCTCTAATGGCTAATGATCGAGAGCATTTTCTCATGTATCTGTTGGCTGCCTGAATATCTTCCTTAGTGAAATGTGTGTTCATATCCTTTGCCCACTTCTTGATTGGGTTGTTTGTCTTTTTGTGGTTGAGTTTTGACAGAATCATGTAGATTTTAGAGATCAGGCGCTGGTCTGAGATGTCATAGCTGAATATTCTTTCCCAGTCTGTAGGTGGTCTTTTTACTCTTTTGGTGAAGTCTTTAGATGAGCATAGGTGTTTGATTTTCAGGAGCTCCCAGTTATCTGGTTTCTTTTCATCATTTTTGGTAATGTTTTGTATTCTGTTTATGCCCTGTATTAGGGCTCCTAGGGTTGTCCCTATTTTTTCTTCCATGATCTTTATCGTTTTAGTCTTTATGTTTGGGTCTTTGATCCACTTGGAGTTAGTTTTTGTGCATGGTGTGAGGTATGGGTCCTGTTTCATTCTTTTGCAGATGGATATCCAGGTATGCCAGCACCATTTGTTAAAAAGACTATTATTTCCCCAATTGACTGACACTGGTCCTTTGTCAAATATCAGCTGCTTATACGTGGATGGATTTATATCTGGATTCTCAATTCTGTTCCATTGGTCTATGTGCCTGTTGTTGTACCAGTACCAGGCTGTTTTGACTACTGTAGCTATATAATAGGTTCTGAAATCAGGTAGGGTGAGGCCTCCCACTTTCTTCTTCTTTTTCAGTAATGTTTTGCTTATCCGGGGGTTCTTTCCTTTCCATATGAAATTAGTGATTTGTTTGTCTATCCCCTTAAAGTATGACATTGGTATTTGGATTGGAAGTGCGTTATATGTATAGATGGCTTTTGGTAGAATAGACATTTTTACTATGTTAAGTCTTCCTATCCATGAGCAGGGTATGTTTTTCCACTTAAGTATGTCCTTTTGAATTTCTTGTAGCAGAGTTTTATAGCTTTCTTTGTATAGGTCTTTTACATCCTTGGTAAGATTTATTCCTAAGTATTTTATCTTCATGGGGGCTACTGTGAATGGTATTGATTTGGTTATTTCCTCTTCGGTGTTCTTTTTGTTGATGTAGAGGAATCCAAGTGATTTTTGGTATGTTTATTTTATATCCTGAGACTCTGCCAAACTCTTCTATTAGTTTCAGTAGTTTTCTGGAGGATTCCTTAGGGTTTTCCATGTATACGATCATGTCATCTGCAAATAGTGATAGCTTTACTTCCTCCTTACCAATCTGGATACCCTTTATTTCTTTGTCTAGCCTAATTGCCCTGGCTACGACTTCAAGTACGATGTTGAATAAGAGCGGTGACAAAGGGCATCCTTGTCTGGTTCCCGTTCTCAAGGGAAATGCTTTCAGGTTCTCTCCATTTAGAGTGATATTGGCCGTTGGCTTTGCATAGATGCCCTTTATTATGTTGCGGAATTTTCCTTCACTACCTATTTTGGTAAGAGTTTTTATCATAAATGGGTGTTGAACTTTGTCAAATGCCTTTTCTGCATCTATTGATAAGATCATGTGGTTTTTATCTTTTGTTTTATTTATGTGATGGATTACATTAATGGTTTTTCTGATATTAAACCAGCCTTGCATACCTGGTATAAATCCCACTTGATCAGGGTGAATTATTTTTTTGATGTGTTGTTGGATTCTATTGGCTAGAATTTTGTTGAGGATTTTTGCATCTATGTTCATGAGGGATATAGGTCTAAAATTTTCTTTTTTTGTAATGTCTTTACCTGGTTTTGGTATCAGGGAGATGGTGGCTTCATAGAATGAGTTGGGTAGTATTCCGTCTTTTACTATGCTTTGAAATACCTTCAGTAGTAGTGGTGTTAGGTCTTCTCTAAAGGTTTGGTAGAACTCTGCAGTGAAGCCGTCTGGGCCAGGACTTTTTTTTGTTGGAAGTTTTTTGATTACCGTTTCAATCTCTTTTTTTTTTTTTTTTTTAAATTTTTATTAAGCTTCAAGTGAACATTTACCATTCCAATCAGTCTGTCACATGTAGGTTTACATACATCTTACTCCCTTCTCCCACTTGCTCTCCCCCTATTGAGTCAGCCCTTACAGTCTCTCGTTTCGTGCCAATTTTGCCATCTTCCCTCTCTCTCTCTCTTCCCATCCCCCCTCCAGTCAAGAGTTGCCAACACACTCTCCCGTGTCCACCTGATTTAATTAGCTCACTCTTCATCAGCATCTCTCTCCCCCCCACTGACCAGTCCTTTTCATGCCTGATGATTTGTCTTCGGGGATGGTTCCTGTCCTGTGCCATCAGAAGTTCTGGGGAGCATTGTGTCTGGGATTCCTCTAGTCGCAATCATACCATTAGGTGTGGTCTTTTAATGAGAATTTGGGGTCTGTATCCCATTGGTCTCCTGCTCCCTCAGGAGTTGTCTGTTGTGCTCCCTGACAGGACAGACATCGATTGTGGCTGGGCACCAACTAGTTCTTCTGGTCTCAGGATAATATAGGTCTCTGGTTCATGTGGCCCTTTCTGTCTCTTGGGTTCTTAGTTGTCTTGTGACCTTGGTGTTCTTCCTTTGCCTTTGCTCCAGGTGGGTTGAGACCAATTAATGTATTTTGGATGGCCGCTTGTTGGCATTTAGGTCCCCAGGCGCCACAATTCAAAGTGGGATGCAGAGTGTTTTCATAATAGAATTGTTTTGCCCGTTGACTTCGAAGTCCCCTCAAACCAAGTTCCCCAGACCCCAGCCCCTGCTCCGCTGACCTTTGAAGCTTTCATTTTATCCCGGAAACCTCTTTACTTTTAATCCAGTCCAATTAGGCTGACCTTCCTTGTTTTGAGTGTTGTCTTTCCCTTCACCCAAAGCAGTTCTTATCTACAGATTGATCAATAAAAACCCTCTCCCTCCCTCCCTCCCTCCCTCCCTCCCCCCTTTGTAACCACATGAGTATGTGTTATTCACCGTTTTTTTCTATTTCTCAAGATCTTATAATAGTGGTCTTATACTATATTTGTCCTTTTGCAACTGACTCATTTTGCTCAGCATAATGCCTTCCAGATTCCTCCATGTTATGAAATGTTTCAGAGATTCGTCACTGTCCTTTATCGCTGCGTAGTATTCCATTGTGTGAATATACCACAATTTATTTACCCATTCGTCCGTTGACGGACATCTTGGTTGCTTCCAGCTTTTTGCTATTGTAAACAGAGCTGCAATAAACATGGGTGTGCATATATCTGTTTGTGTGAAGGCTCTTGTATCTCTAGGGTATATTCCGAGGAGTGGGATTTCTGGGTTGTATGGTAGTTCTATTTCTAACTGTTTAAGATAACGCCAGATGGATTTCCAAAGTGGTTGTACCATTTTACAATCCCACCAGCAGTGTATGAGAGTTCCAATCTCTCCGCAGCCTCTCCAACATTTATTATTTTGTGTTATTTGAATTAATGCCAGTCTGGTTGGTGTGAGATGGAATCTCATCGTAGTTTTAATTTGCATTTCTCTAATGGCTAATGATCGAGAGCATTTTCTCATGTATCTGTTGGCTGCCTGAATATCTTCCTTAGTGAAATGTGTGTTCATATCCTTTGCCCACTTCTTGATTGGGTTGTTTGTCTTTTTGTGGTTGAGTTTTGACAGAATCATGTAGATTTTAGAGATCAGGCGCTGGTCTGAGATGTCATAGCTGAATATTCTTTCCCAGTCTGTAGGTGGTCTTTTTACTCTTTTGGTGAAGTCTTTAGATGAGCATAGGTGTTTGATTTTCAGGAGCTCCCAGTTATCTGGTTTCTTTTCATCATTTTTGGTAATGTTTTGTATTCTGTTTATGCCCTGTATTAGGGCTCCTAGGGTTGTCCCTATTTTTTCTTCCATGATCTTTATCGTTTTAGTCTTTATGTTTAGGTCTTTGATCCACTTGGAGTTAGTTTTTGTGCATGGTGTGAGGTATGGGTCCTGTTTCATTCTTTTGCAGATGGATATCCAGGTATGCCAGCACCATTTGTTAAAAAGACTATTATTTCCCCAATTGACTGACACTGGTCCTTTGTCAAATATCAGCTGCTTATACGTGGATGGATTTATATCTGGATTCTCAGTTCTGTTCCATTGGTCTATGTGCCTGTTGTTGTACCAGTACCAGGCTGTTTTGACTACTGTAGCTATATAATAGGTTCTGAAATCAGGTAGGGTGAGGCCTCCCACTTTCTTCTTCTTTTTCAGTAATGTTTTGCTTATCCGGGGGTTCTTTCCTTTCCATATGAAATTAGTGATTTGTTTCTCTATCCCCTTAAAGTATGACATTGGTATTTGGATTGGAAGTGCGTTATATGTATAGATGGCTTTTGGTAGAATAGACATTTTTACTATGTTAAGTCTTCCTATCCATGAGCAGGGTATGTTTTTCCACTTAAGCATGTCCTTTTGAATTTCTTGTAGCAGAGTTTTATAGTTTTCTTTGTATAGGTCTTTTACATCCTTGGTAAGATTTATTCCTAAGTATTTTATCTTCATGGGGGCTACTGTGAATGGTATTGATTTGGTTATTTCCTCTTCGGTGTTCTTTTTGTTGATGTAGAGGAATCCAAGTGATTTTTGGTATGTTTATTTTATATCCTGAGACTCTGCCAAACTCTTCTATTAGTTTCAGTAGTTTTCTGGAGGATTCCTTAGGGTTTTCCATGTATACGATCATGTCATCTGCAAATAGTGATAGCTTTACTTCCTCCTTACCAATCTGGATACCCTTTATTTCTTTGTCTAGCCTAATTGCCCTGGCTAGGACTTCAAGTACGATGTTGAATAAGAGCGGTGATAAAGGGCATCCTTGTCTGGTTCCCGTTCTCAAGGGAAATGCTTTCAGGTTCTCTCCATTTAGAGTGATATTGGCCGTTGGCTTTGCATAGATGCCCTTTATTATGTTGCGGAATTTTCCTTCACTACCTATTTTGGTAAGAGTTTTTATCATAAATGGATGTTGAACTTTGTCAAATGCCTTTTCTGCATCTATTGATAAGATCATGTGGTTTTTATCTTTTGTTTTATTTATGTGATGGATTACATTAATGGTTTTTCTGATATTAAACCAGCCTTGCATACCTGGTATAAATCCCACTTGATCAGGGTGAATTATTTTTTTGATGTGTTGTTGGATTCTATTGGCTAGAATTTTTTTGAGGATTTTTGCATCTATGTTCATGAGGGATATAGGTCTAAAATTTTCTTTTTTTGTAATGTCTTTACCTGGTTTTGGTATCAGGGAGATGGTGGCTTCATAGAATGAGTTGGGTAGTATTCCGTCTTTTACTATGCTTTGAAATACCTTCAGTAGTAGTGGTGTTAGGTCTTCTCTAAAGGTTTGGTAGAACTCTGCAGTGAAGCCGTCTGGGCCAGGACTTTTTTTTGTTGGAAGTTTTTTGATTACCGTTTCAATCTCTTTTTTTTTTTTTTTTTAAATTTTTATTAAGCTTCAAGTGAACATTTACCATTCCAATCAGTCTGTCACATGTAGGTTTACATACATCTTACTCCCTTCTCCCACTTGCTCTCCCCCTATTGAGTCAGCCCTTACAGTCTCTCGTTTCGTGCCAATTTTGCCATCTTCCCTCTCTCTCTCTCTTCCCATCCCCCCTCCAGTCAAGAGTTGCCAACACACTCTCCCGTGTCCACCTGATTTAATTAGCTCACTCTTCATCAGCATCTCTCTCCCCCCCACTGACCAGTCCTTTTCATGCCTGATGATTTGTCTTCGGGGATGGTTCCTGTCCTGTGCCATCAGAAGTTCTGGGGAGCATTGTGTCTGGGATTCCTCTAGTCGCAATCATACCATTAGGTGTGGTCTTTTAATGAGAATTTGGGGTCTGTATCCCATTGGTCTCCTGCTCCCTCAGGAGTTGTCTGTTGTGCTCCCTGACAGGACAGACATCGATTGTGGCTGGGCACCAACTAGTTCTTCTGGTCTCAGGATAATATAGGTCTCTGGTTCATGTGGCCCTTTCTGTCTCTTGGGTTCTTAGTTGTCTTGTGACCTTGGTGTTCTTCCTTTGCCTTTGCTCCAGGTGGGTTGAGACCAATTAATGTATTTTGGATGGCCGCTTGTTGGCATTTAGGTCCCCAGGCGCCACAATTCAAAGTGGGATGCAGAGTGTTTTCATAATAGAATTGTTTTGCCCGTTGACTTCGAAGTCCCCTCAAACCAAGTTCCCCAGACCCCAGCCCCTGCTCCGCTGACCTTTGAAGCTTTCATTTTATCCCGGAAACCTCTTTACTTTTAATCCAGTCCAATTAGGCTGACCTTCCTTGTTTTGAGTGTTGTCTTTCCCTTCACCCAAAGCAGTTCTTATCTACAGATTGATCAATAAAAACCCTCTCCCTCCCTCCCTCCCTCCCTCCCCCCTTTGTAACCACATGAGTATGTGTTATTCACCGTTTTTTTCTATTTCTCAAGATCTTATAATAGTGGTCTTATACTATATTTGTCCTTTTGCAACTGACTCATTTTGCTCAGCATAATGCCTTCCAGATTCCTCCATGTTATGAAATGTTTCAGAGATTCGTCACTGTCCTTTATCGCTGCGTAGTATTCCATTGTGTGAATATACCACAATTTATTTACCCATTCGTCCGTTGACGGACATCTTGGTTGCTTCCAGCTTTTTGCTATTGTAAACAGAGCTGCAATAAACATGGGTGTGCATATATCTGTTTGTGTGAAGGCTCTTGTATCTCTAGGGTATATTCCGAGGAGTGGGATTTCTGGGTTGTATGGTAGTTCTATTTCTAACTGTTTAAGATAACGCCAGATGGATTTCCAAAGTGGTTGTACCATTTTACAATCCCACCAGCAGTGTATGAGAGTTCCAATCTCTCCGCAGCCTCTCCAACATTTATTATTTTGTGTTATTTGAATTAATGCCAGTCTGGTTGGTGTGAGATGGAATCTCATCGTAGTTTTAATTTGCATTTCTCTAATGGCTAATGATCGAGAGCATTTTCTCATGTATCTGTTGGCTGCCTGAATATCTTCCTTAGTGAAATGTGTGTTCATATCCTTTGCCCACTTCTTGATTGGGTTGTTTGTCTTTTTGTGGTTGAGTTTTGACAGAATCATGTAGATTTTAGAGATCAGGCGCTGGTCTGAGATGTCATAGCTGAATATTCTTTCCCAGTCTGTAGGTGGTCTTTTTACTCTTTTGGTGAAGTCTTTAGATGAGCATAGGTGTTTGATTTTCAGGAGCTCCCAGTTATCTGGTTTCTTTTCATCATTTTTGGTAATGTTTTGTATTCTGTTTATGCCCTGTATTAGGGCTCCTAGGGTTGTCCCTATTTTTTCTTCCATGATCTTTATCGTTTTAGTCTTTATGTTTAGGTCTTTGATCCACTTGGAGTTAGTTTTTGTGCATGGTGTGAGGTATGGGTCCTGTTTCATTCTTTTGCAAATGGATATCCAGGTATGCCAGCACCATTTGTTAAAAAGACTATTATTTCCCCAATTGACTGACACTGGTCCTTTGTCAAATATCAGCTGCTTATACGTGGATGGATTTATATCTGGATTCTCAGTTCTGTTCCATTGGTCTATGTGCCTGTTGTTGTACCAGTACCAGGCTGTTTTGACTACTGTAGCTATATAATAGGTTCTGAAATCAGGTAGGGTGAGGCCTCCCACTTTCTTCTTCTTTTTCAGTAATGTTTTGCTTATCCGGGGGTTCTTTCCTTTCCATATGAAATTAGTGATTTGTTTCTCTATCCCCTTAAAGTATGACATTGGTATTTGGATTGGAAGTGCGTTATATGTATAGATGGCTTTTGGTAGAATAGACATTTTTACTATGTTAAGTCTTCCTATCCATGAGCAGGGTATGTTTTTCCACTTAAGCATGTCCTTTTGAATTTCTTGTAGCAGAGTTTTATAGTTTTCTTTGTATAGGTCTTTTACATCCTTGGTAAGATTTATTCCTAAGTATTTTATCTTCATGGGGGCTACTGTGAATGGTATTGATTTGGTTATTTCCTCTTCGGTGTTCTTTTTGTTGATGTAGAGGAATCCAAGTGATTTTTGGTATGTTTATTTTATATCCTGAGACTCTGCCAAACTCTTCTATTAGTTTCAGTAGTTTTCTGGAGGATTCCTTAGGGTTTTCCATGTATACGATCATGTCATCTGCAAATAGTGATAGCTTTACTTCCTCCTTACCAATCTGGATACCCTTTATTTCTTTGTCTAGCCTAATTGCCCTGGCTACGACTTCAAGTACGATGTTGAATAAGAGCGGTGATAAAGGGCATCCTTGTCTGGTTCCCGTTCTCAAGGGAAATGCTTTCAGGTTCTCTCCATTTAGAGTGATATTGGCCGTTGGCTTTGCATAGATGCCCTTTATTATGTTGCGGAATTTTCCTTCACTACCTATTTTGGTAAGAGTTTTTATCATAAATGGGTGTTGAACTTTGTCAAATGCCTTTTCTGCATCTATTGATAAGATCATGTGGTTTTTATCTTTTGTTTTATTTATGTGATGGATTACATTAATGGTTTTTCTGATATTAAACCAGCCTTGCATACCTGGTATAAATCCCACTTGATCAGGGTGAATTATTTTTTTGATGTGTTGTTGGATTCTATTGGCTAGAATTTTGTTGAGGATTTTTGCATCTATGTTCATGAGGGATATAGGTCTAAAATTTTCTTTTTTTGTAATGTCTTTACCTGGTTTTGGTATCAGGGAGATGGTGGCTTCATAGAATGAGTTGGGTAGTATTCCGTCTTTTACTATGCTTTGAAATACCTTCAGTAGTAGTGGTGTTAGGTCTTCTCTAAAGGTTTGGTAGAACTCTGCAGTGAAGCCGTCTGGGCCAGGACTTTTTTTTGTTGGAAGTTTTTTGATTACCGTTTCAATCTCTTTTTTTTTTTTTTTTTAAATTTTTATTAAGCTTCAAGTGAACATTTACCATTCCAATCAGTCTGTCACATGTAGGTTTACATACATCTTACTCCCTTCTCCCACTTGCTCTCCCCCTATTGAGTCAGCCCTTACAGTCTCTCGTTTCGTGCCAATTTTGCCATCTTCCCTCTCTCTCTCTCTTCCCATCCCCCCTCCAGTCAAGAGTTGCCAACACACTCTCCCGTGTCCACCTGATTTAATTAGCTCACTCTTCATCAGCATCTCTCTCCCCCCCACTGACCAGTCCTTTTCATGCCTGATGATTTGTCTTCGGGGATGGTTCCTGTCCTGTGCCATCAGAAGTTCTGGGGAGCATTGTGTCTGGGATTCCTCTAGTCGCAATCATACCATTAGGTGTGGTCTTTTAATGAGAATTTGGGGTCTGTATCCCATTGGTCTCCTGCTCCCTCAGGAGTTGTCTGTTGTGCTCCCTGACAGGACAGACATCGATTGTGGCTGGGCACCAACTAGTTCTTCTGGTCTCAGGATAATATAGGTCTCTGGTTCATGTGGCCCTTTCTGTCTCTTGGGTTCTTAGTTGTCTTGTGACCTTGGTGTTCTTCCTTTGCCTTTGCTCCAGGTGGGTTGAGACCAATTAATGTATTTTGGATGGCCGCTTGTTGGCATTTAGGTCCCCAGGCGCCACAATTCAAAGTGGGATGCAGAGTGTTTTCATAATAGAATTGTTTTGCCCGTTGACTTCGAAGTCCCCTCAAACCAAGTTCCCCAGACCCCAGCCCCTGCTCCGCTGACCTTTGAAGCTTTCATTTTATCCCGGAAACCTCTTTACTTTTAATCCAGTCCAATTAGGCTGACCTTCCTTGTTTTGAGTGTTGTCTTTCCCTTCACCCAAAGCAGTTCTTATCTACAGATTGATCAATAAAAACCCTCTCCCTCCCTCCCTCCCTCCCTCCCCCCTTTGTAACCACATGAGTATGTGTTATTCACCGTTTTTTTCTATTTCTCAAGATCTTATAATAGTGGTCTTATACTATATTTGTCCTTTTGCAACTGACTCATTTTGCTCAGCATAATGCCTTCCAGATTCCTCCATGTTATGAAATGTTTCAGAGATTCGTCACTGTCCTTTATCGCTGCGTAGTATTCCATTGTGTGAATATACCACAATTTATTTACCCATTCGTCCGTTGACGGACATCTTGGTTGCTTCCAGCTTTTTGCTATTGTAAACAGAGCTGCAATAAACATGGGTGTGCATATATCTGTTTGTGTGAAGGCTCTTGTATCTCTAGGGTATATTCCGAGGAGTGGGATTTCTGGGTTGTATGGTAGTTCTATTTCTAACTGTTTAAGATAACGCCAGATGGATTTCCAAAGTGGTTGTACCATTTTACAATCCCACCAGCAGTGTATGAGAGTTCCAATCTCTCCGCAGCCTCTCCAACATTTATTATTTTGTGTTATTTGAATTAATGCCAGTCTGGTTGGTGTGAGATGGAATCTCATCGTAGTTTTAATTTGCATTTCTCTAATGGCTAATGATCGAGAGCATTTTCTCATGTATCTGTTGGCTGCCTGAATATCTTCCTTAGTGAAATGTGTGTTCATATCCTTTGCCCACTTCTTGATTGGGTTGTTTGTCTTTTTGTGGTTGAGTTTTGACAGAATCATGTAGATTTTAGAGATCAGGCGCTGGTCTGAGATGTCATAGCTGAATATTCTTTCCCAGTCTGTAGGTGGTCTTTTTACTCTTTTGGTGAAGTCTTTAGATGAGCATAGGTGTTTGATTTTCAGGAGCTCCCAGTTATCTGGTTTCTTTTCATCATTTTTGGTAATGTTTTGTATTCTGTTTATGCCCTGTATTAGGGCTCCTAGGGTTGTCCCTATTTTTTCTTCCATGATCTTTATCGTTTTAGTCTTTATGTTTAGGTCTTTGATCCACTTGGAGTTAGTTTTTGTGCATGGTGTGAGGTATGGGTCCTGTTTCATTCTTTTGCAAATGGATATCCAGGTATGCCAGCACCATTTGTTAAAAAGACTATTATTTCCCCAATTGACTGACACTGGTCCTTTGTCAAATATCAGCTGCTTATACGTGGATGGATTTATATCTGGATTCTCAGTTCTGTTCCATTGGTCTATGTGCCTGTTGTTGTACCAGTACCAGGCTGTTTTGACTACTGTAGCTATATAATAGGTTCTGAAATCAGGTAGGGTGAGGCCTCCCACTTTCTTCTTCTTTTTCAGTAATGTTTTGCTTATCCGGGGGTTCTTTCCTTTCCATATGAAATTAGTGATTTGTTTCTCTATCCCCTTAAAGTATGACATTGGTATTTGGATTGGAAGTGCGTTATATGTATAGATGGCTTTTGGTAGAATAGACATTTTTACTATGTTAAGTCTTCCTATCCATGAGCAGGGTATGTTTTTCCACTTAAGCATGTCCTTTTGAATTTCTTGTAGCAGAGTTTTATAGTTTTCTTTGTATAGGTCTTTTACATCCTTGGTAAGATTTATTCCTAAGTATTTTATCTTCATGGGGGCTACTGTGAATGGTATTGATTTGGTTATTTCCTCTTCGGTGTTCTTTTTGTTGATGTAGAGGAATCCAAGTGATTTTTGGTATGTTTATTTTATATCCTGAGACTCTGCCAAACTCTTCTATTAGTTTCAGTAGTTTTCTGGAGGATTCCTTAGGGTTTTCCATGTATACGATCATGTCATCTGCAAATAGTGATAGCTTTACTTCCTCCTTACCAATCTGGATACCCTTTATTTCTTTGTCTAGCCTAATTGCCCTGGCTACGACTTCAAGTACGATGTTGAATAAGAGCGGTGATAAAGGGCATCCTTGTCTGGTTCCCGTTCTCAAGGGAAATGCTTTCAGGTTCTCTCCATTTAGAGTGATATTGGCCGTTGGCTTTGCATAGATGCCCTTTATTATGTTGCGGAATTTTCCTTCACTACCTATTTTGGTAAGAGTTTTTATCATAAATGGGTGTTGAACTTTGTCAAATGCCTTTTCTGCATCTATTGATAAGATCATGTGGTTTTTATCTTTTGTTTTATTTATGTGATGGATTACATTAATGGTTTTTCTGATATTAAACCAGCCTTGCATACCTGGTATAAATCCCACTTGATCAGGGTGAATTATTTTTTTGATGTGTTGTTGGATTCTATTGGCTAGAATTTTGTTGAGGATTTTTGCATCTATGTTCATGAGGGATATAGGTCTAAAATTTTCTTTTTTTGTAATGTCTTTACCTGGTTTTGGTATCAGGGAGATGGTGGCTTCATAGAATGAGTTGGGTAGTATTCCGTCTTTTACTATGCTTTGAAATACCTTCAGTAGTAGTGGTGTTAGGTCTTCTCTAAAGGTTTGGTAGAACTCTGCAGTGAAGCCGTCTGGGCCAGGACTTTTTTTTGTTGGAAGTTTTTTGATTACCGTTTCAATCTCTTTTTTTTTTTTTTTTTAAATTTTTATTAAGCTTCAAGTGAACATTTACCATTCCAATCAGTCTGTCACATGTAGGTTTACATACATCTTACTCCCTTCTCCCACTTGCTCTCCCCCTATTGAGTCAGCCCTTACAGTCTCTCGTTTCGTGCCAATTTTGCCATCTTCCCTCTCTCTCTCTCTTCCCATCCCCCCTCCAGTCAAGAGTTGCCAACACACTCTCCCGTGTCCACCTGATTTAATTAGCTCACTCTTCATCAGCATCTCTCTCCCCCCCACTGACCAGTCCTTTTCATGCCTGATGATTTGTCTTCGTTGATGGTTCCTGTCCTGTGCCATCAGAAGTTCTGGGGAGCATTGTGTCTGGGATTCCTCTAGTCGCAATCATACCATTAGGTGTGGTCTTTTAATGAGAATTTGGGGTCTGTATCCCATTGGTCTCCTGCTCCCTCAGGAGTTGTCTGTTGTGCTCCCTGACAGGACAGACATCGATTGTGGCTGGGCACCAACTAGTTCTTCTGGTCTCAGGATAATATAGGTCTCTGGTTCATGTGGCCCTTTCTGTCTCTTGGGTTCTTAGTTGTCTTGTGACCTTGGTGTTCTTCCTTTGCCTTTGCTCCAGGTGGGTTGAGACCAATTAATGTATTTTGGATGGCCGCTTGTTGGCATTTAGGTCCCCAGGCGCCACAATTCAAAGTGGGATGCAGAGTGTTTTCATAATAGAATTGTTTTGCCCGTTGACTTCGAAGTCCCCTCAAACCAAGTTCCCCAGACCCCAGCCCCTGCTCCGCTGACCTTTGAAGCTTTCATTTTATCCCGGAAACCTCTTTACTTTTAATCCAGTCCAATTAGGCTGACCTTCCTTGTTTTGAGTGTTGTCTTTCCCTTCACCCAAAGCAGTTCTTATCTACAGATTGATCAATAAAAACCCTCTCCCTCCCTCCCTCCCTCCCTCCCCCCTTTGTAACCACATGAGTATGTGTTATTCACCGTTTTTTTCTATTTCTCAAGATCTTATAATAGTGGTCTTATACTATATTTGTCCTTTTGCAACTGACTCATTTTGCTCAGCATAATGCCTTCCAGATTCCTCCATGTTATGAAATGTTTCAGAGATTCGTCACTGTCCTTTATCGCTGCGTAGTATTCCATTGTGTGAATATACCACAATTTATTTACCCATTCGTCCGTTGACGGACATCTTGGTTGCTTCCAGCTTTTTGCTATTGTAAACAGAGCTGCAATAAACATGGGTGTGCATATATCTGTTTGTGTGAAGGCTCTTGTATCTCTAGGGTATATTCCGAGGAGTGGGATTTCTGGGTTGTATGGTAGTTCTATTTCTAACTGTTTAAGATAACGCCAGATGGATTTCCAAAGTGGTTGTACCATTTTACAATCCCACCAGCAGTGTATGAGAGTTCCAATCTCTCCGCAGCCTCTCCAACATTTATTATTTTGTGTTATTTGAATTAATGCCAGTCTGGTTGGTGTGAGATGGAATCTCATCGTAGTTTTAATTTGCATTTCTCTAATGGCTAATGATCGAGAGCATTTTCTCATGTATCTGTTGGCTGCCTGAATATCTTCCTTAGTGAAATGTGTGTTCATATCCTTTGCCCACTTCTTGATTGGGTTGTTTGTCTTTTTGTGGTTGAGTTTTGACAGAATCATGTAGATTTTAGAGATCAGGCGCTGGTCTGAGATGTCATAGCTGAATATTCTTTCCCAGTCTGTAGGTGGTCTTTTTACTCTTTTGGTGAAGTCTTTAGATGAGCATAGGTGTTTGATTTTCAGGAGCTCCCAGTTATCTGGTTTCTTTTCATCATTTTTGGTAATGTTTTGTATTCTGTTTATGCCCTGTATTAGGGCTCCTAGGGTTGTCCCTATTTTTTCTTCCATGATCTTTATCGTTTTAGTCTTTATGTTTAGGTCTTTGATCCACTTGGAGTTAGTTTTTGTGCATGGTGTGAGGTATGGGTCCTGTTTCATTCTTTTGCAAATGGATATCCAGGTATGCCAGCACCATTTGTTAAAAAGACTATTATTTCCCCAATTGACTGACACTGGTCCTTTGTCAAATATCAGCTGCTTATACGTGGATGGATTTATATCTGGATTCTCAGTTCTGTTCCATTGGTCTATGTGCCTGTTGTTGTACCAGTACCAGGCTGTTTTGACTACTGTAGCTATATAATAGGTTCTGAAATCAGGTAGGGTGAGGCCTCCCACTTTCTTCTTCTTTTTCAGTAATGTTTTGCTTATCCGGGGGTTCTTTCCTTTCCATATGAAATTAGTGATTTGTTTCTCTATCCCCTTAAAGTATGACATTGGTATTTGGATTGGAAGTGCGTTATATGTATAGATGGCTTTTGGTAGAATAGACATTTTTACTATGTTAAGTCTTCCTATCCATGAGCAGGGTATGTTTTTCCACTTAAGCATGTCCTTTTGAATTTCTTGTAGCAGAGTTTTATAGTTTTCTTTGTATAGGTCTTTTACATCCTTGGTAAGATTTATTCCTAAGTATTTTATCTTCATGGGGGCTACTGTGAATGGTATTGATTTGGTTATTTCCTCTTCGGTGTTCTTTTTGTTGATGTAGAGGAATCCAAGTGATTTTTGGTATGTTTATTTTATATCCTGAGACTCTGCCAAACTCTTCTATTAGTTTCAGTAGTTTTCTGGAGGATTCCTTAGGGTTTTCCATGTATACGATCATGTCATCTGCAAATAGTGATAGCTTTACTTCCTCCTTACCAATCTGGATACCCTTTATTTCTTTGTCTAGCCTAATTGCCCTGGCTACGACTTCAAGTACGATGTTGAATAAGAGCGGTGATAAAGGGCATCCTTGTCTGGTTCCCGTTCTCAAGGGAAATGCTTTCAGGTTCTCTCCATTTAGAGTGATATTGGCCGTTGGCTTTGCATAGATGCCCTTTATTATGTTGCGGAATTTTCCTTCACTACCTATTTTGGTAAGAGTTTTTATCATAAATGGGTGTTGAACTTTGTCAAATGCCTTTTCTGCATCTATTGATAAGATCATGTGGTTTTTATCTTTTGTTTTATTTATGTGATGGATTACATTAATGGTTTTTCTGATATTAAACCAGCCTTGCATACCTGGTATAAATCCCACTTGATCAGGGTGAATTATTTTTTTGATGTGTTGTTGGATTCTATTGGCTAGAATTTTGTTGAGGATTTTTGCATCTATGTTCATGAGGGATATAGGTCTAAAATTTTCTTTTTTTGTAATGTCTTTACCTGGTTTTGGTATCAGGGAGATGGTGGCTTCATAGAATGAGTTGGGTAGTATTCCGTCTTTTACTATGCTTTGAAATACCTTCAGTAGTAGTGGTGTTAGGTCTTCTCTAAAGGTTTGGTAGAACTCTGCAGTGAAGCCGTCTGGGCCAGGACTTTTTTTTGTTGGAAGTTTTTTGATTACCGTTTCAATCTCTTTTTTTTTTTTTTTTTTAAATTTTTATTAAGCTTCAAGTGAACATTTACCATTCCAATCAGTCTGTCACATGTAGGTTTACATACATCTTACTCCCTTCTCCCACTTGCTCTCCCCCTATTGAGTCAGCCCTTACAGTCTCTCGTTTCGTGCCAATTTTGCCATCTTCCCTCTCTCTCTCTCTTCCCATCCCCCCTCCAGTCAAGAGTTGCCAACACACTCTCCCGTGTCCACCTGATTTAATTAGCTCACTCTTCATCAGCATCTCTCTCCCCCCCACTGACCAGTCCTTTTCATGCCTGATGATTTGTCTTCGTTGATGGTTCCTGTCCTGTGCCATCAGAAGTTCTGGGGAGCATTGTGTCTGGGATTCCTCTAGTCGCAATCATACCATTAGGTGTGGTCTTTTAATGAGAATTTGGGGTCTGTATCCCATTGGTCTCCTGCTCCCTCAGGAGTTGTCTGTTGTGCTCCCTGACAGGACAGACATCGATTGTGGCTGGGCACCAACTAGTTCTTCTGGTCTCAGGATAATATAGGTCTCTGGTTCATGTGGCCCTTTCTGTCTCTTGGGTTCTTAGTTGTCTTGTGACCTTGGTGTTCTTCCTTTGCCTTTGCTCCAGGTGGGTTGAGACCAATTAATGTATTTTGGATGGCCGCTTGTTGGCATTTAGGTCCCCAGGCGCCACAATTCAAAGTGGGATGCAGAGTGTTTTCATAATAGAATTGTTTTGCCCGTTGACTTCGAAGTCCCCTCAAACCAAGTTCCCCAGACCCCAGCCCCTGCTCCGCTGACCTTTGAAGCTTTCATTTTATCCCGGAAACCTCTTTACTTTTAATCCAGTCCAATTAGGCTGACCTTCCTTGTTTTGAGTGTTGTCTTTCCCTTCACCCAAAGCAGTTCTTATCTACAGATTGATCAATAAAAACCCTCTCCCTCCCTCCCTCCCTCCCTCCCCCCTTTGTAACCACATGAGTATGTGTTATTCACCGTTTTTTTCTATTTCTCAAGATCTTATAATAGTGGTCTTATACTATATTTGTCCTTTTGCAACTGACTCATTTTGCTCAGCATAATGCCTTCCAGATTCCTCCATGTTATGAAATGTTTCAGAGATTCGTCACTGTCCTTTATCGCTGCGTAGTATTCCATTGTGTGAATATACCACAATTTATTTACCCATTCGTCCGTTGACGGACATCTTGGTTGCTTCCAGCTTTTTGCTATTGTAAACAGAGCTGCAATAAACATGGGTGTGCATATATCTGTTTGTGTGAAGGCTCTTGTATCTCTAGGGTATATTCCGAGGAGTGGGATTTCTGGGTTGTATGGTAGTTCTATTTCTAACTGTTTAAGATAACGCCAGATGGATTTCCAAAGTGGTTGTACCATTTTACAATCCCACCAGCAGTGTATGAGAGTTCCAATCTCTCCGCAGCCTCTCCAACATTTATTATTTTGTGTTATTTGAATTAATGCCAGTCTGGTTGGTGTGAGATGGAATCTCATCGTAGTTTTAATTTGCATTTCTCTAATGGCTAATGATCGAGAGCATTTTCTCATGTATCTGTTGGCTGCCTGAATATCTTCCTTAGTGAAATGTGTGTTCATATCCTTTGCCCACTTCTTGATTGGGTTGTTTGTCTTTTTGTGGTTGAGTTTTGACAGAATCATGTAGATTTTAGAGATCAGGCGCTGGTCTGAGATGTCATAGCTGAATATTCTTTCCCAGTCTGTAGGTGGTCTTTTTACTCTTTTGGTGAAGTCTTTAGATGAGCATAGGTGTTTGATTTTCAGGAGCTCCCAGTTATCTGGTTTCTTTTCATCATTTTTGGTAATGTTTTGTATTCTGTTTATGCCCTGTATTAGGGCTCCTAGGGTTGTCCCTATTTTTTCTTCCATGATCTTTATCGTTTTAGTCTTTATGTTTAGGTCTTTGATCCACTTGGAGTTAGTTTTTGTGCATGGTGTGAGGTATGGGTCCTGTTTCATTCTTTTGCAAATGGATATCCAGGTATGCCAGCACCATTTGTTAAAAAGACTATTATTTCCCCAATTGACTGACACTGGTCCTTTGTCAAATATCAGCTGCTTATACGTGGATGGATTTATATCTGGATTCTCAGTTCTGTTCCATTGGTCTATGTGCCTGTTGTTGTACCAGTACCAGGCTGTTTTGACTACTGTAGCTATATAATAGGTTCTGAAATCAGGTAGGGTGAGGCCTCCCACTTTCTTCTTCTTTTTCAGTAATGTTTTGCTTATCCGGGGGTTCTTTCCTTTCCATATGAAATTAGTGATTTGTTTCTCTATCCCCTTAAAGTATGACATTGGTATTTGGATTGGAAGTGCGTTATATGTATAGATGGCTTTTGGTAGAATAGACATTTTTACTATGTTAAGTCTTCCTATCCATGAGCAGGGTATGTTTTTCCACTTAAGCATGTCCTTTTGAATTTCTTGTAGCAGAGTTTTATAGTTTTCTTTGTATAGGTCTTTTACATCCTTGGTAAGATTTATTCCTAAGTATTTTATCTTCATGGGGGCTACTGTGAATGGTATTGATTTGGTTATTTCCTCTTCGGTGTTCTTTTTGTTGATGTAGAGGAATCCAAGTGATTTTTGGTATGTTTATTTTATATCCTGAGACTCTGCCAAACTCTTCTATTAGTTTCAGTAGTTTTCTGGAGGATTCCTTAGGGTTTTCCATGTATACGATCATGTCATCTGCAAATAGTGATAGCTTTACTTCCTCCTTACCAATCTGGATACCCTTTATTTCTTTGTCTAGCCTAATTGCCCTGGCTACGACTTCAAGTACGATGTTGAATAAGAGCGGTGATAAAGGGCATCCTTGTCTGGTTCCCGTTCTCAAGGGAAATGCTTTCAGGTTCTCTCCATTTAGAGTGATATTGGCCGTTGGCTTTGCATAGATGCCCTTTATTATGTTGCGGAATTTTCCTTCACTACCTATTTTGGTAAGAGTTTTTATCATAAATGGGTGTTGAACTTTGTCAAATGCCTTTTCTGCATCTATTGATAAGATCATGTGGTTTTTATCTTTTGTTTTATTTATGTGATGGATTACATTAATGGTTTTTCTGATATTAAACCAGCCTTGCATACCTGGTATAAATCCCACTTGATCAGGGTGAATTATTTTTTTGATGTGTTGTTGGATTCTATTGGCTAGAATTTTGTTGAGGATTTTTGCATCTATGTTCATGAGGGATATAGGTCTAAAATTTTCTTTTTTTGTAATGTCTTTACCTGGTTTTGGTATCAGGGAGATGGTGGCTTCATAGAATGAGTTGGGTAGTATTCCGTCTTTTACTATGCTTTGAAATACCTTCAGTAGTAGTGGTGTTAGGTCTTCTCTAAAGGTTTGGTAGAACTCTGCAGTGAAGCCGTCTGGGCCAGGACTTTTTTTTGTTGGAAGTTTTTTGATTACCGTTTCAATCTCTTTTTTTTTTTTTTTTTAAATTTTTATTAAGCTTCAAGTGAACATTTACCATTCCAATCAGTCTGTCACATGTAGGTTTACATACATCTTACTCCCTTCTCCCACTTGCTCTCCCCCTATTGAGTCAGCCCTTACAGTCTCTCGTTTCGTGCCAATTTTGCCATCTTCCCTCTCTCTCTCTCTTCCCATCCCCCCTCCAGTCAAGAGTTGCCAACACACTCTCCCGTGTCCACCTGATTTAATTAGCTCACTCTTCATCAGCATCTCTCTCCCCCCCACTGACCAGTCCTTTTCATGCCTGATGATTTGTCTTCGTTGATGGTTCCTGTCCTGTGCCATCAGAAGTTCTGGGGAGCATTGTGTCTGGGATTCCTCTAGTCGCAATCATACCATTAGGTGTGGTCTTTTAATGAGAATTTGGGGTCTGTATCCCATTGGTCTCCTGCTCCCTCAGGAGTTGTCTGTTGTGCTCCCTGACAGGACAGACATCGATTGTGGCTGGGCACCAACTAGTTCTTCTGGTCTCAGGATAATATAGGTCTCTGGTTCATGTGGCCCTTTCTGTCTCTTGGGTTCTTAGTTGTCTTGTGACCTTGGTGTTCTTCCTTTGCCTTTGCTCCAGGTGGGTTGAGACCAATTAATGTATTTTGGATGGCCGCTTGTTGGCATTTAGGTCCCCAGGCGCCACAATTCAAAGTGGGATGCAGAGTGTTTTCATAATAGAATTGTTTTGCCCGTTGACTTCGAAGTCCCCTCAAACCAAGTTCCCCAGACCCCAGCCCCTGCTCCGCTGACCTTTGAAGCTTTCATTTTATCCCGGAAACCTCTTTACTTTTAATCCAGTCCAATTAGGCTGACCTTCCTTGTTTTGAGTGTTGTCTTTCCCTTCACCCAAAGCAGTTCTTATCTACAGATTGATCAATAAAAACCCTCTCCCTCCCTCTCTCCCTCCCTCCCCCCTTTGTAACCACATGAGTATGTGTTATTCACCGTTTTTTTCTATTTCTCAAGATCTTATAATAGTGGTCTTATACTATATTTGTCCTTTTGCAACTGACTCATTTTGCTCAGCATAATGCCTTCCAGATTCCTCCATGTTATGAAATGTTTCAGAGATTCGTCACTGTCCTTTATCGCTGCGTAGTATTCCATTGTGTGAATATACCACAATTTATTTACCCATTCGTCCGTTGACGGACATCTTGGTTGCTTCCAGCTTTTTGCTATTGTAAACAGAGCTGCAATAAACATGGGTGTGCATATATCTGTTTGTGTGAAGGCTCTTGTATCTCTAGGGTATATTCCGAGGAGTGGGATTTCTGGGTTGTATGGTAGTTCTATTTCTAACTGTTTAAGATAACGCCAGATGGATTTCCAAAGTGGTTGTACCATTTTACAATCCCACCAGCAGTGTATGAGAGTTCCAATCTCTCCGCAGCCTCTCCAACATTTATTATTTTGTGTTATTTGAATTAATGCCAGTCTGGTTGGTGTGAGATGGAATCTCATCGTAGTTTTAATTTGCATTTCTCTAATGGCTAATGATCGAGAGCATTTTCTCATGTATCTGTTGGCTGCCTGAATATCTTCCTTAGTGAAATGTGTGTTCATATCCTTTGCCCACTTCTTGATTGGGTTGTTTGTCTTTTTGTGGTTGAGTTTTGACAGAATCATGTAGATTTTAGAGATCAGGCGCTGGTCTGAGATGTCATAGCTGAATATTCTTTCCCAGTCTGTAGGTGGTCTTTTTACTCTTTTGGTGAAGTCTTTAGATGAGCATAGGTGTTTGATTTTCAGGAGCTCCCAGTTATCTGGTTTCTTTTCATCATTTTTGGTAATGTTTTGTATTCTGTTTATGCCCTGTATTAGGGCTCCTAGGGTTGTCCCTATTTTTTCTTCCATGATCTTTATCGTTTTAGTCTTTATGTTTAGGTCTTTGATCCACTTGGAGTTAGTTTTTGTGCATGGTGTGAGGTATGGGTCCTGTTTCATTCTTTTGCAAATGGATATCCAGGTATGCCAGCACCATTTGTTAAAAAGACTATTATTTCCCCAATTGACTGACACTGGTCCTTTGTCAAATATCAGCTGCTTATACGTGGATGGATTTATATCTGGATTCTCAGTTCTGTTCCATTGGTCTATGTGCCTGTTGTTGTACCAGTACCAGGCTGTTTTGACTACTGTAGCTATATAATAGGTTCTGAAATCAGGTAGGGTGAGGCCTCCCACTTTCTTCTTCTTTTTCAGTAATGTTTTGCTTATCCGGGGGTTCTTTCCTTTCCATATGAAATTAGTGATTTGTTTCTCTATCCCCTTAAAGTATGACATTGGTATTTGGATTGGAAGTGCGTTATATGTATAGATGGCTTTTGGTAGAATAGACATTTTTACTATGTTAAGTCTTCCTATCCATGAGCAGGGTATGTTTTTCCACTTAAGCATGTCCTTTTGAATTTCTTGTAGCAGAGTTTTATAGTTTTCTTTGTATAGGTCTTTTACATCCTTGGTAAGATTTATTCCTAAGTATTTTATCTTCATGGGGGCTACTGTGAATGGTATTGATTTGGTTATTTCCTCTTCGGTGTTCTTTTTGTTGATGTAGAGGAATCCAAGTGATTTTTGGTATGTTTATTTTAGATCCTGAGACTCTGCCAAACTCTTCTATTAGTTTCAGTAGTTTTCTGGAGGATTCCTTAGGGTTTTCCATGTATACGATCATGTCATCTGCAAATAGTGATAGCTTTACTTCCTCCTTACCAATCTGGATACCCTTTATTTCTTTGTCTAGCCTAATTGCCCTGGCTACGACTTCAAGTACGATGTTGAATAAGAGCGGTGATAAAGGGCATCCTTGTCTGGTTCCCGTTCTCAAGGGAAATGCTTTCAGGTTCTCTCCATTTAGAGTGATATTGGCCGTTGGCTTTGCATAGATGCCCTTTATTATGTTGCGGAATTTTCCTTCACTACCTATTTTGGTAAGAGTTTTTATCATAAATGGGTGTTGAACTTTGTCAAATGCCTTTTCTGCATCTATTGATAAGATCATGTGGTTTTTATCTTTTGTTTTATTTATGTGATGGATTACATTAATGGTTTTTCTGATATTAAACCAGCCTTGCATACCTGGTATAAATCCCACTTGATCAGGGTGAATTATTTTTTTGATGTGTTGTTGGATTCTATTGGCTAGAATTTTGTTGAGGATTTTTGCATCTATGTTCATGAGGGATATAGGTCTAAAATTTTCTTTTTTTGTAATGTCTTTACCTGGTTTTGGTATCAGGGAGATGGTGGCTTCATAGAATGAGTTGGGTAGTATTCCGTCTTTTACTATGCTTTGAAATACCTTCAGTAGTAGTGGTGTTAGGTCTTCTCTAAAGGTTTGGTAGAACTCTGCAGTGAAGCCGTCTGGGCCAGGACTTTTTTTTGTTGGAAGTTTTTTGATTACCGTTTCAATCTCTTTTTTTTTTTTTTTTTTTTAATTTTTATTAAGCTTCAAGTGAACATTTACCATTCCAATCAGTCTGTCACATGTAGGTTTACATACATCTTACTCCCTTCTCCCACTTGCTCTCCCCCTATTGAGTCAGCCCTTACAGTCTCTCGTTTCGTGCCAATTTTGCCATCTTCCCTCTCTCTCTCTCTTCCCATCCCCCCTCCAGTCAAGAGTTGCCAACACACTCTCCCGTGTCCACCTGATTTAATTAGCTCACTCTTCATCAGCATCTCTCTCCCCCCCACTGACCAGTCCTTTTCATGCCTGATGATTTGTCTTCGTTGATGGTTCCTGTCCTGTGCCATCAGAAGTTCTGGGGAGCATTGTGTCTGGGATTCCTCTAGTCGCAATCATACCATTAGGTGTGGTCTTTTAATGAGAATTTGGGGTCTGTATCCCATTGGTCTCCTGCTCCCTCAGGAGTTGTCTGTTGTGCTCCCTGACAGGACAGACATCGATTGTGGCTGGGCACCAACTAGTTCTTCTGGTCTCAGGATAATATAGGTCTCTGGTTCATGTGGCCCTTTCTGTCTCTTGGGTTCTTAGTTGTCTTGTGACCTTGGTGTTCTTCCTTTGCCTTTGCTCCAGGTGGGTTGAGACCAATTAATGTATTTTGGATGGCCGCTTGTTGGCATTTAGGTCCCCAGGCGCCACAATTCAAAGTGGGATGCAGAGTGTTTTCATAATAGAATTGTTTTGCCCGTTGACTTCGAAGTCCCCTCAAACCAAGTTCCCCAGACCCCAGCCCCTGCTCCGCTGACCTTTGAAGCTTTCATTTTATCCCGGAAACCTCTTTACTTTTAATCCAGTCCAATTAGGCTGACCTTCCTTGTTTTGAGTGTTGTCTTTCCCTTCACCCAAAGCAGTTCTTATCTACAGATTGATCAATAAAAACCCTCTCCCTCCCTCCCTCCCTCCCTCCCCCCTTTGTAACCACATGAGTATGTGTTATTCACCGTTTTTTTCTATTTCTCAAGATCTTATAATAGTGGTCTTATACTATATTTGTCCTTTTGCAACTGACTCATTTTGCTCAGCATAATGCCTTCCAGATTCCTCCATGTTATGAAATGTTTCAGAGATTCGTCACTGTCCTTTATCGCTGCGTAGTATTCCATTGTGTGAATATACCACAATTTATTTACCCATTCGTCCGTTGACGGACATCTTGGTTGCTTCCAGCTTTTTGCTATTGTAAACAGAGCTGCAATAAACATGGGTGTGCATATATCTGTTTGTGTGAAGGCTCTTGTATCTCTAGGGTATATTCCGAGGAGTGGGATTTCTGGGTTGTATGGTAGTTCTATTTCTAACTGTTTAAGATAACGCCAGATGGATTTCCAAAGTGGTTGTACCATTTTACAATCCCACCAGCAGTGTATGAGAGTTCCAATCTCTCCGCAGCCTCTCCAACATTTATTATTTTGTGTTATTTGAATTAATGCCAGTCTGGTTGGTGTGAGATGGAATCTCATCGTAGTTTTAATTTGCATTTCTCTAATGGCTAATGATCGAGAGCATTTTCTCATGTATCTGTTGGCTGCCTGAATATCTTCCTTAGTGAAATGTGTGTTCATATCCTTTGCCCACTTCTTGATTGGGTTGTTTGTCTTTTTGTGGTTGAGTTTTGACAGAATCATGTAGATTTTAGAGATCAGGCGCTGGTCTGAGATGTCATAGCTGAATATTCTTTCCCAGTCTGTAGGTGGTCTTTTTACTCTTTTGGTGAAGTCTTTAGATGAGCATAGGTGTTTGATTTTCAGGAGCTCCCAGTTATCTGGTTTCTTTTCATCATTTTTGGTAATGTTTTGTATTCTGTTTATGCCCTGTATTAGGGCTCCTAGGGTTGTCCCTATTTTTTCTTCCATGATCTTTATCGTTTTAGTCTTTATGTTTAGGTCTTTGATCCACTTGGAGTTAGTTTTTGTGCATGGTGTGAGGTATGGGTCCTGTTTCATTCTTTTGCAAATGGATATCCAGGTATGCCAGCACCATTTGTTAAAAAGACTATTATTTCCCCAATTGACTGACACTGGTCCTTTGTCAAATATCAGCTGCTTATACGTGGATGGATTTATATCTGGATTCTCAGTTCTGTTCCATTGGTCTATGTGCCTGTTGTTGTACCAGTACCAGGCTGTTTTGACTACTGTAGCTATATAATAGGTTCTGAAATCAGGTAGGGTGAGGCCTCCCACTTT
Source organism: Elephas maximus indicus (assembly GCF_024166365.1). NCBI lineage: Eukaryota > Metazoa > Chordata > Mammalia > Proboscidea > Elephantidae > Elephas > Elephas maximus. The sequence goes on from NC_064826.1 coordinate 127,631,463, forward strand.
CTTCTTCTTTTTCAGTAATGTTTTGCTTATCCGGGGGTTCTTTCCTTTCCATATGAAATTAGTGATTTGTTTCTCTATCCCCTTAAAGTATGACATTGGTATTTGGATTGGAAGTGCGTTATATGTATAGATGGCTTTTGGTAGAATAGACATTTTTACTATGTTAAGTCTTCCTATCCATGAGCAGGGTATGTTTTTCCACTTAAGCATGTCCTTTTGAATTTCTTGTAGCAGAGTTTTATAGTTTTCTTTGTATAGGTCTTTTACATCCTTGGTAAGATTTATTCCTAAGTATTTTATCTTCATGGGGGCTACTGTGAATGGTATTGATTTGGTTATTTCCTCTTCGGTGTTCTTTTTGTTGATGTAGAGGAATCCAAGTGATTTTTGGTATGTTTATTTTATATCCTGAGACTCTGCCAAACTCTTCTATTAGTTTCAGTAGTTTTCTGGAGGATTCCTTAGGGTTTTCCATGTATACGATCATGTCATCTGCAAATAGTGATAGCTTTACTTCCTCCTTACCAATCTGGATACCCTTTATTTCTTTGTCTAGCCTAATTGCCCTGGCTACGACTTCAAGTACGATGTTGAATAAGAGCGGTGATAAAGGGCATCCTTGTCTGGTTCCCGTTCTCAAGGGAAATGCTTTCAGGTTCTCTCCATTTAGAGTGATATTGGCCGTTGGCTTTGCATAGATGCCCTTTATTATGTTGCGGAATTTTCCTTCACTACCTATTTTGGTAAGAGTTTTTATCATAAATGGGTGTTGAACTTTGTCAAATGCCTTTTCTGCATCTATTGATAAGATCATGTGGTTTTTATCTTTTGTTTTATTTATGTGATGGATTACATTAATGGTTTTTCTGATATTAAACCAGCCTTGCATACCTGGTATAAATCCCACTTGATCAGGGTGAATTATTTTTTTGATGTGTTGTTGGATTCTATTGGCTAGAATTTTGTTGAGGATTTTTGCATCTATGTTCATGAGGGATATAGGTCTAAAATTTTCTTTTTTTGTAATGTCTTTACCTGGTTTTGGTATCAGGGAGATGGTGGCTTCATAGAATGAGTTGGGTAGTATTCCGTCTTTTACTATGCTTTGAAATACCTTCAGTAGTAGTGGTGTTAGGTCTTCTCTAAAGGTTTGGTAGAACTCTGCAGTGAAGCCGTCTGGGCCAGGACTTTTTTTTGTTGGAAGTTTTTTGATTACCGTTTCAATCTCTTTTTTTTTTTTTTTTTAAATTTTTATTAACCTTCAAGTGAACATTTACCATTCCAATCAGTCTGTCACATGTAGGTTTACATACATCTTACTCCCTTCTCCCACTTGCTCTCCCCCTATTGAGTCAGCCCTTACAGTCTCTCGTTTCGTGCCAATTTTGCCATCTTCCCTCTCTCTCTCTCTTCCCATCCCCCCTCCAGTCAAGAGTTGCCAACACACTCTCCCGTGTCCACCTGATTTAATTAGCTCACTCTTCATCAGCATCTCTCTCCCCCCCACTGACCAGTCCTTTTCATGCCTGATGATTTGTCTTCGGGGATGGTTCCTGTCCTGTGCCATCAGAAGTTCTGGGGAGCATTGTGTCTGGGATTCCTCTAGTCGCAATCATACCATTAGGTGTGGTCTTTTAATGAGAATTTGGGGTCTGTATCCCATTGGTCTCCTGCTCCCTCAGGAGTTGTCTGTTGTGCTCCCTGACAGGACAGACATCGATTGTGGCTGGGCACCAACTAGTTCTTCTGGTCTCAGGATAATATCGGTCTCTGGTTCATGTGGCCCTTTCTGTCTCTTGGGTTCTTAGTTGTCTTGTGACCTTGGTGTTCTTCCTTTGCCTTTGCTCCAGGTGGGTTGAGAGCAATTAATGTATTTTGGATGGCCGCTTGTTGGCATTTAGGTCCCCAGGCGCCACAATTCAAAGTGGGATGCAGAGTGTTTTCATAATAGAATTGTTTTGCCCGTTGACTTCGAAGTCCCCTCAAACCAAGTTCCCCAGACCCCAGCCCCTGCTCCGCTGACCTTTGAAGCTTTCATTTTATCCCGGAAACCTCTTTACTTTTAATCCAGTCCAATTAGGCTGACCTTCCTTGTTTTGAGTGTTGTCTTTCCCTTCACCCAAAGCAGTTCTTATCTACAGATTGATCAATAAAAACCCTCTCCCTCCCTCCCTCCCCCCTTTGTAACCACATGAGTATGTGTTATTCACCGTTTTTTTCTATTTCTCAAGATCTTATAATAGTGGTCTTATACTATATTTGTCCTTTTGCAACTGACTCATTTTGCTCAGCATAATGCCTTCCAGATTCCTCCATGTTATGAAATGTTTCAGAGATTCGTCACTGTTCTTCATCGCTGCGTAGTATTCCATTGTGTGAATATACCACAATTTATTTACCCATTCGTCCGTTGACGGACATCTTGGTTGCTTCCAGCTTTTTGCTATTGTAAACAGAGCTGCAATAAACATGGGTGTGCATATATCTGTTTGTGTGAAGGCTCTTGTATCTCTAGGGTATATTCCGAGGAGTGGGATTTCTGGGTTGTATGGTAGTTCTATTTCTAACTGTTTAAGATAACGCCAGATGGATTTCCAAAGTGGTTGTACCATTTTACAATCCCACCAGCAGTGTATGAGAGTTCCAATCTCTCCGCAGCCTCTCCAACATTTATTATTTTGTGTTATTTGAATTAATGCCAGTCTGGTTGGTGTGAGATGGAATCTCATCGTAGTTTTAATTTGCATTTCTCTAATGGCTAATGATCGAGAGCATTTTCTCATGTATCTGTTGGCTGCCTGAATATCTTCCTTAGTGAAATGTGTGTTCATATCCTTTGCCCACTTCTTGATTGGGTTGTTTGTCTTTTTGTGGTTGAGTTTTGACAGAATCATGTAGATTTTAGAGATCAGGCGCTGGTCTGAGATGTCATAGCTGAATATTCTTTCCCAGTCTGTAGGTGGTCTTTTTACTCTTTTGGTGAAGTCTTTAGATGAGCATAGGTGTTTGATTTCAGGAGCTCCCAGTTATCTGGTTTCTCTTCATCATTTTTGGTAATGTTTTGTATTCTGTTTATGCCCTGTATTAGGGCTCCTAGGGTTGTCCCTATTTTTTCTTCCATGATCTTTATCGTTTTAGTCTTTATGTTTAGGTCTTTGATCCACTTGGAGTTAGTTTTTGTGCATGGTGTGAGGTATGGGTCCTGTTTCATTCTTTTGCAGATGGATATCCAGGTATGCCAGCACCATTTGTTAAAAAGACTATTATTTCCCCAATTGACTGACACTGGTCCTTTGTCAAATATCAGCTGCTTATACGTGGATGGATTTATATCTGGATTCTCAGTTCTGTTCCATTGGTCTATGTGCCTGTTGTTGTACCAGTACCAGGCTGTTTTGACTACTGTAGCTATATAATAGGTTCTGAAATCAGGTAGGGTGAGGCCTCCCACTTTCTTCTTCTTTTTCAGTAATGTTTTGCTTATCCGGGGGTTCTTTCCTTTCCATATGAAATTAGTGATTTGTTTCTCTATCCCCTTAAAGTATGACATTGGTATTTGGATTGGAAGTGCGTTATATGTATAGATGGCTTTTGGTAGAATAGACATTTTTACTATGTTAAGTCTTCCTATCCATGAGCAGGGTATGTTTTTCCACTTAAGCATGTCCTTTTGAATTTCTTGTAGCAGAGTTTTATAGTTTTCTTTGTATAGGTCTTTTACATCCTTGGTAAGATTTATTCCTAAGTATTTTATCTTCATGGGGGCTACTGTGAATGGTATTGATTTGGTTATTTCCTCTTCGGTGTTCTTTTTGTTGATGTAGAGGAATCCAAGTGATTTTTGGTATGTTTATTTTATATCCTGAGACTCTGCCAAACTCTTCTATTAGTTTCAGTAGTTTTCTGGAGGATTCCTTAGGGTTTTCCATGTATACGATCATGTCATCTGCAAATAGTGATAGCTTTACTTCCTCCTTACCAATCTGGATACCCTTTATTTCTTTGTCTAGCCTAATTGCCCTGGCTACGACTTCAAGTACGATGTTGAATAAGAGCGGTGATAAAGGGCATCCTTGTCTGGTTCCCGTTCTCAAGGGAAATGCTTTCAGGTTCTCTCCATTTAGAGTGATATTGGCCGTTGGCTTTGCATAGATGCCCTTTATTATGTTGCGGAATTTTCCTTCACTACCTATTTTGGTAAGAGTTTTTATCATAAATGGGTGTTGAACTTTGTCAAATGCCTTTTCTGCATCTATTGATAAGATCATGTGGTTTTTATCTTTTGTTTTATTTATGTGATGGATTACATTAATGGTTTTTCTGATATTAAACCAGCCTTGCATACCTGGTATAAATCCCACTTGATCAGGGTGAATTATTTTTTTGATGTGTTGTTGGATTCTATTGGCTAGAATTTTGTTGAGGATTTTTGCATCTATGTTCATGAGGGATATAGGTCTAAAATTTTCTTTTTTTGTAATGTCTTTACCTGGTTTTGGTATCAGGGAGATGGTGGCTTCATAGAATGAGTTGGGTAGTATTCCGTCTTTTACTATGCTTTGAAATACCTTCAGTAGTAGTGGTGTTAGGTCTTCTCTAAAGGTTTGGTAGAACTCTGCAGTGAAGCCGTCTGGGCCAGGACTTTTTTTTGTTGGAAGTTTTTTGATTACCGTTTCAATCTCTTTTTTTTTTTTTTTTTTAAATTTTTATTAAGCTTCAAGTGAACATTTACCATTCCAATCAGTCTGTCACATGTAGGTTTACATACATCTTACTCCCTTCTCCCACTTGCTCTCCCCCTATTGAGTCAGCCCTTACAGTCTCTCGTTTCGTGCCAATTTTGCCATCTTCCCTCTCTCTCTCTCTTCCCATCCCCCCTCCAGTCAAGAGTTGCCAACACACTCTCCCGTGTCCACCTGATTTAATTAGCTCACTCTTCATCAGCATCTCTCTCCCCCCCACTGACCAGTCCTTTTCATGCCTGATGATTTGTCTTCGGGGATGGTTCCTGTCCTGTGCCATCAGAAGTTCTGGGGAGCATTGTGTCTGGGATTCCTCTAGTCGCAATCATACCATTAGGTGTGGTCTTTTAATGAGAATTTGGGGTCTGTATCCCATTGGTCTCCTGCTCCCTCAGGAGTTGTCTGTTGTGCTCCCTGACAGGACAGACATCGATTGTGGCTGGGCACCAACTAGTTCTTCTGGTCTCAGGATAATATAGGTCTCTGGTTCATGTGGCCCTTTCTGTCTCTTGGGTTCTTAGTTGTCTTGTGACCTTGGTGTTCTTCCTTTGCCTTTGCTCCAGGTGGGTTGAGACCAATTAATGTATTTTGGATGGCCGCTTGTTGGCATTTAGGTCCCCAGGCGCCACAATTCAAAGTGGGATGCAGAGTGTTTTCATAATAGAATTGTTTTGCCCGTTGACTTCGAAGTCCCCTCAAACCAAGTTCCCCAGACCCCAGCCCCTGCTCCGCTGACCTTTGAAGCTTTCATTTTATCCCGGAAACCTCTTTACTTTTAATCCAGTCCAATTAGGCTGACCTTCCTTGTTTTGAGTGTTGTCTTTCCCTTCACCCAAAGCAGTTCTTATCTACAGATTGATCAATAAAAACCCTCTCCCTCCCTCCCTCCCTCCCTCCCCCCTTTGTAACCACATGAGTATGTGTTATTCACCGTTTTTTTCTATTTCTCAAGATCTTATAATAGTGGTCTTATACTATACTTGTCCTTTTGCAACTGACTCATTTTGCTCAGCATAATGCCTTCCAGATTCCTCCATGTTATGAAATGTTTCAGAGATTCGTCACTGTTCTTCATCGCTGCGTAGTATTCCATTGTGTGAATATACCACAATTTATTTACCCATTCGTCCGTTGACGGACATCTTGGTTGCTTCCAGCTTTTTGCTATTGTAAACAGAGCTGCAATAAACATGGGTGTGCATATATCTGTTTGTGTGAAGGCTCTTGTATCTCTAGGGTATATTCCGAGGAGTGGGATTTCTGGGTTGTATGGTAGTTCTATTTCTAACTGTTTAAGATAACGCCAGATGGATTTCCAAAGTGGTTGTACCATTTTACAATCCCACCAGCAGTGTATGAGAGTTCCAATCTCTCCGCAGCCTCTCCAACATTTATTATTTTGTGTTATTTGAATTAATGCCAGTCTGGTTGGTGTGAGATGGAATCTCATCGTAGTTTTAATTTGCATTTCTCTAATGGCTAATGATCGAGAGCATTTTCTCATGTATCTGTTGGCTGCCTGAATATCTTCCTTAGTGAAATGTGTGTTCATATCCTTTGCCCACTTCTTGATTGGGTTGTTTGTCTTTTTGTGGTTGAGTTTTGACAGAATCATGTAGATTTTAGAGATCAGGCGCTGGTCTGAGATGTCATAGCTGAATATTCTTTCCCAGTCTGTAGGTGGTCTTTTTACTCTTTTGGTGAAGTCTTTAGATGAGCATAGGTGTTTGATTTCAGGAGCTCCCAGTTATCTGGTTTCTCTTCATCATTTTTGGTAATGTTTTGTATTCTGTTTATGCCCTGTATTAGGGCTCCTAGGGTTGTCCCTATTTTTTCTTCCATGATCTTTATCGTTTTAGTCTTTATGTTTAGGTCTTTGATCCACTTGGAGTTAGTTTTTGTGCATGGTGTGAGGTATGGGTCCTGTTTCATTCTTTTGCAGATGGATATCCAGGTATGCCAGCACCATTTGTTAAAAAGACTATTATTTCCCCAATTGACTGACACTGGTCCTTTGTCAAATATCAGCTGCTTATACGTGGATGGATTTATATCTGGATTCTCAGTTCTGTTCCATTGGTCTATGTGCCTGTTGTTGTACCAGTACCAGGCTGTTTTGACTACTGTAGCTATATAATAGGTTCTGAAATCAGGTAGGGTGAGGCCTCCCACTTTCTTCTTCTTTTTCAGTAATGTTTTGCTTATCCGGGGGTTCTTTCCTTTCCATATGAAATTAGTGATTTGTTTCTCTATCCCCTTAAAGTATGACATTGGTATTTGGATTGGAAGTGCGTTATATGTATAGATGGCTTTTGGTAGAATAGACATTTTTACTATGTTAAGTCTTCCTATCCATGAGCAGGGTATGTTTTTCCACTTAAGCATGTCCTTTTGAATTTCTTGTAGCAGAGTTTTATAGTTTTCTTTGTATAGGTCTTTTACATCCTTGGTAAGATTTATTCCTAAGTATTTTATCTTCATGGGGGCTACTGTGAATGGTATTGATTTGGTTATTTCCTCTTCGGTGTTCTTTTTGTTGATGTAGAGGAATCCAAGTGATTTTTGGTATGTTTATTTTATATCCTGAGACTCTGCCAAACTCTTCTATTAGTTTCAGTAGTTTTCTGGAGGATTCCTTAGGGTTTTCCATGTATACGATCATGTCATCTGCAAATAGTGATAGCTTTACTTCCTCCTTACCAATCTGGATACCCTTTATTTCTTTGTCTAGCCTAATTGCCCTGGCTACGACTTCAAGTACGATGTTGAATAAGAGCGGTGATAAAGGGCATCCTTGTCTGGTTCCCGTTCTCAAGGGAAATGCTTTCAGGTTCTCTCCATTTAGAGTGATATTGGCCGTTGGCTTTGCATAGATGCCCTTTATTATGTTGCGGAATTTTCCTTCACTACCTATTTTGGTAAGAGTTTTTATCATAAATGGGTGTTGAACTTTGTCAAATGCCTTTTCTGCATCTATTGATAAGATCATGTGGTTTTTATCTTTTGTTTTATTTATGTGATGGATTACATTAATGGTTTTTCTGATATTAAACCAGCCTTGCATACCTGGTATAAATCCCACTTGATCAGGGTGAATTATTTTTTTGATGTGTTGTTGGATTCTATTGGCTAGAATTTTGTTGAGGATTTTTGCATCTATGTTCATGAGGGATATAGGTCTAAAATTTTCTTTTTTTGTAATGTCTTTACCTGGTTTTGGTATCAGGGAGATGGTGGCTTCATAGAATGAGTTGGGTAGTATTCCGTCTTTTACTATGCTTTGAAATACCTTCAGTAGTAGTGGTGTTAGGTCTTCTCTAAAGGTTTGGTAGAACTCTGCAGTGAAGCCGTCTGGGCCAGGACTTTTTTTTGTTGGAAGTTTTTTGATTACCGTTTCAATCTCTTTTTTTTTTTTTTTTTTAAATTTTTATTAAGCTTCAAGTGAACATTTACCATTCCAATCAGTCTGTCACATGTAGGTTTACATACATCTTACTCCCTTCTCCCACTTGCTCTCCCCCTATTGAGTCAGCCCTTACAGTCTCTCGTTTCGTGCCAATTTTGCCATCTTCCCTCTCTCTCTCTCTTCCCATCCCCCCTCCAGTCAAGAGTTGCCAACACACTCTCCCGTGTCCACCTGATTTAATTAGCTCACTCTTCATCAGCATCTCTCTCCCCCCCACTGACCAGTCCTTTTCATGCCTGATGATTTGTCTTCGGGGATGGTTCCTGTCCTGTGCCATCAGAAGTTCTGGGGAGCATTGTGTCTGGGATTCCTCTAGTCGCAATCATACCATTAGGTGTGGTCTTTTAATGAGAATTTGGGGTCTGTATCCCATTGGTCTCCTGCTCCCTCAGGAGTTGTCTGTTGTGCTCCCTGACAGGACAGACATCGATTGTGGCTGGGCACCAACTAGTTCTTCTGGTCTCAGGATAATATAGGTCTCTGGTTCATGTGGCCCTTTCTGTCTCTTGGGTTCTTAGTTGTCTTGTGACCTTGGTGTTCTTCCTTTGCCTTTGCTCCAGGTGGGTTGAGACCAATTAATGTATTTTGGATGGCCGCTTGTTGGCATTTAGGTCCCCAGGCGCCACAATTCAAAGTGGGATGCAGAGTGTTTTCATAATAGAATTGTTTTGCCCGTTGACTTCGAAGTCCCCTCAAACCAAGTTCCCCAGACCCCAGCCCCTGCTCCGCTGACCTTTGAAGCTTTCATTTTATCCCGGAAACCTCTTTACTTTTAATCCAGTCCAATTAGGCTGACCTTCCTTGTTTTGAGTGTTGTCTTTCCCTTCACCCAAAGCAGTTCTTATCTACAGATTGATCAATAAAAACCCTCTCCCTCCCTCCCTCCCTCCCTCCCCCCTTTGTAACCACATGAGTATGTGTTATTCACCGTTTTTTTCTATTTCTCAAGATCTTATAATAGTGGTCTTATACTATACTTGTCCTTTTGCAACTGACTCATTTTGCTCAGCATAATGCCTTCCAGATTCCTCCATGTTATGAAATGTTTCAGAGATTCGTCACTGTTCTTCATCGCTGCGTAGTATTCCATTGTGTGAATATACCACAATTTATTTACCCATTCGTCCGTTGACGGACATCTTGGTTGCTTCCAGCTTTTTGCTATTGTAAACAGAGCTGCAATAAACATGGGTGTGCATATATCTGTTTGTGTGAAGGCTCTTGTATCTCTAGGGTATATTCCGAGGAGTGGGATTTCTGGGTTGTATGGTAGTTCTATTTCTAACTGTTTAAGATAACGCCAGATGGATTTCCAAAGTGGTTGTACCATTTTACAATCCCACCAGCAGTGTATGAGAGTTCCAATCTCTCCGCAGCCTCTCCAACATTTATTATTTTGTGTTATTTGAATTAATGCCAGTCTGGTTGGTGTGAGATGGAATCTCATCGTAGTTTTAATTTGCATTTCTCTAATGGCTAATGATCGAGAGCATTTTCTCATGTATCTGTTGGCTGCCTGAATATCTTCCTTAGTGAAATGTGTGTTCATATCCTTTGCCCACTTCTTGATTGGGTTGTTTGTCTTTTTGTGGTTGAGTTTTGACAGAATCATGTAGATTTTAGAGATCAGGCGCTGGTCTGAGATGTCATAGCTGAATATTCTTTCCCAGTCTGTAGGTGGTCTTTTTACTCTTTTGGTGAAGTCTTTAGATGAGCATAGGTGTTTGATTTCAGGAGCTCCCAGTTATCTGGTTTCTCTTCATCATTTTTGGTAATGTTTTGTATTCTGTTTATGCCCTGTATTAGGGCTCCTAGGGTTGTCCCTATTTTTTCTTCCATGATCTTTATCGTTTTAGTCTTTATGTTTAGGTCTTTGATCCACTTGGAGTTAGTTTTTGTGCATGGTGTGAGGTATGGGTCCTGTTTCATTCTTTTGCAGATGGATATCCAGGTATGCCAGCACCATTTGTTAAAAAGAGTATTATTTCCCCAATTGACTGACACTGGTCCTTTGTCAAATATCAGCTGCTTATACGTGGATGGATTTATATCTGGATTCTCAGTTCTGTTCCATTGGTCTATGTGCCTGTTGTTGTACCAGTACCAGGCTGTTTTGACTACTGTAGCTATATAATAGGTTCTGAAATCAGGTAGGGTGAGGCCTCCCACTTTCTTCTTCTTTTTCAGTAATGTTTTGCTTATCCGGGGGTTCTTTCCTTTCCATATGAAATTAGTGATTTGTTTCTCTATCCCCTTAAAGTATGACATTGGTATTTGGATTGGAAGTGCGTTATATGTATAGATGGCTTTTGGTAGAATAGACATTTTTACTATGTTAAGTCTTCCTATCCATGAGCAGGGTATGTTTTTCCACTTAAGCATGTCCTTTTGAATTTCTTGTAGCAGAGTTTTATAGTTTTCTTTGTATAGGTCTTTTACATCCTTGGTAAGATTTATTCCTAAGTATTTTATCTTCATGGGGGCTACTGTGAATGGTATTGATTTGGTTATTTCCTCTTCGGTGTTCTTTTTGTTGATGTAGAGGAATCCAAGTGATTTTTGGTATGTTTATTTTATATCCTGAGACTCTGCCAAACTCTTCTATTAGTTTCAGTAGTTTTCTGGAGGATTCCTTAGGGTTTTCCATGTATACGATCATGTCATCTGCAAATAGTGATAGCTTTACTTCCTCCTTACCAATCTGGATACCCTTTATTTCTTTGTCTAGCCTAATTGCCCTGGCTACGACTTCAAGTACGATGTTGAATAAGAGCGGTGATAAAGGGCATCCTTGTCTGGTTCCCGTTCTCAAGGGAAATGCTTTCAGGTTCTCTCCATTTAGAGTGATATTGGCCGTTGGCTTTGCATAGATGCCCTTTATTATGTTGCGGAATTTTCCTTCACTACCTATTTTGGTAAGAGTTTTTATCATAAATGGGTGTTGAACTTTGTCAAATGCCTTTTCTGCATCTATTGATAAGATCATGTGGTTTTTATCTTTTGTTTTATTTATGTGATGGATTACATTAATGGTTTTTCTGATATTAAACCAGCCTTGCATACCTGGTATAAATCCCACTTGATCAGGGTGAATTATTTTTTTGATGTGTTGTTGGATTCTATTGGCTAGAATTTTTTTGAGGATTTTTGCATCTATGTTCATGAGGGATATAGGTCTAAAATTTTCTTTTTTTGTAATGTCTTTACCTGGTTTTGGTATCAGGGAGATGGTGGCTTCATAGAATGAGTTGGGTAGTATTCCGTCTTTTACTATGCTTTGAAATACCTTCAGTAGTAGTGGTGTTAGGTCTTCTCTAAAGGTTTGGTAGAACTCTGCAGTGAAGCCGTCTGGGCCAGGACTTTTTTTTGTTGGAAGTTTTTTGATTACCGTTTCAATCTCTTTTTTTTTTTTTTTTTTAATTTTTATTAAGCTTCAAGTGAACATTTACCATTCCAATCAGTCTGTCACATGTAGGTTTACATACATCTTACTCCCTTCTCCCACTTGCTCTCCCCCTATTGAGTCAGCCCTTACAGTCTCTCGTTTCGTGCCAATTTTGCCATCTTCCCTCTCTCTCTCTCTTCCCATCCCCCCTCCAGTCAAGAGTTGCCAACACACTCTCCCGTGTCCACCTGATTTAATTAGCTCACTCTTCATCAGCATCTCTCTCCCCCCCACTGACCAGTCCTTTTCATGCCTGATGATTTGTCTTCGTGGATGGTTCCTGTCCTGTGCCATCAGAAGTTCTGGGGAGCATTGTGTCTGGGATTCCTCTAGTCGCAATCATACCATTAGGTGTGGTCTTTTAATGAGAATTTGGGGTCTGTATCCCATTGGTCTCCTGCTCCCTCAGGAGTTGTCTGTTGTGCTCCCTGACAGGACAGACATCGATTGTGGCTGGGCACCAACTAGTTCTTCTGGTCTCAGGATAATATAGGTCTCTGGTTCATGTGGCCCTTTCTGTCTCTTGGGTTCTTAGTTGTCTTGTGACCTTGGTGTTCTTCCTTTGCCTTTGCTCCAGGTGGGTTGAGACCAATTAATGTATTTTGGATGGCCGCTTGTTGGCATTTAGGTCCCCAGGCGCCACAATTCAAAGTGGGATGCAGAGTGTTTTCATAATAGAATTGTTTTGCCCGTTGACTTCGAAGTCCCCTCAAACCAAGTTCCCCAGACCCCAGCCCCTGCTCCGCTGACCTTTGAAGCTTTCATTTTATCCCGGAAACCTCTTTACTTTTAATCCAGTCCAATTAGGCTGACCTTCCTTGTTTTGAGTGTTGTCTTTCCCTTCACCCAAAGCAGTTCTTATCTACAGATTGATCAATAAAAACCCTCTCCCTCCCTCCCTCCCTCCCTCCCCCCTTTGTAACCACATGAGTATGTGTTATTCACCGTTTTTTTCTATTTCTCAAGATCTTATAATAGTGGTCTTATACTATATTTGTCCTTTTGCAACTGACTCATTTTGCTCAGCATAATGCCTTCCAGATTCCTCCATGTTATGAAATGTTTCAGAGATTCGTCACTGTTCTTCATCGCTGCGTAGTATTCCATTGTGTGAATATACCACAATTTATTTACCCATTCGTCCGTTGACGGACATCTTGGTTGCTTCCAGCTTTTTGCTATTGTAAACAGAGCTGCAATAAACATGGGTGTGCATATATCTGTTTGTGTGAAGGCTCTTGTATCTCTAGGGTATATTCCGAGGAGTGGGATTTCTGGGTTGTATGGTAGTTCTATTTCTAACTGTTTAAGATAACGCCAGATGGATTTCCAAAGTGGTTGTACCATTTTACAATCCCACCAGCAGTGTATGAGAGTTCCAATCTCTCCGCAGCCTCTCCAACATTTATTATTTTGTGTTATTTGAATTAATGCCAGTCTGGTTGGTGTGAGATGGAATCTCATCGTAGTTTTAATTTGCATTTCTCTAATGGCTAATGATCGAGAGCATTTTCTCATGTATCTGTTGGCTGCCTGAATATCTTCCTTAGTGAAATGTGTGTTCATATCCTTTGCCCACTTCTTGATTGGGTTGTTTGTCTTTTTGTGGTTGAGTTTTGACAGAATCATGTAGATTTTAGAGATCAGGCGCTGGTCTGAGATGTCATAGCTGAATATTCTTTCCCAGTCTGTAGGTGGTCTTTTTACTCTTTTGGTGAAGTCTTTAGATGAGCATAGGTGTTTGATTTCAGGAGCTCCCAGTTATCTGGTTTCTCTTCATCATTTTTGGTAATGTTTTGTATTCTGTTTATGCCCTGTATTAGGGCTCCTAGGGTTGTCCCTATTTTTTCTTCCATGATCTTTATCGTTTTAGTCTTTATGTTTAGGTCTTTGATCCACTTGGAGTTAGTTTTTGTGCATGGTGTGAGGTATGGGTCCTGTTTCATTCTTTTGCAGATGGATATCCAGGTATGCCAGCACCATTTGTTAAAAAGACTATTATTTCCCCAATTGACTGACACTGGTCCTTTGTCAAATATCAGCTGCTTATACGTGGATGGATTTATATCTGGATTCTCAGTTCTGTTCCATTGGTCTATGTGCCTGTTGTTGTACCAGTACCAGGCTGTTTTGACTACTGTAGCTATATAATAGGTTCTGAAATCAGGTAGGGTGAGGCCTCCCACTTTCTTCTTCTTTTTCAGTAATGTTTTGCTTATCCGGGGGTTCTTTCCTTTCCATATGAAATTAGTGATTTGTTTCTCTATCCCCTTAAAGTATGACATTGGTATTTGGATTGGAAGTGCGTTATATGTATAGATGGCTTTTGGTAGAATAGACATTTTTACTATGTTAAGTCTTCCTATCCATGAGCAGGGTATGTTTTTCCACTTAAGCATGTCCTTTTGAATTTCTTGTAGCAGAGTTTTATAGTTTTCTTTGTATAGGTCTTTTACATCCTTGGTAAGATTTATTCCTAAGTATTTTATCTTCATGGGGGCTACTGTGAATGGTATTGATTTGGTTATTTCCTCTTCGGTGTTCTTTTTGTTGATGTAGAGGAATCCAAGTGATTTTTGGTATGTTTATTTTATATCCTGAGACTCTGCCAAACTCTTCTATTAGTTTCAGTAGTTTTCTGGAGGATTCCTTAGGGTTTTCCATGTATACGATCATGTCATCTGCAAATAGTGATAGCTTTACTTCCTCCTTACCAATCTGGATACCCTTTATTTCTTTGTCTAGCCTAATTGCCCTGGCTACGACTTCAAGTACGATGTTGAATAAGAGCGGTGATAAAGGGCATCCTTGTCTGGTTCCCGTTCTCAAGGGAAATGCTTTCAGGTTCTCTCCATTTAGAGTGATATTGGCCGTTGGCTTTGCATAGATGCCCTTTATTATGTTGCGGAATTTTCCTTCACTACCTATTTTGGTAAGAGTTTTTATCATAAATGGGTGTTGAACTTTGTCAAATGCCTTTTCTGCATCTATTGATAAGATCATGTGGTTTTTATCTTTTGTTTTATTTATGTGATGGATTACATTAATGGTTTTTCTGATATTAAACCAGCCTTGCATACCTGGTATAAATCCCACTTGATCAGGGTGAATTATTTTTTTGATGTGTTGTTGGATTCTATTGGCTAGAATTTTTTTGAGGATTTTTGCATCTATGTTCATGAGGGATATAGGTCTAAAATTTTCTTTTTTTGTAATGTCTTTACCTGGTTTTGGTATCAGGGAGATGGTGGCTTCATAGAATGAGTTGGGTAGTATTCCGTCTTTTACTATGCTTTGAAATACCTTCAGTAGTAGTGGTGTTAGGTCTTCTCTAAAGGTTTGGTAGAACTCTGCAGTGAAGCCGTCTGGGCCAGGACTTTTTTTTGTTGGAAGTTTTTTGATTACCGTTTCAATCTCTTTTTTTTTTTTTTTTAAATTTTTATTAAGCTTCAAGTGAACATTTACCATTCCAATCAGTCTGTCACATGTAGGTTTACATACATCTTACTCCCTTCTCCCACTTGCTCTCCCCCTATTGAGTCAGCCCTTACAGTCTCTCGTTTCGTGCCAATTTTGCCATCTTCCCTCTCTCTCTCTCTTCCCATCCCCCCTCCAGTCAAGAGTTGCCAACACACTCTCCCGTGTCCACCTGATTTAATTAGCTCACTCTTCATCAGCATCTCTCTCCCCCCCACTGACCAGTCCTTTTCATGCCTGATGATTTGTCTTCGTGGATGGTTCCTGTCCTGTGTCATCAGAAGTTCTGGGGAGCATTGTGTCTGGGATTCCTCTAGTCGCAATCATACCATTAGGTGTGGTCTTTTAATGAGAATTTGGGGTCTGTATCCCATTGGTCTCCTGCTCCCTCAGGAGTTGTCTGTTGTGCTCCCTGACAGGACAGACATCGATTGTGGCTGGGCACCAACTAGTTCTTCTGGTCTCAGGATAATATAGGTCTCTGGTTCATGTGGCCCTTTCTGTCTCTTGGGTTCTTAGTTGTCTTGTGACCTTGGTGTTCTTCCTTTGCCTTTGCTCCAGGTGGGTTGAGACCAATTAATGTATTTTGGATGGCCGCTTGTTGGCATTTAGGTCCCCAGGCGCCACAATTCAAAGTGGGATGCAGAGTGTTTTCATAATAGAATTGTTTTGCCCGTTGACTTCGAAGTCCCCTCAAACCAAGTTCCCCAGACCCCAGCCCCTGCTCCGCTGACCTTTGAAGCTTTCATTTTATCCCGGAAACCTCTTTACTTTTAATCCAGTCCAATTAGGCTGACCTTCCTTGTTTTGAGTGTTGTCTTTCCCTTCACCCAAAGCAGTTCTTATCTACAGATTGATCAATAAAAACCCTCTCCCTCCCTCCCTCCCTCCCTCCCCCCTTTGTAACCACATGAGTATGTGTTATTCACCGTTTTTTTCTATTTCTCAAGATCTTATAATAGTGGTCTTATACTATATTTGTCCTTTTGCAACTGACTCATTTTGCTCAGCATAATGCCTTCCAGATTCCTCCATGTTATGAAATGTTTCAGAGATTCGTCACTGTTCTTTATCGCTGCGTAGTATTCCATTGTGTGAATATACCACAATTTATTTACCCATTCGTCCGTTGACGGACATCTTGGTTGCTTCCAGCTTTTTGCTATTGTAAACAGAGCTGCAATAAACATGGGTGTGCATATATCTGTTTGTGTGAAGGCTCTTGTATCTCTAGGGTATATTCCGAGGAGTGGGATTTCTGGGTTGTATGGTAGTTCTATTTCTAACTGTTTAAGATAACGCCAGATGGATTTCCAAAGTGGTTGTACCATTTTACAATCCCACCAGCAGTGTATGAGAGTTCCAATCTCTCCGCAGCCTCTCCAACATTTATTATTTTGTGTTATTTGAATTAATGCCAGTCTGGTTGGTGTGAGATGGAATCTCATCGTAGTTTTAATTTGCATTTCTCTAATGGCTAATGATCGAGAGCATTTTCTCATGTATCTGTTGGCTGCCTGAATATCTTCCTTAGTGAAATGTGTGTTCATATCCTTTGCCCACTTCTTGATTGGGTTGTTTGTCTTTTTGTGGTTGAGTTTTGACAGAATCATGTAGATTTTAGAGATCAGGCGCTGGTCTGAGATGTCATAGCTGAATATTCTTTCCCAGTCTGTAGGTGGTCTTTTTACTCTTTTGGTGAAGTCTTTAGATGAGCATAGGTGTTTGATTTTCAGGAGCTCCCAGTTATCTGGTTTCTCTTCATCATTTTTGGTAATGTTTTGTATTCTGTTTATGCCCTGTATTAGGGCTCCAAGGGTTGTCCCTATTTTTTCTTCCATGATCTTTATCGTTTTAGTCTTTATGTTTGGGTCTTTGATCCACTTGGAGTTAGTTTTTGTGCATGGTGTGAGGTATGGGTCCTGTTTCATTCTTTTGCAGATGGATATCCAGGTATGCCAGCACCATTTGTTAAAAAGACTATTATTTCCCCAATTGACTGACACTGGTCCTTTGTCAAATATCAGCTGCTCATACGTGGATGGATTTATATCTGGATTCTCAATTCTGTTCCATTGGTCTATGTGCCTGTTGTTGTACCAGTACCAGGCTGTTTTGACTACTGTAGCTATATAATAGGTTCTGAAATCAGGTAGGGTGAGGCCTCCCACTTTCTTCTTCTTTTTCAGTAATGTTTTGCTTATCCGGGGGTTCTTTCCTTTCCATATGAAATTAGTGATTTGTTTCTCTATCCCCTTAAAGTATGACATTGGTATTTGGATTGGAAGTGCGTTATATGTATAGATGGCTTTTGGTAGAATAGACATTTTTACTATGTTAAGTCTTCCTATCCATGAGCAGGGTATGTTTTTCCACTTAAGTATGTCCTTTTGAATTTCTTGTAGCAGAGTTTTATAGTTTTCTTTGTATAGGTCTTTTACATCCTTGGTAAGATTTATTCCTAAGTATTTTATCTTCATGGGGGCTACTGTGAATGGTATTGATTTGGTTATTTCCTCTTCGGTGTTCTTTTTGTTGATGTAGAGGAATCCAAGTGATTTTTGGTATGTTTATTTTATATCCTGAGACTCTGCCAAACTCTTCTATTAGTTTCAGTAGTTTTCTGGAGGATTCCTTAGGGTTTTCCATGTATACGATCATGTCATCTGCAAATAGTGATAGCTTTACTTCCTCCTTACCAATCTGGATACCCTTTATTTCTTTGTCTAGCCTAATTGCCCTGGCTACGACTTCAAGTACGATGTTGAATAAGAGCGGTGATAAAGGGCATCCTTGTCTGGTTCCCGTTCTCAAGGGAAATGCTTTCAGGTTCTCTCCATTTAGAGTGATATTGGCCATTGGCTTTGCATAGATGCCCTTTATTATGTTGCGGAATTTTCCTTCACTACCTATTTTGGTAAGAGTTTTTATCATAAATGGGTGTTGAACTTTGTCAAATGCCTTTTCTGCATCTATTGATAAGATCATGTGGTTTTTATCTTTTGTTTTATTTATGTGATGGATTACATTAATGGTTTTTCTGATATTAAACCAGCCTTGCATACCTGGTATAAATCCCACTTGATCAGGGTGAATTATTTTTTTGATGTGTTGTTGGATTCTATTGGCTAGAATTTTTTTGAGGATTTTTGCATCTATGTTCATGAGGGATATAGGTCTAAAATTTTCTTTTTTTGTAATGTCTTTACCTGGTTTTGGTATCAGGGAGATGGTGGCTTCATAGAATGAGTTGGGTAGTATTCCGTCTTTTACTATGCTTTGAAATACCTTCAGTAGTAGTGGTGTTAGGTCTTCTCTAAAGGTTTGGTAGAACTCTGCAGTGAAGCCGTCTGGGCCAGGACTTTTTTTTGTTGGAAGTTTTTTGATTACCGTTTCAATCTCTTTTTTTTTTTTTTTTTTAATTTTTATTAAGCTTCAAGTGAACATTTACCATTCCAATCAGTCTGTCACATGTAGGTTTACATACATCTTACTCCCTTCTCCCACTTGCTCTCCCCCTATTGAGTCAGCCCTTACAGTCTCTCGTTTCGTGCCAATTTTGCCATCTTCCCTCTCTCTCTCTCTTCCCATCCCCCCTCCAGTCAAGAGTTGCCAACACACTCTCCCGTGTCCACCTGATTTAATTAGCTCACTCTTCATCAGCATCTCTCTCCCCCCCACTGACCAGTCCTTTTCATGCCTGATGATTTGTCTTCGTGGATGGTTCCTGTCCTGTGCCATCAGAAGTTCTGGGGAGCATTGTGTCTGGGATTCCTCTAGTCGCAATCATACCATTAGGTGTGGTCTTTTAATGAGAATTTGGGGTCTGTATCCCATTGGTCTCCTGCTCCCTCAGGAGTTGTCTGTTGTGCTCCCTGACAGGACAGACATCGATTGTGGCTGGGCACCAACTAGTTCTTCTGGTCTCAGGATAATATAGGTCTCTGGTTCATGTGGCCCTTTCTGTCTCTTGGGTTCTTAGTTGTCTTGTGACCTTGGTGTTCTTCCTTTGCCTTTGCTCCAGGTGGGTTGAGACCAATTAATGTATTTTGGATGGCCGCTTGTTGGCATTTAGGTCCCCAGGCGCCACAATTCAAAGTGGGATGCAGAGTGTTTTCATAATAGAATTGTTTTGCCCGTTGACTTCGAAGTCCCCTCAAACCAAGTTCCCCAGACCCCAGCCCCTGCTCCGCTGACCTTTGAAGCTTTCATTTTATCCCGGAAACCTCTTTACTTTTAATCCAGTCCAATTAGGCTGACCTTCCTTGTTTTGAGTGTTGTCTTTCCCTTCACCCAAAGCAGTTCTTATCTACAGATTGATCAATAAAAACCCTCTCCCTCCCTCCCTCCCTCCCTCCCCCCTTTGTAACCACATGAGTATGTGTTATTCACCGTTTTTTTCTATTTCTCAAGATCTTATAATAGTGGTCTTATACTATATTTGTCCTTTTGCAACTGACTCATTTTGCTCAGCATAATGCCTTCCAGATTCCTCCATGTTATGAAATGTTTCAGAGATTCGTCACTGTTCTTCATCGCTGCGTAGTATTCCATTGTGTGAATATACCACAATTTATTTACCCATTCGTCCGTTGACGGACATCTTGGTTGCTTCCAGCTTTTTGCTATTGTAAACAGAGCTGCAATAAACATGGGTGTGCATATATCTGTTTGTGTGAAGGCTCTTGTATCTCTAGGGTATATTCCGAGGAGTGGGATTTCTGGGTTGTATGGTAGTTCTATTTCTAACTGTTTAAGATAACGCCAGATGGATTTCCAAAGTGGTTGTACCATTTTACAATCCCACCAGCAGTGTATGAGAGTTCCAATCTCTCCGCAGCCTCTCCAACATTTATTATTTTGTGTTATTTGAATTAATGCCAGTCTGGTTGGTGTGAGATGGAATCTCATCGTAGTTTTAATTTGCATTTCTCTAATGGCTAATGATCGAGAGCATTTTCTCATGTATCTGTTGGCTGCCTGAATATCTTCCTTAGTGAAATGTGTGTTCATATCCTTTGCCCACTTCTTGATTGGGTTGTTTGTCTTTTTGTGGTTGAGTTTTGACAGAATCATGTAGATTTTAGAGATCAGGCGCTGGTCTGAGATGTCATAGCTGAATATTCTTTCCCAGTCTGTAGGTGGTCTTTTTACTCTTTTGGTGAAGTCTTTAGATGAGCATAGGTGTTTGATTTCAGGAGCTCCCAGTTATCTGGTTTCTCTTCATCATTTTTGGTAATGTTTTGTATTCTGTTTATGCCCTGTATTAGGGCTCCTAGGGTTGTCCCTATTTTTTCTTCCATGATCTTTATCGTTTTAGTCTTTATGTTTAGGTCTTTGATCCACTTGGAGTTAGTTTTTGTGCATGGTGTGAGGTATGGGTCCTGTTTCATTCTTTTGCAGATGGATATCCAGGTATGCCAGCACCATTTGTTAAAAAGACTATTATTTCCCCAATTGACTGACACTGGTCCTTTGTCAAATATCAGCTGCTTATACGTGGATGGATTTATATCTGGATTCTCAGTTCTGTTCCATTGGTCTATGTGCCTGTTGTTGTACCAGTACCAGGCTGTTTTGACTACTGTAGCTATATAATAGGTTCTGAAATCAGGTAGGGTGAGGCCTCCCACTTTCTTCTTCTTTTTCAGTAATGTTTTGCTTATCCGGGGGTTCTTTCCTTTCCATATGAAATTAGTGATTTGTTTCTCTATCCCCTTAAAGTATGACATTGGTATTTGGATTGGAAGTGCGTTATATGTATAGATGGCTTTTGGTAGAATAGACATTTTTACTATGTTAAGTCTTCCTATCCATGAGCAGGGTATGTTTTTCCACTTAAGCATGTCCTTTTGAATTTCTTGTAGCAGAGTTTTATAGTTTTCTTTGTATAGGTCTTTTACATCCTTGGTAAGATTTATTCCTAAGTATTTTATCTTCATGGGGGCTACTGTGAATGGTATTGATTTGGTTATTTCCTCTTCGGTGTTCTTTTTGTTGATGTAGAGGAATCCAAGTGATTTTTGGTATGTTTATTTTATATCCTGAGACTCTGCCAAACTCTTCTATTAGTTTCAGTAGTTTTCTGGAGGATTCCTTAGGGTTTTCCATGTATACGATCATGTCATCTGCAAATAGTGATAGCTTTACTTCCTCCTTACCAATCTGGATACCCTTTATTTCTTTGTCTAGCCTAATTGCCCTGGCTACGACTTCAAGTACGATGTTGAATAAGAGCGGTGATAAAGGGCATCCTTGTCTGGTTCCCGTTCTCAAGGGAAATGCTTTCAGGTTCTCTCCATTTAGAGTGATATTGGCCGTTGGCTTTGCATAGATGCCCTTTATTATGTTGCGGAATTTTCCTTCACTACTTATTTTGGTAAGAGTTTTTATCATAAATGGGTGTTGAACTTTGTCAAATGCCTTTTCTGCATCTATTGATAAGATCATGTGGTTTTTATCTTTTGTTTTATTTATGTGATGGATTACATTAATGGTTTTTCTGATATTAAACCAGCCTTGCATACCTGGTATAAATCCCACTTGATCAGGGTGAATTATTTTTTTGATGTGTTGTTGGATTCTATTGGCTAGAATTTTTTTGAGGATTTTTGCATCTATGTTCATGAGGGATATAGGTCTAAAATTTTCTTTTTTTGTAATGTCTTTACCTGGTTTTGGTATCAGGGAGATGGTGGCTTCATAGAATGAGTTGGGTAGTATTCCGTCTTTTACTATGCTTTGAAATACCTTCAGTAGTAGTGGTGTTAGGTCTTCTCTAAAGGTTTGGTAGAACTCTGCAGTGAAGCCGTCTGGGCCAGGACTTTTTTTTGTTGGAAGTTTTTTGATTACCGTTTCAATCTCTTTTTTTTTTTTTTTTAAATTTTTATTAAGCTTCAAGTGAACATTTACCATTCCAATCAGTCTGTCACATGTAGGTTTACATACATCTTACTCCCTTCTCCCACTTGCTCTCCCCCTATTGAGTCAGCCCTTACAGTCTCTCGTTTCGTGCCAATTTTGCCATCTTCCCTCTCTCTCTCTCTTCCCATCCCCCCTCCAGTCAAGAGTTGCCAACACACTCTCCCGTGTCCACCTGATTTAATTAGCTCACTCTTCATCAGCATCTCTCTCCCCCCCACTGACCAGTCCTTTTCATGCCTGATGATTTGTCTTCGTGGATGGTTCCTGTCCTGTGTCATCAGAAGTTCTGGGGAGCATTGTGTCTGGGATTCCTCTAGTCGCAATCATACCATTAGGTGTGGTCTTTTAATGAGAATTTGGGGTCTGTATCCCATTGGTCTCCTGCTCCCTCAGGAGTTGTCTGTTGTGCTCCCTGACAGGACAGACATCGATTGTGGCTGGGCACCAACTAGTTCTTCTGGTCTCAGGATAATATAGGTCTCTGGTTCATGTGGCCCTTTCTGTCTCTTGGGTTCTTAGTTGTCTTGTGACCTTGGTGTTCTTCCTTTGCCTTTGCTCCAGGTGGGTTGAGACCAATTAATGTATTTTGGATGGCCGCTTGTTGGCATTTAGGTCCCCAGGCGCCACAATTCAAAGTGGGATGCAGAGTGTTTTCATAATAGAATTGTTTTGCCCGTTGACTTCGAAGTCCCCTCAAACCAAGTTCCCCAGACCCCAGCCCCTGCTCCGCTGACCTTTGAAGCTTTCATTTTATCCCGGAAACCTCTTTACTTTTAATCCAGTCCAATTAGGCTGACCTTCCTTGTTTTGAGTGTTGTCTTTCCCTTCACCCAAAGCAGTTCTTATCTACAGATTGATCAATAAAAACCCTCTCCCTCCCTCCCTCCCTCCCTCCCCCCTTTGTAACCACATGAGTATGTGTTATTCACCGTTTTTTTCTATTTCTCAAGATCTTATAATAGTGGTCTTATACTATATTTGTCCTTTTGCAACTGACTCATTTTGCTCAGCATAATGCCTTCCAGATTCCTCCATGTTATGAAATGTTTCAGAGATTCGTCACTGTTCTTTATCGCTGCGTAGTATTCCATTGTGTGAATATACCACAATTTATTTACCCATTCGTCCGTTGACGGACATCTTGGTTGCTTCCAGCTTTTTGCTATTGTAAACAGAGCTGCAATAAACATGGGTGTGCATATATCTGTTTGTGTGAAGGCTCTTGTATCTCTAGGGTATATTCCGAGGAGTGGGATTTCTGGGTTGTATGGTAGTTCTATTTCTAACTGTTTAAGATAACGCCAGATGGATTTCCAAAGTGGTTGTACCATTTTACAATCCCACCAGCAGTGTATGAGAGTTCCAATCTCTCCGCAGCCTCTCCAACATTTATTATTTTGTGTTATTTGAATTAATGCCAGTCTGGTTGGTGTGAGATGGAATCTCATCGTAGTTTTAATTTGCATTTCTCTAATGGCTAATGATCGAGAGCATTTTCTCATGTATCTGTTGGCTGCCTGAATATCTTCCTTAGTGAAATGTGTGTTCATATCCTTTGCCCACTTCTTGATTGGGTTGTTTGTCTTTTTGTGGTTGAGTTTTGACAGAATCATGTAGATTTTAGAGATCAGGCGCTGGTCTGAGATGTCATAGCTGAATATTCTTTCCCAGTCTGTAGGTGGTCTTTTTACTCTTTTGGTGAAGTCTTTAGATGAGCATAGGTGTTTGATTTTCAGGAGCTCCCAGTTATCTGGTTTCTCTTCATCATTTTTGGTAATGTTTTGTATTCTGTTTATGCCCTGTATTAGGGCTCCTAGGGTTGTCCCTATTTTTTCTTCCATGATCTTTATCGTTTTAGTCTTTATGTTTGGGTCTTTGATCCACTTGGAGTTAGTTTTTGTGCATGGTGTGAGGTATGGGTCCTGTTTCATTCTTTTGCAGATGGATATCCAGGTATGCCAGCACCATTTGTTAAAAAGACTATTATTTCCCCAATTGACTGACACTGGTCCTTTGTCAAATATCAGCTGCTCATACGTGGATGGATTTATATCTGGATTCTCAATTCTGTTCCATTGGTCTATGTGCCTGTTGTTGTACCAGTACCAGGCTGTTTTGACTACTGTAGCTATATAATAGGTTCTGAAATCAGGTAGGGTGAGGCCTCCCACTTTCTTCTTCTTTTTCAGTAATGTTTTGCTTATCCGGGGGTTCTTTCCTTTCCATATGAAATTAGTGATTTGTTTCTCTATCCCCTTAAAGTATGACATTGGTATTTGGATTGGAAGTGCGTTATATGTATAGATGGCTTTTGGTAGAATAGACATTTTTACTATGTTAAGTCTTCCTATCCATGAGCAGGGTATGTTTTTCCACTTAAGTATGTCCTTTTGAATTTCTTGTAGCAGAGTTTTATAGTTTTCTTTGTATAGGTCTTTTACATCCTTGGTAAGATTTATTCCTAAGTATTTTATCTTCATGGGGGCTACTGTGAATGGTATTGATTTGGTTATTTCCTCTTCGGTGTTCTTTTTGTTGATGTAGAGGAATCCAAGTGATTTTTGGTATGTTTATTTTATATCCTGAGACTCTGCCAAACTCTTCTATTAGTTTCAGTAGTTTTCTGGAGGATTCCTTAGGGTTTTCCATGTATACGATCATGTCATCTGCAAATAGTGATAGCTTTACTTCCTCCTTACCAATCTGGATACCCTTTATTTCTTTGTCTAGCCTAATTGCCCTGGCTACGACTTCAAGTACGATGTTGAATAAGAGCGGTGATAAAGGGCATCCTTGTCTGGTTCCCGTTCTCAAGGGAAATGCTTTCAGGTTCTCTCCATTTAGAGTGATATTGGCCATTGGCTTTGCATAGATGCCCTTTATTATGTTGCGGAATTTTCCTTCACTACCTATTTTGGTAAGAGTTTTTATCATAAATGGGTGTTGAACTTTGTCAAATGCCTTTTCTGCATCTATTGATAAGATCATGTGGTTTTTATCTTTTGTTTTATTTATGTGATGGATTACATTAATGGTTTTTCTGATATTAAACCAGCCTTGCATACCTGGTATAAATCCCACTTGATCAGGGTGAATTATTTTTTTGATGTGTTGTTGGATTCTATTGGCTAGAATTTTTTTGAGGATTTTTGCATCTATGTTCATGAGGGATATAGGTCTAAAATTTTCTTTTTTTGTAATGTCTTTACCTGGTTTTGGTATCAGGGAGATGGTGGCTTCATAGAATGAGTTGGGTAGTATTCCGTCTTTTACTATGCTTTGAAATACCTTCAGTAGTAGTGGTGTTAGGTCTTCTCTAAAGGTTTGGTAGAACTCTGCAGTGAAGCCGTCTGGGCCAGGTCTTTTTTTTGTTGGAAGTTTTTTGATTACCGTTTCAATCTCTTTTTTTTTTTTTTTTTTAATTTTTATTAAGCTTCAAGTGAACATTTACCATTCCAATCAGTCTGTCACATGTAGGTTTACATACATCTTACTCCCTTCTCCCACTTGCTCTCCCCCTATTGAGTCAGCCCTTACAGTCTCTCGTTTCGTGCCAATTTTGCCATCTTCCCTCTCTCTCTCTCTTCCCATCCCCCCTCCAGTCAAGAGTTGCCAACACACTCTCCCGTGTCCACCTGATTTAATTAGCTCACTCTTCATCAGCATCTCTCTCCCCCCCACTGACCAGTCCTTTTCATGCCTGATGATTTGTCTTCGTTGATGGTTCCTGTCCTGTGCCATCAGAAGTTCTGGGGAGCATTGTGTCTGGGATTCCTCTAGTCGCAATCATACCATTAGGTGTGGTCTTTTAATGAGAATTTGGGGTCTGTATCCCATTGGTCTCCTGCTCCCTCAGGAGTTGTCTGTTGTGCTCCCTGACAGGACAGACATCGATTGTGGCTGGGCACCAACTAGTTCTTCTGGTCTCAGGATAATATAGGTCTCTGGTTCATGTGGCCCTTTCTGTCTCTTGGGTTCTTAGTTGTCTTGTGACCTTGGTGTTCTTCCTTTGCCTTTGCTCCAGGTGGGTTGAGACCAATTAATGTATTTTGGATGGCCGCTTGTTGGCATTTAGGTCCCCAGGCGCCACAATTCAAAGTGGGATGCAGAGTGTTTTCATAATAGAATTGTTTTGCCCGTTGACTTCGAAGTCCCCTCAAACCAAGTTCCCCAGACCCCAGCCCCTGCTCCGCTGACCTTTGAAGCTTTCATTTTATCCCGGAAACCTCTTTACTTTTAATCCAGTCCAATTAGGCTGACCTTCCTTGTTTTGAGTGTTGTCTTTCCCTTCACCCAAAGCAGTTCTTATCTACAGATTGATCAATAAAAACCCTCTCCCTCCCTCCCTCCCTCCCTCCCCCCTTTGTAACCACATGAGTATGTGTTATTCACCGTTTTTTTCTATTTCTCAAGATCTTATAATAGTGGTCTTATACTATATTTGTCCTTTTGCAACTGACTCATTTTGCTCAGCATAATGCCTTCCAGATTCCTCCATGTTATGAAATGTTTCAGAGATTCGTCACTGTTCTTTATCGCTGCGTAGTATTCCATTGTGTGAATATACCACAATTTATTTACCCATTCGTCCGTTGACGGACATCTTGGTTGCTTCCAGCTTTTTGCTATTGTAAACAGAGCTGCAATAAACATGGGTGTGCATATATCTGTTTGTGTGAAGGCTCTTGTATCTCTAGGGTATATTCCGAGGAGTGGGATTTCTGGGTTGTATGGTAGTTCTATTTCTAACTGTTTAAGATAACGCCAGATGGATTTCCAAAGTGGTTGTACCATTTTACAATCCCACCAGCAGTGTATGAGAGTTCCAATCTCTCCGCAGCCTCTCCAACATTTATTATTTTGTGTTATTTGAATTAATGCCAGTCTGGTTGGTGTGAGATGGAATCTCATCGTAGTTTTAATTTGCATTTCTCTAATGGCTAATGATCGAGAGCATTTTCTCATGTATCTGTTGGCTGCCTGAATATCTTCCTTAGTGAAATGTGTGTTCATATCCTTTGCCCACTTCTTGATTGGGTTGTTTGTCTTTTTGTGGTTGAGTTTTGACAGAATCATGTAGATTTTAGAGATCAGGCGCTGGTCTGAGATGTCATAGCTGAATATTCTTTCCCAGTCTGTAGGTGGTCTTTTTACTCTTTTAGTGAAGTCTTTAGATGAGCATAGGTGTTTGATTTTCAGGAGCTCCCAGTTATCTGGTTTCTTTTCATCATTTTTGGTAATGTTTTGTATTCTGTTTATGCCCTGTATTAGGGCTCCTAGGGTTGTCCCTATTTTTTCTTCCATGATCTTTATCGTTTTAGTCTTTATGTTTAGGTCTTTGATCCACTTGGAGTTAGTTTTTGTGCATGGTGTGAGGTATGGGTCCTGTTTCATTCTTTTGCAGATGGATATCCAGGTATGCCAGCACCATTTGTTAAAAAGACTATTATTTCCCCAATTGACTGACACTGGTCCTTTGTCAAATATCAGCTGCTCATACGTGGATGGATTTATATCTGGGTTCTCAACTCTGTTCCATTGGTCTATGTGCCTGTTGTTGTACCAGTACCAGGCTGTTTTGACTACTGTAGCTGTATAATAGGTTCTGAAATCAGGTAGGGTGAGGCCTCCCACTTTCTTCTTCTTTTTCAGTAATGTTTTGCTTATCCGGGGGTTCTTTCCTTTCCATATGAAATTAGTGATTTGTTTCTCTATCCCCTTAAAGTATGACATTGGTATTTGGATTGGATGTGCGTTATATGTATAGATGGCTTTTGGTAGAATAGACATTTTTACTATGTTAAGTCTTCCTATCCATGAGCAGGGTATGTTTTTCCACTTAAGTATGTCCTTTTGAATTTCTTGTAGCAGAGTTTTATAGTTTTCTTTGTATAGGTCTTTTACATCCTTGGTAAGATTTATTCCTAAGTATTTTATCTTCATGGGGGCTACTGTGAATGGTATTGATTTGGTTATTTCCTCTTCGGTGTTCTTTTTGTTGATGTAGAGGAATCCAAGTGATTTTTGGTATGTTTATTTTATATCCTGAGACTCTGCCAAACTCTTCTATTAGTTTCAGTAGTTTTCTGGAGGATTCCTTAGGGTTTTCCATGTATACGATCATGTCATCTGCAAATAGTGATAGCTTTACTTCCTCCTTACCAATCTGGATACCCTTTATTTCTTTGTCTAGCCTAATTGCCCTGGCTACGACTTCAAGTACGATGTTGAATAAGAGCGGTGATAAAGGGCATCCTTGTCTCGTTCCCGTTCTCAAGGGAAATGCTTTCAGGTTCTCTCCATTTAGAGTGATATTGGCCGTTGGCTTTGCATAGATGCCCTTTATTATGTTGCGGAATTTTCCTTCACTACCTATTTTGGTAAGAGTTTTTATCATAAATGGGTGTTGAACTTTGTCAAATGCCTTTTCTGCATCTATTGATAAGATCATGTGGTTTTTATCTTTTGTTTTATTTATGTGATGGATTACATTAATGGTTTTTCTGATATTAAACCAGCCTTGCATACCTGGTATAAATCCCACTTGATCAGGGTGAATTAGTTTTTTTGAGTGTTGTTGGATTCTATTGGCTAGAATTTTGTTGAGGATTTTTGCATCTATGTTCATGAGGGATATAGGTCTAAAATTTTCTTTTTTTGTAATGTCTTTACCTGGTTTTGGTATCAGGGAGATGGTGGCTTCATAGAATGAGTTGGGTAGTATTCCGTCTTTTACTATGCTTTGAAATACCTTCAGTAGTAGTGGTGTTAGGTCTTCTCTAAAGGTTTGGTAGAACTCTGCAGTGAAGCCGTCTGGGCCAGGACTTTTTTTTGTTGGAAGTTTTTTGATTACCGTTTCAATCTCTTTTTTTTTTTTTTTTAAATTTTTATTAAGCTTCAAGTGAACATTTACCATTCCAATCAGTCTGTCACATGTAGGTTTACATACATCTTACTCCCTTCTCCCACTTGCTCTCCCCCTATTGAGTCAGCCCTTACAGTCTCTCGTTTCGTGCCAATTTTGCCATCTTCCCTCTCTCTCTCTCTTCCCATCCCCCCTCCAGTCAAGAGTTGCCAACACACTCTCCCGTGTCCACCTGATTTAATTAGCTCACTCTTCATCAGCATCTCTCTCCCCCCCACTGACCAGTCCTTTTCATGCCTGATGATTTGTCTTCGTTGATGGTTCCTGTCCTGTGCCATCAGAAGTTCTGGGGAGCATTGTGTCTGGGATTCCTCTAGTCGCAATCATACCATTAGGTGTGGTCTTTTAATGAGAATTTGGGGTCTGTATCCCATTGGTCTCCTGCTCCCTCAGGAGTTGTCTGTTGTGCTCCCTGACAGGACAGACATCGATTGTGGCTGGGCACCAACTAGTTCTTCTGGTCTCAGGATAATATAGGTCTCTGGTTCATGTGGCCCTTTCTGTCTCTTGGGTTCTTAGTTGTCTTGTGACCTTGGTGTTCTTCCTTTGCCTTTGCTCCAGGTGGGTTGAGACCAATTAATGTATTTTGGATGGCCGCTTGTTGGCATTTAGGTCCCCAGGCGCCACAATTCAAAGTGGGATGCAGAGTGTTTTCATAATAGAATTGTTTTGCCCGTTGACTTCGAAGTCCCCTCAAACCAAGTTCCCCAGACCCCAGCCCCTGCTCCGCTGACCTTTGAAGCTTTCATTTTATCCCGGAAACCTCTTTACTTTTAATCCAGTCCAATTAGGCTGACCTTCCTTGTTTTGAGTGTTGTCTTTCCCTTCACCCAAAGCAGTTCTTATCTACAGATTGATCAATAAAAACCCTCTCCCTCCCTCCCTCCCTCCCTCCCCCCTTTGTAACCACATGAGTATGTGTTATTCACCGTTTTTTTCTATTTCTCAAGATCTTATAATAGTGGTCTTATACTATATTTGTCCTTTTGCAACTGACTCATTTTGCTCAGCATAATGCCTTCCAGATTCCTCCATGTTATGAAATGTTTCAGAGATTCGTCACTGTTCTTCATCGCTGCGTAGTATTCCATTGTGTGAATATACCACAATTTATTTACCCATTCGTCCGTTGACGGACATCTTGGTTGCTTCCAGCTTTTTGCTATTGTAAACAGAGCTGCAATAAACATGGGTGTGCATATATCTGTTTGTGTGAAGGCTCTTGTATCTCTAGGGTATATTCCGAGGAGTGGGATTTCTGGGTTGTATGGTAGTTCTATTTCTAACTGTTTAAGACAACGCCAGATGGATTTCCAAAGTGGTTGTACCATTTTACAATCCCACCAGCAGTGTATGAGAGTTCCAATCTCTCCGCAGCCTCTCCAACATTTATTATTTTGTGTTATTTGAATTAATGCCAGTCTGGTTGGTGTGAGATGGAATCTCATCGTAGTTTTAATTTGCATTTCTCTAATGGCTAATGATCGAGAGCATTTTCTCATGTATCTGTTGGCTGCCTGAATATCTTCCTTAGTGAAATGTGTGTTCATATCCTTTGCCCACTTCTTGATTGGGTTGTTTGTCTTTTTGTGGTTGAGTTTTGACAGAATCATGTAGATTTTAGAGATCAGGCGCTGGTCTGAGATGTCATAGCTGAATATTCTTTCCCAGTCTGTAGGTGGTCTTTTTACTCTTTTGGTGAAGTCTTTAGATGAGCATAGGTGTTTGATTTTCAGGAGCTCCCAGTTATCTGGTTTCTCTTCATCATTTTTGGTAATGTTTTGTATTCTGTTTATGCCCTGTATTAGGGCTCCTAGGGTTGTCCCTATTTTTTCTTCCATGATCTTTATCGTTTTAGTCTTTATGTTTGGGTCTTTGATCCACTTGGAGTTAGTTTTTGTGCATGGTGTGAGGTATGGGTCCTGTTTCATTCTTTTGCAAATGGATATCCAGGTATGCCAGCACCATTTGTTAAAAAGACTATTATTTCCCCAATTGACTGACACTGGTCCTTTGTCAAATATCAGCTGCTTATACGTGGATGGATTTATATCTGGATTCTCAATTCTGTTCCATTGGTCTATGTGCCTGTTGTTGTACCAGTACCAGGCTGTTTTGACTACTGTAGCTATATAATAGGTTCTGAAATCAGGTAGGGTGAGGCCTCCCACTTTCTTCTTCTTTTTCAGTAATGTTTTGCTTATCCGGGGGTTCTTTCCTTTCCATATGAAATTAGTGATTTGTTTCTCTATCCCCTTAAAGTATGACATTGGTATTTGGATTGGAAGTGCGTTATATGTATAGATGGCTTTTGGTAGAATAGACATTTTTACTATGTTAAGTCTTCCTATCCATGAGCAGGGTATGTTTTTCCACTTAAGCATGTCCTTTTGAATTTCTTGTAGCAGAGTTTTATAGTTTTCTTTGTATAGGTCTTTTACATCCTTGGTAAGATTTATTCCTAAGTATTTTATCTTCATGGGGGCTACTGTGAATGGTATTGATTTGGTTATTTCCTCTTCGGTGTTCTTTTTGTTGATGTAGAGGAATCCAAGTGATTTTTGGTATGTTTATTTTATATCCTGAGACTCTGCCAAACTCTTCTATTAGTTTCAGTAGTTTTCTGGAGGATTCCTTAGGGTTTTCCATGTATACGATCATGTCATCTGCAAATAGTGATAGCTTTACTTCCTCCTTACCAATCTGGATACCCTTTATTTCTTTGTCTAGCCTAATTGCCCTGGCTACGACTTCAAGTACGATGTTGAATAAGAGCGGTGATAAAGGGCATCCTTGTCTGGTTCCCGTTCTCAAGGGAAATGCTTTCAGGTTCTCTCCATTTAGAGTGATATTGGCCGTTGGCTTTGCATAGATGCCCTTTATTATGTTGCGGAATTTTCCTTCACTACCTATTTTGGTAAGAGTTTTTATCATAAATGGGTGTTGAACTTTGTCAAATGCCTTTTCTGCATCTATTGATAAGATCATGTGGTTTTTATCTTTTGTTTTATTTATGTGATGGATTACATTAATGGTTTTTCTGATATTAAACCAGCCTTGCATACCTGGTATAAATCCCACTTGATCAGGGTGAATTATTTTTTTGATGTGTTGTTGGATTCTATTGGCTAGAATTTTGTTGAGGATTTTTGCATCTATGTTCATGAGGGATATAGGTCTAAAATTTTCTTTTTTTGTAATGTCTTTACCTGGTTTTGGTATCAGGGAGATGGTGGCTTCATAGAATGAGTTGGGTAGTATTCCGTCTTTTACTATGCTTTGAAATACCTTCAGTAGTAGTGGTGTTAGGTCTTCTCTAAAGGTTTGGTAGAACTCTGCAGTGAAGCCGTCTGGGCCAGGACTTTTTTTTGTTGGAAGTTTTTTGATTACCGTTTCAATCTCTTTTTTTTTTTTTTTTAAATTTTTATTAAGCTTCAAGTGAACATTTACCATTCCAATCAGTCTGTCACATGTAGGTTTACATACATCTTACTCCCTTCTCCCACTTGCTCTCCCCCTATTGAGTCAGCCCTTACAGTCTCTCGTTTCGTGCCAATTTTGCCATCTTCCCTCTCTCTCTCTCTTCCCATCCCCCCTCCAGTCAAGAGTTGCCAACACACTCTCCCGTGTCCACCTGATTTAATTAGCTCACTCTTCATCAGCATCTCTCTCCCCCCCACTGACCAGTCCTTTTCATGCCTGATGATTTGTCTTCGTTGATGGTTCCTGTCCTGTGCCATCAGAAGTTCTGGGGAGCATTGTGTCTGGGATTCCTCTAGTCGCAATCATACCATTAGGTGTGGTCTTTTAATGAGAATTTGGGGTCTGTATCCCATTGGTCTCCTGCTCCCTCAGGAGTTGTCTGTTGTGCTCCCTGACAGGACAGACATCGATTGTGGCTGGGCACCAACTAGTTCTTCTGGTCTCAGGATAATATAGGTCTCTGGTTCATGTGGCCCTTTCTGTCTCTTGGGTTCTTAGTTGTCTTGTGACCTTGGTGTTCTTCCTTTGCCTTTGCTCCAGGTGGGTTGAGACCAATTAATGTATTTTGGATGGCCGCTTGTTGGCATTTAGGTCCCCAGGCGCCACAATTCAAAGTGGGATGCAGAGTGTTTTCATAATAGAATTGTTTTGCCCGTTGACTTCGAAGTCCCCTCAAACCAAGTTCCCCAGACCCCAGCCCCTGCTCCGCTGACCTTTGAAGCTTTCATTTTATCCCGGAAACCTCTTTACTTTTAATCCAGTCCAATTAGGCTGACCTTCCTTGTTTTGAGTGTTGTCTTTCCCTTCACCCAAAGCAGTTCTTATCTACAGATTGATCAATAAAAACCCTCTCCCTCCCTCCCTCCCTCCCTCCCCCCTTTGTAACC
This sequence comes from Elephas maximus indicus, assembly GCF_024166365.1. NCBI lineage: Eukaryota > Metazoa > Chordata > Mammalia > Proboscidea > Elephantidae > Elephas > Elephas maximus. The sequence continues at coordinate 127,664,812 of NC_064826.1, forward strand.
ACATGAGTATGTGTTATTCACCGTTTTTTTCTATTTCTCAAGATCTTATAATAGTGGTCTTATACTATATTTGTCCTTTTGCAACTGACTCATTTTGCTCAGCATAATGCCTTCCAGATTCCTCCATGTTATGAAATGTTTCAGAGATTCGTCACTGTTCTTCATCGCTGCGTAGTATTCCATTGTGTGAATATACCACAATTTATTTACCCATTCGTCCGTTGACGGACATCTTGGTTGCTTCCAGCTTTTTGCTATTGTAAACAGAGCTGCAATAAACATGGGTGTGCATATATCTGTTTGTGTGAAGGCTCTTGTATCTCTAGGGTATATTCCGAGGAGTGGGATTTCTGGGTTGTATGGTAGTTCTATTTCTAACTGTTTAAGATAACGCCAGATGGATTTCCAAAGTGGTTGTACCATTTTACAATCCCACCAGCAGTGTATGAGAGTTCCAATCTCTCCGCAGCCTCTCCAACATTTATTATTTTGTGTTATTTGAATTAATGCCAGTCTGGTTGGTGTGAGATGGAATCTCATCGTAGTTTTAATTTGCATTTCTCTAATGGCTAATGATCGAGAGCATTTTCTCATGTATCTGTTGGCTGCCTGAATATCTTCCTTAGTGAAATGTGTGTTCATATCCTTTGCCCACTTCTTGATTGGGTTGTTTGTCTTTTTGTGGTTGAGTTTTGACAGAATCATGTAGATTTTAGAGATCAGGCGCTGGTCTGAGATGTCATAGCTGAATATTCTTTCCCAGTCTGTAGGTGGTCTTTTTACTCTTTGGTGAAGTCTTTAGATGAGCATAGGTGTTTGATTTTCAGGAGCTCCCAGTTATCTGGTTTCTCTTCATCATTTTTGGTAATGTTTTGTATTCTGTTTATGCCCTGTATTAGGGCTCCTAGGGTTGTCCCTATTTTTTCTTCCATGATCTTTATCGTTTTATTCTTTATGTTTAGGTCTTTGATCCACTTGGAGTTAGTTTTTGTGCATGGTGTGAGGTATGGGTCCTGTTTCATTCTTTTGCAAATGGATATCCAGGTATGCCAGCACCATTTGTTAAAAAGACTATTATTTCCCCAATTGACTGACACTGGTCCTTTGTCAAATATCAGCTGCTTATATGTGGATGGATTTATATCTGGATTCTCAGTTCTGTTCCATTGGTATATGTGCCTGTTGTTGTACCAGTACCAGGCTGTTTTGACTACTGTAGCTATATAATAGGTTCTGAAATCAGGTAGGGTGAGGCCTCCCACTTTCTTCTTCTTTTTCAGTAATGTTTTGCTTATCCGGGGGTTCTTTCCTTTCCATATGAAATTAGTGATTTGTTTCTCTATCCCCTTAAGGTATGACATTGGTATTTGGATTGGATGTGCGTTATATGTATAAAGGGCTTTTGGTAGAATAGACATTTTTACTATGTTAAGTCTTCCTATCCATGAGCAGGGTATGTTTTTCCACTTAAGTATGTCCTTTTGAATTTCTTGTAGCAGAGTTTTATAGTTTTCTTTGTATAGGTCTTTTACATCCTTGGTAAGATTTATTCCTAAGTATTTTATCTTCTTGGGGGCTACTGTGAATGGTATTGTTTTGGTTATTTCCTCTTCGGTGTTCTTTTTGTTGATGTAGAGGAATCCAAGTGATTTTTGTATGTTTGTTTTATATCCTGAGACTCTGCCAAACTCTTCTATTAGTTTCAGTAGTTTTCTGGAGGATTCCTTAGGGTTTTCCATGTATACGATCATGTCATCTGCAAATAGTGATAGCTTTACTTCCTCCTTACCAATCTGGATACCCTTTATTTCTTTGTCTAGCCTAATTGCCCTGGCTAGGACTTCCAGCATGATGTTGACTAAGAGCGGTGATAAAGGGCATCCTTGTCTCGTTCCCGTTCTCAAGGGAAATGCTTTCAGGTTCTCTCCATTTAGAGTGATATTGGCTGTTGGCTTTGCATAGATGCCCTTTATTATGTTGAGGAATTTTCCTTCACTTCCTACTTAGGTAAGAGTTTTTATCATAAATAGGTGTTGAACTTTGTCAAATGCCTTTTCTGCATCTATTGATAAGATCATGTGGTTTTTATCTTTTGTTTTATTTATGTGATGGATTACATTAATGGTTTTTCTGATATTAAACCAGCCTTGCATACCTGGTATAAATCCCACTTGATCAGGGTGAATTATTTTTTTGATGTGTTGTTGGATTCTATTGGCTAGAATTTTTTTGAGGATTTTTGCATCTATGTTCATGAGGGATATAGGTCTAAAATTTTCTTTTTTTGTAATGTCTTTACCTGGTTTTGGTATCAGGGAGATGGTGGCTTCATAGAATGAGTTGGGTAGTATTCCGTCTTTTTCTATGCTTTGAAATACCTTCAGTAGTAGTGGTGTTAGGTCTTCTCTGAAGGTTTTTTAGAACTCTGCAGTGAAGCCGTCTGGGCCAGGACTTTTTTTTGTTGGAAGTTTTTTGATTACAGTTTCAATCTCTTTTTTTGTTATGGGTCTATTTAGTTGTTCTAGTTCTGAATGTGTTAGTTTAGGTAGGTAGTATTGTTCGAAGAATTAATCCATTTCTTCTAGGTTTTCAAATTTGTTAGAGTACAATTTTATGTAGTAATCTGATATGATTCTTTTGATTTCATTTGGTTCTGTTGTGATGTGGTCCTTCTCGTTTCTTCTTCGGGTTATTTGTTTCCTTTCCTGTTTTTCTTTAGTCAGTCTAGCCAGTGGTTTATCAATTTTGTTAATTTTTTCAAAGAACCAACTTTTGGCTTTGTTAATTCTTTCAATTGTTTTTCTGTTCTCTAATTCATTTAGTTCAGCTCTATTTTTTATTATTTGTTTTCTTCTCGTGCCTGATGGATTCTTTTGTTGCTCACTTTCTATGTGTTCAAGTTGTCGGGACAGTTCTCTGATTTTGGCTCTTCTTTTTGTATGTGTGCATTTATCGAAATTAATTGGCCTCTGAGCACTGCTTTTGCTGTGTCCCAGAGGTTTTGATAGGAAGTATTTTCATTCTCGTTGCTTTCTAAGAATTTCCTTATTCCCTCCTTGATGTCTTCTATAACCCAGTCTTTTTTCAGGAGGGTATTGTTCATTTTCCAAGTATTTGATTTCTTTTTCCTAGTTTTTCTGTTATTGATTTCTAGTTTTATTGCCTTGTGGTCTGAGAAGATGCTTTGTAATATTTCAATGTTTTGGATTCTGCAAAGATTTGTTTTGTGACCTAATATGTGGTCTATTCTAGAGAATGTTCCATGTGCGCTAGAAAAAAAAAGTATATTTTGCAGCAGTTGGGTGGAGAGTTCTGTATAAGTCTATGAGGTCAAGTTGGTTGATTGTTGTAAGTAGGTCTTCCGTGTCTCTATTGAGCTTCTTACTGGATATCCTGTCCTTCTCCGAAAGTGGTGTGTTGAAGTCTCCTACTATAAATGTGGAGGTGTCTATCTCACTTTTCAATTCTGTTAAAATTTGATTTATGTATCTTGCAGCCCTGTCATTGGGTGCGTAAATATTTAATATGGTTATGTCTTCCTGATCAATTGTCCCTTTTATCATTATATAGTGTCCTTCTTTATCCTTTGTGGCGGATGTAAGTCTAAAGTCTATTTTGTCAGAAATTAATATTTCTACTCCTCTTCTTTTTTGCTTATTATTTGCTTGATATATTTTTTTCCATCCTTTGAGTTTTAGTTTGTTTGTGTCTCTAAGTCTAAGGTGTGTCTCTTGTAGGCAGCATATAGATGATCGTGTTTCTTTATCCAGTCTGAGACTGTCTGTCTCTTTATTGGTGCATTTAGTCCGTTTACATTCAGCGTAATTATAGATAAATAAGTGTTTAGTGCTGTCATTTTGATGCCTTTTCATTTGTGTTGTTGGCCATTTCATTTTTCCACATACTTTTTTGTGCTGAGACGTTTTTCTTAGTAGATTGTGAGATCCTCATTTTCATAATGTTTAACTTTGTGTTTATTGAGTCGTTACGTTTTTCTTGGCTTTTTTCTTGAGTTATGGAATTGACATTCCTTTTTGTGGTTACCGTATTATTTACCCCTATTTTTCTAAGTAAAAACCTAACTTGTATCCTTCTATATCGCCTTGTATCACTCTCCATATGGCAGTTCAATGCCTCCTATATTTAGTCCCTCTTTTTGATTATTGTGATCGTTTATCTATTGATTTCCATGATTTCCTGTTATGTGTATTATTTTGTTTATTTATTTTTTAGAATTAATCATAATTTGTTTGTTTTTGTGCTTTCCCTATTTGAGTTGCGCTGATATCAGGACATTCTGTTTTGTGACCTTGTATTGTGCTGGTACCTGATAGTATTGGTCATCAGGCCAAACAATCTCCTTTAGCATTTCTTGCAGTCTTGGTTTAGTTTTTACAAATTCTCTAAACTTGTGTTTATCTGTAAATATCTTAATTTCTCCTTCATATTTCAGAGAGAGTTTTGCTGGATGTATGATCCTTGGTTGGCAGTTTTTCTCCTTCAGTGCTCTGTATACGTCGTCCCATTCACTTCTTGCCTGCATGGTTTCTGCTGAGTAGTCTGAACTTATTGATTCTCCCTTGAAGGAAACCTTTCTTTTCTCCCTGGCTGCTTTTAAAATTTTCTGTTTATCTTTGGTTTTGGCAAGTTTGATGATAATATGTCTTGGTGTTTTTCTTTTTGGATCAATCTTAAATGGGGTTCAATGAGCATCTTGGATAGATATCCTTTCGTCGTTAATGATGTCAGGGAAGTTTTGTGTCAGGAGTTCTTCAACTATTTTCTCTGTGTTTTCTGTCCCCCCTCCCTGTTCTGGGACTCCAGTCACTTGCAAGTTATCCTTCTCGATAGAGTCCCACATGATTCTTAGGGTTTCTTCATTTTTTAAAATTCTTTTTTCTGATTTTTTTTCAGCTATGTTGGTGTTGATTCGCTGGTCGTCCAGAAGTCCCAGTCTACATTCTATTTGCTTGAGTCTGCTCCTCTGACTTTCTATTGCATTGTCAAATTCTGTAATTTTATTGTTAATCTTTTGGATTTCTACATGCTGTCTCTCTATGGATTCTTGCAACTTATTAATTTTTCCACTATGTTCTTGAATAATCTTTTTGAGTTCTTCAACAGTTTTATCAGTGTGTTCCTTGGCTTTTTCTGCATTAATCCTAATTTCATTTGTGATATCTTTAAGCATTCTGTAAATTAGTTTTTTATATTCTGTATCTGATAATTCCAGGATTGTATCTCCATTTGGGAAAGATTTTGATTCTTTTGTTTGGGGGGTTGTAGAAGCTGTCATGGTCTGTTTCTTTATGTGGTTTGATATGGACTGCTGTCTCTGAGCCATCACTGGGAAACTAAATTTTCCAGGTAATCAGCTAAAAAAAATGCAGTCAGATCCCTATCTGAATTCTCCCTCTGGCTCAGGGTATTCGGATGTTAATGGAGCCGCCTCGGGAGGGTGGGGGAGGGATCAGGGAGCTAGGAGTGTAACACCACAGAATATAGAGCTGATCCCCGCGTTCACGCTCCGCCCCTGTCCGCCAGAATCCCGTCAGGACGGCTCCCTTTCTGGGACGCTACTCTCCCCGCTCCGAGACCAGTAACTTCCTCCCGGGGACTTCTCCCTCTGGTGCGCTGCACTGCTCGAGCAAACTGGGTGGGCGTCTCCCGCACAAACGGCTGGGCCCGCCCCCGGGGTTTATTCAGAGGAATATGACTGGACCCCGTGCTCACGCCCTGCCCGCGTGCGCCATAGTCCCAGCGGGACGGCTCCCGGCTGGGACGCTGCTCTCCCCACTCTGAGACCAGTCACTTCCTCCCGGGGACTTCTCCTTCCAGTGTGCCGCGCCGCTTGCGCGAACTGGTGGGCGTCGCCTGCACGACCACGTGGGCCCCCCCCCGGGTCAATTCAGGGGAATATAACTGGTCCCCGTGCTCACACCCCGCCCGGTCTCGCCAATATCCCAGCGGGATGGCTCCCCAGCTGGGACGCTGCTCTCCCCGCTCCAAGACCTGTCACTTCCTCCTGGGGATTTCTCCCTCCGGTGTGCTGCGCCACATGCGCAAACTGGGTGGGCGTCCCCTGCACAAAAGTCTGGGCCCCCCTCGGGGTCTTTTTAGGGAAATATAGCTGATCCCCACGCTCGCGCCACTCCCGCTTCCCGCCAAACTCCCGGCTGGACGGCTCCCCAGCTGGGACGCTGCTCTCCCTGCTCCAAGATCAGTCACTGCCTCCCGGGTGCTTCTCCCACTGGCTGCGCTGCTACGCCGCCCGCGCCAACCAGCTAGACTCCCTCCCGGGATGGGTTCGGGGGGGTAGGGCTGGGCTCCTTGTCTGTGCCGTCTGACCCCCTGGGCTCTACCCCAGCTCGGGCTCTGAAGGTCACCTGCCTGGTACGCTGGCTCCTAGTTCTGAAAACGATCGCTGTCTGCCCGCATTTGTTCTTTCTCCGTCTCTAAGCCTGTGTTTGTTGTTCAGAGTTCGTAGATTGTTATGTATGTGATCGATTCACTTGTTTTTCCGAGTCTTTTTTGCAAGAGGGATCCGCGGTAGTGTCCACCTAGTCCACCATCTTGGCCCCGCCTCTCCCTTTGCCCGTTTTTTAACTGGGTTGTTTGTCTTTCTGTGGTTGAGTTTTCGCAGTATCATGTAGATTTTAGAGATCAGGCACTGGTAGGAGATGTCATAGGTGAAAATTTTTTTCCAGTCTGTAGGTGGTCTTTTTACTCTTTTGGTGAAGTCTTTAGATGAGCATAGGTGTTTGATTTTTATTAGCTACCAGTTATCTGGTTTCTCTTCGTTATTTTTAGTAATGTTTTCTTTCTGTTTATGCCATGTGTTAGGGCTCCTAACATTGTCCCTATTTTTTCTTCCATGATTTTTATCATTTTAGACTTTATGTTTAGGTCTTTGATCCATTTGGAGTTAGTTTTTGTGCATGGTGTGAGGTATGGGTCCTGTTTCATTTTTTTGCAGATGGATATCCAATTATGCCAGCAGCATTTGTTAAAAAAGACTATCTTTTCCCCAATTAACTGACACTGGGCCTTTGTGAAATATCAGCTGCTCAAATGTGGATGGATATATATATGAATTCTCAGTTCTGTTCCATTGTTCTATGTGTCTGTTGTTGTACCAGTACCAGGCTGTTTTAACTACTGTGGTGGTATAATAGGTTCTAAAATCAGGAAGAGTGAGGCCTGCCACTTTGTTCTTCTTTTTCAGTATTGCTTTACTTATCCGGGGCTTCTTTCCCTTCCATATGAAGTTGGTGATTTGTTTCTCCATCTCACTAAAAAACATCATTGGAATTTGGATCGGAATTGTGTTTTATACATAGGTGGCTTTTGGTAGAATAGACATTTTTACAATGTTAAGTCTTCCAACCCATGAGCAAGGTATGTTTCTCCACTTATGTAGGTCCCTTTTGGTTTCTTGTAGTAGTACCTTGTAGTTTTCTTTGTATAGGTCTTTTATGTCTCTGGTTAGATTTATTCCTATGTATTTTATCTTCTTCAGGGCTGCTGTGAATGGTATTGATTTGGTGATTTCCTCTTCGATGTTCTTTTTTTGGTGTAGAGGAATCCAACAGATTTTTTTGTGTTTATCTTGTAACCTGATACTCTGCTGAACTATTCTATTAGTTTCAGTAGATTTTTTGAGGATTCTTTAGGGTTTCTGTGTATAAGATCATGTCATCTGCAAACAGAGATACATTTACTTCTTCCTGACCGATCTGGATGCCCTTTATTTCTTTATTCAGTCTAACTGCTCTGGCTAGGACCTCTAGCACAATGTTGAATAAGAGGGGCGATTAGGGGCATCCTTATATGGTTCCCATTCTTAAGGGGAATGTTTTTAGAGTCTCTCCATTAAGGATGATGTTGGCTGTTGGTTTTGTATATAAAAAAAAAAAATACCCTTTATTATGTTGAAGAATTTTCCTTCTATTCCTATTTTCTGGAGAGTTTTCTCAAGAATGGTTGTTGGACTTTGTCAAATGCCTTTTCCACATCAATTGATAAAATCATGTGGTTCTTGTCTTTTGTTTTATTTATATGGTGGATTACATTAATTGTTTTTCTAATGTTGAACCATCCTTTCATACCTGGTATAAATCCCACTTGGCCATGGTGGATTATTTTTTTGATATGTTGTTGAATTCTATTGGCTAGAATTTTGTTGAGGATTTTTGTGTATATGTTATAGGTCTGTAATTTTCTTTTTTTGTGTTCTATTTAGCTGGTTTTGGTATCAGGGATATGTTGGCGTCATAGAATGAGTTAGGGAGTATTCTGTCCTTTTCTATGCTCTGAAATACCTTTAGTAGTAGTGGTGTTAAGCCTCCTCTGAAAGTTTGGTAGAACTCTGCAGTAAAGCCATCAGGATCAGGGTTTTTATTGGGGGGGAGTTTTTGATTACCTTTTCAATCTCTTTTATTTGTTACGGGTCTATTTAGTTGTTCTACTTCTGTTTGTGTTAGTTTAGGCAGGTAGTGAGTTTCTAGGAATTCATCCATTTCTTCTAGGTTTTGAAATTTGTTAGAGTACAAGTTTTTGTAGTAATCTGATAAGATGCTTTTAATTTCAGCTGGGTCTGTTGTGATATGGCCCATCTCATTTCTTATTCGGGTTATTTGTTTCCTTTCCTGTATTTCTTTAGTCAGTCTGGCCACTGGTTTATCAATTTTGTTGATATTTTCAAAGAACCAGCTTTTGGCCTTGTTAACGCTTTCAGTTGTTTTTCTGTTCTCTAATTCATTTACTTCTGCTCTAATTTTTATTTTTTGTTTTCTTCTGATGACTAACGGTTTCTTTTGTTCCTCTCTTTCTATTTGTTAAAGTTGTAGGGACAGTTCCTTGATTTTGGCCCTTTCTTCTGTTTGGATGTGTGCATTTATTGATATAAATTGACCTCTAAGCACTGCTTTAGCTGTGTCCCAAAGGTTTTGATGGGAAGTGTTTTCAGTCTCATTGCATTCTATGAATTTCTTTATTCCTTCTTTAATGTCTTCTATAACCCAGTCTTTTTTGAGCAGGGTATTGTTCAGTTTCTAAGTATTTGATTTCTTTTCCATGGTTTTTCTGTATTTGATTTCAACTTTTATGGCCTTATGGTCTGAGAAAATGCTTTGTAATATTTCGATGTTTTGGATTCTGCAAAGGCTGCCTTTATGACCTAATATGTGATCTATTCTAGAGAATGTTCCATGTGCACTAGAAAAGAAAGTATACTTTGCAGCTGTTGGGTGGAGTGTTCTGTATAAGTCAATGAGGTCAAGTTGGTTGATTGCGGCAATTAAATCTTCCATGTCTTTGTTGAGCTTCTTTCTGGATGTCCTGTCCTTCACCAAAAGTGGTGTGTTGGAGTCTCCTACTATAATTGTGGAGGTGTCTATCTCACTTTTCAATTCTGTTAGAGTTTGTTTTATGTATCTTGCAGCCCTCTCATTGGGTGCACAAATATTTAATATGGTTATATCTTCCTGGTAAATTGTCTCTTTAATCATTATGTAGTGTCCTTCTTTTTCCTTTGTGGTGGATTTAACTTTCAAGTCTATTTTGTCAGAAATTAATATTGCCACTCCTGCTCTTTTTTGATTATTGTTTGCTTGATATATTTTTTCCATCCTTTGAGTTTTAGTTTGTTTGTGTCTCCAAGTCTAAGGTGTGTCTCTCGTAGGCAGCATATAGACGGATCATGTTTTTTTTTATCCAGTCTTCGACTCTCTGTCTCTTTGTTGGTGCATTTAATCCATTTACTTCAGCGTAATTGTATATAAATGTGAGTTTAGTGCTGTCATTTTGATGCCTTTTTTTGTGTACTGTTGACAATTTCATTTTTCCACTTACTTTTTTTTGCTGAGAAGTTTTTCTTTGTAAATTGTGTGTTCTTGATTTTCATAGTAGTTGAACATATTTTTGCTGAGTTGTTATGTTTACCTTGGTTTTATTTTGAAGTATGAAATTGTTAGACCTCTTTGTGGTTACCCTAATATTTACCTCTATTTTTCTAAGTAAAAACCTAACTTGTCTCGTCCTATATCACCTTGGTTTCCTCTCCACATGGAAGATCTATGTCTCCTGTATTTAGTCCCTCTTTTTTGATTATCGTAATCTTTTACATAATGACATCAATGATTCTGTTTTAAGCATTTTTTTTGATTAATCTTATTTTGTTTTTGTGATTTTGCTATCTGAGTTTATATCAGGATGTTCTGTTTTGTGACCTTGTATTGTGTTGATATCTGATATCATTGATTTTCTGACCAAAGAATTCCCTTTAGTAATTCTCGTAGCTTTGGTTTGTTTTTTGCAAATTCTCTAAACTTGAGTTTATCTGTAAATGTATTAATTTCACCTTCATGTTTGAGAGAGAGTTTTGCTGGATATATGATTATTGGATGGCAGTTTTTCTCCTTCAGAGCTGTATATATGTCATCCCATTGTCTTCTTGACTGCATGGCTTCTGCTGAGTAGTCTGAACTTATTGATTCTCCTTTGTAGGTGACTTTTCGCTTATCCCTGGCTGCTTTTAAATTTTCCTCTTTATCTTTGGTTTTGGCCAATTTGATGATAATATGTCTTGGTGATTTTCTTTTGGGGTCTATCTTGTATGGGGTTTGATGAGCATCTTGGATAGATATCCTTTCATCTTTCATGATGCTAGGGAAGTTTTCTGCCAACAGATCTTCAACTAGTCTCTCTGTATTTTCTGTTACCCCTCCCTATTCTGGAACTCCAATCACACGCAAGTTATTCTTCTTGATAGAGTCCCACAGAATTCTTAGGGTTTCTTTATTTTTTTTTTAATTCTTTTATCTGATTTTTCTTCAACTATATTGGTGTCAATTGCCTTGTTGTCCATCTTTCCCACTCTGCATTCCAATTCCTTGTTTCTGCTCCTCTGACTTCCTATTGAGTTGTCTAATTCTGTAATTTTATTGTTAATCTTTTGGATTTCTGAATGCTGTCTCTCTATGGATTCTTGCAGCTTATTAATCTCTTCACTATGTTCTTGAATAATCTTTTTGATTTCTTCAATTGCTTTATCAGTGTGTTCCTTGGCTTTTTCTGTAGATTGCCTTATTTCATTTCTGAGGTCATCCCTGATGTCTTGAAGCATTCTGTGTATTAGTTTTTTATATTCTACATCTGGCAATTCCAGGATTGTATCTTCATTTGGAAAAGATTTTGATTCTTTGATTTGGGGGTTTGTAGAAGCAATCATGGTCTGCTTCTTTATGTGATTCGATATTGACTGTTGTCTCCGAGCCATTTATAAGTCATTATAATGATTTATTTATTTGCTTACTGAGTCTTATCGTCTTGTTTTGTTTTGTTTCAATACACCCAGATGGGTTACTAGAGTGCATTAACTTAATTGTTGGAGCCTTTGAATCGCTTATGTCCTATTACCAGCTGGTTTAAGCTGTTATCCGTTATATGAACCTATGAGTCCATTCGCTATTCTTGAATAGGGTCAGCTCAGGTGTCCTGATAGTGGGTCATCTTGCATGTGGCGTTATCTCTCCCCTCTATCTTAGAGGAATAGTGGTGATGGTTGTATGCACAGGTTTCTAGCAGTGGCAGGGCGTCACACTCTGAGGAAGGTAGGGTGCTGACAGCCTTCCCCCAAGTGCCAGTGAGGAAGGAGCATTTATATTCTCTAGAGTGCTCTGGTGGATGGGCTCTCCCGCTCTACCTTAGGCACCCAATGCTTGTGCATCTAAAAATTGGTAGGGTCGCTATCTTCTGACTCCTTTAGCAAGTGGTTAGGTGGTGTGGATGGAGCCTCAGCCCTCAGTTCCCTGCTACGGATCAGTGAGGTCTCTGTTTAATAGGTAGTACAGTATCAGTCCTACAAAACTTGCCTTCCCACTGCTCAGCTACAACAATTGCAGTCAGATCTCTAAAAGAATTGCCTTTGCATTAAAACAGCCACCTGGTTCCAAGTAGGGGTGAAAGCCAAAGACTATGGATCTCCTATGCCTCGATGGTGCTGGTTCTCTACTGCTATTCCAGTTTAGAGAAATCAAGAAAGGATTTTTCACCTGATTGTTAATTGCTGCTTTTCCAGGCCACAAGAATGGGTTAGAAAAAAGCCCTGCAGTCTCTGGCCCCGGGAATTCCAATGTTAATGAAGCCAGCTGGGGCAGGGAGGGGAGGGATCAGATAGGAGAGAGTAAAATAGAGAAACTCACTTATCTTGTTTGGCAGGACTGTTTTTATCTGAGATTCTGGAGGAGTGTGTAGCCTGTGTGCCCTGGCTGGGTCCCTGCGGAGATTGCCAGGGGGTTAGCGCTGCGTCCCTGCTTGCCTTGTCTCAGGAAACCAGGATCATCTCCACAGCTCTGGCCCCAAGGGTCCACAAGGGTTCAGGCCCAGGGCACGGCTTGCCAGGCTCTGGAACTGGTCACTTCTTCAGCATGTGGTTTCTCATTCCCCTAAGGGCTCAGGGCTGGGGTGTGGCACGCTGGGCTCCGGAACTGGTCAGTGCCCCAGTGCACAGATTCTCACTTCTCTGAGGGCTCAGGGCTGGGGCGTGGCTCACCGGTCTCCGGGAGTGCTGGCTGCTTCACCGCACGGATCCTCACTCCCCTGAGGGCTCAGGGTTGGGGGACAGCACGCCGGTCTCCTGGACTGCTTGCTGCTTCACCGGACAGATTCTCATCTCACTTCCCTGTCACTCAGGTCAATTCCCTAGTTCTGAGTTTGATGGTCAGGGTTCGTAGATTGCCATATATGTAATCGATTCACTTGTTTTCCGAGTCTTTGTTGCAAGAGGGGTCAGCAGGATCTTCTGCCTAGTCAGCCATCTTGGTCCCACCTCCACATGGCTTTTTTATTGTCTGTCTTTCTGTCTGGGATCTGGGCTCTTCCTATAGGAATCCGCAAGAACTCATTTGTGAAGGCTTGGAGATGTGTTGAGAAGTTCTCAGTGGCTCTGTTTGTTACCAGAAGCTAAATCAGAGAACAGGTACTGTTATCAAAATAACAAACAGAAAGCTCTCTGATTCTATTTGACAGCTGCTGAGTGGTTGCTGCTGGTGGCTGTTGGGCTGTGGTTGCACCATTTCTCCCAAGTTTCATGGCACTGTCTTCTTCTTGAGGGTACTATGGAGAGGCTGATTGCTTTGCCAAGTACAGGCATGAACATTTCTACACACAAAATATCATCTTACAGTTTGTAAAGTAGAAGTTCATGAAGCATTTTTTGACAAAGACTAGATGATTGAATTAAACTCAGTTTTTTGATGAAATTAAACTGGCTCTTTTTACATGCCTGCCCAGGATTATTTATTTGCTCAGTTGCTCTCAGCAGGGTTACTTTTCTCAGGTGCCTCCTAACTGGGTCCTGGATTGCTAGCAGCCATCGGAACTGAAAGAATGCTTCTCTTTGGGGGTAAAGCAGAATGAAAAACAAAACAAAAAACTCTAAAGAAGGGAATATTGATAAAGGTGTCTTTTTGTGTAAAGTGGGCCAAGAAATATTTCTTTGTGACAAGGATGGAATTAAAATTGTTTTGAAAAGTTCTTGGAGCTGGCCTCATCTAAAGTTTCCCAGACAATTTAAAAAGGCTTTGTTTTAACAAGCCATTTTTGGGAAATGAGGTATTGGTCCTGAATGGTTATCACAAATCTCTGAGACATCTAGTTAGAGCTGCTTACCATCAACCAATGATGTTATTATGATGCCTTCTGAAGGATATGTGACTGTGATTGAAAACACCTGTAATTAGCCTTTGAAATAAATCACTGTGAGCCTCTGTACCCAATTTTCCTATAGAAACCCACTCCCCACCTCCTAACCCACGCTTCTTGTGACCTCAACCAAAGACTAACCAATCAAATGATTGTATGATAATTTATTTGTCCCTTGGACTGTATCTGTGCCTGTTAGGAGCTCTCTTGCTGGAACCATAAGTTTTCCACTTGTATGCACTTGGTGCTTCTCTGCATTCAAGTGTAACTTTTTTTTTATTTTTACTGAATAAATTCTCCTAAGCTTATTTCAAGGACTGGATAATTTTGTCCTCTACAACAAGGAGAACCTTTCAGTTGTGAGTACCACAATATGTGAAGACATGTGGGTATCCTAATGTGAAAAGTTCAATCCAGGTATGCTGAGTGCCGTGGGGATAGGGCACATGGTGTTCAGAGAGAACAAGAGAAGGTAGTGGAGCTGATAGACTGAGTCAGGACAGGTGTGTTTATTGATTGCTTGCAAAGAAGCTTGTCAGCCATCTGCTCTCCAAACCAGCTGACATGTAGAGACCCCTGAAGAGTAGAAGTGAAAAATTAGCCCATACCCAAATAGGCTGCTTGGCTTTGAAACAGAAATATGCACGAGCCAGCTTTAGGGTGGAGGAGTAGGCTGTTAAAGGGAATCATCAATTCCTCAATCTGAAAAGCCAAATCTGGATTTATTCCAGCTTCTAGCTGCAGAAATAAGAAGCTCATTGAAAAAATGCAGGAACTCTCTAAATAATGAAAAATGGAGGGTTATATTGGATGATGGGAGGGTGAAGTTTTGATTCAATATAATAAAAACAGGGTTCTGATATACTTTAATCAGGAAAGCTGATTGGGTGAATTTTGACAGCGTGTTCAAATGGGCTTGAGAAAGTGGGAATTCAGTATCTGGATCTGGAGGTTCTCATGTACAGGTGGATCATCTCCTTCAAGACAGAATGGCATTTATAGCTTAATTAATTTATTTTTTTTCAAAGCTAATTAAATAGCAACAATGGTGCTGAAGAGCAAACAATGGTGTTGAAGAGCAAAGATGTCACCTTAAAGACTAAGGTGTGCCTGTCTCAAACCATGGTATTTTCAATCGCATCATATGCATGTGAAAGCTGGACAATGAATAAGGAAGATCAAAGAAGAACTGACGCCTTTGAATTGTGGTGTTGGCAAAGAATATTGAATATACCACATACTGTCAAAAGAACAAACAAATCTGTCTTAGAAGAAGTACAACCAGAATGCTCCTTAGAAGCAACAATGGCAAGGCTGCGTCTTAACATACTTTGGACATGTTATCAGGAGGGATCAGTCTCTGGAGAAGGACATCATGCTTGGCAAAGTACAGGGTCAGTGGAAAAGAGGAAAACCCTCAACGAGATAGATTGACACGGTGGCTGCAACAATGAGCTCAAGTATAACTATTGTAAAGATGGCACAGGACCGGGCAGTGTTTCGTTGTGTTGTGCATAGGGTCACTATGAGTCGGAACTGACTCGATGGCACCTAACAACAACAACAGTGGTGCCTACATATTCATGTGCCTTCTAGTTAACCATGGCCAAATATTTTTTGGAGTCCCTGGTGGTGTATATGGTTAAGCACTCAGCTGCTAACCAAAAGGTTATTGGTTTGAGTCTACCCAGAGGTGCCTCAGAAGGGAGGCCTGGTGATCTGCTTCCAAAAATTCAGCCACTGAAATCCCTATAGTCACAGTCCTTCTCTGACACACATGAAGTCTCCAAGTGTCAGAATCAACTCAAGAGCAACTGTTTGTTAATTTTCTTTTTTTAATCTTGTTTTAAGAGGTGAAAAGATGAGATTTATCTTTAAAAAATCTTAAATTGAACCTACCCAAAAAACCCAGTGCCATGAACCTAGCCTTAATAAATCTGTTTTTGTCAACTGTGTGTAGTCTTAGAAAAACTGAAAAAGGCTTTTGAAAGGTCCAGTGATTCTTCATTGGGGAGCCTGGGGGTGACTGGAAATATGTAAGGGTATCCTACTAATTTACTTGTGTTTCGTTGTTACAGTGACTGATTTGCTATTGATATTTAGTGAGCAGCATCCAGGGACACAAGCATCTTATACATTTGGGATGTTGTACACAATTAATTTTCCCACCCCAAATGTCAAATTGACCAACTGAGAAATACTGGAGATATAGGAAAACTTCAGAGGCCAAAAAAAGTACCTGAAATGCCTCTCTTGATCAGCTCAGAATATGAAGATTATGGCCCAATGACCAGGACAGGAAATTCTTGAGTACAGAAAGTAAAATATTCTTATCAGGGGTTTTAGGAGCCTGGGTTTAAGAAAAGGAAGGGGACATCTAATGAACATCCACTGTACCCCAGAGCACAATGTACAGTTCCATTTGTTCAACAACCTAATGAGCAAGGATACAGGGGAGGTAACCCTGTTTTACACACAAGAAAGCTTCAACTCATAGGAGAATAATTTACCCAAGGGTAAAAGCTAATAAATGGCATATCCTAGGGGAATGAGACAGTGAGACCCAGAGGCAGGCTTCTAGGGACACCCTGACGCCATTTCAACAAGAGCAGTCCCACTTAACATACTACATTTCTAAGTGAGTTTCTTTTGAAGAAGTAAAAAGGGGCCCCCAAGGGACGAACTTTTCATAAACCATGTTTTCTTGACTATGTGAGCTAGCTTTAAAGTAGAGTTGTTCTTCTTCCATGGGAAATGCTATAAAAGCATTTAAACAACTTATATCCCCACCAGGAGACCTCGTTACTGTGAAATTATTCTTTGTGATTCTGTTTGCCTGTTAAACCAAGATCTTTTTACTCTCTTTTTTTGTTAGTTTATTCATGTTGGTCTACACTGAATAGTAAGAACATGGTGTAGTTTTTATGTCTATCCTATAAACATAGTTACTGAAGAATTGGAAATGATTAGCCTCAGAGCCATCTGAAAATGTACTGTTAAATAGTAAAAACTAATTCTGAAAGCTGGAAACTCTTATGAACAGCCCATTACTGTAATTGGCTTTTGTGCAACAAATGGATTATGTTCCTCAGGGCTTTGTAGAGAAATGAAATAAATTGAATATAAACTAGATTACCATCCCTTAAAGTACTTTTAAGTACTTTACATAGTCTAGTACTTAAGAGATATTTGCCAACATCATGGCCTCCTCCACATGTCTCATACATTTGTTGTTGTTCTTATTGGAATCTAGTGAACAAATCACTGGGTAAACATCAGAGAGCTCTGACTTAAATATCCACATTATTACAAATTCAATTTTATACTAAATATCACATTACATTTGCTTCTTTAGCAGAATGAATGTAGGTCATTACTTGGTGTTAATATAACATTTCTAATGACTATGATATTGCAGTTTTAATGCATTCTAATCTATCTTCACTGTGTACCTGTTAAGTATATTAGTTTTCATATGTATTTTCCCTTTCATGGCAAATCCTATTTAATTTCCATACAATTCCATGATTGCATTGTATCATCATAGATATTTAAAAATATTGATAAAGGCTTAATAAATTTCCACCTATCATTTGTTTAAACATGGGGGATGAATGTGGTATCTTTTTTGGTTGGTCAGAAAAGCCTAGAAGGAAGTCAAGCCTTATATGCGGGCTAGTGTGACTAGGGAAACCCTGGTGGCATAGTGGTTAAGTGCTACGGCTGCTACCCAAGAGGTCAGCAGTATGAATCCATGAGGCGCTCCTTGGAAACTCTATCGGGCAGTTCTACTCTGTCCTATAGGGCTGCTGTGAGTCGGAATTGACTCAATGGCACTGGGTTTTGGGTTTTTGGAGCGTGACTAGGGTTAGTCTTAAAGAGTCTAATATTTGAGATTCTATAAATGGTTTGGGTTTTACTGGGATAAATGGTCATATACTTATTCCATTTTACTTCTTATGCTCATGATTTCTCAGAATCTTCAGCTTCAAATTTGGTTCAACATAATGCATTTATGAGTGTAGTTAAGTATGTATGTGGTCCAAAGGAAGTCAATAATTGTGTAATAATTAGGTTGCTATAGGAAGATTTTTAAATTCTAGGCCCAGTTCTAGGATTGCGTACATATTTTCCTCAGAGCAAGAGTTACTAACAAAACACACACACACACCAAAACAAACCACAAACACAAAAGGAAGCAAAAGAGATAAGCCCCAGAAAAACACATCATCCAAGAGATTTTCTAATTATTTGTAGTATTCCAAATTGAGTGTGTGCCTTGGTATCCCAGCAGTTCTCTCCTGGCTTAAATCACAACTGCAGTGAACAGCTTATCTAAGTACTTGCCACCTTCTTCCCTTAACACCCACACACAACACAGGTATTCTTCCTGACATGTACAGCTTTGCATTTACCCCATATAACCAGAAAAATATGTAAGTGGAATTGTACTGCACACTGTCTACTGCAATTCGTTCTTTTCTTTTAATGAAGTTTTTTTTTTTTTTTAAATGTAGGTCAATACAGGTAGGTCTTTTGTATCCTTTTGTGTTGCCGTATCATATCCCAGTAGAATGGATATAATGTAGTTTATGGAGCTAGACCATTTTTGGTAAATATTTGGGTGGTTTTCAATTGTTCACAATTAAAAACAATCAGATGACACATTGCACTGGGCAAATCTGCTGCAAAAGACCTCTTTAAGTGTTAAAAAACAAAGATGTTACATTGAGGACTAAGGTGTGCCTGACTCAAGCCATAGTGTTTTCGATTGCCTCACATGCATGTGAAAGCTGGACAATGAATAAGGAAAACCTAAGAAGAATTGACACCTTCCAGTTATAGTATTGCGGAAGAATGCTGAACATCTGTCAACACCTGTCTTGGAAGAAGTAGAGCCAGAATGCTCCTTACAAGCAAGGATAGTGAAACTTCTGTCACTTTCTTTGGACGTATTATCACGAGGGACCAGTGAAAAAAAAGGAAGACCCTCAACGAGATGCATTGACACAGTGGCTGCAACAATGGGCCCAAGCATAACAATGATCATGAGGATGGCGCAGGACGGGCAGTGTTTTGCTCTGTTGCACATAGAGTCACTATGAGTTGGAACCGACTCAATGGCACCTAACAACAACAACAATAATCCCATGATAGACATACTAGGAAATATATCTTTGTGCTCATGTAAAAATTAATATTCCAGGGTATATTCTTGGAAGTGTATCTGAGTTTTACCATTAAAACTGTGGTTTGTGGACTAGCAACACTGGCATCCCCTTGGAGGTTTTTGGAAATAAAATAGCCCCATGTCCAACTCCAGACTGCTGTTTGGGCATCTGCATTTTATGAGACTCTGCTTTTTGGTGAATCATAGGCATAGTAAAAGTGGAGTAGCATTTGTCCTAGATAATCATATGTGTATCTTAAATATCAATAAATATTTCTGACATGAATATTATCAATGGCTGTTTAATTTTTGCTGGACTTTTATTGCGTCATTTTAATTTGTGTTTATTTGACTGCTAGTATGGGTGAGCTACTTTTCTTATGTTTATTAACTATTTGTTTTAAGTTTTATTTTATTTATTTATTTTTATTTTATTTTATTTATTTGATTAACTAAGTTTGAATTCTTATAATTTTCCCTACCGATTTGTTTATCTTTTTCTTTATCATTTATAAATTCTGGACCCTTTGTTTAACATAATGCACATACTTTCTCCAAGCTACTTGCTTAATTTTAATTTCAGATCCATCTTTTATCCTAGAAAATTTTAGAAGTTTAGCACAATTAACTTTTAAGTCTTTACTTTCTTGGCTTCTGGGTTTTGTTTCTCAATTCAGAAGGCCCTTCCTAATCCAATAAATGTATGTTTGATGTTTTACACACAAGTTTTTTAATATTTCTGAAATTTAGATTTTTATTTTGCAAATGAGTATCAACGTTTTTTCCAAATTCTTGCCTAATTTTCCTCAGCCCATTTTTTTTTTTTAATTTATTGAAAACCAGGTTCATTCCTCATTGAAAAGCTTCCTCTATCACATAGGGATCCCCATTTATAAAGGGTCTACTTCTGCACTCTGCATTCTGTTCCTTTAATCTATTGCTATTTCTGTTTTTATTCACATAGTGGTATAGCTAGTTTTGGACATCCTGGTGGAGTAGTGGTTAATAGCTAGGCTGCTAACCAAAAGGTTGGCAGTTTGAATCCACCAGGTGCTCTTTGGAAACCCTATGAGGCAGTTCTACTCTGTCCTATAGGGTCACTATGGGTTGGAATCAACTCAACAGCAATGGATTTTTTTTTTTTCAATAGTTAGTTTTGGTTTGAATTTTTTCTCTTGGCCAAACTAAAACATTATTTTCTTTCAGATAAATTTTTTAATTACCTTGTCTAGTTTCATCAGATAGGCCCTTTGGGAGATTAGAATCACAATTAATATAACAGTAAATTTGGAGATGATGTATTATGCTCTTTTTCTTATATACATAAATATAATAACACTTGTTATTATACAATATTGAATTAGAAGTATTTTTAGAAATATACAAAACATGTATTTATTTACTGTGAAATTTAAAATTATATTTATTAAAGTATAAATAAATAAAAAAGCATACTTTCCTCATCTAAATGTAAATGTTAGTATCTATTTTCTTAGTTTCTTTCTTTTTTAGAATGTTTACATCTTTATTATAAATTAATGCATGGTGCATTTTAGATACAGTAAAAAATGTAGGTAAGCAAAATGAATTATAATCTTATGTAACATAGTACTCAGGGACCTCTACTTTTAAATGTGTGTAATGTTTTAAATACCTAGTATTTATTATTATAAATGCTTAACACAATTTTCTTATTTTATCTTTACAGCAACTCTTGAAGGAAAGTACTACCGTATTTTTTACTCAAATAATGCATGCTTTCTGCATTCCTTAGCCAGCCATGTCCTTCCCTTAGCAGGCACCCTTGTAACCAAATGCCTTTTGGGTTCTTGTTTTGTCCTATAAGCCAATCAAAATAAGACAAATGCCAGTTGCAAGGGAAACAAAAAGTGGCAAATTCATTGTCTGCACAGACAAGGAGCAACGTGGGGCCTAGTGGCTGAAAGACCATGCCCTCCCCACCCAAGGGGATCAGAGACCTTACATGTTCTCGAATCCCAGGAGGGCAGGGGTTGGTTCCTGAAACCCTACACCCCAGCCTTCCCATGCCCAAATGTGGAGATCTGGATGCTGAGTCATCATGCTGAGTCATTCTTCATAGGAAGTTCGAGTTGGGGGACTTCTTGCTTTCCAAAGGGGCTTGGGTAGAACTGTAGGCTGGAGAATATCTTCGTTTCCAGTGATGATCCAGTCAGGGGTCAGATAAGGACACAATTCCCTTAGTCTGTGCATGTGCCAAGACCTTTGTTCGCACATGAGCAAAGATCTACCGTGCAGAAGAAACCGCAGATAGAAGCTGCAGTTTGCAAGGACAGTGGAGCAGGATTTCACCCTCACAAGTGCCATATGCCAATCTTCTTCCACCTATTGCTGTAAAAAAAATTTAGCGTAGTGAGCTTATGAACATCCTTTGCAGGGGGAGTGCACAGCTGGCAAACAAATGCAGAAGGTGTGCTATTTAACATAAAAATACAGTAATATTACCATTTTATTGACGAGGAAACCACACTTTAAGTTAAGTAAAATTAAGTTAATAGCCCAAGTCTCATAGTTAGTAAGTATTGAAGGTCTAAAAATAATCCAGATCTCTGTGCCATGAATGTCCACGCTCATAGTGACTGCCCCGAATGCTTGGCCACTCAACAATATCTCCCGCATAGAAGTTGTTAGATTTATTTTACCATGACACTCAATAAAACCCAAACCCACTGCCGTCGGGTCGATTCTGACTCATAGTGACCCTATAGGACAGAGTAGAACTGCACCATAGGGTTTCCAAGGAGCGCCTAGTGGATTTGAACTGCCAACCCTTTGGTTAGCAGCCATAGCACTTAACCACAATGCCACCAGGGTTTCCACAACACTCAATATGTAGTTAGAATTCCAATAAAATTAGAATAGTTATATTACCTGCTGCATATAAAAATAGCTATATAGCTATTTTATGTGTATGCTGAGTTTCTTATGTAGTTATTTTAGATAGATAATAGGTTTGGGGAAGTAAAAGTTATATATCTCTCTAACTGTATTACAGAGAGAGGGAAATATA
This sequence comes from Elephas maximus indicus, assembly GCF_024166365.1. Taxonomy (NCBI): domain Eukaryota; kingdom Metazoa; phylum Chordata; class Mammalia; order Proboscidea; family Elephantidae; genus Elephas; species Elephas maximus. The sequence continues at coordinate 127,686,735 of NC_064826.1, forward strand.
CACACACATGTTATATGATCCATAACTTCTACAAATCCAGAAGAAAAGAACAAAAAATATAAAAAAAAAATAGTGGACATACTTATAACTCATAGAAGGAAAAAAAATACACATCCCTAATAAAAATATGAAATAGACTCTACCCACCATTGCTCAGATAAAGCAAATAAAAATAAATGAAGGTTTTGCTTTTTACCCTTCACCTTCTTTGGAAAAAGCAAAGTTTGTTTATTTTTATATAAACATATTATTGAAATGAAGCATACGAAATAAAAGGGCACAGATCACAAAGTGAACATGTAACCAGCACACAGATGAAGAGACAGCACTGCTTAGCCTCCTTCAAATCTGCCTTTCAGTCACTACTCTCACTAAATTCTTTGCCCGTTTATCTATTGACAATGAGGACTTTTTAATAAATTACAGACACAACCCCTTTATACTATAAATGTCTACTCCCATTCTTGGTCTGCTTTTTTATTCTCTTAATGGTGACTTTCGATAAACAGAAGTTCTTAACTTTGGTATAACTCAATTTATAATTTTTCATTAGTAGTTGGCACTTTTTGTGTCCAAATCAAAAAATATTTACCCATTCCAAGGTAATGAGGAAGTCTCTCTGTGTTTTCTTTTCAAGCATTATTATTTTACCTTTTACACATACCTCCGTAATTTCTCTGAAATTGTTGTATGTTTACGATGTGAGGTAAAGACCAATAGTATTTTTTTTCTCCCTCATAAGGATGTCCAATTGACCAACCATCTTTTTTTGAAAAGTCTAACTTTTTCTCATTGTACTGCAGTGTCAGGTGATCTTATATGTGTCAGCCTGCTTCAAGGCCCTTTCCTGTACCATTGGTCTATTTATACATACTTGTACCCATAAATCTAATAAATTTGTACCAGATCACAACATAAAAATATATTCATATTAAGTAAAACTTATAATAATGGCAATTTATTTAAAACCTGTTGCTTTCAATTCTGACTCATAGAGACCCTAAAGGGCAGAGTAGAACTGACCCATAGGGTTTCCAAGGCTGTAAATCTTTATGAAAGCAGAATGCCACATCTTTCTTCCATAAATTTATTTAAAAGTTTGACAATATCCACCTTAGGTGAGGATATATATGAAAAAGAACAACCTGCTATGCAGTGATTAAAAAAAAAAAAATGCAGTGATAGGAGTAGAGAATTACATAAGTGGTTCATTGTTGTTGTTGTTGTTGTTGTTAGGTGACATTGAGTCAATTTTGACTCATTGTGACCACATGTGAGAGAGAACTGCCTCATAGGGTTTCCTTGACTGTGATCTTTGTGGAAGCAGATAGCCGGGCCTTTCTCCTGCCAGTCTTTAGGTTAGCAGCCAAACACTTAACCAGGGTTCCTTTATAACTTGTTTAGAATGCAATATTTTACCACATGTCCAGATTTAGAAGTGCAATTTCAGACGTAATATGCAAAGAGAATTGCTGCATCAATATTGTCAATAACCATCAGTGACAATGGCTAATTAAAATATGCGATCATTAAAATGAAGAGGATTCGTATCTCCTACATACGTACATAGAGAGAAAGAGCAAGAGAGAGAAAGATAGATGCTGTTGAGTCGACTTCAACTGATGGTGACCCTATGGACAAAGAACAAAATGCTGCCTACTTCTCTATTACTCTCATGATTACCGAGTTCGTCTTTGCAGCTATTGTGCAAACCCAACTCACCGAGGGTCTCCCTCACCCTCACTGGCCCTCTAATTCACTGAGCATGATGTCCTCCTCCAGCATTTGACCCATCCTGATGACATGTCCAAAGCCAGCAAGTCAGACCAAGGTCTGCTGTGATCCATAAGGTTTTCACTGGTTAATTTTCAAAAGTTGATCACCAGGTCTTTCTTCCTAGTCTGTCTTTTTCTGGACGCTCCACTGAAATATGTCTACTGTGGATAACTGCTGGTATCTCAGTGGAATAGCTTCCAACATCACAACAACACACAGACCACCACAGTGTGACAAACTGACGGTTGGTGAACTGCTTACAGGGGTGTCCTTAATATATTATTACTTTTATTTTCCAAAGGTTTAAAGCTTGGAAAGTGTTTCTGTCAAAAATATACAAGACAAAAATATTCTCTTGGTTTTTCTCTGTCTCCTTTTCTCCGTTCCTCCTTTCTCTCTCTCTCACACACACACATACACACACACAGTGCAAATTTGGTGGTTACTCCCTTTGAAATTGGATGTGAATGAAATGAGTGGGATCACTTTCATTGGGTACCCTTTATACTGTTAAAGTTCTTTTTTGATGAATTCATAATAGTTTTGTAATAAAAACTGTAAATTATAAAAAATAAATCAGAGGCAGATAATGAAAATATTTTAGTTATTTTTCACCTTTTTTATGTTAGTTCTTCTTTTGAGGCAAGCCCTAAATATGCCATGAAGTAATGACAGTAGTTTGTCCTTAATCTGATTCCATTTGTCTATATTTAGTGGAAACACCTCCCATATTCTGCAGTGAGAAGTCTTAATATTTTTCCTTTTGCTCTGAGCTTTCATTAACTTCTTTATCTTAGTATTTAAAAGAAGGATGGATGATGTAATTACAGGTGATTTCGATAAAAATTTTAAACTTGAAGTCTACTTAATGATTTCCCCCAATAGTTCCTTGAAATTGTATTAAAAAGACAGAACACCAAACCAGTTGCTGTCGAGTTGATTCCAACTCATAGCGACCCTACAGGACTGCCCCATAGTTTTCAAGGGGCGCCTGGTGGATTCCAACTGCCGACTTTCTGATTAGCAGCCTAACTCTTAACCACTGTACCACCCGGGTTTCCTGAAAGTGTATATATTACCCAAATGTTTGATTCAAATTTTGAAGGCAACTTTTACATGAAAATAATAAAATTCAATCATATATGGATGCTCCTTGCATTAAGACACATGGAAACCCTGGTGGCGTAGTGGTTAAGTGCTACAGCTGCTAATCCTAAGGGTCAGCAGTTCGAATCTGCCAGGCGCTCCTTGGAAACTCTATGGGGCAGGTCTACTCTGTCCTATAGGGTCGCTATGAGTCGGAATCGACTCGACGGCACAGGGTTTGGTTTTGTTTTTTTTTGCATTAAGATGTAATGGAAAACTATAAATTATTAACAGATTATCTGCATTACTAACCAATGCCCAAGCAGTTACTTCGAATCCTTTACTGGAGAGTGGATGTGTAGTAAGCCTCAGGACCTCATCTGTGGTAGTCCTAGCTTCCAAGTTTCAGTGTTAGCCCTGATCAATGTGGGTGTTAATAGTGGCCAACTGTTTCTGCCACTGATTTTGAAGGAATCACAGATTTGACTGGGCAGCTCTGTACCAGAAACTGAAATATTACCCTCTCTTCTGAGAAATATTCTGCCTGCTCCTGCTATATATATACATCACTCATAGGCAGTTGAAAGTGTCTATTAATCTTGGGAATTTACATAGTATGACCTAAATTGTACTGGGTGAGTGGTATATTTGTATTTCTAAATCTGACCCCTAGGTATGAAAACCTACCATCTTCATCTTTTGACCTCTTCTATAATAGTTGCCTAATTTTTAACCTCAGTATCGTCACGGGTGCTTATTTTGTAGTTTCTTTTCCTTTTATCCCTATGAAGCCACTGATTCTCTAACATAGTCACTTTATGTTTAGACTTTTTATGTTTAAGCCAATGTTGCAATGACTACGGAGTAGCGCTTAACACCAAGCAGTTTCTGTCCTCAAATTTTACTGATTATCTGAACTATAGCACCCTATCACATGACACCTCTAGCACAAAGAGGAAAATTGACATGAATTATATTTTTGATAAGCCCACATTGTGCTGTTCAAAGTCCTCTACTCTTTTGAACATTTATTTATGACATTGGCTAATAATGTCAGAATGTTTTGGTCACTGCTTTTCTTTTTCTTTTGGGATAAATTATTGACACTCCAGGTATTAACTTTTTGGAACTCTAGACATCCTTCTCTATGCCTCAGAGAAACTCTTTCTCCTGAACTTATTGCTTTTCTCATTTTTCATTCAGCTGAACTCTCGCTTAGCCTGTAGCTATCTACTTTCTCTTAGGGTTCCCTATGTAGCAACTTATTTGGAAAGCTATTAAGAATTCAAGTAAATCATTTTATGGAGTTACCCTTCTTTATTCTTTTATCAACTTCTCCAGTCACCTCTTACCTGTCAGTGACACACAGTTTTATAAAATGCAATTGAACTATGCTTATTCAACATTTTTTATAAGAAACCCTGGTGGCATAGTGGTTAAGAGCTACAGCTGCTAACCAAAGGGTTGGCAGTTCAAATCCACCAGGCACTCCTGGGAAACCCTATGGGGCTGTTCTACTCTGTCCTGTAGTGTCACTAAGAATCGGAATCGACTCAACGGCAACGGGTTTGGTTTTGGTTTTTTTTTTTTTTTGGTTACGTTAGGTGTAAAGTAATGATTCTATGTGTTTACTGAGAAGGTACAGGAGAAAAAAAAAAACAGGTCAAACAGAATTGGAGAATAAAACAAAACAAGCAATAACAACAATAATGAAAGCAGTAACAGAGCAATGTAAAAGGAAAAGGGCCGCGAAAGTACTTATCCTGTGCGTTGTATAGGTATATGTGTATGTTTATATGGGTATGGCAGGTGTTTTATTGCTGAGAAGTGTTGCAAAATCAGAGAACAAATGGCACTGAAAGGCAAAGGCACAAAAAGCAGTGAAATTCTTTTAATTCCCTTGCATAGGTGGCTAAAAATCTGCAGAAAAATGTCAGAAATTCTGGTTAAAATGCCTATATAAATTTCCAGAGAATATGAAATAATTTTAATATAAAATAATATTATATAATTTTTATATTGTATCATTAATTTAGTTTTTTTAAATATAAAAACCTACAGAAGCAATTATACTGCAAAACAATGATTGATTACAATTATCCTGATTCAGGATTTAACAGCGCTAAGGGGAGGAGGGAAAGAAGACATGGGGTGCAGAGGTTAAGCACTCAGCTGCTAAAGGAAAGGTTGGTGGTTGAAACTTACAAGCTGCTCCTAGGGAGAAAAATGTGGCAGTCTGTTTTCTGTAAAGACTGTAAAGCCTTGGAAACCCTATGGGACAGTTCTATTCTATTCTGGCCTATAGGATCGCCATGAGTGAGAATCCACTAGACAACAATGAGTTTTTCAGGTTTCGAGGGTGGAGAGAAGGCCCAATGAGCCACTTTACATTAACTCCACAGGCAGTAGCTATGAATATCTATTATTTTAATCTTTATATGCAGAAACTTGACCTTCAAGCACTAGAAGAGTAAAGGGATAACCTTAATCCCCTGAAGTGGAGGTATGAAAGTTCTTCATGGTGGTAAAGAAATCCCTTTCTGTGATGTGTCTTTTCAAAACTGGACCTTCCCCCCACCTCTAGCTCATACTGTATTCTTCCGTGTTGGTTGGTATAACATGTTAACACTGTGGGCAGAGTCCTACAGTAGAAAGAGAATGAGGTGGGACTAAAAATTATGAATTTCAAATCCTAGCTTTTTTTCCTTTTACCAAATCCTGTGCTTTAAGTATGTGGGTAATCTATTTTATCCAACTTTTGTTATCTGTAAAATGAGAATAACACAATTTTTTCTGGAGATTATATTTAAAAAAATATATTTATCATCACTGGCTTTCACATAGTGGCTGTTCAATAAATGCTTTTCCTTTAGTTCTTTAGATATGATTTACTTTTCTTCTTTGAACATATTGAAATAGCTGGTCTAAGGTTTTTGTCTAGCAAGTCCAACATCTGGGCTTCTTTGGGAACACTTTCTGTTAATTGATTTTATCCCAGAATATGAACCATACTTTCTTATTTCTTTGCATGTCTCATAAGCATTTTTTTTGTTGTTGCAAAAACAAAATAAATGTGCATTTGAATAACGCAATGTGACAGCTACAGAAATCAGATTCCCCCCTCATGATTATTGTTGCTCCTTATGTTAGTTGATGTTGACATCTTTTTTGTTGTGGTGGTGGTTTATTGCCCTCTTTTGAACTTATTTTTTATAAAATCTGTATCCTTTGTTGTATATGGCCACTGAAGTTTGTACATGATTAGCTTAGTGCTCAATTAATGATTGGAGAGAGACTTCCTTAAATTCGTGGAGCCAATAATTGTCCTGTCTTTGCTGAGGGACTCTGTGTGCCTGCTGGGGAGGAGTTCTAAGGACAAGTATTTTGAGTTTGGGAGCAGCTTGTCTTATTTTCTTTGAAAAAATCCAAGTTGGATTATAATTTTCTGTAATACCTCATGTTAGAAAAATGACTGTATATGTAAAGATTATATTTTATCTCAAATATTTTATTCTTATGTAGCTTAGTTTTTCCTAGGATGCAGCACAAAATAAGAAAAAAAAAAAAAAAGTCTGGGTTAGTCTTCACTCATAATAGTGAGAGAATACCAGTCTCTGTTTCTCTGCTCTCCCAATCAACTTTTCGACCTCTAAACTATGTCAGATGTTTTCAGCAGGATACGGGACAGTGTCCCATGTACTTATCAATGCAATTTTTCCGATCATGCCAGTTCTTGGCTGGCAGTTTTCTCATATGCCATGCCAAAGGATGTCATGTAGGACCCAGGCACAGTGCGCATCTCCCTGTAGGATATGGGGATCCCTGCATACAGAGGGGCTATGGTCCTCCTCTCTTAATACTATTGAATATATGGCCTTCTCCTATATTGACTGTCACTCTTCTCTATGTGCAATGACTATGGTGCCAAAGTCACATTCAGCCGTGTTATCTCATGTCTTATTGTTTCATGAGATTCAGGAGAAAAAAAAAAATTTCTTTTCATGCTGTGCTTTAGACTTCTCTCCCTAGGGTACAACATAAGTCCATGTGACTGGGAAGGGAAGCAGTGTGAGAAATATTCATGGTGCTATAATCAAATGATATAAATACAATGTCCTAGGACATAGATTATACACCATGACTCCCTTGGAATGAATTCCTTCTCATGTGTTCTCTTAGTCTCAAATATACCAATCCCACTCTCCAAAGCAGACTTTTCTGAATCCTCAGGTTACATGAAGTTTGGGCCTTCTTCCATTGCCACCACTGCTGCTCAACTGAGTGTTTTCTAGGGTAACTTCCAGATCCAAAACCACTTGGCTGTGTGACATTAACAGCAAGTATTAAGTTCTAGTTCAACTAAATAAATATTATTCTCAATTCAAAAAAGGAATTACGGGTGAAATTCTAGCAAAATCCTTCATTCTGGCACTAAGATTCTAGCACTGAGTGTAATTAATTCTAATATTTTAGCGTATGAGTATGCCACTGATGTATTTATTTTTATTGTTAAAAAGAGGTTTTGTTTTACCATTTGAGATACCTTTCTTTTTCTTATCAGGCTGTAGGGCTTTCTTTACCAGTAAAGAAGTCCTAATATAAATTGCATGTCTTTGACTCTTTATGCCTTTATGTCCTTATTAAAAAAATTTTAAAAATGATGCATGCTTCATGTTGGCATAAAAAGCTATTGATACCAATACAAAGAAAAGTGTGGTACGTTTGGCACATGATTACAGAGTACATAGCAGGGTTTGACTTATGGATGGAGAAGGTAGTCTAAATGTTTCATCTGGTTATTACATGTGCAATTCAGAGTTGCAAGCTCCTCAGTTAGACACCGTGCAGAAGCCTCTTTTTTCTTGCCTGTGTTTTTGTCGGGAACCCTGGTGGCTTAGTGGCTCGGTGCCACAGGTGCTAACCAAGCGGTTGGCAGTTCAAATCTGTCAGGCGCTCCTTGGAAACTCTTTGGGGGCAGTTCTATTCTGTCCTATAGGCTCACTATGAGTCGGACTCGACTTCACAGCTGTGGGTTTTGATTTTTTTTTTTTTTTGGTGTTTTTGTCACAGCTGTTGTAAATTTTAAATATTTCAAGTACTTTGCTGCAAATTATGTCTAATTTCCTTTTTAAAGATTCTTCTTTGCATTAGCTAAGTTATACATGGATAAATTTTCACTGAAAAATAAACATAAGCAACACACATGTAAAAAACAAATCATGGAAATTCATGATTACCTCTTCAAGTTCAATTTCTTTCCACACAGGGAATAAATTTTGAGTTTATTTAGCACCTATATTTTAAACTCTTTCCTATGTGTCTGCATGCATGTATTTGAACAAACATATTTAATCTAAATATCATACTGTATGTGTTTTCTTATAATTACTTTTCTCTTTATAAGTATATATCCTGGAGGTATTTTGATAGGAGGATGTTCTATTGCCGTCAAGTCAATTCTGACTCATAGCAACCCTGTAGGATACAGTAGAACTGCCCCATAGGATTTACAAGTAGTGGTTGGTGGATTCGAACTGCCAACCTTTTGGCTAACAGCCAAGCTGTTTACCACTGTGCCACCAGGGCTCAGACAGGAGAAAATAGTACTACCTTATTTTTGTTAATGGTTGCAATGCTGTTATGTAATACAAATATTAATTTTTACCTATAAATATTTTTGAAAAAATAATGAATATTTTTGTGCATGGATATTTGAGTACCTCAGAATACATCTCTAGAATGGGATTGCTTGATGTCTTTTTTTGTATTTGCACTCCTATAATTACTGATAAAATTGATCATCTTTACTTATATTTACCACCTGTATTAGTTTCTTATTTCTTCTGTAACGAATTATCACAACTTTAGTATTAACACACAATGCAAATTTATTATCTTACAGCTCTGGTGTTCGCACATGTAAAGTAGCTTTCATTGGGCTAAAATCAAAGTGTTGGTATGATTGCATTCTTTATGGAGGCTTTAGCTGAGAATCTTGCTTCTTGCATTTTCCAGCTTCTAGAGGCTGCCTGCATTCCTTGACTTGTTGATCCCTTCCTTCACCTTCCCAGCTACATTTAATCACTCTGACCTCTGTTTCTGTCATCAGGTCTCCTTCTCTGACTCTAACCCTCCTCCCTCCCTCTTAGAAGAACCTACCCAGGTAACCAGGATAATATCCTCATCTAATATCCTTAACTCAATCATATATGTAAAGTCCGTTTTGGCATGTTAGGTAGCATATTCACAGGTTTTGGCGGATAGGACATGGACATCTGAGATTGACATTCTGCCCACCACAACACCTATCAATATATTTCTAATAGCCACATGATTATCAACATATCAATTTCCTATTTTTCTATTTGGCAGTCTATTTCTTACTGATTATGGGGCTTTTACTTACAGGTAGCTATTCTTATGTATTTACTTACCCCCATGTGTCCGTCAGTATATTGTACTGTGGGAGCTTTCGTCTTGCTGTGATGCTGGAAACTATGCCCTGGTATTCAAATACCAGTAGGGTCACCCATGGCAGACGAGTTTCAGATCAGCTTCCAGAGTAAGACACGGTAGGAAAAAAGACCCAGAGGTCTACTTCTGAAAAGCATTAGCCAGTGAAAACCTTATGAATAGCAGCAGAAGATTGTCTGATATAGTGCTGGAAGAGGAGCCCCCCAGGTTTAAAGTCACACAAAATACACTGGGCAAAAGCTACCTCCTCAAAGTAGAGTCGACCTTAATGAAGTGAATGGAGTCAAGCTTTCAGGACCTTCATTTGCTGATGTAGCACAACTCAAAATGAGAAGAAACAACTGCAAATATCCATTAATAATTGGAATGTGGAATGTACAAAACACAAATCTAGGAAAATTGGAAATCGTTGAAAATGAAAAGGAATGCATGAACATCTATATCCCAGGCATTAGTGAGCCGAAACGGACTGGTATTGGCCATTTTGAATCAGACAATCTTATATATGGTCTACTATGTTTGGGAATGACAACTTGAAAAGGAATGGAGTTACATTCATCCTCAAAAAGAACATTTCAAGATCTATCCTGAAGTACAACACTACCAGTGATAGGGTAATATCTATACATCTACGAGGAAGACCAGTTAATATGACTACTATTCAAATTTACCCATCAACCACTAAGGACAAAGATGAAGAAACTGAAGATTTTTGCCAACTTCTGCAGCCTGAAATTGATTGAACATGCTATTAAGATGCATTGATAATTACTGGTGATTGGAATGGGAAAGCTGGAAATAAAGAAGAATCGGTAGTTGGGCAATATGGCCTTGGTGATAGAAATGATGCCAGAGATTGCATGATAGAATTTTGCAAGACCAACGACTTCATTTCAAATACATTTTTTCACCAACATTAACTGTGACTATACACTTGGACCTCACCAGGTGGAATACACAGGAATCAAATCGACTACATTTGTGGAAGGAGATGATGGAAAGCTCACTATCATCAATAAGAATAAGGCCGAGGCTGACTGCAGAACGGACCATCAATTGCTCATATGCAAGTCTGAGTTGAAACTGGAGAAAACTGGAACAAGTCCACAAGGCCCAAAGTAGTACCTTGAGTAATCCCACCTGCATTTAGAGACCATTTCAAGAATAGATTTGATGCGTTTAACACTAATGACTGAAGACTAGACGAGTTGTGGAATGACATCAAGGAAATCATACATGAAGAAAGCAAGAAATCATTAAAAAGACAGGAAAGAAAGAAAAAACCAAAATGTATGTCAAAAGAAACTCTGAAACTTGCTCTTGAAAGTTGAGTAACTAAAGCAAAAGGAAGGAATGATGAAGTAAAAGAGCTGAATGGAAGATTTCAAAGGGTGGCTATTGAAGACAAAGTATTACAATGACATGTGCAAAGAGCTGGAGATAGAAAACCAAAAGTGAAGAACATGCTTGACATTTCTCAAGAGGAAAGAATCTAAGAAAAAATTTAAGCCTCAAGTTGCATTAGTGAAGGATTCACAGGAAGCATCAAAAGAAGATGGAAGAAATACGAGTTACCATACCAGAAAGAATTGGTTGACATTCAGCAATTTCAGGAGGTAGCATATGATCAGGAACCGATGGTACTGAAGGAAGAAGTCCAAGCTGCACTGAAAGCATTGGCAAAATACAAGACTATAGGAATTGATGGAGTATCAATTGAGATGTTTCAACAAACTGATGCAGCTCTGGAAGTGCACACTCATCTATGCCAAGAAATTTGAAAGATAGCTACCTGGCCAACTGACTGGAAGAGATCCGTATTTATGCCTATTCCCAAGAAAGGTGATTCAACTGAATGTTGAAATTATCGAACAATATTGTTAATATCACACCCAAGTAAAATTTTGCTGAAGATCATTCAAAAGCAGCTGCAGCATTATTGACAGAGAACTGCCAGAAATTCAAGCCAGATTCAGAAGAGCATGTGGAATCAGGGATATCATTGCTGATGTCAGAGGGATCCTGGCTGAAAGCAGAGACTACCAGGAAGATGTTTACCTGTGTTTTATTGACTATGCAAAGGCATTCAACTGTGTGGATCCTAAAAAATTATGGATAACATTGAGAAGAATAGGAATTCCCGAGTGCTAAATTGTGATCATGAGGAATTTGTAGATAGATCAAGAAGCAGTCATTCAAACAGAACAAGGGAATACTTCACGGTTTAAAGTCAGGAAAGGTGTGTGTCAGTGTTGTATCCTTTCACCATATCTATTCAATCTGTATGCTGACCAAATAATCCAAGTGCTGGACTATATGAAGAAGAATGGGACATCAAGATTGAAGGAAGGCTGATTAACAACCTGCATTATGCAGATGAAACAACCTTGATTGCTGAAAGTGAAGACGACTCGAAACACTTACTGATGAAGATCAAAGACCACAGCCTTCAGTATGGATTACACATCAACTTAAAGAAAACGAAAATCCTCACAACTGGACCAATGAGCAACATCATGATAAACGGAGAAAAGATTGAAGTTGTCAAGGATTTCATTTTACTTGGGTCCACAATCAACAGCCATGGAAGCAGTAGTCAAGAAATGACATATTGCATTGGGCAAATCTGCTGCAGAAGACCTCTTTGAAGTATTGAAAAGCAAAGGTATCACCTTGAAGACTAAGGCATGCCTGACCCAAGCCATGGTATTTTCAATTGCCTCATATGCATCTGAAAGCTAGATGATAAATAAGGAAGACTGAAAAAGACTTGACATCTTTGAATTGTAGTATTGGTGAAGAATATTGAGTGTACCATGGACTGACAAAAGGGGGAACAAATCTGTCTTGGCAGAAGTACAACCAGTACATCTCACATACTTTGGTCATGTTATCAGGAGGAATAAGTCCCTTGAGAAGGGCGTCTTGCTTGGTAAAGTAGAAGGTCAGTGAAAAAGAGGAAGACCCCCAATGAGATGGATTGACACAGTGGCTACAACAATGGGTTCAAACATAACAACAATTATGAGAATGGTGCAAGGCCAGGCAGTGTTTCATTCTGTTGTACATAGGGTCACTATGAGTCGGAACTGACTCTATGGCACCTAACATTATCAACAACAATAATTCTTACTTAAATTGAATCCATTAGCTAAATATGTTAGATAATAAATTTGTTGAAAGCAGGAGCCTATATATGACATTATTGTAAGTGAAAAAATATCTTTCAACATTTATTTGACTATACATGATATATATATGCAAATAGAAGACTTTTAAAAATTACCCAATTATTTAACACTTAATGAACTCATTAGTGTGCATTGTAATATAATCTTTTATAATGCAATAATCACATGCAGTAATATAAATAAACAATAAAATACTATTCTAATTTGACATAGAGAATGGAGGTAATGTTAAGCAAAGGATAAATTTAAAAATTATAAAATGTAAGCTTACCTAGTGAAGGGTTTCCTGAACGGAGTTTGGTAGTTAGTGGAAGGAGACAGATGCAATAGATGTTTGTTTTATGGTGGCTGGTTAAAGAGTAGAAAAGTGAGGTGGTGAAAGAGGGAGTCTGATGGTTATGGTTGTGTGTTAACTTGGCTGGGTCATGATTCTCAGTGGTTTGGCAGTTGTATGATGTTGGGATCGCCTCCATGATGGGATTTGCTGTGAGTAGTCAATCAGCTGCAAAGAATTTTTCTTGGGCGTGTGGCCTGCATTGAACATAAGTGGACTTTCTGACAAGGCTCCTAGACATCTGCTCACGCTGGATCCTGCAGCTGGCCCTTGTTTGTCTAACCTCTGGTTCTTGGAGCTTGAGCTAGGGGCTCACCTGTGGTCTTGCCTGCCTATATTGTGATTCATCCATCTTTGAAGTCTGTGAGCAAGAGCCCTACTCTCTGACCTGTGGTTCTTGGTTTCATCAACCTTGTGAGTCATTTATATTTATATGTGTGTATATATTTATACACTTTATTGGTTTTTCTTCTCTAGAGAACTTAGCCTAAGACAGTGAGTAAAATATAAAATATATGATGTTGTATTTCATCCATGTCTGCAACCAGGGATCTGGTGGAAATCCTCTACTTGTCACCCAAGACTCTAGAACTGGATGCCTATGAATCATTGAATAATATCACTCTCCCCATTACCATGATGTCAATGACTCTGGGCTTGGGGGAATTTTAAACCATATCTTTTGTCATTTATGTTCTCTGCAGGTGTTTCAGATTCACTCATGTATCAGTGGCACTATCAAATTTTTTATCATTATTTTTTCTCTGTTTATCACATTTTTATTTTAGTATGATATACACAAATCATAAGTTTACAGTTTAATGAATTACCAAAACCCAAACACTGTTGTGTTATGACCAATCAGGTCAATAAATAGAACATTACTGCAGCCAGGTCAAGAAATGGAACATTACTTAGACCCTTCCCAATTACTGTTTTTATTGTTGTTAGGTGCCCTCAAGACCGTTCCAACTCAAACTGACCCTATGTACAACAACAGAACCAAACACTGCCTAGTCCTATGCCATCCTCACAATCTTTCTTGTTTGAGCTCATTGTTGTAGACAATGTGTCAACCCATCTCGTTGAGGGTCTTCCTCTTTTTCACTGACCTTCTACTTGACCAAGCATAATGTCCTTCTCCAGGGAGTGGTTCCACCTGATAACATGTCCAAAGTATATAAGATGAAGTGTCACCATCCTCCCTTCTAAGGAGCATTCTGGCTGTACTCCATCCAAGACAGATTTGTTCATTCTTCTGGCAGTCCATGATAAATCCAATCTTCTTTGCCAATGCCATAATTCAAAAGCATCAGTTCTTCTCCAGTCTTCCTCATTCTTCGTCCAGGTTTTCCATGCATATAAGATGATTGAAAATGTCATGGCTTGGGTCAGGAGCACCTTAGTCCTCATATTAACATCTTTTCTTTTTAACACTTTGAAGAGGTCTTTTACAGCAGATTTGCCTGATGCAATATGTCATTTGATTTCTTGACTGCTGCGTCCATGGAAGTTATATATCCAAGCAAAACGAAATCCTTGACAATTTCAGTATTTTCTTCCTTTATCATGACATTGCTTATTGGTCCAGTTGTGATAATTTTTGTTTTCTTATGCTGAGATGTAATCCATACAGAAGGCTGTAGACTTTGATCTTCATCAGTAAGTGCTTGGAGTCCTTTTCACTTTGAGCAAGCCAGGCTGTGTCATCTGCATAATGAAGGTTATTAACGAGTCTTCCACCAATACTGGTGCCATGTTCTTCATATAGTTCAGCTTCTTGGATTATTTGCTCAGCATTCAGACTGAATAAGTATGACGACGAAAGGATACAACCCTGACACACACCTTTCCTAACTTTAAACCATTCAGTATCCCCTTGTTCTGTTCCAATGAGGCAGAAATTATCAAACAATATCACTAATATTACACACAAGTAAAATTTGCTGAAGATAATTTAAAAACCATTGCAGGAGCACATCGACAGGGAACTACCAGAAAGTCAAGCTGCATTGAGAGAACATGGAACCAGGGATATTATTGCTGATATCAGGCAAATCTTTTCTGAAAGCAGAGAATATCAGAAAGGTGTTTACCTGTATTGTATTGACTATGCAAAAGCATTCCTCTGCATGGATTATAACAAATTTGGATAACTTTGAGAAGAATGGGAATTCCAGAACACTTAATTGTGCTCATGGGGAACCTGTGTATAGACCAAGAGGCTGTTGGTCAAATAGGGGATACTCCAAATTACTATCCTCCTCCTATCTTTAAAGAACTTCTTGCCTGACTTCTTTCATCATAAAGTATTTTTTCCATATCCTGAAATTTATATATATAAAGAATCACACAGTATATATTATGTGTACAGTCTTCCCTTAATATCCATGAGGGATTGGTTCCAGGACCCCCATAAAAACAAGCAAACAAAAAGACAAATCCGTTGCCATCTAGCCCATTCTGACTCATAGCGACTCTATAGGACATAGTAGGACTGCCCCATACAGTTTCCAAGGAGTGCCTGAAGGGTTTAAACTGCCAATCTATTGGTTAGCAGCATAGCTCTTAACTACTATGCCACCAGGCTTTCCAGGACCCCTGTAGACACCAAAATTCATGGATGTTCAAGTCCCTTATGTAAAATGAAGTAGAATGAACAGTGTTTGCTTTGAAGTGGAACAGTGGTGTGGGCCAAGTTAGGGTGGACATGAGGCACTGGATCGAGGCCTACATTATATAGGACACCCATGTCTGGACCTCCCACCGCAGGCCACCCTCAGAGCCAGGGCCCCTTCAGGCAGGAGATCCTAGGTGACTTTGGATGCCGGAAAAAAACATGGTGTAGAGAGTGCTAGCTTCTCAGCCTGCCAATTTTGTTCTCTGCTTCCAGACTCCAAATCTCTGCAGCAGATATGCTCCTCCAGGTTCTGTGTCAGGCCACACTGAGGGCAAGTTCACGACCCCGTTCCTAGTGTCCTCACTTGTCCAAATTGTGTCGGGGCATGGCTGCCTCTGTTCCCCTGGGAGCTGCTTCCTTCCCAGCCACAGACCAGTCCTGGATGCAAACCCTGTCTTGTCCTGTGCCGCCATCCACCTTGCCCTCTGGCCCTTGATCTCTTTCTTCCTTTTTTTTTTTTTTTTTATTCTGAGTATTTTCTACCCATGGTTGATTGACTCTGAGGATTTGGAGCCCTTGTATCCAACTGTGTTCCAGTTATGTATTGCTGCTACCAAGTCACCTTAAAACATAATAGTTTAAAATAAGACCAATCATTTGACGATCTCTCACACTTTCTGTGGATTAGGAATTTGGAAAAGTCTCAGATGAGTGGTTTGGCTTTGGACTCCCTCTTGACATTGCAAGTCATGTGGGGACAGGAGCTCCAGCAGTAGGGTGGGATAGGGTGAGATGGGACTGGAACAGTTGGGATCTGACTGGAGATATTTCTCTGTGTGTGTGTGTAGTCTTAGAGCCTATCCATATGGTCTCTCCCCATGGACTAGTTTGGGCTTTTTTTTTTACAGCGTGGTGGCTTGAGCTTGCTTACAGGACAACTCAGAGCTCCAATGCAAGTGTTTTTTTTTGCAAGACAGAAGCTGAACAGCTTTTTGCTACCTAACCTCAGAAGACATGCAGTCACTTCCATCTTATTCTGTTAGTTACAAGAAAGTCAAGCCTGCCTGTATTCCAGAAGGAAATATAATTTGTTGAGCCCATCATCTGACCACAGTAATTTACAGTCCTACCACATTCAAAATATACGCCCTCCCTCCTAAGATGCTTCAAAAGTTTCATCCCCTTATTCCAGACTCAGGCCAAGATTTAATCACTCATATTAGGTCCAATTGTGAATTAGTTTCTTCAGGCGTAGTTCCTTGCACACAGCTCCTTGAGTACCGTTCTCAGTTCAAACAATTGTGAACAAAAGAGGCAAGTTATCTGCCTGTTCTTAAACACTCAGCGTGCATTGAAGTTGCAGGCATTGGATAAATACGGCAGACACTTCCATTTTAAAGGGAAAACATGAGAGGCACATAGCAAGTATATTCCATAGTAATTCTAAAATCCAACTGCACATGTATTACCTGTTTCTTAATTAAGGGCTCTCTTCTGTCACCTGGGAATTCACCTCGGGTTCTTGGTTCTGCCCTCTGAGTTATCTTTTTTCCCTAAGAGGTTGTCTGCTTTTGCCACTGTATAATCTTCTCAGCTTGGATCCTACCCCTGGTAGTTCTGTGGATCAAAATACCACCATCCACCTCACTGCACCCCACCCCACCCCACCCTACCCCACCCCAATATCATTCAGACTGTCCCTATCCCTGTTAGTTCAATTTAGTAATGTTTCTACTAATATAATTAACATAAAATTGTGTGGATTATCTGTGAATCTTAGTAGAGTACACTGTATTATACTAAAGTCGTGACCATAAACTCTTACACAGCCATTATCTAGAGCTCCATATGAGGTTAATTATGGATTATTAGCAGCCCTAAGATTTAGAGTATTGAGGCACCACACGAAGATCCTTAGAGCGCCTTTAGTATGTGTGAAAAACTCTATGAGACTGTACATTAGACTTGTCTGAGATCTCGACAAAAGGTCTCACACCACCTTGAAGCCTCCCATCCTAGACTTGACCATTTCTCAGAAGCTATTCCTTAATTTAAGAACATTTTATTGACTGAAAAAAAAAATCCTGGCACCTTTATATTTCCATCAAATTTCAGCTTGGAAATGTATAATTTATTCCTTTGACCAACTCTCTCAACTCTCATTTTATTACAGCCACCCAAAAAAGTCAAGCAGAATCCTCAAAACTCTTCCCAAGAAACATTCTTAGCTAGATCATACAGTTCATTAGTACATTAAAAAAAAAAAAAAATTTTTTTTTTTTTTTTTTTTTGTGTTACCACAAGCAATAGTTCTGCTGAATTTTATAACACTACATGAAATGGGTTTTCTTTTCTCCACATGACCCGTCTAGATTTCACCTGTTGATTGTCCACAAACCAAAAACATGTTTTAGGTGTTTATCATGTACCACGTTTCTTCCAAGTATCAAGCTTCTGTTCCAGTTATCTGCTGTGTTGTAACAAATCAACACAAAATTTAGCCCCTTAGACACAGCACTATTTTATTATTTTTCATGTTTTCTCTGTGTAAAGAGTTTGGAAGGGATTGGCTGAGATCTGGCTTGGGGTCCCCCATGTGGTTGCAGTTACATAGTAGCAGTGACCACTTGGGGTTAACCATATATCTCTGTAGACTCAGGGCTCCTGCATGTGATTTCTCCGTACAGGTTATTGTGGGTTCTTTGCAGTCATCAAAATGGCTTATATGGTGACTGAGCACTTCAAGAGTGAGTACTTCATTGAACAATGTGTAAACTGCATCACCTTCTATGACCTACCTCAAAAGTCAGACACTGTCACCTCTGTCATGTTCTTCTGGTTACAAACAAGTTATAATCCTGCCCAGATTCAAGGGTAGGTGGATTAGACTCCACTTCTTGGTGAAGGAGAGGTAAGGTTTCAGAAAGGCGTGTGAGACTGGGGATATTGTTGCAGCCATCTTTGGAAAATGCGACATGTCACAATACATTTATTTCACTAAATATTAAGTCTGTGAATTTTTTTCAAGTTGCTGCTGCACGTAGTTTGTTCATTTTTATTGCTGCTTCACATTTTATTGCATGATATACCACAATTATTTTAAACACTATGCTACTGATATACACTTAGGTGGATCCCAGTTTGAAGCTATTATTAATAATGTTGTTGTCTTAGTCATCTAGTGCCGCTATAACAGAAATACCACAAGTGAACGGCTTTAACAAAGAGAAATCTATTTTCTCACAGTCTGGCAGGCTAGAGGTTCAAATTTAGGGCATCAGCTCTAGAGGAGGACTTTTTCTCCCTATCGGCTCTGGAGAACGGTCCTTGTCATCAATCTTCCTCTGGTCTAGGAACATCTCAGCACAGGAACCCTGGGTCCAAAGGACGTGCTCTGATTCAGACACTGCTTTCTTGATGGTATGTGGTTTCCCAACTCTCTGCTTGCTTCCCTTTCCTTTTATCTCTTCTGAGATAAAAGGTGGTGCAGGCTACACCCCAGGGAAACTTCCTTTACATTGGATGAGGGATGTGACCTGAGCAAGGGTGTTATATCCCACCCTAATCCTCTTGAACATAATCCAAACTTGCCTCATTAACCATAGCAGAGATTAGGATTTACAACACACAGGAAAATTGTGCCAATCACAAAATGGAGGACAACCACACAATACTGAGAATAATGGCCTAACCAAGTTGGCACGTATTTGGGGGAGGGGAACACAATTCAATTCCATGACAGTTGTAATAAAGTTTTTAAACATCTTTTGAGTACGTTGTGTGTTTATCTTGGACATACACAGAAATTCTTTGGTATGTATGTATTTAATTTTTCATAGTGATTTAATCAATTTGCGTGATATCAGTATATGAAATTCATTCATTTTCTTTTTAACATCTTGTCTGCCATGTGATGAGTTCTCATCAGTGAATTCTTGTCTGTTCTTTTTTGTTGATTTAAATTTATGCATGATAAAAGTCACTTTTCTTTGGTGTACATTGTTGAGTTCTGAAAAAATGCATTGTCATGTAATTACTGCTACAATCGAAATACAAAAAATGAACAGGCGGAGTCAACATGGTGCCCTAGACAGACAAGTCATGCTGTCCCTCTGCAGCAAAGACCCTAAAAACTAAGTAAAACAGATACAAACTTCAGTCCTGGAACCCTAAGCTTCAGATGAAGGGATAAAGAACTAGATCAAACAGTGAATGGAGAAAGAAACTGAAGGAAAACAGAGAATGAGGAGAGATACATAGAGTGGAGGTCCCCTGCCAACTAACACTGCACAGTGTCACCATATAAGAACACAGCCAGCAACGTCCCCAGAAAGGAAGTATGGGAAGGCAGCTTCACAGAGCTCCCAACAGGAGACAGGGCACCTGGTACCAGAGAAACACTCTTTCCCACTCCTCACCCTTCTTTCCCATATGCCACCTCCACGCCTGCCAGGCCACGCTGAGCCACCTTGGCTAGAGAACTATCAGTTCACCACCATCTTGGGTCTGCCCTGCCCCTACCTTCCAGTACTGGCTGTACCATATTTTTTCCTTTTCTTCCTTGTCTTTCTCCCTCCCGTCTAGCTCCGCTCTTGTACCCCATCACTACCATTTCATGCCAGGCCACACTGTGCTGCCTTGGCTAGGGAGCCACTGGACCCAATACCATCCCAGGTCCACCCCACCTGCTGGCTCTGGCCATACCATTTTTTTTTCTTTTTCCCCTTTCTTCCTTTTCTTTCTCCCTCCCACCTATCCCTGTATGTCACCTCTACCCCTTCCTGCCAGGGCACACTACACACTGTTGATAGAGAGCCACCAACTTGCTGCCACCCCATGTCTGCCCCATCCTCACCCACCAGCTCCCACCATGCCATTTTATTTCCCTCTCTCCCCTTTTTTTCTCCCTTCCACCTATCCCTGTGCACTACCTTTACCCCTTCCCATTGGGCCATGCCACACTGCTGCGGATAGAGAGCCACCAGCCCGCTGCTGCCCTGGGTTGGCCCCACCCGCATCTGCTGGTACCACCATTTTTTAAAACTTTTTTTCTTTCTCTTCTTTCCATTCTCCCTCCCATCTAGCACCATATGTCACCTTCCCCACCTTCCAACTGACTCTCTCAGGTCTTCTCTGCCCTCACTCACCAGCCCCACTGTGCTGCCAGTTTTTTCCTTTTTTTCTCTTTTCATTCTTCCCACCACCTAGCCCTGTATGCCACCTCCTCCCCTTCCTGCCAGCCCCTGCCACACAGCTGCAGGTAGAATGCTACAGGTGCACTGGCCTGCCACTGTCCAGGCTCTGCCCCACCCCACCCACCAGCCCCCACTGTGCTGCCATTTATTTTATTATTTTTTCTTTTTTCTCTGTATTTTCAACCTCTAACCCAGCCCCATATGCCACCCCCCCTTCCCACTGACACCCACCGTGCATCCCAAGCACTCAAGAAAAAACACAGAAGAAAAACAATCTTTGATGGTTATGAGGAGGGGAGAGCTGGGGAGGAAAAATCACTTACTAGATAATAGAAAAGTGGTAACTTTGGTGAAGAGAAAGACAATACACAATATAGGGGATGTCAGCACAACTTCACCAAGGTGAAAACATTGAAGCTTCCTAGATACATCCAAACACCTTGAGAGACCAAGTTACTATGGCTGGAGTCTGGGAACCATGGTCTTAGGGGACATCTAGGTCAATTGGCATAACATAATTCATGAAGAATATGTTCTATTTCCTGTTTTGATGAGTAGCTCCTGGGATCTTAAAATCTTGCAAACAGTCATCTAAGATACATCTATTGGTGCTATCACATTTGGAGCAAAGGAGAATGAAGAAAACCAAAGACATGAGGAAAATATTAATCCCAAAAACTAATGGACCACATGAACTACAGCCTCCACCAGCCCAAGGCCAGGAGAACTAGATGGTGCCTGGCCACCACCATCGACAGCTCTGATAAGGTCACAATAGAGTGTCCTAGGCAGAGCAGGAGAAAAATGTAGAACAAAATTCAAACTCACAAAGAAAGATCAGGCTTACTGGCTTGACAGAGACTGGAGGAACCCCTGAGACTATGGCCCCCAGACACCCTGCTAACTCAGAACTGAAGCCATTCCTGAAGTCCACTTTTCAGCAAAAGGTTAGACAGGCCTATAAAGCAAAAAATAATACATGTGAGGAATGTGCTTCTTAGTTCAATCAAGTATACAAGAACAAGCGTGCAACACCTGCCCAAAAGCGAAGAGAGGAAAGCAGGAAGGGACAAGAAAACTGGAGGAATGGACGTGGAGAACACAGGATAGAAAGGAATAGGGGGAGAGTGCTGATACATTCCAAGGATTGCAACCAATGTCACAAAACAATTTTTGTATAAATTTTTGAATGACAAACTAATTTGCACTGTAAACTTTCACCTAAAATTATATATATATATATATATATGAATATGGAACAGAATACAGCCCAAAATTTCCTGTTCTACACCTTTGTACTCAACTCCTTTCACTTTCCTAGACCCTGGTTACCACTGATCTCATCTTCCCTACACCAGAAAACTGAACTCACTGCCATCAAGTTGATTTCAACTCAGCAAACCTATAGTTGTCCCTTCTTCAGAATGCTATTTAAATCAAGTCTTACAGCATGTGGCCTTTTAAGTCTGGGTCCTTCACGTAGCTTCATGCATTTGAGATTCATCTATGTTGCTGTCTATGTCAGTAAATCATTACTTTTATTGCCAAATAGTATTCCATTGTATGGTGCACTGCTGTTTATTCATATACTTACTGAAGGATGTTTGGGTTGTAGGCAGTTTTTGGCGATTAGGAGGAAGGCTGCTCTAAAAATTTATGCACAGGTTTTTTTGTGGAAAAATTTTATTTTTCTAAGGTAAATAAATTTTCATTTTTATATTTTAAAGTAAATAAACACCTAGAAGTATGATTGGGGGGGTCATATGAAAAATATGTTTACCTTTATATGCAATTGCCAAATGTTTTTACATTGGCTGCATCAGTTTTCATTCTTTCCAGCAATAAATGAGAGTTCAACACTAGCAATTAGTAATGCTTTTTAAAAATAATAATTATTACTAATAATTATTCTTGTTGTTATAGTTATTGCTGTTGTTATAACCATTCTAATAATTGTGTAATGTTGTATCACTGTTAATTTAATTTTCATTTCCCGAATGATTATGTTGATTATCTTTTCATATGCTATTTGCCATCCATCTATCTTCTTCTGTAAATTATTTGTTCAAATATTTTGCTCATATTTTAATTTGGCTATTTATTTTCTTATGATTGAGTTTTGAGAGTTCTCCACATATTCTGTATATAAGTTCCTTGAGGTGCATGTGATTTGTCAATATTTTCTCCTAGCCTGTAACTTGTCTTTCCATCTTCTTGGCAGTGTCTTTCATAGACAAAAATATTTAATTTTGATGAAATCCAATGCATGGTTCTCTTTTACAGATTATACTTTTGGTGCCAACTTTCAAAGATAACTGCATCCTAGCCCCCGGAACTTATAAATACGTTAACTTACAAGGCAAAAGGGATTTTGCAGATGTGATTAAGAATCTTGTGATAGAAGCATATCCTGGATTATCTGAGTGAGTTGAATCTAATAACATGGGTCTTTAAAATCAGATAACCTATCCCGGCTGTAGAGAGAAAGTTATCATTATAGAAGAATGGTCAGTAAGATGCAGTGTTACTGGGTTTCAAGATGTAGGCAGAAAACCATGAGTCAGAGAATATGGTGGCCTCTGGAAGCTGGAAATGGCAAGGAAATGGTTTCTTCCTTAGAACCTCCAGAAAGAAACACAACCTTGCCAGCAACTTGATTTTAGCCCAGTGAGTCCCATGTTGTATTTCTGAGCTATAGAATTGTAAGAAAATAAATTTGTGTTATTTTAAACAAATAACTTTGTGGTAATTTGTTCTGGCAGCAAGAAAAAACTAATATACTTTTTAAATAATTACAAATTTCCTCAGAGCACAGTAATTTTCATTCAACCTTAAAGTTATTATGGAGAAGTAATCTTTGAATTTTGACAGAACAAATATTAAGTCCATTGTTTATTACCTATGGCTTTAAGAAAGTATTAACATCACGAGTTTTAATTCTGTAATATGAAAACAAAAGTAGAAATAACAACCTCCAATAATATTGTAGTTTTGTGGATTAATTTAGATAATGTATGTAAAATACCAAAAATACTGCCCAACACAAATATTTTCAATAAGTCTTATATTTGCAGAATTTTCCAATTTCACTCAGTATTTTGAAATATAATTGAAGAGTTATTGAATACATCCCCTCCTCACATTGATGTGGTTAGGCTTCAAAGGCCAGGTTGCTATATAAAAATTGCCATTATGCAAAAATAGAGGATGACCCACAAAGGATCACAAAATGGAGGATGACTACATCATTACGAAACTGCTAAATTACATCATTACATAACTGCCAAACTACATCATTACATAATTGTCAAATCACTGAGAATCATGACCCAGGCGTGTTGACACACAACCTTAACAATTACAGTAAGTGTCTCCCTCACCTTATATGTCAGCTTTTGTTACGCTAGGCATACATCATTAATGAGCAAAATAGTCAGATAGTAGATTTTTTACTATTGTAAATGCAAAATGCTGAATAATAGGATAGTAGATAAGTGAGGAGTGCTTGTACCTGCAATATGGAATTTTATAAAGTTACAGATAACAGAGCTGTAAGAGACTTCCACAGATAATATATTCCAAACCATTCATTTTACAGATAAGGAATCTGGCCCTATGATGAAAAACAATTTGAACATCTCATGGTTTTTAAGTAGCAGATTAAATATTAGAAACTATTTCTGGTGTGGCTGCATTTGTCTAGTGTGTAAAGAATATCATCCCTTTTATGGCTTCCACTTATAAAGACTAGTGGGAGGAAAGTTGGCTTTTACTTCATATATAATATTGGCACAATACAAATAATAGATATTATCGATTGTGTATTTATAATGTTCTTTTTTTTTGAATTACTCATTATCATGTATCAACTAAGTAATCCTCACAACAGCCTTATGTGATTAAAAAAAGAAGCTACTATCATCCACATTTTACAAATAAGAAAATGGAGGCATAGAGATGTTAGGTAATTTGTGCATTGTTACATAGATATCAAGTAGGGAAGCAGGGATTTGCACTCAGCAAGTTTCGCTACAGAGCCACACTCTTAACCACTATTCTATAATGCTTCTAATATATAATATGGAGCCCAGGTGTGCAGTGGTTGAAGTGCTCATCTGCTAACTGAAAGATCAGGGGTTCAAATCCACCAGCTGCTCCATGAGAGAAAGATGTGGCAACCTGCTTCTGTAAAGTTTACAGCCTTGGAAACCTTATAGGGCAGTTCTGCTATGTCCTACAGGCTCGTTATCAGTCAGAATTGACTTGACAGCAGTGGGCTTGGTGTTTTTGGAATGCAAATATTCATAAATAACACTAATGGTATCATTCATCTGCACCAGGTACTCTGCCGGGGAATTTACATACATAAGTCCATTAAATTACTCATCAACCTATAGACCCTATAGAATATATGTAACTGGAATATATATCTGTATATGGAATGTATGTTGAATATGTATAATCATCATTTAGCAGATGAGGAAACTGAGTGTCATAAAGGGTAAATAATGTTGATAGATCTGTATAGCTATAGTTGAAAAATCATGCATCTAGCTTAGTTCACTCTGACTCTAAGTCCCTTAACTTTTAACTATACTACTCCTCAGCAAGTAGTAGGTATTTGTATTGACATTAGTGATTCCATTCTAATTATATGAACTATATATATTCCTTCTAGCATTCTATCTACTGGTTTATCTATCATCTATCTAAAGTTCAAAACCATTCCTCCTGCCAGACCTGACTCGATGGGAACCAGCACCCAGCAGGCCAGATTGGCTGGTGCCAGTGGAAAGGCGAGCAGTGGCACTCAGGATGCATTTTCCACATTGGGAGAGACTGAACGGTGGAAAGTCTACTCACACCTCCAGAACCAGTGACAAGCGACGCTCAATCAGCAAAAGATAAGTACATGCATCTAACCTACACAGTGGATCAAAAAACAGCCCTTTAACAAAAATATCTCTCCCATTTAACTGACCCCTCCCCACTCAGCACTGGTCCTGAGCCAGCTTCAGAGATTGCCACATCCGTTATGCACCCTTAGCCATTCTCCCAGCTTTGGAGAGGGAACAAATTAACAAATGGAAAAAATACTCTGCTAGCTTCTCTAAGCCAGGACCTTAGGGCAGGCACAGCTCCTTTGACTAGGCACAGGCATAAGAGGTCTATGGACCTTGAATGCTTTTCACCCCTGCAGGGACCTGTGTGGGCCCATTTAAACAATGTAGGTCCTCATTAACACAGTAAAACAGAGTATATACCTGAAGCCGAACTTCAACTGTATCAGAGTCAGGTTTGTATCATTTGACACTGCTCTGCCTATTAAGCTGGATCCTCACCTACTCACATCAGGGGCTGGAGGACTGGTGGCTCCACCCATGTTATCTGGCCACCTACAACAGGGGTCCAAGAATAACTGGTGCCTCCAGCATCATTTACATCCAGCAGCATTGGGTGCGCATAATCCAGCTGCAACCCCCGCCACCCCAACTACATGCTCTAGGGACCAGGGACTAGCTTTTCTCCCAGGCACTCAGGGGCTGCTGTTAGCCCCCTGCCTTGCACAGTGCATGACCCCCTACTGCAGCACGATACCTGTGCCTACATCAATCACTACTGCCCTTCTAGGACTGTAGGTGAGAGCCTGAACCACATAGTCAGTGACTAACAACCTGGACACCTGAGCTGAATCGATACAAGAAAAGCTGGGCTCACATACCTAGTAACAGCTCTAAACACTTGGTGGCAAGACGTTAGAGCTTCAACGCCTCCAACAATCAAACTAGCCCACATGAGTAGCCTATTTGGGCATATCAAAACAAAAAGCTAGGATGCATTAAGCAAACATAAAATAAATAAATATAATAACTTATTGATGGCTCGAAGACAACAGTCAATATCAAATTACATAAAGAGGCAGACCATGATGGCTTCAGCAAGGTCTCAAATGAAGAATCACGAAATCTTCCAGAAGAGGAGAACTTCCTGAAATTACCAGAGGTAGAATACAAAAGATTAATATACAGAACTCTTCAAGACATCTGGAAGAGATCAGGCAAAATACAGAAGAAGCCAATGAACACACAGACAAAATGATAGAGGAACTTAAGAAGATTATAGAAGAGCATAATGACAAATTTAACAGGCTGCAAGAAATCACAGAGGGATAGTATACAGAAATCTAGAAGATTAACAATAAACTTTCAGAATTAGACAACTCAATAGAAAGCCATAGGAGCAGAACTGAGGCAATGGAAGTGAGAATTAGTGAGATTGAAGGTAAAGTACTTGACACCAACTTGTTTGATGAAAAATCACAATTTGAAAAATGAAGAAACTAAGAATTATGTGGGACTCTTTAAGAGGAATAACCAACGAGTGACTGGAGTACCAGATGGAGGGGTAACAGAATATACAGAGAGAATTGTTGAAGATTTATTGGCAGAAAACTTCCCTGATATCATGAAAGATGAGAAGATATCTATCCAAGATGCTCATCGGAACCTACACAAGGCAGATACCAAAAGAAAGTCACCAAGACATAATCAAACTTGCAAAACCAAAATTAAGAGAGAATTTTAAGAGGAGCTAGGGGAAAACGAAAAGTCACCTATGAAGGAGAATCAACAAGGCTGAGCTCAGACTGCTCAGCAGAAACCATGCAGGCAAGAAGGCAATGGGATGACATATATAAAGCCTTGAAGGAAAAAAAAAAATGCCTGCCAAGAATTGTATACCCAGCAAAACTGTCTCTCAAACATGATGATGAAATCAGGATGTTTCCAGATAAACAGAAGCTTAAAGAATTTGCAAAAACCAAACCAAAACTACAAGAAATACCAAAGGGAGTCAACTCCTCTGGTTAGAAAATCAATAACATCGGGTAACAACCCAAAACTAGAACACAGAACAGATCAACCAGATATCAACCCAGATAGGGAACTCATCAAAATAACTCAAAGCTAAAACACTGACACTAGAGAAACAGAGATGTCATTAAGTAAATTATGATAATATTAAAACAAAAAAGAGGGACTAAAAATGTAGTCATAGATACTTCATATGGAGAGGATATCAAAGTGATACAAAGAAAAAAAAATTGGTCTAAACTCAGAAAAATACGGGTAAATATTAAGGTAACCACAAAGGAAACTAACAGTCCTACACATCAAAATTAAAACAAGAAAAACATAAAGCTTCAGCAAATACAAAATCAACAACAATGAAAAAGAGGAAAATAAAATATATAAAGAAAAATGACTCAGCACAGAAAATTAAGTGACACAAACTGTCAACAACACACACAAAAAATGACATCAAAATGACAGCACTAAACCCTTAAAAAAATTTTTTTTTACCTATTCATAATTATGCTGAATGTAAATGGACTAAATGCACCAATAAAGAGACAGAGAATGGCAGAATGGATTAAAAAAAAAATGATCCATCTATATGCCACCTACAAGAGACCCACCTTAGACTTAAAGACAGAAACAAACTAAAACTCAAAGAATGGAAAAAACATATCAAGCAAAAAGCAATAAAAAAAAAAGAGCAGGTTTGGCAATATTAATTTCTGACAAAATAGACTTTAAAGTAAAATCCACTATGAAGGCTAAGGAAGGAAACTATATAATGATTAAAGGGTCAGTATACCAGGTTATACCAGGAGGACACAACCATAATAAATATTTATTCACTTAATGGCAGGGCTCTGAAATACATAAAACATATTCTAACCACATTGAAAAGAGAGATAGCTCTACAAATATAGGGGACTTCAACACACCACTTTCGGCGAAGTACAAAATATCCAGAAAGAAGCTCAAGAAAGACATGGAAGATCTAAATGCCACAATCAACAAACTTAACCTCATATACAGAACACTCCACCAATCAACAGCCAAGTATACTTTCTTCTCCAATGCACATGGATTGTTCTCCAGAATAGATCACATATTAGGTCATAAAGCAAGTCTTAACAGAATCCAAATCACGGAAATATTGCAAAGCATCTTTTTTTGACCATAAAGCCATGAAAGTAGAAACCAATAACAGAAAAAGCAAGGGAAAAAAAAAAATCAAACACGTGGAAATTGAACAACACCTTGCTCAAAAACTGCTAGTTTGTATAAGAAATTAAGGACAGAATAAAGAAATTCATAGTATCCAATGAGAATGAAAACACATACCATCAAAACCTTTGGGACACAGCAAAAGCAGTGCTCAGAAGTCAATTTACTGCAATAAAATCACACATCCAAAAAGAAGAAAGGACCAAAATCAAAACATTAACCCTACAACTTGAAAAAATAGAGAGCAACAAAAGAAGCACTCAGGCACCAGAAGAAAGCAAATAATAAAAATTAGAGCAGAATTAAATGAAATAGAGAACTGAAAAGCAATTGAAAGAGTTAATAAGACCAAGAGCTGATTCTTTCAAAAGATCAACAAAATCGATAAGCCATTGGCCAAACTGGCAAAAGAAAAACAGGAGAGGAAGCAAATAACCTGGAATAAGAAATGAGATGGATGATATCACAAAAGACCCAGCTGAAATTAATAGAATCATAACAGAATACTATGAAAAAATTGTACTGTAACAAATTTGAAAGCCTAGAGGAAATGGACAAATTTCTAGAAACTTGCTACCTACCTAAACTAACACAAACAGAGGTAGAACAACTAAATAAACTTATAACAAAAGAAAAGATTGAAAAGGTGATTTAAAAACTCCAAAAAGCCCTGGCTCTGATTGCTTCACTGGAGAATCCTACCAAACTTTCAGAGAAGAGTTAACACCACTAATACTAAAGGTATTTCAGAGCATAGGAAAGGATGGAATACTCCCAAACTTATTCTACGAAGCCAGTATATACCTCACAACAAAACCAGGTAAAGACACAACAAAAAAAGATAATTACAAATATCCCCAGGAACATAGATGCAAAAATTCTCAACAACATTGTAGCCAATAAAATTCAAAAATATATCAAAAAATAATTCACCATGACCAAGTGGGATTTATACCAGGTATGCAGGGATGGTTCAACATTAGAAAAACAATCAATGTAATCCATCACATAAGTAAAACAAAACACAAGAACTACATGATCTTATCAATTGTTGCAGAAGAGGCATTTGACAAAGTCCAACATTCATTCATGATAAAAACTCTCAGCAAAATAGGAATAGAAGGAAAATTCCTCAGCATAATAAAGGCCATTTATACAAAGCCAATATCCAACATCATCCCAAATGGAGGGAGTCTGAAAGAATTCCCCTTGAGGAAGGGAACCAGACAAAGATACCCTTGATCACCACTCTTATTCAACATTGTGCTGGAGGTCCTAGCCAGAGCAATTAAAGCTAGAAAAAAGAAATGAAGGGCATACAGATTGGTAAGGAAGAAGTAGAAGTATCTCTATTTGCAGATTATATGATCTTATACACAGAAAACCCAACCAATCCATAAGAAAACTACTGAAACTAATAGAAGAGTTCAGCAAAGTGCCAGAATACAAGGTAAACATACAAAAATCGACTAGATTCCTCTACACCAACAAAGAGAACTTCAAAGAGGAAGTCACCAAATCAATACCATTTACAATAGCCCCCAAGAAGATAAAATACTTAGAAATAAATCTAACCAGGGATATAAAATACATATACAAAGCAAACTACAGACACTACTGCAAGAAACCAAAACAGACCCATGTAAGTGGAAAAACATACCTTACTCATGGATAGGAAGACTCAACATTGTAAAAATGTGTATTCCACCCAATCTACAGATACAATGCAATCCTGATCCAAATTCCAATGACATTTTTTAATGAGATGGCGGAACAAGTTACCAACTTCATATGGAAAAAGAAGAGGTCCCAGATAAGTAAAGCTTTACGGAATAGGAAAAACAAAGTGGAAGGGCTCACACTACCCAATTTTAGAACCTATTATACCACCATAGTAGTCAAAACAGCCTGGTACTGGTACAACAACAGATATATAGACCAATGGAACAGGACTGAGAATCCAGGCATAAATTCATCTACCTACAAGCAGCTGATATTCGACAAAGGCTGGAAGTCCGTTAATTGGGGAAAAGACAGTCTCTTTAATAAATGGTGCTGGCATAACTGGATATCCATCTGCGAGAACATGAAACAAAACCCATACCTCACACCATGCACAAAAACTAACTTAAAATGGATCAAAGGCCTAAATATAAAATCTAAAATGATAAAGATCATGGAAGAAACAAGAGAGACAATGCTAGGAGGCCTAATACATGGTATAATCAGCATATAAAACATTACTAACAATGTACAAACACCAGAAGATAAATTAGATAACTGGGAACTCCTAAAAATCAAACACTTATGCTCACCCAAAGACTTCACCAAAAGAGTGAAAAGTCAGTCTACAGACTGGGAAAAAAAATTGGGGTACAACAAACCTGATCATTGTCTAATCTCCAAAATGTACAAGATACTACAAAACTCCAATAACAAAAAGACAACCCTTTTAAAAATGGGTAAAGGAAGTGAACTGGCACTTCACCAAAGAAGACATTCAGGCAGCTAACAGATACATGAGGACATGCTTACAATCATTAGCCATTAGAGAAATGCAAATCAAAATACAATGAGATACCATCTCACCCCAAAAAGGCTGGCATTAAACCATCAATAAGTTATTGTATTTATTTATTTATTTTATGTTTGCTTTCTGTGTCCTAGCTTCTTGTTTTGATATGCCCAAAGAGGTTGCTCGAGTGAGATAGTTTGATTATTGGTGCCTTTGAGGCTTTTTTTTTTTTTTTTGGTTTGAAGCTCTAGTGTCCTTTCACCAGGTGGTTAGCTCTGTTACTATGTATATGAGCCCAGAGGTCTGTTTACTTTTCTTGTATGGATTCAGCTCAGGTGTCCACGTAGTCAGTCACCAAGTACATGGTGCAGGTTCTCACCTACAGTCTTAGATGATCAGGTGTGATTGGTGTAGGTGCAGGTATCCGGTTGTGGTAGGGGGTCACATACTGAGCAAGCCAGGGGACTGACAACCACCCCTGAGTGTCTGTGAGGAAACATGTCTCTGTTTCCTAGAGTACCTAGGTGGGTGGGTTTTGCAGCCTGACTATGGTCACCCAATGCTGTTGGCTGTAAGGACTGGGAGGCACCACTTATCCTTGGACCCCTATCGAGGTTGGCTAGGTGGCGTGAGTGAGGCCACCAGTCCTCAGGGCCCTGCTGTGGGTAAGTGAGGAACCTGCTTTATAGACGGAGCTGTGTCAAATGTCACGAATCTGCCCATTATATAGTTGAAACAGTTGAAGTTAGACTTCAGGTACATACCCTGTTGTACTGTGGCAACGAGGGCCTATGCTGTTGAAATAGCCCACACAGGTATACGCAGGGGTGCAAGGCATTCAAAGTCATGGCCTGCTTATGCCTGTGCCTAGACAAAGGAGCTGTTTCTGCCTTGAGTTTCCAGTGTAGGGGAGCTGGTAGATTATTTTTTCTCCTGTTTGTTAATTTGTTCCTTACCTAAGGCTGGGATGACAGCTCAGGGTGCAAAACAGGTCTTACTTCCAGCCCAGGGAATGTGACTATTACTGAAGCCGGCTTGGGACCCGGTGAGGAGTGGGGAAAGGTCAGTTAAATGGGACAGTTTTTTCCAAAGGAGGGTTTTTTGGTCTGGGCAGTAGATTAGATGCAAGTACTTATGCCGAGAATGCAGCTCTTTGCTGACCCCAGAGGTGTGAGGGAACTCTCCACCGCTCGGTCTCTTCCGATGTGGAAAACGTGTCCCCAGGGCCAATGCTTTTCTCACTGTGCTCACACAGCACCAGTGGATCTGGCCTGCAGGGTACCGGTTCCTGCTGGGTCAGGTCTGGCAACTCCTCGCTGCTTCTGAAGCATCTCTCCCTCCCCCTGCCACTCAGTCCCATTCCTCAACTTTGCCTTTTATGTTCAGGGCTCCTGGATTTTCATGTATAATCGATTTACTTGTTTTTTCAGGTCGTTGTTATAAAAGGAACCAGCGGAAGTGTCTGACTATCCCGCCACCTTGGCCCTGCCTCTGGAATTTTCTATTTAATCTTGAGTCAGTTAAGGTAGGTTGTGTGCTTCTAAGAATTTGTCCATTGCTTCTAGGTTATCAAGTTTGTTGCTGTACCATTATTCACAGTATTCTGTCATATTTCTTTTTATTTCTCTTGGGTCAGTTGTCTTGTCTTCACTTTTATACTTTATTTTGGTTATTTGCATTTTTTCATTGTGAATCTAGGTAAAGTTTTGTCAATTTATTGATCTTTTCAAAGAACCAGCTTCTGGTTCTGTTTACTGGTTTTCTGTTATCGATTTCATTTATTTCTGCTTTGATCTTTGTTATTTCTTTTGCTAAGTTTAGGTTTAGTTTGCTCTTCTCTTTCTAGTTCCTGAAGTTGTTGAGTTAGGCTGTTGATTTGAGAACTTTCTTCATTTTTCATGGAGGTGTTTATTGCTGTAAGTTTCTCTGAGTACTGTCTTCACTGCATCCCATAAGTTTTGGTATATTGTGCTTTCATCTTCATTTGACTCTAAATTTGGGATTTCTCATTTGATTTTTTTCCTTGATCCATTGATACTTTAATAGTGTGTTGTTTAATTTCCATATGTTTGTATATTTTCCATTTTTTTTTCCTGGTATTGATTTCTAGCTTCACTCCATTGTAGAGAAATACTTCATATAATCTCAATGTTTTTAAATTTATCAAAACTTCCTTTGTGACCTAACTTGTATTTGCCCTAGATAATGATCCATATGTACCGGAGAAGAGTGTATACTGTGCTTTTGTTTGGTGAAGTGTTCCATGTATGCCTGTTAGGTCCAGTTGTTTTATGATGTCATTCAGGTTCTCTGTTTTCTTGATAATCTTCTTTCTGGATGTTCTGGTCAAAGTTCAAAATGGTACATGGAAATCAAAAACTATTATTGTAGCGTTATTTCTCCTTTCATTTTTTCAGTGTTTACTGTATATATTTAGGCCCTCTGATGTTGGATGCATATATGTTCGTTAAATCTTCTTGATGAATTGATCATTTTATCACTATACAATGACCATCTTCATCACTTCTAACAGATTTTGTCTTAAAGAATATTTTTTCTATTATTAAATCTGCCACCCCAGCTCCCTTGTGGTTATTATTTGCCTGGAATTTTTTTTTTCCATCTTGTCACTTTCAAACTATTTGTGCCCTTGGGTCTAAAGCATGTCTCTTGTAAACAGCATACAGTTTGGTCATGTGTTTTTATCAATTCTGCCACTCTCTGCCTTTTGGTTTGATCATTTAGTCCACTTATATTTATTGTAATTACTCATAGGAAAGGACTAAATTCCACCATTTACTTGTTTGTTTTTTGTGTCTTAAACCTTCTTTGCATTTTTCCTTTAATACTACCTGGTTTTGTGTTTTGTTAATTTGTTCTACTGAACCATTTTATTTCCCTTTGTTGTTGATTGAATTTTGCCCCCCAAAAATATGTGTCAACTTGATTAGGCCATGATTCCCAGTATTGTGTTGTCGTCCTTCATTTTGTGATTGATACAAGTTTCCTATGTGTTGTAAATCCTAATCTCTGCCTGCGGTTAATGAGACAAAATTAGATTATGTTAAAGAAGATTACAGCAGTATGTAACACCCTTGCTTAGGTCGCATCCCTGATACAATGTAAAGGAGTCTCCCTGGTGTGTGGCCTGCACCACCTTTTATCTTACAAATGATAAAAGGAAAGGGAGGCAAGCAGAGAACAGGGAACCTTACGCCACCTAGAGAGAAGCACTGGGAGCATAGCGTGTCCTTTGGACCTGAGATCCCTGTACTGAGAAGCTCCTCGACCAGGGAAAGATTGATGACCAGGACCTTCCTCCAGAGCTGACAGAGAGAGAAAGCTTTCACCTGGAGCTGATGCCCTGAATTTGGACTTGTAGCCTACACACAGTGAGAGAATAAATTTCTCTTTGTTAAAGCCACCCACTTGTGGTATTTCTGTTACAGCAGCACTAAATGACTAAGATGCCCTTCTTATTTTGTGTATGTTTTTTAGATACTTTCTTACTGGTTACCATAAGTATTACATTTGACATCTTTCATTTTTAATGTCCTTGGGAAAGCTGATATCAACTTAACTTCAAGAGTATGTAAGAAATTCGATACCTCTACCATTCCACCCCCTCCAATTTTCTGTTGTTATTACCAATTACATATATATAAATATTATGTAAATAAATATTTATTTATAATAATTTATTATTATGAATAAATATTAAGTAAATTAAATTTGATGTTACATATGCCCTATAACATAATTTTTTAAGCTTTCCATTTGCTTTATTAAGAAGAATTACCCAAAGGAAGCTTTTGATTAAGGCAGATGCTGTTTTACTGTCTTCATTAGAATAGTTAACACCCCAAGTACAGAAAATTTAGATCCTTCAGGGCAAGGATTACACATTTTTTTCTCCTCCACATCCAGATACCAGCTGATGATGCTATGAAGTGGTTTGATAGAGTAACCTTGAGATTTGAATATTTAACTATAAATTTTCTTTAATTAAAATTTTTCTCATTAATTATATTACTATCAATATTTTGCCAACAGAAATTATCCTAAATGAACTGAGTGCATATTTGCCCTATCTTTTTACTGGGGGAAAAAAAAGTGTTTTTTTTTTTTGGTATTATATGTAGAGCTTTCACACACTTATGCCTGCAATATTGTAGGTTTTACAAAGAGCACCTAAAAATGAAAATTTCTCGTTAAAAACAAACAAAAAAACCAGCTGTGAGAGGTAGAGATTTCCCTGTGCAACATACAGTAATCTGCCCCAAGAACATTCTCCAGTTTCTGAGGCGGAATTCTGATCAAGTGCCAGGGTACTCTCCTGACAAGTGTTCTTACAATATTAAGTAGGAAAAAGTTCCCTGACTTTGATCAATTCTCAAGGATTTAAAGATGTTTTCCTTGCAGCCATGACAACTTACAAAACTGGAAACTACTAAAAGGCAAAAGAAACCATGAGGAGATTGATAATATATCCATTAACAGCAAAACAATGTATCTATTTGTCAAAATGAAAATTCCCTCAGAATCTGTATTTTTGGGATTTCAACCCCCAAAGTAAGCTATTTGACTTTGGATAAACTTTATTTTTTTTTCTTTTTTGTGTGTTAGGTGAAAGTTTACAGAACAAATGTGTTTCCCTTTCTATAGTTTGTATATGAAGTTTTCCATGACATTGGTTTCATCCCCCAAAATGTGTCATTGCTCTGCTCATTCACCTCCTAGTTTCCTTTTGTCCTTATTTTCAACCCCTTCCTGCCTTCTCATCTTTGCTTTTGAGCAGATGTTGTCCTTTCGATCTCATATAATTGATTGTTCTAAGAAGCACATTTCTCTCGGGTATTGTTTATTTTATGGTCCTCTCTATGGTTTGGCTGAAAGGTGATCTCCAGGAATGGCTTCAGTTCCAGCTCAGAAGGGTGTCTTAGAGCCGTAGTCTTGGGTTTTCCCCCAGGCTCTGTCAGACCAGTAAGTATGGTCTTTTTTGTGAATTTTATTATGATTATTTTTTCTACAATTCTTTTCCTCTCTGTCTGGGACCCTTTGTTGTGATCCCAGTCAGAGCAGTCGGTAGTGATAGCTAAGTACCATTTAGGTCTCCTGGTATTGGGGTCATGATGGCTGTGGTTCACATGGTCCATTAGTCCTCTGGACTAATTGCTCCCTTGAGTCTTTGGTTTTCTTCATTTTCCTTTGCTCTAGGAGGCAAGAGACCAATAGATGTATCTTAGATGGCCATTCACGAGCTTTTAAAACCCCAGATGCTACTCACCAAAGTAGAATGCAGAACTCTGTCTTTATGAACTATGTTGTTTCAATTGATGTAGATATACCTCAAGTCTATGGCCTTTCGCCTTCAAGCCTAGGAAGTTCATCCTGTGAAGTGATTGGCTATGTCTAAGAAGTTGCCCTGACTGTGGTCCTTGTGTGATCTACTGTCTATATTAAAATATAATCAGTGCCTACAGTTATGTATATAGAAATATCCACCACCAAACCTATATCTGCAGGTGGATATGTTCTCTTCCACCCTCCCACACCTCTTGGTATACCTATCTACCTATGTGTCCATTCAAAAATTAGTATTTGCTAATACTATTGTTGCAGAATTGCCTGTGCTATAGTATTTATGGTTGTTGGCATTCCAATCAGTGTCATCCCATGCTTTGGTCATGTTTTGTTGACTTCGCCTATATCGTGCATTGCCTTTCTCTTCACCAATATTGACACATGTTTTCTATCTATTTGGTAATTTTTCCCTTCTTTCCTCTTCCATCCCTGGTAACCATCAATGAGTTGTTTTTTTTCCCTGTGTGTAAACCTTTTCCTGTTTCTTTATAATGGCGTTCTCATACAATATTTTTTGTGTGTGATTGTCTTATTTCACTCAGCATAATGTCCTCCAAATTCATCCATGTCGTGAGGTGTTTTACTGATTTGTCATTAATCTTTGTCATTGTGTAGTATTCCATTGTGTGTATGTACCACAGTTTGTTAATCCATTCGTCTGTTGATGAGCACTTAGGTTGTTTCCATATTTTTGCTGCAGTGAACATGGGTATGTATGTCTATTTGTATCACAGCTCGTATTTCTTTAGGGTATATACCTAGGAGTAGAATTGCTGGGACATATGGTATTTCTAGCTTTTTAAGGAAGCACCATACTGTTTTCTATAGTGGTTGTGCCATATCACATTCCCACCAGGAATGTATAATAGTTCCAACATCATCACATCCTCTCCAAAATTTGTTATTTTTTTTTTATTTTAATTAGTACCAGTAATGTTGTGGTGAAATGGTATCTCACTGTAGTTTTGATTTGCATCTCTCTAATGACTAATGGCTAAGGTTACTATGTGTCTGTCATATTGTCATACTGTCCTGGCTTGAATGTTGCTGTGATACTGGAGGCTTTGCCACCTGTATTTCAAATACCAGCAGGATCATGCTTAGTAGACAGGTTTCAGCAGAGCTTCTGGACTGAGAATAACTAGGAGGA
This sequence comes from Elephas maximus indicus, assembly GCF_024166365.1. Classification (NCBI taxonomy): domain Eukaryota; kingdom Metazoa; phylum Chordata; class Mammalia; order Proboscidea; family Elephantidae; genus Elephas; species Elephas maximus. The sequence goes on from NC_064826.1 coordinate 127,724,518, forward strand.
AGGACCTGGCAGTTTAATTCTGAAAAAAACGGTGAGTGAAAACCTTATATGAAGACCAGTGGAACATTGTCCAAAATAGTGCAGGAAGATGAGACCCTCAGGTTGGAAGGCATTCAAAGGAAGACTAGGGAAGGGTGGCCTCCTCAAAGTAGAGTTGAAGTTAATGATGTGGAAAGAGTCAAGCTTTCGGGATCTTCATTTCCTGATGTAGCAAAACTCAAAATGAGGAGAAAGAGCTGCAAACATCCATTAGTAATCAAAACATGGAATGTATGATGTGTGAATCTAGGAAAACTGGACATCATCAAAAATGAAATGGAATGAATAAAGGTTGATATTCTAGTCATTTATTGTGTTGTTAGGTGCCATCAGTCAGTTCCTTATGTACAACAACACGAAACACTGCCCAGTCCTGCACCATCCCCACAGTTGTTACTACTATGCTTGAGCCCATTGTTGCAGCCACTGTGTCAATCCATCTTGCTGAGGGTCTTCCTCTTTTTTGCCAGCTCTCTACTTAAACAAGTACGATGTCCTTCTCCAGGGACTGATCCCTACTGATAACGTGTCCAAAGTATGTGAGATGTAGTCTCATTAACCTTGCTTCTAAGGTGCGTACTGGTTGTACTTCCAAGACAGATTTGTTCCTTCTTTTGTCAGTCCATTGTACATTCAATATCCGTTGCCAACACCACAACTCAAAGGTGTCAATTCTTCTTCAGTTCTCCTTATTTATCCTCCAGCTTTCGCATGCATATGAGGCAATTGAAAATACCATGGCTTGGGTCAGGCACACCTTAGCCTTCAAGGTGACACCTTTGCTTTTCAACACTTTAAAGAGGTCTTTTGCAGATTTGCCCAATGCAATACATCATTTGATTTCTTGACTGTTGCTTCCAAGGGCATTGATTGTGGATCCAAGCACAATGAAATCCTTGACAACTTCAATCTTTTCTCTGTTTACCACGATATTGTTTATTGGTCCAGTTATGAGGATTTTTGTTTTCCTTATGTTGAAGTGTAATCCATACAGAAGGCTGTGGTCTTTGATTTTCATCAGTAAGTGCTTCAAGTCCTCTTCACTTTCAGCAAGCAAGTTGTGTCACCTGCATAATGAAGGTTGTTATTGAGACTTCCTCCAATCCTGATGCCATTTTTCTTCGTATAGGACAGCTTCTCGGATTATTTGCTCAGCATATAGATTGAATAGTTATGGTGAAAGGATAGAAACCTGCTGCACACATTTCCTGGCTTAAATATTCAGTGTTCCCTTGTTCTATTCAGAGCGACTGACTCTTGATCCATGTACAGATTCCTCATGAGCACAATTAAGTGTTCTGGAATTCCTATTTTCCAAAATTTTATCCATAATTTGTTATGATCCAGAGTCTAATGTCTTAGCATAGTCAATAGAACAAAAGTAAACTTTCTGGTATTCTCTGCTTTCAGCCAGGACCCATTTGACATCAGCAATGATACCCCTGGTTTCATGTTCTCTTCTAAATCCGGCTTCAATTTCTGGAAGTTCCCTGTTGATATACTGCTGCAGCTTCTTTTGAATGATCTTCAGCAAAATTTTACTTGCGTGTGATACTAATGATATTGTTTGATAATTTCCACTTTTTTTTTTAGGTGTTAGTGAGCTTAAATGAACTGGTATTAAATATTTTGAATCAGACAATTATGTGGTCTACTATGCTGGGAATAAAAAACTGAAAAGGAATGGAGTCACATTCATTGCCAAAAAAAATTTCAAGATGGATCCTGAAGTACAACGCTGTCAGTGATAGAATAATATTCATACGCCTACAAGGAAGACCAATCCATGCAAGTATTATTCAAACTTACACACCAATCAAAAGTCCAAAGATGGAGAAATTGAGGATTTTTCCCATCTACTGCAGTCTGAAATTGATGAAACAGGCAATCAAAATTCATTGATAATTATTGGTGATTGGAATGTGAAAGTTGAAAACAAAGAAGAAGGAATGGTAATTGGAAAATATGATCTTGGTGATAGAAATGACACCAGAGATTGCATGACAGAATTTTGCAAGAACAACAACTTCTTCATTGTGTATGTCTTTTTTTCAGCAACATAAACAGCAACTATTTTTACATGGGCCTTACCAGATGGCATACACGGGAATCAAAACGACTACATCTGTGGAAACAGACAATGAGAAAGCTCAATATCATCAGTCAGAACAAGGCCATGGGTTGGCTGTAGAACAGACCATCAATGGCTTATATGCAAATTAAAGTTAAAGTTGATGAAAATTAGAAGTTCACGAGAGCCAAAGTACGACCTTGAGTATATCCCACCTGAATTTACCTCTAGAGTAGATTTAATACATTGAAAACTATGAATGAAGACAAGACAATTTGTGGAATGCCATCAAAAGCATCATATGTGAAGAAAGCAAGAGGTCATTAAAAAGACAGGAAAGAAAGAAAAGGCCAAAACGGATATAAGGAGCAACTCTGAAAGTTGCCCTTGAAGGCAGAGTAGCTAAATCCAAAGGAAGCAACAATAAAGTAAAAGAGCCAAACAGAAATTTTCAAAGGGTGGCTTGAGAAGACACACTAAAGCATTATGATGAAATGTGCAAAGACCTAAAGTTAGAAAACCAAAAGGGAAGAACACGCTTGGCATTTCTGAAGCTGAAAGAAGTGAAGGAAAAATTCAAGCCTCAAGTTGCAATAGTGAAGGATTCTACAGGGAAAATATGAAATGACTCAAGAAGTATCCAAAGTAGGTGGAAGGAATACCAGAATCACTGAACCAAAAAGAATTGGTCGACGTTCAGCCATTTCAGGAGGTAGCATATTATCAAGAACTGATGGGACTGAACTAAGATGTTCAAGCTGCACTGAAGGAATTGACAAAAAACAAGGCTCCAGGAATTGATGGAATGCCAATTGAGATCTTTCAACAAACAGATGCAGCTCTGGAAATGCTAACTCATCTATGCCAAGAAATATGGAAGACAGCTACCTAGCCAACCAACTGGAAGAGATGCATATTTGTACCCATTCCAAAGAAAGGTAACAGAATTGAGTAAATTATTGAACAGTGTCATTAATAACACATGCAAGTAAATTTTTTCTGAAGATCATTCAAAAGCAGTTATATTGGTCCATTGACAGGGAACTTGCAGAAATCCAAGCCAGATTCAGAAGAGGATGTGAAACAGGGGACATCATTGTTGATGTCAGATGGATCTTAGCTGAAAGCAGAGAATACCAGAAAGATGTTTATCTGTATTTTATTGACTATGCAAAAGCATACGACTGTGGATCATAACAAATTATAGGTAACATTGAGAAGAGTGGGAATTCCAGAACACTTAGTTGTGCTCACGTGGAACCTGTACATAGACCTAGAGGCTGTCATTTGAACAGAACAAGGGGATACTGTGTGGTTCAAAGTTAAGAAAAGTGTGCATTAGTTTGTATTCTGTCACCATACTTATTCAATCTGTATGCTAAGCAAATAATCCAAGAGGCTGGCCTGTATGAAGAAGAACACTGCATCAGAATTGGAGGAAGACTAACAACCTGTGATATGCAGATGACACAGTCTTGCTTGCTTAAAATGAAAAGAACTTGAAGCACTTACTGATGAAGGTCAAAGACCACAGACTTCAGTATGAATTACACCTCCACATAAAGAAAACAAAAATCATCATAACTGGACCAATAACAACATTATGCTTAGTGGAGAAAAGATTGAGGTTGTTAAAGATTTCATTTTACTTGGATCCATAGTCAATCCCCATGGAAGCAGCATTTGCATTGGGCAAATCAGCTGCAAAAGGCCTCTTTAAAGTGTTAAAAAAGCAAAGATGTCACTTTAAGGACTAAGATGTGCCTGGCTCAAGCCATAGTGTTTTCAAGCACCTCATATGCATGTGAAAGCTGGACAATGAATAAAGAAGATCAAACAAGACTTGATGCCTTTGAATTATGGTGTTGATGAAGAATATTGAATACACCATGGACTACCACAAAAACAAACAAATCTTCTTGGAAGAAGTAGAGCCAGAATGCTCATTAGAAGCAAGGATGGTGAGACTTCTCCTCACATACTTTAGACATGTTATCAGGGGGAACCAGTCCCTGGGGCAGGGGACATCATGCTTAGTAGAGGGTCAGTAAAAAAGAGGAAGACCCTCAACCAGATGGATTGACACAGAGACTGCAACAATGGGCTGAAGCATAACAAAGATTGTAAGGATCAAGCAGGACTGGGCAATGTTTCATTCTGTTGTCCATAGGGTCTCTTATGAGTAGCAACAGACTGGGCAGCACCTAACAGCAATAAAAACGATGGCTAATGATCATGAGCATTTCCTCATGTTCTTGTTAGCTGTCCAAATGTCCTCTTTGGTAAAGTGTCTGTTCATACCCTTTGCCCATTTTTTATTGGTTTATTTGTCTTTCCGTTGTTAAGGTGTTGAATTTTTTTTTTTTTTTTTATAAATTTCGGGGAGATTAGACCGGTGTCGGATATGTCATAGCCATTTTTTTTTTCCCAGACTGTAGGTTCTCTTTTTACTCTTTTTGAAGAAATCTTTTGATAAGCATAAGTATTTAATTTCCATGAGGTCCCATTTATCTAGTTCATCTACTGCTGCCTGTGCCTTGTTTGGCTTTCTATTTGTGCCATTAGGGCCTCTACCAATTTTCCTATTTTTTATTTCATGGTATTTATAGTTTTAGATTTTATATTTAGGTCTTTGATCCATTTTGAGTTAATTTTTGCATATAGCATGAGGCATGGGTGCTGTTTCATTTTTTTACAAATGGACATTAAGCTTTGCCAGCACCATTTGTTAAAGAGACTGTCTTTTCTCCCATTTAACAGACTTTGGCCCTTTGTTGAAGATTATCTGTCCATTGGTGAATGGATTTATGTTCTGGTTCTCAATTCTGTTCCACTGATATGTGTCTGTCATTGCACCAGTACCAGGCTGTTTTGATGACCGTGGCTGTATAGTAGGTTCTGAGATCAGGTAGTGTGAGGTCTCCTACTTTGTTATTCTTCTTCAGTAATGTTTTACTTATCCAAGGCCTCTATCCTTTTCAAATAGAGTTGGTGATTAGTTTTTCCATCTTGTTAAAGAATTCTGTTGGATTTTTGATTGGGATTGCATTATATCTGTAGATTGCTTTGGGTAGTATTGACATCTTCACAGTGTTGAGTCTTCCTATCCATAAGCATGTTTTTTTTTTTTTTTTCTTTTATGTAGATCTCTTGGAGCAGTGTTTTGTAGTTTTCTTTGTATAGGTCTTTTAGGTCCCTGGTTAGATTTGCTGCTAAGTATTTTGTCTTCTTGAGGGCTTTTCAAAGTTCTCTTTGTTGATGTAGAGGAATGCAACTAATTTCTGTATGTTGATCTTCTATCCTACTACTTTGCTGAGTCCTTCCACTAGGATCACTAGCTTTCTTGTGGAATCTTTCAAGTTTTGTATGTATAGCATCACATCAAATAGGGATAGTTTTACTTCTTCCTTAACAATTTGGATGCCCTTTATTTGCTTTTCTTGCCTTATTGCTGTTGCTAGGACTTCCAGCACAAGGTCGAATAAGAGTGGTGAGAAAGGTCATCCTTGTCTGGTTTCTGTTCCAAGGGGAATGCTTTTGTTCTCTGTCTGTTGAGAATTATGTTGGCTGTTCATTTTGAGAAAGTGTCCTTTGTTATGTAACATAATTTTATCCTTGACTTTTATACATATGTCACAAAAGGCATAAAGGATAAAACAGAACTTTCATGCATGAAAGTCTTTATATACTTGTCTATGCAATTACCTTTAATAGAAATCATTTTTTTTATGTATGACTTGGAATTACTTTCTGATTTCTTTTCTCTTTCATCAGCAAGACTTCCATTAATATTTTTGGTAGCGCCAGGCTGGTGGATATTAACTGTCTCAGCTTCTGTTTGTCTGGGAATGTTTTAACTTTATCCTCATTCTTGAAGGACAGTTGCTCTGGTTAACAGTATATTTTTTTTTTTGTCCCTTTAAATATATCATTCCATTGCCTTCTGTACTCCAATGTTTCCTAAGAGAAATTGGCACTTAATCTTCTTGGGGATCTTTTATATGTGACTGTTCACTTCTCTCACTTCTTTTAAGATTCTTTCTTTACTATCCTTTTTGAGAGCCTGATTATGACACGTTTCAGTGTAGATCTCTTTGGGTTTATCCTCCTTGAAGTTCTTTGAGATTCTTGGATTTGTAGATTCATGTCCTTTGTCAGATTTGGGAAATTTTCTATCATTAATTCTTCTAACATTCTTTTTGTCCCTTTCTCTCTCTCATATCCTTCTGAAATTCTCATAATATGTATATCAGGTCTCTTGATGTTGTCCCACAATTCCATTAAACCATGCTCAACAGTCTTAAGCACCTGTCCTTCTTGCTGTTCAGATTCCATAATTTTGAATATCTTATCCTTTAATTCATTGATTCTATCTTCTGCAGTATTAAATCAGTTGTTAAAGCCTTTCATTGTGTTTTTTACTTCAGTAATTATCTTTTTCAGGGCAATGTTTCTGTTTGTTGTCTTTAAGAGGGTCTGCCTTTTTTTAAATCCTCATTTTGTTCATGTATCCTTTTCCTGATTACTTTTACATCTTTTTTCTGTTTTATTTCTTTGGGTATGTTTAATATTGAGTTTTACTATATTTATTTGTTCCATTTATTATTTCAGCTCCCAGAGATGTAATTCCACTCCCTTCATCTTGTTCATTTGAATGTGTCACCATTTCCATTATCTTTGTGTGTCTTGTAATTTTTTCATTGGGACATTGGAATTTTTGAATGTGCTAATTTTCTCAATTCTCTCCTGTATTCAGGAGCCCTGGTGGTGCAGTGGCTAAGGGCTTGGCACTAACCAAAATGTCAGCAGTTCAAATATGCAAGCCATTCCTTGGAAACCCTATAAGGCAGTTCTACTCTATCCTGTAAGATTGGTATGAGTTGGAATCAACTCGATGGCAATGAATTTGGTTTTGGTTTATTCAGCATGTAGGCCAGCACAACCTTCTGCAAGTAACTCTTAGTTGGGCCAGAGCCTTTGATGTTTCCTTAACGCTTTCTCTTCCTGTGATAGCACTTTGTCCCCCCCCTCCCCGATTTAATTAGGATTTAAAAGTTCCAGATATCAGTTTTCAACTTTCAGTATCTCTTAAATACATCAGAGAGTACACATTGATCAATTTGTCCATCAGAGAGTGTAGCCACTAAAAGGAGGTACCATACACTAATCAATTTGTCCACCAGGGTGCTTAGTCCCCTCTCTGTTTATCACTCCTTTCCCACTCTGTTTCTGCAACCACATTTTCAGTGAACTCCTGAAAGGGCTGGGTGTTGCCCTCAGATTTTGCTTGAGGCTCTCTTTCCTGCTCTGTGGAGACCTCTTATATCTGAGTTGGTCTTCAGAAGAATCACAGGCAGGCTTTCCTCCACATTAGGGGAAGGAGAGGCTGGCACTCCCAAGACTGACCACAGAGAGATTGGTCCTGTCGATTTCAGAGTCCCAGCAACCCTGTGTTGGTTGAGGGCACAATCTCCACTTAAGTGACCTGCCTCCAACTCTACTGCAGGGGGCCTTCTGTAGCAATGAATATCAGTCCAATAGCTTACACTCACTGGGTGGGAAAGGGGCTGAAATACTCCAAACAAATCCCCAGGGAAGTCTGCCTTATTGCTATCAAAACCCCACTAACAGTATGTTGGCAGTGGATGTAGGCTCCTCTCAAAGAGCTCACTTACTAACTCACAGCAATCTCAGCCAGTTCTTAGCACTGACCAGTAGGTGGGTCAGGTAAACCCGAACTGACCCCCAGAGAAATCGACCCCATTGATTTCAGAGGCCTTCACTATGAGGTGGTAGCTACTGTGTGTAAGTATGCAGACTGGTAACTATGGGAGCAAACTCCACTGCAGGAGTTCTTCTGTAGCAAATCACAGCGGCCTTACAGCCAGCAGTTCCTGGGAGAAGAGGATCTGGCATGCTTTGAATTGACCCTCGGGGAGGTCTGTCTTGTTGCTATGAGAGACCCACCAGTAGTAAATAGGTTTTCAGTTCAGGCTCTACTCAAGGCAGTTGCTTCCTAGCACACAGCAGCCTCAGTCAGCAGTTCTCCATGCCAACTGGAAGGGAGGACAGACCCGAACTGAACCCCAGGAAATTTTTCCTGTTGATTTTAGAGGCCTGAGCTATGGGAGGAGCCCTAGTGGTGCAGTGGTTAAGAGTGCAGCTGCTAACTAAAAGATCAGCAGTTCAAATCTACCCAGTTGCTCCTTGGAAAATCTAAGGGGCAGTTCTACTCTATGAGTCAGAATCCACTCAACAAGAGTGGGTTGGTTTGAGGTATGAGATGTGCAGGCAAAGAGGGTATTGGCTGTGAGAACAGGCTGCATTGCACAGGGCCTTCTGTAGCAATTTGCAGCAGCTGGCAGCCAACAGTTACGTGTGGGGATGGGTCTTGGAACATTGAACTGATCCTGAGGGAGGTCTGCCTTGTTGATTTTAGAGCAGAATTAAGGGGTCCTGTCTTTTTTCACAGTCAGAGGGTTTCACAGCTAGAGAAGCAGGCTATCTTGCTGGTGTCACTTTCCCAGTTCATCACAGCCTGTAGCCAGCATGGCTGCAGGGAGGGCCAGAGATGGTGGGAGAAGTAATTTTCCTACTGCACATGACTCATTGCTGACTCATTGATTCTTGTCTATCTGACTTGTAAACAAGTGTTCTTAATAAAGATTGAGACATATTTCTGGAGTATGTCTAGAATCAAAAAAAGAATCAAAGTATTGTGTATATCTGGAAAAGTGAAATTTATGGGAGAGTGAGTCCATAGCATTTTAGAAGCTCCCAAATATTTTTTATCATCTGTTAAAAACAAAACAGAACCAGAAAACAAAAAACAAGCAAGCAAACAAACAAAAGCACATATCACAACCTTAAAAATGCATGAGATTAAATTTAACTCAAGGGAAAAAAATTCTAACAATACCCGGTTTTCTCCCTTTTGATTTTTTTATTTCTCCTTTAAATACCTCACTTCTACCACCATCCATTTATTTAAGTCGTCTAGGTGTGGATCCCTTTTTTCAATCAAGACACAGTTCTCATTTTTACTGCTTATTCTATTTGATACCTTACCTCCAATGTTGGGAAGAGGAACAGTAAAAGCATTTATAGTGAAGATTTTGACTGGGGTTTATAGTATACAATGGGTACATAGGGCATGCAAATATAGGAAGCGGGGTATTTACATTGATAAGCATTTATAAACAAAATCAGTGTCCCATTAATACACACACACACGCAGAAGAATTCCTTTGAAATAGCCACAGAATCATAAATTCCCTAGTTAAAATTACTGTAAGGAATACAGAAAGCCTGTGAGAAAGCAAAAACAACCCATTTTAAAGAAAGAGTCAAAAGACGATATGAACAACGGTAGAGATCTGAAGAGTGATTTGAGTATCTTAAACTGGGCATTGTTTCTTCAGGAATGGATCTCAGAGAGGACTGTATCTTGGGCTGGTAGGAACCTTCCTGGTTCTCAGTGAACACTGAAGGATGAGTTGGGCTTGCTGTGTGCCCATTTCTTACTCAGCTGAATAGAGAGGTATGTTCTCAGTCTCAGTCAAGAAGGAGGGTAACCATTAGGGAGAAATTGACAGAATTGTGTTCTCAGAGGGGTAATCAGCCACACCTTTATACTTAGATGGGGAAGTTGAGGACCTAAACAGGACCCCTTCTCAGACTTTCTGTGCTTTATTCTGCTTTAAGTACATGACTCTGTGCATTTCTTTATTCCATGCCATTAAAAAAAATGCATAGTACCTGGACTATTTATATCTTTTCTTCCATGATATCATCAGTCCATTTAGGTAACTACACATTCCAATATTAAGTTATGAAATAGTGTAATCTCAATCAAAATTCTAATTAATTTACTTGGAAACCTAAAAAACAACAAACAAAAAGCAAAAACCTGTAAACTCCTTTGGGTAAATATAAATTCTGGAGAAATGGCTTCTGGCCAAAATGATTTTGAGAGAGCCAACCATGATGTACTTTCTAATCCAATGTGTATGAAGCATCAGAGAAAGATAAAAACAAAACAGCCCCTGAAAGTAAGACTAAGACTCAGTTCTTTGCCTAAATCTGGAAAGAGTATTGACTCTGAGCTATGAAACTAAGATAAGGATTACAATCAATGCCTCACATGAGCCTTTCATGATAAGCCTGTCAGCTTGAAAGATGTAACAAAATTTTTCTCCAGCCTCTCTGCCTCCACAGGTGTTTTTTGTTTTTGTCTCCAGAAATCAAGGACTTGAACAAAATAGGAACTGGAACAGCTGCCCCCTTACCAGGGATGGTTAATTTTTAGACTATAAAAGTATCACCAGAGGGGCGGGGCCAAGATGGCGGACTAGGTGCATGCTACCGCAGATCCCTCTTGCAACAAAGACTTGGAAAAACAAGGGAATCGATCACATACATAACAATCTACGAACTCTGAACAACAAGCACAGACTTAGAGACGGAAAACGAACAAATACGGGCAGACAGTGACCGTTTTCAGAACCAGGAGCCAGCGTACCAGGCAGGTGACCTTCGGAGTCCGATCTGGGGCAGAGCCCAGGGGGGCAGACGGCACAGAAAGGGGGCCCACCCCTTCCCCCCCGAACCTATCCCGGGAGGAAGTCTAGCTGGTTGGCGTGGGTGGCGTAGAGGCGCAGCCGGAGGGAGAAGCACCCGGGAGGCAGTGACTGAACTGGGAGTGGGCAGAACAGTGTCCCAGCTGGGGTGCTGTCCTACCGGGAGTTAGGCGAGAGGTGGACGGGGTGCGAGCGGGGGGGGTCAACTATATTTCCCTAAAGTGACCCCGGGGCGGGGCCCACACGTTCGTGCGGGAGGACGCACACCCAGTCCGCACGTGTGGCGCGGCACACCGGAGGGAGAAATCCCCGGAGGTGACTGGTCTCGAGGCGGGGAAGGCAGCATCCCAGACGGGGAGCCATTCCGCTGAGACCTGGGCACGCGCGCGCCGGCGGGGCGTGAGCACGGGGTCCATTTTTATTCCCTGGAATTGACCCAGGGGGCGGGCCCACCTGGCCGTGAGGGTGATGCCCACCCAGTTTGCGCGAGAGGTGTGGCACACCGGAAAGAGAAGTCCCCGGGAGGAAGTGACTGGTTCCGGAACGGGGAAAGCAGTGTCCCAACCCGGAAGTCGTCCCGCTGGGATTTGGGTGCACGCACGGGCGGGGCGTGACCGCGGGGCCCAATTATAATCGCCTGAATAGACCCTGGGGGCGGGCCCACCCGTTCGTGTGGGAAACGCCCACCCAGTGCGCACGAGCGGTGCCATGCACCGGAGGGAGAAGTCCCCAGGAGGAAGTTACTGGTCTCTGAGCAAGGAAAGCAGCGCCCTAGCCGGGGACCCGTTCCGCCCGGATTTTGGCGAACGGGGGCAGAGCGTGAACGTGGTGTTCAGCTCTATACTTTGTGGTGCTACACTCCTAGCTCTCTGATCCCTCCCCCACCCTCCCCAGGCGGCCCCATTAACATCGGAATACCCGGGGCCAGAGGGAGAATTCAGATAGGGATCTGCATTTTCTTTTAGCCGACTACCTGGAAAATCTAGTTTCCCAGTGATGGCTCGGAGACAGCAGTCCATATCAAACCACATAAAGAAACAGACCATGACAGCTTCTCCAACCCCCAACCAAAAGAATCAAAATCGTTCCCAAATGAAGATACAATCCTGGAATTATCAGATACAGAATATAAAAAACTAATTTACAGAACGCTTAAAGATATCACAAATGAAACTAGGATAAATGCAGAAAAAGCCAAGGAACACACTGATAAAACTGTTGAAGAACTCAAAAAGATTATTCAAGAACATAGTGGAAAAATTAACAAGTTGCAAGAATCCATAGAGAGACAGCATGTAGAAATCCAAAAGATTAACAATAAAATTACAGAATTTGACAACTCAATAGAAAGTCAGAGGAGCAGACTCGAGCAATTAGAATGTAGACTGGGACATCTGGAGGACCAGGGAATCAACACCAACATAGCTGAAAAAAAATCAGATAAAAGAATTTAAAAAAATGAAGAAACCCTAAGAATCATGTGGGACTCTATCAAGAAGGATAACTTGCGAGTGATTGGAGTCCCAGAACAGGGAGGGGGGACAGAAAACACAGAGAAAATAGTTGAAGAAATCCTGACACAAAACTTCCCTGACATCATGAAAGACGAAAGGATATCTATCCAAGATGCTCATAGAACCCCACTTAAGATTGATCCAAAAAGAAAAACACCAAGACATATTATCATCAAACTTGCCAAAACCAAAGACAAACAGAAAATTTTAAAAGCAGCCAGGGAGAAAAGAAAGGTTTCCTTCAAGGGAGTATCAATAAGAATAAGTTCAGACTACTCAGCAGAAACCATGCAGGCAAGAAGGGAATGGGACGACGTATACAGAGCACTGAAGGAGAAAAACTGCCAACCAAGGATCATATATCCAGCAAAACTCTCTCTGAAATATGAAGGAGAAATTAAGATATTTACAGATAAACACAAGTTTAGAGAATTTGCAAAAACTAAACCAAGACTGCAAGAAATGCTAAAGGAGATTGTTTGGCCGGATGACCAATAATATCAGGTACCAGCACAATACAAGGTCACAAAACAGAACATCCTGATATCAACGCAACTCAAATAGGGAAAGCACAAAAACAAACAAATTAAGACTAATTCTAAAAAATAAATAAATAAACAAAATAATACACATAACAGGAAATCATGGAAATCAATAGATAAACGATCAAAATAATCAAAAAGAGGGACTAAATATAGGAGGCATTGAACTGCCAGATGGAGAGTGATACAAGGCGATATAGAAGGATACAAGTTAGGTTTTTACTTAGAAAAATAGGGGTAAATAAAAAGGTAACCACAAAAAGGAATATCAATTCCATAACTCAAGAAAAAAGCCAAGAAAAACATAACGACTCAATAAACACAAAGTTAAACATTATGAAAATGAGGATCTCACAAGCTACTAAGAAAAACGTCTCAGCACAAAAAAGTATGTGGAAAAATGAAATGGCCAACAACACACATGAAAAGGCATCAAAATGACAGCACTAAAAACTTACTTATCTATAATTACACTGAATGTAAATGGACTAAATGCGCCAATAAAGCGACAGAGAGTCACGGACTGGATAAAAAAACACGATCCATCTATATGCTGCCTACAAGAGACACACCTTAGACTTAGAGACACAAACAAACTAAAACTCAAAGGATGGAAAAAAATATATCAAGCAAACAATAAGCAAAAAAGAAGAGGAGTAGCAATATTAATTTCTGACAAAATAGACTTTAGACTTAAATCCGCCACAAAGGATAAAGAAGGACACTATATAATGATAAAAGGGACAATTGATCAGGAAGACATAACCATATTAAATATTTACGCACCTAATGACAGGGCTGCAAGATACATAAATCAAATTTTAACAGAACTGAAAAGTGAGATAGACACCTCCACATATATAGTAGGAGACTTCAACACACCACTTTCGGTGAAGGACAGGACATCCGGTAAGAAGCTCAATAGAGACGTGGAAGACCTACTTACAACAATCAACCAACTTGACCTCATTGACTTATACAGAACTCTCCACCCAACTGCTGCAAAATATACTTTTGTTTCTAGTGCACATGGAACATTCTCTAGAATAGACCACATATTAGGTCATAAAACAAATCTTTGCAGAATCCAAAACATCGAAATATTACAAAGCATGTTCTCAGACCACAAGGCAATGAAGCTAGAAATCAATAACAGAAAAACTAGGGAAAAGAAATCAAATACTTGGAAAATGAACAATACCCTCCTGAAAAAAGACTGGGTTATAGAAGACATCAAGGAGGGAATAAGGAAATTCTTAGGAAGCAACGAGAATGAAAATACTTCCTATCAAAACCTCTGGGACACAGCAAAAGCAGTGCTCAGAGGCCAATTTATATCGATAAATGCACACATACAAAAAGAAGAAAGAGCCAAAATCAGAGAACTGTCCCAACAACTTGAACACATAGTAAGTGAGCAACAAAAGAACCCATCAGGCACCAGAAGAAAACAAATAATAAAAATTAGAGCTGAACTAAATGAATTAGACAACAGAAAAACAATTGAAAGAATTAACAAAGCCAAAAGCTGGTTCTTTGAAAAAATTAACAAAATTGATAAACCATTGGCTAGACTGACTAAAGAAAAACAAGAAAGGAAACAAATAACCCGAATAAGAAACGAGAAGGACCACATCACAACAGAACCAAATGAAATCAAAAGAATCATATCAGATTACTACATAAAATTGTACTCTAACAAATTTGAAAACCTAGACGAAATGGATAAATTCTTGGAACAATACTACCTACCTAAACTAACACATTCAGAAGTAGAACAACTAAATAGACCCAGAACAAAAAAAGAGATTGAAACGGTAATCAAAAAACTTCCAACAAAAAAAAGTCCTGGCTCAGATGGCTTCACTGCAGAGTTCTACCAAACCTTCAGAGAAGACTTAACACCATTACTATTGAAGTATTTCAAAGTATAGAAAAAGACGGAATACTACCCAACTCATTCTATGAAGCTACCATCTTCCTGATACCAAAACCAGGAAAAGACATTACAAAAAAAGAAAATTTTAGACCTATATCCCTCATGAACATAGATGCAAAAATCCTCAACAAAATTCTAGCCAATAGAATCCGACAACACATCAAAAAAATAATACACCCTGATCAAGGGGGATTTATACCAGGTATGCAAGGCTGGTTTAATATCAGAAAAACCATTAATGTAATCCATCACATAAATAAAACAAAAGATAAAAACCACATGATCTTATCAATAGATGCAGAAAAGGCATTTGACAAAGTCCAACACCCATTCATGATAAAAACTCTTACCAAAATAGGAATTGAAGGAAAATTCCTCAACATAATAAAGGGCATCTATGCAAAGCCAACGGCCAATATCACTCTAAATGGAGAGAACCTGAAAGCATTTCCCTTGAGAACGGGAACCAGACAAGCATGCCCTTTATCACCGCTCTTATTCAACATCGTACTTGAAGTCCTAGCCAGGGCAATTAGGCTAGACAAAGAAATAAAGGGTATCCAGATTGGTAAGGAGGAAGTAAAGCTATCACTATTTGCAGATGACATGATCGTATACATGGAAAACCCTAAGGAATCCTCCAGAAAACTACTGAAACTAAAGAAGAGTTTGGAAGAGTCTCAGGATATAAAATAAATATACAAAAATCACTTGGATTCCTCTACATCAACAAAAAGAACACCGAAGAGGAAATAACCAAATCTATACCATTCACAGCAGCCCCCATGAAGATAAAATACTTAGGAATAAATCTTACCAAGGATGTAAAAGACCTATACAAAGAAAACTATAAAACTCTGCTACAAGAAATTCAAAAGGACATACTTAAGTGGAAAAACATACCCTGCTCATGGATAGGAAGACTTAACATAGTAAAAATGTCTATTCTACCAAAAGCCATTTATACATATAACGCACTTCCAATCCAAATACCAATGTCATACTTTAAGGGGATAGAGAAACAAATCACTAAATTCATATGGAAAGGAAAGAACCCCCGGATAAGCAAAACAATACTGAAAAAGAAGAAGAAAGTGGGAGGCCTCACCCTACCTGATTTCAGTACCTATTATATAGCTACAGTAGTCAAAACAGCCTGGTACTGGTACAACAACAGGCACATAGACCAATGGAACAGAATTGAGAATCCAGATATAAATCCATCCACGTATGAGCAGCTGATATTTGACAAAGGACCAGTGTCAGTCAATTGGGGAAATAATAGTCTTTTTAACAAATGGTGCTGGCATACCTGGATATCCATTTGCAAAAGAATGAAACAGGACCCATACCTCACACCATGCACAAAAACTAACTCCAAGTGGATCAAAGACCTAAACATAAAGACTAAAACGATAAAAATCATGGAAGAAAAAATAGGATCTACCCTAGGAGCCCTAATACAGGGCATAAAGAGAATACAAAACATTACCAAAAATGATAAAGAGAAACCAGATAACTGGGAGCTCCTAAAAATCAAACACCTATGCTCATCTAAAGACTTCACCAAAAGAGTAAAAAGATCACCTACAGACTGGGAAAGAATATTCAGCTATGACATCTCAGACCAGCGCCTGATCTCTAAAATCTACATGACTCTGTCAAAACTCAACCACAAAAAGACAAACAACCCAATCAAGAAGTGGGCAAAGGATATGAACACACATTTCACTAAGGAAGATATTCAGGCAGCCAACAGATACATGAGAAAATGCTCTCGATCATTAACCATTAGAGAAATGCAAATTAAAACTACGATGAGATTCCATCTCACACCAACTAGACTGGCATTAATTCAAAAAACACAAAATAATAAATGTTGGAGAGGCTGCGGAGAGATTGGAAATCTCATACACAGCTGGTGGGATTGTAAAATGGTACAACCACTTTGGAAATCCATCTGGCGTTATCTTAAACAGTTAGAAATAGAACTACCATACAACCCAGAAATCCCACTCCTCGGAATATACCCTAAAGATACAAGAGCCTTCACACAAACAGATATATGCACACCCATGTTTATTGCAGCTCTGTTTACAATAGCAAAAAGCTGGAAGCAACCAAGATGTCCATCAACGGACGAATGGGTAAATAAATTGTGGTATATTCACACAATGGAATACTACACATCGATAAAGAACAGTGACGAATCTCTGAAACATTTCATAACATGGAGGAATCTGGAAGGCATTATGCTGAGCGAAATGAGTCAGTTGCAAAAGGACAAATATTGTATAAGACCACTATTAGAAGATCTTGAGAAATAGAAAAAACGGAGAAGAACACAGACTTATGTGGTTACAAAGGAGGGAGGGAGGGAGGGAGGGAGAGGGCCTTTCATTGATCAATCTGTAGATAAGAACTGCTTTGGGTGAAGGGAAAGACAACACTCAAAACAAGGAAGGTCAGCCTAATTGGGCTGGATTAAAAGTAAAGAGGTTTCCGGGATAAAATGAAAGCCTCAAAGGTCAGCGAAGCAGGGGCTGGGGTCTGGGGAACTTCGTTTGAGGGGACTTCTAAGTCAATGGGCAAAATAATTCTATTATGAAAACACTCTGCATCCCACTTTGAATTGTGGCGCCTGGGGTCCTAAATGCCAACAAGCGGCCATCTAAAATACATTAATTGGTCTCAACCCACCTGGAGCAAAGGCAAAGGAAGAACACCAAGGTCACAAGACAACTAAGAACCCAAGAGACAGAAAGGGCCACATGAACCAGAGACCTACATTATCCTGAGACCAGAAGAACTAGTTGGTGCCCGGCCACAATCGATGTCTGCCCTGTCAGGGAGCACAACAGACAACTCCTGAGGGAGCAGGAGACCAATGGGATACAGACTCCAAATTCTCATTAAAAGACCACACCTAACGGTATGATTGTGACTAGAGGAATCTCAGAGACAATGCTCCCCAGAACTTCTGATGGCACAGGACAGGAACCATCCCCGAAGACAAATCATCAGGCATGAAAAGGACTGGTCAGTGGGGGGGAGAGAGATGCTGATGAAGAGTGAGCTAATTAAATCAGGTGGACACTGGAGAGTGTGTTGGCAACTCTTGACTGGAGGGGGGATGGGAAGAGAGAGAGAGAGGGAAGATGGCAAAATTGGCACGAAACGAGAGACTGTAAGGGCTGACTCAATAGGGGGAGAGCAAGTGGGAGAAGGGAGTAAGATGTATGTAAACCTACATGTGACAGACTGATTGGAATGGTAAATGTTCACTTGAAGCTTTATAAAAATTAAAAAAAAAAAAGTATCACCATATACTCCCACGCCCACTTTAACATTTTCAGTATGAAAATCTGAATATACAGTAGTGATATTAACTGAGATATGGAGTATCAGAGGAGGGAAATATACAGAGAGGAGAAGAAAGGCAAAGACCCAGTAAGTTCTGTTTGGTATATATTGATTTTTGAGGTGCTTATGTGAAATCTAAAAGGGATATACGGTAAAATTTGTGTATTTGAAATCTAAAAGGGATATACAGTAAAATTTGTGTATTTGTTTCCAGCTTATAGGCAAGAATATTTATGAACCTCACAATTTCTGTAACATTATATTTCTACTCACACACATTAAAATCCATTACATTCTCAATTCTGTCCTTCATCTCTCTAGATATATCTATTCAAGGTTATCAGTGACTCCCTTTTGGTTAAATTCAATGTCTGCTTCTCAGTTTTTATCTTAATCTATCTTTTGGATTTGAAAATTTTGAGGTCGCCCTCCTTTATGAAACAGATCTCTCTTTTGCCTTTAATAACATTCATTTTTCAGAGGTGGGGACAAGATGGCAAAGTAGTCAGATGATTCTGGTGATCCCTCTTAAAACAAAGACCCCCCAAAACAAGTGAAATGATTATGTATATGACAAGCTAGGAGCGCTGTACATCAAAGGCAAAGTTAAGAAATCAGACTGAGCAGCAGGGGAAGGGAGAGATGGTTCAGAAGTGGCAAGGAGTTGCTGGACCTGACTCAGCAGGAACCAGCACCCCTCAGGTATGATCTCCTGTGGCGACCTCAGTGGGGTTGGAAGTAGCATTCGGGATGTGGTTTCCTTAGGGAGAGACAGTGAGCTACACAGTTTACTCACAGCTCCGGAACCAGAGAGCAGAGCTCTCGGCAAAAGCTAAGTATTTTACTCCCCCCCAGGCCCCAAGCTGGCTTCAGTGGCTGTCTATTTCCCTGGACTGAGATAGGCACTGCTGCATGCCCTGAACTATTCTCCCAGCCTTGGAGAAGGAATAAATTAACAACTGGGGGAAAAGATAATCTTCTAGCTCCACTAACCTGGGAAGCTCAGGACAGAATCAACTCCTGACAGGCACAAAAGGTCTGCAAACTTTGAATACCTTTCACCCCCACATAGAACTGTGTGGGCCCATTTCAGGAGATTAGGCCCTTGTTACTGCAATGGTGTATGTACTTGAGATCTGACTTCAACTGTTTCTAGCTGTGTGGTGGAGAGGTGGGTTTTCAATGTTTGACGCTGGTTTGCCCATTAAACAGGGTCCTAACCTTCCCACACAAAGGGCCTGAGGAATGGTGGCTCCACTTATGCCACCCCTGACAGGAGTCCAACGATAAGTGGTGCCTCCCAGTCCTTACAACCAAAAGCATTGGATGTCCATGGTCCAGATGCAGAACCCACCCACCTTTGTGCTCTAGGGAAGAGGAATGCACTTTTCTCACAGACACTCAGGGAATGGTTGTCACACACCTGTCTTGTTCAGAGTGTGACCCCCTACTGCCACCAGATACCTGTGCCTACACCAATCACCCCTGCCCCTCTAAGACAGGAGAGAGCCTGTACCACACACTTGATGACCAAGTACCTGTACACCTGAGCTGAATCCATATAGGAAAAGTAAATGGACTCCTAGGCTCATAGATGTGGTAACAGCTAGAGCCATCTGGTGACAGGACGTTAGGGCTTCAAAGATGCACATAATCAAGCTAGCACACTCAAGCAGCCTATTTGGGCATATAAAAACAAAACGAAGCTAGGATACAGTAAGCAAACATAAAATAAATTAGTACAATAATTTATAGATGGCTTGAAGACAACAGTCAATATAAAACCACATAAAGATGCAGACCATGAGTGCTTCAACAAGCTCTCAAAACAAAGAATTAAGGGATCTTCTGGAGAAAGATGTCTTCTTGGAACTACCAGATGCTGAATTCAAAAAATTATTATACAGAACTCTTCAAGAGATCAGGAAAGAGATCAGGCAAAATGCAGAACAAACCAAGGAACACACAGATAAAGGAGTTGAAGAAATTAAAAAGGTTATTCAAGAAAATAATGAAAATTTAATAGACTGCAAGAATCCATAGAAACACAGCAATCAGAAACTCAGAAGGTTAACAATAAAATTACAGAATTAGACAACTCAATAGAAAGTCAGAGGAGCAGAACTGAGGAAATGGAAGGCAGAATTAGTGAGATTGAAGACAAAACACTGTACAAAATACCCCAAAAACCAAACCAAACCCAGTGCCCTCGAGTCAATTCCGACTCATAGCGACCAAAAAAAAATCAGCAAAAGAATTAAAAAAAATATGAAAAACCTATCTGAGATTGAAATATGTCCCCCCAAAAATGAGTGTATCAGGTTGGTTTGGCCATAATTCCCAGTATTGCATGGTTCTCCTCTGTTTTGTGATTGTCATTTTATGTTGAGCAGATTAGGGCGGGAGAGTAACGCCATCCTTATTCAGGTCATCTCCCTGATCCAAAGTAAACGGGGTTTCCCTGTGGTGTGGCCTGTACCACCTTTTATCCCTCAAGAGATAGAAGGAAAGCGAGGCAAGAAGAGAGCTGGGAACCTCATACCACCAGAAAGCAGCACCAGGAGCAGATAATATCCTTTGGACATGGGGTCTCTGCGCCTGAGAAGCTCCCTGACCAGGGGAAGATGGAGGACAAGAACCTTCCTCCAGAGCCAACAGAGAGAGAAAGGCTTCTCTTGGAACCAATGCCATTAATTTGGACTTGTAACTTACTAAGACTGTGAGAAAATAAATTTCTCTTTGTTAAACCCATCCACTAGTGGTATTTCCATTATGGCAGCACTAGATAACTAAGACAAAACCCTAAGAATCATGTGGGACAATATCAAAAGAAATAACCTACAAGTGATTGGAGTACCAGAACAGGGAAGGATAACAGAAAATACAGAGAGAATTGTTGAAGATTTGTTGGCAGAAAACTTCCCTGATATGAAAGATAAGAAGATATCTATCCAAGATGCTCATTGAAATCCACATAGGTAGATCTCAAAAGAAAGTCACCAAACTTGCCAAAAAAAAAATTACCAGGCAAGAATCATATATCCAACAAAACTCTCTCTCAAATACGAAGGTGAAATTAGGACATTCCCAGATAAAAAGAAGTTTAGAATTTGTAAAAACCAAACCCAAACTGCAAGAAATACTAAATGGAGTTCACTGGTTAGAAACTCATTAATGTCAGATATCTACTCAAGACTAGAACACAAGACAGAGCAACCAGATATCAGCCCAGACAGGGAAACCACAAAAGTAAATCAAAATAAAAAAAGCTGAAAATAGGGAAACAGCAATGTCATTATGTAAAAGATGACAATATTAAAACAATAAAGAGGGACTGAAAAATGTAGTCATATATCTTTCATATGGAGAGGAAGTCAAGGTGATATAAAGAAATAAAAGTTTAGTTTAAACTTAGAAAAATAGGGGTAAATATTCAGGTAACCACAAAGGAGACTAACAATCTTACACATCAAAATAAAATACAAGAAAACCATAAAGATTCAGCAAAAAATAAAATCAACAACAACAAATAAGAGGAAAAGACAATACCTACAGATAAACTACACAGCACAAAAATTAAGTGGAAAAAAGAAACTGTCAACAACATACACAAAAAGATATCAAAATGACAACACTAAACTTATAAAAAAAAATACCCATCCATAATTACACTGAATGTAAATGGACTAAATGCACCAATAAAGAGACAGAGTGGCAGAATGGATAAAAAACACTATCTGTCTATATGCTGCCTACAAGAGACACACTTCAGACTTAAAGACACAAAGAAAAACTCAAGGCATTGAAAAAAATATATCAAGCAAAGAACAATCAAAAAAAGAGCAGGAGTGGCAATATTAATTTCTGACAAAATAGACTTTAAAGTTAAATCCACCACAAAGGATAAGGAAGGACACTATATAATGATTAAAGGGACAATATACCAGGAGGATATAACCATATTAAATATTTCTGCACCCAATGACAGGGCTTCAAGATACATAAAACAAACTCTAACAGCACTGAAAAGTAAGATAGGTAGCTCCACAATAATAGTGGGAGACATCAACATTCACCTCTCAGTGAAGGACAGAATATCCAGAAAGAAGCTCGATAAAGACATGGAAGATCTAACTGCCCCAATCAAACAACTTGACGTCATAGACATATACAGAATACTCCACCTAACAGCAGCCAAGTATACTTTCTTTTCCAAAGAACATGGAACCTTCTCTAAAAAAGACCACATATTAGATCACAAAGCAAGTCTTTACAGAATCCAAAACATTGAAATATTACAAAGCATCTATTCTGACCAGAAAGCCATAAAAGGAGAAATCAATAACAGGAAAAGCAGGGAAAAGAAATTGAGCACTTGGAAACTGAAAAATACCCTGCTCAAAAAAGACTGGATTGTAGAAGAAATTAAGGACAGAATAAAGAAATTCATAGAATCCAATGAGAATGAAAGCAATTCCTATCAGAACCTTTGGGACACAGCTAAAGCAGTGCTCAGAGGTCAATTTATAGCAATAAATGCACACACCCAAAAAGAAGAACGGGCCAAAATCAAATAATTATCCCTACAACTTGAACAAATAGAAAGAGAGAAACAAAAGACAGGCACTAGAAGAAAGCAAATAATAAAAATTAAAGCAGAATTAAATGAAATAGAGAACAGAAAAACAATTGAAAGAGTTAACAAGACCAAAAGCTGGTTCTTTGAAAAAATTAACAAAAACGGTTGGCAAAACTGAGAAAAGAAAAACAGGAGAGAAAGCAAATAACACAAATAAGGAATGAGATGGGCGATAACATAACAGACGCAACTGAGATTAAAAGAATCATATCAGATTATTAGGAAAATTGTACTCTAACAAAATTGAAAACCTAGAAGAAATGGATGAATTCCTAGAAACACACTACCTACCTAAACTAACACAGAGTTAGAACAACTAAATAAACCCATAACAAAAGAAGATATTGAAAAGGTAATTAAAAAACTCCTGGCCTGGAAGTCTTCACTGGAGAGGTCAATGAAACTTTCAGATGAGAGTTAACACCACTACTACTAAAGGTATTTCAGAGCATAGAAAAAGATGAAATAATCCCAGACTCATTCTATGAAGCCAGCATATTCCTGATACCAAAATCAGATAAAGCACCACAAAAAAAGAAAATTACAGACCTATATCCCTCATGAACTTAGATGCAAAAATTCTCAACAAAATTATAGCCAATAGAACTCACCAACATATCAAAAAAATAATTCACCACGCTCAAGTGGGATTCATACCAGGTATGCAGGGATGGTTCAGCATTAGAAAAGCAATCAATGTAATACACCCTATAAATAAAACAAAAGACAAGATCCACATGATCTTATCAATTGATGCAGAGAAGGCATTTGGCAAAGTCCAACACTCATTCATGATAAAAACTCTCAGCAAAATAGGAATAGAAGGAAAAATCTGCAACATAATAAAGGCCATTTATACAAAGCCAAAACCAACATCATCCTAAAAGGAGAGAGCCTGAAAGCATTCCCCTTCAGATCGGGAACCAGACAAGGATGTCCTTTAACACCACTCTTATTCAACATTGTGCTGGAGGTCCTAGCCAGAGCAATTAGGCTAGAAAAAAGAAATGAAGGGCATCCAGATTGGTAAGGAAGAAGTAAAAGTATCTCTATTTGAAGATGATATGATCTTATACCCAGAAAACCCTAAAGAATCCTCAAGAAAACTACTGAAACTAAGAGAAGAGTTAACAGAGTATCAGGACACAAGATAAACATACAAAAAACCAGTTGGATTCCTCTACAGTAAAAAAGAGAATGCCGAAGAGGAAATCACCAAACCAATACCATTTACGGTAGCCCCCAAGAAGATAAAATACTTAGAAATAAATCTAACCAGAGATGTAGAAGACCTATACAAGGAAAACTACAAGACACTACTGCAAGAAACCAAAAGAGACCTACGTAAGTGGAAAAATATACCTTGCTTATGAACAGGAAGACTCAACATTGTAAAAGTGTCTGTTCTACTGAAAGCGATCCTATAGACAGAATGCAAGTCTGATCCAAATTCCAATAAAGTTATTTAATGGGATGGAGAAAAAAATCACCAACTTCATATAGAAGGGAAAGAGGCCATGGATAAATAAAGCATTACTGAAAAAGAAGAACAAAGTGGGAGGACTCACACTACCTGATTTTAGAACCTATTATACCGCCACAGTAGTCAAAACAGCCTGGTACTGGTACAACAACAGATGCATAGACGAATGGAACAGAACTGAGAATCCAGACATAAATCCATCCATGTATGAGCAGCTGATATTTGACAACAGCCCAAAGTCAGTTAAATGGGGAAAAGACAGTCTCTTTAACAAATGGTGCTGGCATAACTGGATATCCATCTGCAAAAAAGTGAAACAAGACCCATAACTCACACCATGCACAAAAACGAACTCAAAATGGATCTGAGACCTAAATATAAAATCTAAAACAATAAAGATCATGGAAGAAAAAATAGGGACAATGCTATGAGCCCTAATACATGGCATAAACTGTATACAGAACATTATTAACAATGTACAAACACCAGAAAAGAAACTAGATAAATGGGAGATCCTAAAAATCAAACACCTATGCTCATTCAAATACTTCACCAAAAGAGTAAAAGGATTACCTATAGATGGGGAAAAAGTTTTCCGATCAGCGTCTGATCTCTAAAATCTACATGGTGCTACAAAAACTCAACAACAAAAAGACAAATAACCCAATTAAAATATGGGCAAAGGATATGAACAGGTACTTCACCAAAGAAGACATTCAGGCAGCTAACAGATACATGAAGAAATGCTCATGATCATCAGCCTTTAGAGAAATGCAAATCATCACTGCAGTGAGATACCATCTCACTCTAACAAGCCTGGCATTAATCCAAAAAACACAAAATAATAAATGTTGGAAAGGTTGTGGAGAGACTGAAACACTTATAAACTGCTGGTAGGAATGTAATCGTACAACCACTTTGGAAATCAATTTGGCACTTCTTTAAAAAGCTAGAAATAGAACTGCCAGACGATCCAGGAATCCCACTCCTTGGAATATATCCTAGAGGAATAATAGCCTGCACATGAACAAATAAATGCACACCCACGTTCACAGCAGCACTGTTTACAATAGCAAAATTGGTCCATAGGGTTTCCAGGGAGTGCCTAGGGAATTCGAACTACCGACCTTTAGTCAGCAGCCGTAGCTCTTAGCCACTATGCAACCAGGGTTTCCTTCACTTCTTTAGGCCCCAGAAAATGTCATTTGCCAAGGAAGCATTGATTTAAAAAGATGGTAACTGGCCTCTTCTTCCCCAGTAACCGTATCTGCAGCAGATAGTTCTGCTGATATGCATAGTTAAACAGTTAAAAACAAAGTAACATTGGAGCGCCTCCTATTACACTTGGTTGAATGTGTGAGTCTGCTATGTGTACCCATCATCTCCTCATAAAAATCCTGTATTGTAGATATTATTACCCCATCTTAGAAATAAGAATAGTTATGTAGCTAGTCAATGCCAATATTTACAATGAGATTTGCCTGTTTATAAAGTCTGAAATTTCCACAACTCGAAATGGTAAATAGGTTTCACTTCTTATGCCAACTTGGACTGGTTGGGGATGGCTGGAGCATGGTCTTGAGGGGGATTCTGAGGACAAGCTTCATTCCAGTGAGAATGTGCTATGGGAAAATACACATCTGCCATGAACTTACCCAGGTGGATGTCATAGACTGAATTGCTTCCCTCCAAAATATGTGCCAACTTGGCTAGGTCACGATTCCCAGTATTGTGTGGTTGTTCATCATTGTATGACCTGATGTACTTATCCTATGTGATGTAAATCCTACCTATATGATGTTAATGAGGCAGGATTAGAGGCAGTTATGTTAATGAGGCAGGACTCAATCTATAAGATGAGTTTGTATCTTGAGTAAATCTCTTTCGAGATATAAAACGGAGAAGCGAGCAGAGAGGTGAGGGACCTCATTACCAACAAGAAGAACCAGAAGCAGAGCGCTGGGCCCCTGAACTGAGAAGCTCCTAAACGAAGGGAAGATTGATGACAAGGACCTTCCTCCAGAGCCAACAGAGAGAAAAGCTTTCCATTGTAGCTGGCACCATGAATTCGAACTTCTAGGTACCTAAACTGACAGAGAACACATTTTCTGCTTGATAAAGGCACCCACTTGTAGCATTTCTATTGTAACCGCTGTAGATAACTAAGAAAGTGGGTGAATGCTAGTATATCTGCAAAATATTGAGAACTCTACCTATAGAGTTAGTACATCATCAAGAACCAATGGTATTGAAGGAAGAAGTCCAAGCTACCTTGAAGGCATTGGCACGAAGCAAGGCTCTGAGAATGTATGAAATAACAATTGAGATATTTCAACAAATTGATACAGTGCTGGGGGTGCTTACTCAACTATGCCAAGAAATTTGGGACACAGCTCCTGGCCAACCAGCTGGAAGACATCCATATTTGTACCCATTCCAAAGAAAAATGATCCAACATAATGTTGAAATTATGGAACAATAGCATTAATATCAAACACAAGTAAAATTTTGCTGAAGATCATTCAAAAGGGGTTGCAGCAGTATATCGGCAGAGAACTGTCAGAAATTCAAGCTGAATTCAGAAGAAGGCATGAAACAAAAATATCATTGCTGATGTCAGAGGGATCTGGGCTAAAAGCAGAGAATACCAGAAAAATGCTTACTTGTATTTTATTGACTATGCAAAGGCATTTGGCTGAGTGCATCATAAAAAAATTATGGATAACATTGAGAAGAATGGAAATTCCAGAACACTTAATTGTGCTCATGGGGAACCTATACATAGACCAAAAGGCTGTTGTTTGAACAGAACAAGAGGATACCGTGTGGTTTAAAATCAGGAAAGGTGTATGTGAGGCTTATATCCTTTCATCATACTTATTCAATCTGTATGTTGAACAAATAATCTGAGAAGCTGAACAGTATGAAGAACATGGCATTAGGATTGGAAGAATCAATAACAACCTGTGATATGCAGATGACACAACCTTGTTTGCTGAAAGCAAAGAAGGCTTGAAACTTACTGATGAAGATCAAAGACTACAGCCTTCAGTATGGATTGCACTTTAGCATAAAGAAAACAAATTCCTCAAAATTGGACCAATAAGCAACATCATGATAAATAGAGAAAAGATTGAAGTTGTCAAAGATTTCATTGTACTTTGACCCACAATCCGTGTCCATAGAAGCAGCAGTCAAGAAATCAAACAACATATTGTATTGGGCAAATCTGCTGTAAAAGTCCTCTTTAAACTGTTAAAAAGTGAAGATGTTAATTTGAGGACTAAGATGGGACTGATCCAAGCCATGGTATTTTCAATTGCCTCATATGCACGCAAAACCTGGACAATGAATAAGGAAGACAAAAGACGAATTGACACCTTTGAATTATGATGTTGGTGAAGAATATGGAATATATCATGTACTGCCAGAAGAACAAACAAATCTGTCTTGGAAGAAGTAGAGCCAGAGTGCTCCTTAGAAGCAAGGATGGGAGACTTCATATTATGTACTTTGGACGTGTTATCTAGAGGGACAAGTCCCTCTAGGAGAACATCATGCTTAGTAAAGCAGAGGGTCGGTGAAAAACAGGAAGACTCTCAGTGAGATGGATTGACACAGTGGCTGCAACATTACGCTCAACCATGGCAAGGATTGTGCAGATGGCGCAGGACCAGCCAGTGTTGTGTTCTGTTATACATAGGGTTGCTATGAGTCAGAACCAAGTTGAAGACTCCTGAGAACAACAACCTGAGCTAAAGTGGGTAAGTAAGCAGATTCTATTATTTTCTTCCTCTAATACCATTTCTTTCCTCCTCCAAACATTTTAATCGATATGAGATGTCCAGGTGTCCAGAAACTAACTCTTCCAGGCAAATATACATGTTGATGGTTGAACACCTGAGGGTGTTTGGAGAATAAAATGAAGTTTTACTTGTACTTGTACTGTTTACACCTGCCTAGAAATGGTTGCTCTGTGAATGGTCCCATAATGTCTTCTCTAACAAAGATTCTGCACAAGAGAGCATTTAATTTGAAACAGCTTCATGGACCATTTAGATGAAATCCACATTTCTGTGACTGAGTAATGCTGAATGGGTGTTTTCTATTTAATTCCTCTTAGAAAGTTCCAGACCTACAAAAATCTGGAAAGAAAAGCCACTTTAGAGGGTACCTTCTCCAAGCTTCATTTACCCCACTGTACCGAAGGCATTACACCACGTTAGAGGTATTCCCTTGGAAATGGATGGTAATTACAGATGGATGCAGATGATTTGATTGTGTTATTAAGTCTAGGTAATTAGAGACATAATTTGATTCTCTGTAATTTAGCTATTAAGTAAGAAGTTATCAATAAAACCAAAGATGTTAGTATGGTAGGATAGAGGAAGGTTGAAAACTGTCAGCCTCTCTCAAATCCTGCTGCTGTCTCACATTTCCCACCCCAAGGCATCATTTCAGCACTGAGATTATCAGGATGGTTTATATTCATGTGTCACTTTACACTTCTTAAAATGTTATTCCACCAATTATTTCAATTGGACTTGGCAACAGTCTAACAATGAGTTAGAGTGCCGGTTCTATATCCAATTTACATTTGAGAAAGTTTACCCTTAGTGAGGTCATTAATTGGGAAATTATTACCTGAATTTGAAGAGGTAGAGAAGTAATTCAAAGCACAGATTATAATGAAAAAATAATGCATTACAAAGATGCTGTTGGCTAACCCAATAAAGTACATTATTATGTAGTTTCAAGACTTGGTCCCTTTCACACCCTTCTTTCATTCTTCCACATTCAGCTTATCCCCACAGTCACACAAAAGGACATTCTCTTTCATTGTGGCAGGTCCTGGGTACCCATACTTTTGCCTTGTCATAATGCTGCCATCACCTACTATAAAAATTGGTATCCTGGTCACCCTTCTCATCACCAAAATGACTTTGACCATTTCACTCCAACAAGGCTGGCATTAATCCAAAAAACACAAAATAATAAATGTTGGAGAGATTGAGGAGAGACTGGAACACTTATACACTGCTGGTGGGAATGTAAAATGGTACAACCACTTTGGAAATCGATTTGGAGCTTCCTTAAAAAGCTAGAAATAGAGTTACCATACAATTCAGCAATCCCACTCCTTGAAGTATATCCTAGAGAAATAAGAGCCTTCACACGAAGAGATACATGCACACCCACGCTCATTGCAGCACTGTTTACAATAGCAAAAAGATGGGAGTAACCAAGGTGCCCATCAACAAATGAATGGATAAATAAAGTATATTCACACAATGGAATACTACCCATCGATAACAGTGATGAATCTGTGAAACATTTCATAACATGGAGGAATCTGGAAGGCATTATGGTGAGTGAAATTAGTTGCAAAAGGACAAATATTGTATGAGTCCACTATCATAAGAACTCAAGAAATAGTTTTAAAACAGAAAATATTCTTTGATGGTTACAAGGGTGGGAGGGAGGGAGATAGTATACAATAATTATTTTAGGTAAAGAGAAAAAGAACAAACAATACAGGAGAGGTCAGCACAACTGGACTAAACCAAAAGCAGTTTCCTGAAGGCCAGAGTAGCAGGGATGGGGTTCTGGGGACCATGGTTTCAGGGGACATCTAGGTCAACTGGCATAACGCAATGTATTAACATGAATGTATTGAGAAAATATTCTGCATCCCACTTCGGTGAGTGGGATCTGGGGTCTTCAACGCTAGCAAGTGGCCATCTAAGATGCATCAATTGGTCTCAACCCACCTGGAGCAAAGGAAAATGAAGAACACCAAAGATACAACATGAGTATGAGCGCAAGAGACAGAAAGGGCCACATAAACCAGAGACTACAACAGCCTGAGACCAGAAGAACTAGATGGTGCCTGGCTACAAAAGATGATTGCCTTGACAAGGAATACAACAGAGGATCCCTGATGGAGCAGGAGAACAGTGGGATGCAGACCTCAAATTCTCATAAAAAGACCAGGCTTAATGGTCTGACTGAGACTAGAGGGACTCTGGAGGTCATGGTCCCCAGACATTCTGTTAGCCCAAGGCTGGAATCATTCCCAAAGCCAACTCTTTAAACAGGGATTGGACTGGACAGAAAATGATACTGGTGAGGAATGAGCTTCTTGGCTCAAATAGACACGAGACTATGTGGGCAGCTCCTGTCTAGAGGTGAGATAAGAAGGCAGAGGGTGACAGGAGCTGGCTGAATGGGCATAGGGAATACAGGGGAGAGAGGAGGAGTATGCTGTCTCGTTAGGGGCAGAACAGCTAGGAGTAAACAGGAAGGCGTGTACAAGTTTTTGTATGAGAGACGGATGTGTTTTGTAAACTTTCACTTAAAGCACAATAAATAAAAAAAGAAAAGTTCTCCCCTGTGAATAACCAAAGGAAGCATTGCGAACAGCATACATGAGACAGGAATTTTGTGCACTTCATTGTGGGAAGCCAGCCCAGGTAGCCTGTCCGGCTGTTAGAGACAATCAAAAAGTGGATTATTAAGGAACTACAATTAGGGAGCTACAAAATCCACAAATCCAAGCAAAACCTAATCCAGTGTGTAACCCCACAGCAGGTAAAGAGATTGTCCAGTTTCTCCGCTACCACGCAAGCAGCCCGCATTTAAATCTGATGTTTTATAGTTTTTTTTTAATTCAATTCATAATTTTAATGTTCCATTTATAAATGTAATAAGTGTGTTCAAGAGGAAAGAGATTAAACCTGTGATTCAAGTGAAAAAAAAAATGACTTTGAATTAAGACACAGTAATTACAGGCCCCTCCCATTGACTTTGAAAAGCAAATAAATGTATAGGTACATTTTTTATTTGAAGGTTTTTTTTCCTCCAGCAAAAAAGAAAATTGTACACTTGTAGGTAAAAATAATCTGCGATAATTGTTAAGACTACAAATTTCCCCGAGAATGAGACTTAGTTGAGCTGTCTTTGTTGAAACCCAGGAATATACATCTTTAACAAGCAAGATAAAAGAATTGAATTCAAGTAATTTTTGAGAACATAGCAACACTGCAATTAGAGGGATGACAGATGTAGTACAATGGGACAATTACAAATGTCCTTAATCTTCTAAAAGTTTGTAGCTATGTTCTTCATCTATATTCTTGTCTCTCTTCTGATAAGTTTCTTCGTCTGGAATGCATTCCTGAGAAAGACCACTAACCTCTACATTCTGACACCATCTAGGGCAGGCCATAAAAGTATGGCTAGTACAGTGGTGTCACTAGGGTTGGTGTCACCCAGTATGTAAACTCATGATGTCACCCCCACACACACACACTCTTCCCCCCAGGGGATGAGCCCCCTCCCACCTCAGTGGATGGAGCAGCCTGGCCCTACCCCTGTAGACACTGCCTCCCCACCATGGCTCCCCTTATCTCCTCTCTACTCCCATTAGCCAAGGCAGAGACTCTCCTCTCTGCCCAATAGCAGGCTCTGTGCCCCAGCCACCTGCACCCTGGCTGAGGGGGGGTGATGGAGGGGACTGGGGGAGGGTGAGGAGTTACCACACTGGGTGCTGGGTGACACCAACCCTAGTGGTGCCACTGCTCCTCCCCCCACAGCGCTGGCCTGCCCATGGTGGACCCTAGGGTTGTCATTTGGTGTCACCCGCTCTGACAGTGTCAGAGGGTGCAGTCCACACACTGCTATCCCCCTTGTGACGCCACTGGGCTAGTAGCTATCACATTGGACTGCACAGCTCAAATTCCTGGATTTGCTTGTCCATACATCACTAGGCTTTTATTCATTACTCGCTGACCCTCTCTGAGGCATTACAGCTCAAAAGGCTACTACAGTATGAAGCAGAACTTTACTTCTTTGTTCTCATGCTGACTAATATTTAAACTTGAGCTTTGTCATCAGTAATGTGAATATAAAAAACCTTACTATTTTCTAGAGATTTTCTGAGGAGCATTTGGAGTAAGACATATTTGTCTTTTTTTTAATGCACTTCACTCAGTAAACATAACATTCCAAGAGAAGAAATTCTTATGTGGTGTTTCCCTGGGCAAATATGTATATAATACATGAAGAAATGGGAAGGAGATCTAGGAGGGAAAAGGTGCCAGGGAAAGTAGGCTGCTGCTCCTGCTGAATGGCCTGCTTCAGGAGTGCTTCTTGCTTAATGTTAAACCCAAGAAGCCTTCTTTTAAATAAGCCAGCATAGTCATCTTTAGTCATCTAACATTCCCGTGAAAGAGAAGAGAGTAAAAGAAAGATCTCACATTATGCCAGTTGGCTTATTATACATTTATCCTTCCTTTCCTCAGAGTCAGAATTTCAAGGTTGGAAGGAGTTACAGACTGCACTGTGCGTTGGTTTCCAAGTGTTAAGATTTTTACAAAATGTTGTTGTTGTTAGGTGCCCTCAAGTTGGTTCTGACTCACAGCGGCCTTACGTACAACAGAACTAAACATTGCCCTGTCCTGTGCCATCCTCACAATCTTTGCTATGTTTGAGTCCATTGTTGCAGCCACTGTGTCAGTCCACTTCATTGAGTGTCTTCCTCTTTTTTGCTGACCCTCCACTTTACCAAGCATGATGTCCTCCTCCAGGGATTGATCCCTCCTGATACATGTCCAAAATATTTGAGACAAAGCCTTGCCATTCTTGCTTCTAAGGAGAATTCTGGCTGCACTTCTAAGACAGATTTGGTTGTTCTTTAGTCCGTGGTATATTCAATATTCATCACCAACACCATAATTCAAAGGTATCAGTTCTTCTTCCATCTTGCTTATTCACTGTCCAGGTTTTGCGTGCATATGAGGTAATTGAAAACACTATGGTTTGGGTCAGGCACACCTTAGTCCTCAAAGTGGTATTCTTGCTCTTTAACAGTCTAAAGAGGTCTCGTGCAGCAGATTTCCCCAATGCAATACATCATTTGATTTCTTCTTTTTATTTCCTTTATTGAAATTTAGATGAAGCTTTACCAAACTAGTTTCTCATCAAACAGTTAGTACACACATTGTTGTATGATGTTGGTTAACAACCCCACGACATGTCAACACTCTCCTTTCTCAACCCTGGGTTCTCTATTACTAGATTTCCTATTCCCTCCTGGTGCACCCCTTTAGTCCATGGGCCTGTTCAATCTATGGCTGAAGGGTGAACCTCAGGAGTGGCCTTGTTACTGAGCTGAAAGGGTGTCCGGGGGCCATACTCTCAGAGTTTCTCCAGGCTTTGTCAGGCCAGCAAGTCTGGTCTTTCTTTTTGAGTCACAATTTTGTTCTACATTTTTCTACAGCTCTATCTGGGACCCTCTATTGTGATCCCTGTCAGGGCAGTCAGTGGTGGTAGCCGGAGA
Organism: Elephas maximus indicus; assembly: GCF_024166365.1. Lineage (NCBI taxonomy): Eukaryota > Metazoa > Chordata > Mammalia > Proboscidea > Elephantidae > Elephas > Elephas maximus. The sequence goes on from NC_064826.1 coordinate 127,758,027, forward strand.
CCGTCTAGTTGTACTGGACTCTCAGTCTGGTGGAGGTCATGGTAGATGGGGTCCATTAGTCCTTTGGACTAATCTTTCCCTTGTCTTTGATTTTCTTCATTCTCCCTTGCTCCAGACTGAGTGAGACCAGTGGAGTATCCTAGATGGCTGCTCACTGGGATGTAGAACATTTTCTTTATGAACTCTGTTATGCCAATTGAGCTAGATGTTCCCTAAGACCATGGTCCCCACAGCCCCCAGCCCAGGAATTTGGTCCCTTAGATACTTTGGATGTGTCTATGGAGCTACCATGGCCTTGCCTTTTACAGGTTATGCTGGCTTCCCCAGTATTGTGTCCTGTTTTACCATTCACCAAAGTTACCACTTATCTATTGTCTATTAAGTGTTTTTCCATCCCCACCATTCCCCTCCCTCATAACCATCAAATATTGTTTCTTTTTGTATGTAAACTTTTTCATGAGTTTTTATAGTAATGGTCACATACAATATTTGTCCTTTTGTGATTGACTTATTTCACTCAGCATAATGTCCTCCAGATGCGTCCCTGTTATGAGGTGCTTCACAGAGTCATCCTTGTTCTTTAGCATTGTGTAATACTCCACTGTGTATATGTCCCACAGTTTGTTTATCCATTCATCTTTTGATAGGCATCTAGGTTGTTTCATCTTTTTGCTATTGTAAACAATGCTGCAATTAACATGGGTGTACATACATCTATTTGTGTGAAGACTCTTATTTCTCTAGGATATATTCCTAGGAGTGGGATTGTAGATCATACAGTTTTTCTATTTATAACTTTCTAAGGAAGTGCCTAAAAAAAAAAAAAAAAAATTTTTTTTTAAGGAAGTACCATATCATTTTCCAAAATGGTTATATCATTTTACATTCCCACCAGCAGTGCATAAGAGTTCTGATCTTCCCACAGCCTTTCCAACATTAGTTATTTTCTGTTTTATTGACTCATGCCAGTAATGCTGGGGTGAGATGGTAGCTCATTGCGGTTTTGATTTGCATTTCTCTGATGGCTAGAGATTGGGAGCATTTCCTCATGTGTCTGTTGGTCACTTGAACGTCTTCTTTGGTGAAGTGTCTGTTCATTTCCTTTGCCCATTTTTCAATTGGATTATTTGTCTTTTTGTTGTAGAGGTGCTGGATTTTCTCGTGGATTTTAGAGTCTAGACTTTTGTCTGATTTGTAATGGCCAGTTTTATTTTCTCAGTCTGTAGTTTCTCTTTTTATTCTTTTGGTGAAGTCTTTTGATGAGCATAAGTGTTTAATTTTTAGAAGATCCTAGTTATCTAGCTTATCATCTGGAGCTTGTGTGTTGTTGGTTGTGATTTTTACGCTGTTAATGCCATGTATTAGGGCTTCTAGCATTGATCCTGTTTTTTCTTCTATAAACTTCATGGTTTTTGGCTTTATATTTACGTCTTTGGTCCATTTTGAGTTAGTTTTTGTATATGATGTGAGGTATGAGTCCTGTTTCATTTTTTTTGCAGATGGACATCCAGTTTTGCCAGCACCATTTGTTAAACAGATTGTCTTTTCTGCATTTGATGGATTTGGGGAACTTGTTGAAGATCAGTTGACCACAGGTGGATGGATTTATATCTGGGTTCTCAATTCTGTTCCATTGGTCAATGTATCTGTTGTACCAATACCAGGCTGTTTTGACTATCGTAGCTGTATAGTAGTTTCTGAGATCAGGTGGTGTGAGTCCTACTTTCTTCTTCTTCTTCAATAGTGCTTTACTTATCCAGGGCTTCTTCCCTTTTAAATATAAAGTTAATGATAAGTTTTTCCATCTCTTTGAAGGATGTTGTTGGTATTTGGATGGGATTGCATTGTATTTGTAAATTACTTTGGGTAGAATTGTCATTTTCACAATGTTGAGTCTGCCTATCCACGACCATGGTATGTTTTTCCATTTATGTATATCTCTTTTGTTTTCTTGCAGTAGTGTCTTGTAGTTTTCTTTGTATAGGTCTTTTACATCCCTGGTTAGATTTATTCCCAAGTATTTTATTTATTTAGGGGTTATTATAAATGGTATGGTTTCCTGTTTTTCTTTTCATCGTTTTCTTTATTGGAGTATAGGAATCCAACTGATTTTTGTGTTTACCTTGTATCCTGCTGCTCTGCTGAATCTATTACTTCCAGCAATTTTCTCATGAAGTCTTTTGAATTTTCTTAGTATATCATCCACAAAAAGGGACGTTTAACTTCTTCATTACCAATTTGGATACCCTTTATTTCTCTTTCTTGCCTTATTGCTCTAGCTTAGACTCTCAACACAGTGTTAAATAGGAGTGGTGATAAAGGGCATCCTTGTCTTTTTCCTCTTCTCAAGGGGAATGTTTTTAGCCTCTCTCCATTGAGAATGATGTTGGCCATTGGTTTTGCATAGATGCTCTTTATTATGTTGAGAAATTTCCCTTCTATACCTATTTTATTGAGAGTTTTTACCAGGAATGGGTGTTGGACTTTGTCGAATGCCTTTTCTGCATTGATTGAGATGATCATGTGATACTTCTCTTTCCTTTTATTTATGTGATGGATGACATTGATTGATTTTCTAATGTTGAACTATCTTTGCATACCAGGTATGACTCCTACTTGGCCATGGTGTATTATTTTTTTGATATGATGCTGAATTCTATTGGCTGGAATTTTTCCATCTATATTCATGAGAGATACTGCTCTGTAATTTTCTTTTTTTGTGATGTCTTTGCCTAGTTTTGGTATCAGGGTTATGCTGATACCAGTATTCCTTCCTTTTCTATGTTCTGAAATAGTTTGAGTAGTATTAGTGTAAGCTCTTCTCTGAATGTTTGGTAGAATTCTCCAATGAAGCCATCTGGGCCAGGACTTTTTTTGGTTGGGAGTTTTTTTTTTTTTTTTTTTAAATTACCATTTCAATTTCTTCTCTTGTTAGGGGTGTGTTCAGATTTTCAATGTCATTTTGTGTTAGTTTTGGTAGGCAGTGTGTCTCTAGATATTCGTCCATTTCCTCTAGGTTTTCAAATTTTTTGGAGTATAGTGTTTCATAATACTCTGTTATGATCCTTTTTATTTCAGTTGGGTCTGTTGTAATGTCCCTCATTTCATTTTTTATTTTTAATTTTTTTGTGTTCTCTCCCATTTTTCTTCTGTCAATGTGGCCAGCAGTTTGTCAATTTTATTGATCTTTTCAAAGAACCAACTTTTGGTTTTGTTGATTGTTTCTATGGTTTTTCTAGTCTCAATTTCATTTATTTCTGCTCTGATCTTTATATTTTCCTTTCTTCTGGTGGCCGTGGACGTCTTTTGCTGTTTTCTTTCTGTTTGTTCAAGTTGTTTAACTAATGCTTGGGTTTTGTCTCTTTCTGCTTTTTGATATGTGCATCTAGAGCTATAAATTGACCTCTGAGGACTGCCTTTGCTGTGTCCCAAAGGTTTTGGTATGATGGGTTTTCATTCTCGTTTTATTCTAGGAACTTTTTGATTCCATCTTTGATTTCTTCTATTACCCAGTGGTTTTTCAGCAGGGCGTTATTCAGTTTCCATGTAATTGATTGTTTTTCTTTACTTTCTTAATTTCTACTTTGATGGCATTGTGGTCAGAGAAGATACTTCTTATTATCTCAGTGTTTTGGGTTTTGTTGAGGGTTGCTCTATTGCCTAAGATGTGGTCTATTCTGGAGAACGTTACATGTGCATTGGAAAATAATGTGTACTTTGCAGCTGTGGGGTGTAGTGTTCTATACATGTCTATAAGATCAAGTTGGCTGATTGTGGTCTTTAACTCTTCTATATCTTTGTTGAGTTTCTTTCTAGATGTTTCGTCCTTTACTGAGAGTTGTCTGTTGAAGTCTCCTACTATTATTGTGGAACTGTCAGTTTCTATTTTCAGTGCTTTTGGAGTTTGTTTTATGTATTTTGGGGCCCTGTCATTGGAAGCATAGATGCTTATTATGGTTAAGTCTTCATGATGGATCATCCCTTTAATCATCATATAGTGCCTTTCTTTGTCTTTTATGGTGGATTTTGTTTTAAAGTCTATCTTATCTGAGATTAGTATTGCCATTCCTGCTCTTTTTTGGTAGTTATTTGATTGATATATATTTTTCCATCCTTTGATATCTAATAAATTTATGTTTTTGCTTCTAAGGTGTGTCTCTTGTAGACAGCATATTGATGGATCCTGTTCTTTTATCCATTTTGTCAGTCTGTGTCTCTTTATGGGTGCATTTAGGCCATTTACATTCAGTGCAATTGTTGATAGGTGTGAGTTTATTGCTGTCATTTTGTAGTGCTTTTTGGGGGGTTTATATTTATTTAACATTTTCTTTGTTCCTCTTGCTGTCTTGTGCTGAGTTCCTTTTGTTTGTTTTTTGTAGATTTTGTTTTTTATTGAGACTTTAAATTTTTCTGTATTTTGATGAGGAGGTTTGTTAACTTTCTTTGTGGTAACCTTGAAATTTACCCGTATCTTCCTAGTGTTCAACCAGTCTATTATTACTTGGTATCTCTTTACCTTCCTCTCCACTAGAAAGTTCTATACCTCAGCCATTTATTCCCTCTTTTATTGTTCTGATGGCGTTGCCGTTTATTTATTAACTTCTCTGGTTCCCTGTTGCAAGTGTTTTGGTTTTGGATAGTCCTTGAGAGTTCATTTCCTAGGTTGGTGTCTGGTTGGTACAATCTTGCATCCTAGATTCAGGCTGTGGTCTGCCTTTGTTTGTTCTCAGACTGAAGGAATCCATTTAATAATTTTTGTAAGTTTGGTTTGGTTTTTACATATTCCCTTAATTTCTGTTTATCTGGAAATATTCTCATTTCACCATCATATATGAACGAAAGTTTTGCAGGACATATTATTCTTGGTTGGCACTGTCTTTTCTTTCAAGATTTTATATATATCTTTCTATTGCCTTCTTGCCTGCTTGGTTTCTGCTGAATAATCAGAGCTTAGTCTTATTGTTTCTTATTGTGACATTTTGTTTTTCTTGAGCTGCTTGCAGGATTTTTTTCTTTGTCTGGTTTTAGTGAGTGTGATTATGATATGCCTTGGTGTTTTTCTTTCGGGGTCTATCCTATAGGGGGTTTGTTGAGCTTCTTGGATGGTCAGCTTTTCATCACTCATGATATTAGGGAAGTTTCTGTCAGCAATTCTTCAATGATTCTCTGTGTTTTCTGCTTTCTCTCCCTGTTCTGGAACTCCGATCACTAGCAAATTTTTGCTTTTGATTGTATCCCACATAATTCTCAGGGTTTCTTCATTTTTTTTTTCTTTCTGATTTTTCCTCAAACAGAGCTGTATCCAAATATTTGCCTTCAATTTTGCTGATTCTGTCTCCCATCATTTCAAACCTGCTCCTCAGCCCTTCTATGACACTGTTAATTTCTGAAATCTTGTTTATCATTTGGATTTCTAATTGTTGTTTTTGTATGATTTCCAGTTGTGAATTTATTTTGGCATTTTGTTCCTGTATTACTTTCCTGAATTGTTCCATTATTTTCTGTATTTTCCGTGAATTTGTCTGCCTTTTCCAAAATTTTGTCTATTTTTTCCTCATTTTTGTGTGTGTTTTGCTTCAACTCTTGGATTGCTCTGAATATTAGAGATTTGAATTCCCCGTCAGACAGTTCTAGCGATTTTTCTTCTACTGGAAAGTCATCTAGTGTTTTTTGTGGACACCTACTGAAACCATCCTGTCCTGTTTTTTTTTTTTTATGTTTTGATATAGACTGCTGTCTGTGACACATTCAGTAGTTATTTTCTTCATTTCTTGATTGCAGATTTGTTTGTTTCGTCCTGCTTTTTTTGTTTTATTTGGTTATGTCTGAGCAGGTGGGCTGTGTGTTCTTTGTTTTCTTGTCTGCAGTCATGATACTTTTCACCTCCTAGTCCAATGGGCATGGCCAGTCATTCAACTGTGGTGCAGCAGGGCAGGTCCAGCTGAAGGGGTGGGGTTGGGAATGCATTGTTTGTGGCACATACTAGGGCTGACAGGGTGGGCCAGGAATCAGTGCTGGGCAGGTTACAGTAGCCATGCCTTTTCTGCTCAGGGGTATGACGTTTAGTGCATGGTGCAGGTAAGCAGGAAAGAGGGGTGAGGTTGTGATGTGTGGAGCTAATAGGCGTATGGGAAAGAGGAGAGAGAGGAGAAAGAAACAGGAACCAAATACAAACAAGCGAACAAAGAAAAAAAAAGAGTGCTAAGGATGCTTGACATTGCAGTGGAGAAATGAGATATTGAGAAATGGAGAAAAGAAAAAAACAAAAAACAAGAGAAAGTGAAAAAGAAAGAAAATAAACTAGATAAAAATTTGGAAAAGAAAACAAAAGCTCCCAGGAGTCCCAGAGTCCCACCAGTGGGGCTGCTAAGACCAGAGAAGTCACTCCCAGGCTGTGCAGTATAGCATGGCTAGTGGGGGTATAGATGTTACACAGCACCAGGTATTCAGGAGACAAGAGAAGAAGATAAATGTAGAGAGACGAGAACTGAGAAATGAAGAAAGACAGAAATGTAAAAAGAGAGAGAAAAGAAAAAAGAAATGACCTCAGGGATCACACCAACGTGGCTGAGTAGACTGGGGGATTGGCTCCTGAGCCATGCAATGCAACCAGCTAGAAGGGGCTCTCAAGCTGTGAAAAGAAAAAGAAAACAAAGCAAAACAAGACCAAAAAAAAAAAAAAAAGCCCCAGTGATCCCACCAACGTAGCATTGCAGGCCAGGGGAGTGGTTCCCCATTCAAACATGGCTTCACAGCCTTTCAAAAAGAAGCAAAGTTGGCACACAGAGCCAGGTGTTCCAGAGATATGACGAGGAGGTGGTAATAGGCACAGAAGAAACCAAAAGAGACGGAAAGAACCAACACCAGCCCAGGGGCCTGACCAGTGTGGGCAGGGTGAATCTAAGCAGCCTGAGACCAAAACATTTGCCTCCCAGCTAAGAGACTGCAGCTGACGGGTAGCAGAGGACACAGAAGCCGGGGGAGAAGAAGGGGTTAGGAAAGCATATATCGCTCATTACTGGGTGGTCTGTCTTCTGCTGGTAACTTGGTGAAGCTGCTTTTCCTTACTCTCTGTCCAGTGATCTCCAATATGGGTGGGGCAAATCCAAGTGGGGTGAATGCTGCACTTCCCAGCCAGCCAAGGCAATGCAGCCAGCCAGGAAGTTCAGAGAGAGAGCAGCGGGGAGAGAACAGGGGGTGGGAAAGTGTGTATGGCTGGATAGCAGATGCTCCATCTCCTGCTGAGAATTCTGCGAAGCTGCTTTCCTGTGCTCCCTGTCTGCTGATCCCTGACAGGAGTCCCACGGGGCAGACCTGTGCTGAGTTAGCTGATGGGGCACGCTGCATGTATCTCTCCCTGCTCTCTGTCCTCTGTAAGTTTCTTATTCCATTCGATGCTTGGCTGAGTTCTTTATCTCTTCATTTGACACATCAGGTACCAGGAATGATGTTTATCCGTTTTACTTAGTTTTTCGGGTCTTTGCTGTGGAGGGACGGTGCAGTGCTTCTGTCTATGGTGCCATGTTGGCCAGAAGTCCATCATTTGATTTCTTGACTGGTGCTTCCATGGGCCTTAATTAAGGCTCCAAGTACAATGAAATCCTTGACAACTTCAATCTTTTCTCCTTTTACCATGACGTTGCTTATTGGTCTAGTTGTGAGAATTCTTGTTTTCTTTTTGTTGAGATGTAATCAGTAATGAACGCTGTAGTCTTTTATCTTCATCAGTAAGTACTTCAAGTCGTCTTCACTTTCAGCAATCTAGGTTGTGTATATGCTTATCACAAGTTGTTAATGAGTCTTCCTCCAGTCCTGACACTGCCTTCTTCTTATATAGTCCAGCTTCTTGGATTATTTGCTCAGCATACAGATTGAATAAGTATGGTGAAATGATACAACCCTCATGCACACATTTCCTGACTTTAAACCATGCACTATCCACTTGCTGTGTTCAAATGACTGTCTCTTAGTCTATGAACAGGTTCCTCAGGAGCGCAATAAAGTGTTCTGGAATTCCCATTCTTCACAATGTTATCCATAATTTGTTATGATCCATGCAGTCAAATGCCTTTGCATAGTCAATAAAACACACATAAACATATTCCTGGTATTCTCTGCTTTCAGCCAAGATCCATCTGGCATCAGCAATGATATCGTTTTCCATGTCCTCTTCTGAATTCAGCTTGAATTTCTGGTAGTTCCCTGTCGTGTACTGCTGCAACAACTTTTCAATGATCTTCAGCAAAATTTTACAAGCTGGTAAAATAAAATTAAAATTTGAAATATGGAAAGGGCCTCTAATATTATTATATTTTGCAATCTGTGGTTTTACCTTTAAGACTTTAGAATAATGTGAATAATGAGGGACAGAAGTCAGAAGGGAAAATACTCAAGCTGCCTACAACTTTAGAAAAGTAGGGCCTTAAATGTTTACCTTGTTGTTGTTGAGTTGGTTCCAACGCATAGCAACCCTATGCACAACAGGAGGTAACACTGCCTGGTCCTGCGCCATCCTTACAATCATTGTTATGCTTGAGCCCATTGTTGCAGCCACTGTGTCAATCCATCTCTCTGAGGGTCTTCCTCTTTTCGACTGACGCTGTACTTTACCAAGCATGATGTCCTTCTCCAGGGACTGATTCTTCCTGATAACAAGTCCAAATATGTAAGACATCATCCTTGCTTCTAAGGAGCATTCTGATTGTACTTCTTCCAAGACAGATTTGTTCATTCTTTTGGTAGTCCGTGGTATATTCAATATTCTTCAACAAAACCACAATTCAAAAGCATCAATTCTTCTTTAGTCTTCCTTATTCATTGTCCAGCTTTCACATGCATATGGTGTGATTGAAAATACCAAGGCTTGGGTCAGGCGCACCTTAGTCTTCAAGGTGACAGCTTTGCTTTTCAACACTTTAAAGAGGGCCTTTGCCACAGATTTGCCCAATGCAATGTGTCTTTTGATTTCTTGACTGCTGCGTTCATGGGTGTTGATTGTGGATCCAAGTAAAATGAAACTCTTGACAACTTCAATCTTTTTCCGTTTTTAATGATGTGGCTTATTGGTGCAGTTGTGAGGATTTTTGTTTTCTTTATGTTGAGGTGTAAAACATACTGAAGGGTGTGGTCTTTGATCTTCGTCGGTAAGTGCTTCAAGTCCTCTTCACTTTCAGCAAGCAAGGTTGTGTCATCTGCATAACACAGGTTGTCACTGACCCTGATGATCCTCTAATAGTCCAGCTTCTTGTATTATTTGCTCATCATACAGACTGACTAGGCATGGTGAAATGATACAACCCTGACACACACATTTCCTGACTTTAAAGCACTCAGTATCCCCTCGTTCTGTCCGAACAACTGCCTCTTGATCTACATACAGGTTTCTCATGAGCACAGTTAAATGTTCTGAAGTTCCCATTCTTTGCAATGTTATCAGTAATTGGTTATGATCCACACAGTCAAATGCCTTGGCATATTCAATTAAACAGAGATAAACGTCCCTCTGGTATTCTCTGCTTTCAGCCAGCATCCATCCAACATCTGAAATGATATCCCCGGTTCAACGTCCACTTCTAAATCCAGCCTGAATTTCCAGTAGTTCCATGCTGATATATCACTGCAGCCACTTTTGAATGATCTTAAGCAAAATTTGAATTGGCTTTGAAGAAAGTGTAGATTTTTAAGGTATATAGAAATGGAATATTTGAAGAAGGTGGGCTGTGAATCTCATATGCTGCTTCTAAAGCATTCTTCCTCTTGTTTCATAACTATCCTGGCTCCTTTGTGTCTCACACCTCTGGCTGTATTGTTCTTCCCCTTTAATGTAACTGCATATTACCAAGCTCTTGATATACTGCTGCAACTGCTTTTGAATGATCTTCAGCAAAATTTTGCTCGAATATGATATTGTTTGATAATTTCTGTGCTTGGTTGGATCACTTTTCTTGGGAATAGGCATAAATGTAGATCTCTTCCAGTCAATTGGCCAGGAAGCTGTCTTCCATATTTCTTGGCGTAGACAAGTGATCACTTCCAGTGCTGCATCCCATTTCAATTGATATTCCATCAATTCCTGGAGCCTTGTTTTTCACCAATGCCTTCAGTGCAGTTTGGACTTCTTCCTTCAGTACCATCGGTTTCTGATCATATGCTACCTCTTGGAATGGTTGAACGTTGACTAATTCTTTTTGGTATAATGACTCTGTGTATTCCTTCAATCTTCTTTTGATGCTTCCTGCATCCTTTAATATTTTCCCCATAGAATTCTTCACTATTGCAACTCGAGGCTTGAATTTTTTCTTCAGTTCTTTCAGCTTGAGAAACACCGAGTATGTTCTTCTCTTTTGGCTTTCTATCTGCAGCTCTTTGCACATGTCATTCTAATACTTTGTCTTCTCGAGCTGCCCTTTGAAATCTTCCATTCAGTTCTTTTGCTTCATCATTTCTTTCTTTTGCTTTAGCTGCTCAATGCTCAGGAGCAAATTTCAGAGACTCCTCTGAAATCCATCTTGGTCTTTTCTTTCTTTCCTATCTTTTCAATGACCTCTTGCTTTCTTCATGTATGATGTCCTTGATGTCATTCCATAAATCATCTGGTCTTCCGTCATTAGTGTTCAACTTGTCAAATCTATTCTTGAGATGGTCTCTAAATTCAGGTGGGTTACACTCAAGGTCGTACTTTGGCTCTCATGGACTTTCTCTGATTTTCTTCAGTTTCAACTTGAACTTGCATATGAGCACTTGATGGTCTGTTCCACAATCGGCCCCTGGCCTTGTTCTGACTGATGATATTGAGCTTTTTCCTCGTCTCTTTCCATAGATACAGTCGATTTGATTCTTGTGTATTCTATCTGGCCAGGTCCAGGTCGCTGTTTATGTTGGTGAAAAAAGTTATTTGCAATGAAAAATTTGTTGGTCTTGCAAAATTCTATCATTTGATTTCTGGCATTTTTTCTGCCACCAAAGCCATATTTTCCAATTACTGATCCTTCTTTCTTATTTCTAACTTTTGCATTCCAATCACCAGTAATTATCAATGCATCTTGGTTGCATGTTCAATGAATTTCAGACTGAAGAAGCTGATACAAACCTTCAGTTTCTTCATCTTTGGCCTTTGTGGTTGGTGCATAAATTTGAATAATAGTCGTATTAACTGGTCTTCCCTGTAGACATATGGATATTATCCTATCACTGACAGCATTGTACTTCAGGAGAGATTTGAAATGTTCTTTTTGACGATGAATGCAACACCATTCCTCTCCAAGTTGTCATTCCTGACATAGTAGACTACATGACTGTCCAATTCAAAATAGCCAACACCAGTCCATTTCAGCTAACTAATACCTAAGATATCCATATTTATACATTCCATTTCATTTTTCATGATTTTTAATTTTCCTAGATTCATACTTCGTACATTCCAGGTTTTGATTATTAATGGATGTTTGCAGCTGTTTCTTCTCATTTTGAGTCGTGCCACTTCAGCAAATAAAGCTCCAGAAAGCTTGACTCTGTCCACATCATTAAGATTGACTCTACTTTGAGGAGGCAGATCTTCCCAGTAATCTTTTGAGTGCCGTTCAACCTGGGGGGCTCATCTCCTGACACTATGTTGGACAATGTTCTGCTGCTATTCATAAATTTTTCACTGGACAATTCTTTTCAGAAGTAGACTGCTGGGTCCTTCTTTCTAGTCTGTCTTAGCCTGGAAGCTCAGCTGAAACCTGTCCTCCATGAGTGACCCTGCTGGTATCTGGCATAGTTTCCAGCATCACAGCAACACACAAACCCACACAGTATAACAAACTGACAGACATGTGGGGGGCTGTTTACCATGATGGTCTTTATATTCCAAACTAGTAGTACAGGTCATGTGGGTTACATTTAAAATTAAGGGTGGTCTTCCTAAGGAAATACAATTTGTTGTTATAACTTCATTTGTGACCCCATATATATATTTTAAATCGTGCTAAAAACTGGGGTATAAAAGAACATGAAGCTAAGATTCCAGTCATCAAGGATCTGGCACTCTGTTGGGAGAGACAAAATTAGATGAGAACCACCCAGGCAAGAGATGAGCTTTACATCATCAAGTGCTAAACTAGTTGTTACAGGAAATGAACATCATCAGGGGCCTATAAAGGGACATGAGTAGACTGAAGAAGAACTGGAAGTCTCTATGAGTAATGGGAATTTGAATTGGCCTTGAAGGAAGGGTAGTTTTTAGGTATATGGAAATGGAATATTTGAAGAAGGTGGATTGTGAGTCTCATATGCTGCTTCTAAAGCATTCCTCCTTCTGTTTTATAACTACCCTGGCTCCTTTGTGTGGTTCTTCCCCTTTAAGGTTACTGCATATTACCGAGCTCTTGATTTCTCCCTCTCCTTTTTTACACATTATTATGTAACCTACAAGCTTCCTTTCATTCCTAACCTTTATCCTCATCTAGGGTGAATTCAACATCAGGTGCACAGTCCATCTAGAAGAATGCATATTGGTTGCATGACCATAAGCAGTGTCTTCCTTTTCCACTTCACTCCATGTCAACCACCCACTCAACAGTCAGAACCTCCGAAACTACTATCTTGTACATCTTCTCTCTGCCCACAAACATTGAACTTCAGATCCCTTTCTGAGGTGACCCAGAGCAACTTCTCTTTAACTTCATGACCTCTACTCCTTCCTCCACTCCACTTTCTCTCTGTAAGACTGCTCTTGGGTTCACTTACACAGTTTGGATTCCATGGGCCATCATCACAATCATACTGTAGCAAGTCCTTGTTTAGTACCCATGTTTCCTGTAGCTGCATCAGAGGAGGCTGAAGAAAGCAGATGAAACAAAATAGGTTCTTAATCACCAAAAGAATCACCATTAAACCCCTGTTTTTTTTTTTTTTTTAGGTATGTCTTATGGTATGTCTGGGAAACTCTAGGGAAAAGTCAGACCAAAATCTATTTGTGAAGAGCTTAATGCATATATTTCCCTTATAGGTCTTGGACTACAGCACAAATGCAGGGTAACAGACCCCACGTCTAAATACCTAAAGTTATAACTCCAACTAACAAAGTGTTAAATAAAATATGTTCTATCTTCCTGACTTGAAAAATACACTTTCATAACAACATGGAAGGCCAGATATCAATATAGTATTCTTGGGCTCCTTAGAATTCTGTGGAACTGGGAACTTGGGACAAACAAACAAAATAACAGCCCATGGCCTTCTGTCTTCTAATCCCAAGACTATTGTCCTCCCACATGACTGTAGTCTTCAGCATGTGGAAATTTAGACAATACACCCATCTACCCTGCTCATTGCCACTGTCCTGTGATCTCTCCTACGGCCTGAAGGTGCACGTAATCAGAAATTTGTCAGATTTTTGGAGGACAGACATGAGGAAGAATCCCAGATAGGCCAGTGAAACTGGTTTAAGTGATCTGAACAGGTAATACTGGGCAAAGCCTGTGCTAGAGGCTTGGGTTGGGCATGGCTAAAGAATGTGGCTATACAGCAGAGGACCAGAGTGGAACCTTCTAAACATAGCATTCAGGGTATGGGCCCCTCTTGCCAAGGTATGAGGGCAGTACTTGCTAGAGGACTATCTAAAGAAAGAGCTTATCATATAAGCACAATGAGCTGAACCAGTAAGAGGGCCTCTGCTATTGAAAGATGACTGATTCTGAATACAATGTGCAGGCTGAAACTCAAACCCGGTTTTCATCCAGCTCAGAGAAGAGAGACTTTAACCTTAAACTGAGATTCTCAGGAATCTCTGTAAAAGATAGGAGCTCAAGCAGCCATATTATAGGACATCAGAGAAGAGGGCCATTTAACATCACACCTCTCCAGCCACTTCCTCCTCAGAGCACCTTGTAGTTTGCTAAGTGAGGGCTCCACTCTATCTAAGGAAACACTCAGAGTGAGAGAGACAGTGATAGTGGGGCCCACTGAGAGAACACACGGGCAGCAGAGAAATGGTGGTGCCCTGTTTGTACTGATGGCAAGTTCATCAAGATAACTTAGTAGGGAGCATGTAGAAGACAGTTCCAGAGGGCTCCCAGAATTATTTTGGGACCATGTTAATTCTTCTGGGAAATTTAACTCTTAGAAAACAGAATATGCAGGACAGCAGAAGCCAAGGGACATTTGCAGTCACCTTCTATTAATCTTTATGTTGTCATGGAGAGGCTCTAGGATCTAACCATTTCATACCAGAGGGCACATATTTGGTAAGGGTAAGTGAAGTGATGACATTGGTCAGCTTCAGGAATTACTACACATATTAGGGCCAGCTAAGTTTTCTCAGAGAAGAGGAGATCTGAACTAGCTTTGTGTGATATCTAGTGTGGGCCAGTCATTTTACATTGTAGTTTGATTCTCAAAACAATCCAGTGAGGTGGGTGTTTTGGCCATTTTAGATCTTGAGGCTCAGAGAGGTCAAGAAACTTCAGAAACATGTGGTAGATAGAGACTTGGTTCCAGAGCAATATTAACCTCCTCTGACTTGCTGTTTTCTGTAATTACAGAAGACTCCTTTCCCAAGAAGAGTCTCCTGCCCCTTGGCAATGAAGGTTATCTCATAAAGAAATTCTTGATATTAATGTAAATAGCAACCCTCTTTTGACCTTGTTGCACATCCCTTTCATAGTTCTAGATATTAAATTACGTTTCATTATGTGTATGTCAAAATAATATTAGCCTTTTTTGGGGAATATTAGAAATTTCCACTCAAGAGACTTGCATATTAAATTGATTTATCAAATCTCTAAGAGAGTATCATTTTCTTGTGAGTATATAATCAATAGTATTTGATGGTAAAATAGAATCCAAAATGTACTTTGGATATATACGCAAAAACATAAAAATGTCAGAAGACCTTTTATAACACCTTTAGATATTTTCTCCATTTGTCTTTATGGGAGAGTTTCTGTGTTGTGCTACACTTTCTATTATTCTCACAACAGCCTCCCTCCCTGCTACTATTTTAAAGCCCCATAGAAGTAGGTTTTCTGTGTTGCTAAAGGACAAAAGTCTGGGTGATTATGGAAAGATAATTCTCATTTAAAGAAAGAAAAGACCAAAACAGACGTCAGAAGAGACTGACACTTGCTCTTGAACACAGAGTAGCTAAAAAGAATGGAAGAAGTGATGAATCAAAAGGGCTGAAAAGAAGACTTCAAAGGGCAGCTCAGGAAGATAAAGCATTATTATGAAATGTGCAAAGACCGGGAGAGAATCAAAATGGAAGAACACACCTGGCATTTCTCCAACTGAAAGGACTGAAGAAAAAATTCAAGACTTGAGCTGCAGTTTTCAAGGATTCTATGGTCGAAACATTGAAGCATCAAGGGAAAATGGAAGGAATACACATAGTCACTGTATTTGAAATAATTAGTCGATGTTCCACCATTTCAGCAGGTAGCATATAAACAAGAACCAATGATATTGAAGGAAGAAGCCCAAGCTGCACTGAAGAAACTGGCAAAAAACAAGGCTCCAGGAATTGATGGAATACCAATCAGATGAAACACTGGTGATGTTCACTTATCTATGCCAATACACTTGGAATACAGCTACCTGGCCAATCAACAGGAAGAGATTCATATTTGTGCCCATTCCAAAGAACAGTTATCCAACAAAAAGCAGAAATTATGGTACAATGTTATTAATATCACACACAAGTAAAATCTTGCTGAGATAATTCAGAAGCAGTTGTAGCCACACATCCACAGGAAACTGCCAGAAGTTCAAGCCAGATCCAGAAGAGGACAAGGGATTAGAAATACTATTGCTGATGTCAGATGGATCTTGGCTGAAAACAGAGAATACCAGAAAAATGTTTACCTATATTTTATTGACTATGAAAAGGCATTTGACTGTGTGAATCATAACAAATTTTGGATAACATTGCAAAGAATGAGAATTCCAGAACAGTTAATTGTGCTCATAAGGAACTTGTACATAGACCAAGAGGGAGTGTTCAAACAGAACAAGGGAATACTGCATGGTTTAAAGTCAGGAAGGGTGTGTGTCAGGGTTGTATCCTTTCACTAAATTTACTCAATCTGTATGCTTAGCAAATAATCTGAGAAGCTGGTTTATATGAAGAAGAACATCAAGATTGAGGAAGACTCATTAATAACCTGTGATATGCAGATGACACAACCATGCTTGCTAAAAAGGAAGAGGACTTGAAGCACTGATGAAGATCAAAGACCACAGCCTTCAGTATGGATTGCACCTCAACATGAAGAAAACAAAAATCCTCAAAAGTGAACCAAGAAGCAACATTATAATAAATGGAGAAAAGGTTGAAGTTGTCAAGGAGTTCATTTTACTTAGATCCACAATCAATGCCTATGGAAGCAGCACTCAAAAAATCAAACGATGTATTGCACTGGGCAAGTCTGTTGCAAAAGGCTTCTTTAAAGTATTCAAAAGCCAAGATGTCACTTTGAGGACTGAGGTGCATCTGACAGAAAGCCATGATGTTTTCAATCAACTCATATGCATGCAAAAGCTGAACAAGGAACAAGGAAGACAAAAGAATAATTGATTCATTTGAATTATGGTGTTGGCAAAGAATATTGATTATACCATAGCCTGCCAGACAGAGGAACAAGCCTGTATTAGAAAATGTACAGTCAGAATGCTCCTTGGAAGCAAGGATTGTGACACTTCTTCTCATGTACTTTGGACATGTTATCAGAAGGGACCAGTCCCTGGAAAAGGGTCAGCAAAAAAGAGGAAGACCCTTAATGAGATGCATTGACACAGTGGCTGCAATGATGGGCTCAAATAAAGCAAAGATTGTGAGGATGGTGCGGGACCAGGAAATGTTCAGTACTGTTGTACATAGGGTTGCTATGAGTCAGAACCAACTCCATGGCACCTTACAACAGCACAACAAATTCTCATTTCAGTTGCTTCTAATTCTCATTTCACGTGCTATAATGCAGCTGATTAAATTTTTTTATGCTAATTTTATGAGACTGTGCAAACCCAACACAAGTTTATCATGGTTGCCACCAACGGAGTGATTCCAATCTGCCCACTGGGTGAGGTGAGACATGGATATTACACAGAGTACCTGATAAAGAAATCCCTTATTTATGATCACGTTTGGAAATCCATGAACCTTTCCCACTTGCTATCATATTTTAATTCATTGCCACACTTGTGAGGACACATATAAATCAGTGTGCATCTTTAAAAGACAAATCCCTCACCAAACCAGGGCGAACTGGTGCGTCCTGCTTCATAGAATCTATGTGACCTGACTACAAAAAGCATTTTTGATTAATCAGAACTAAGATTTTAATAAAGAAACAGCAGTTGGGCTAACCACAAAATTAAAACTCCCCACTGTCTCAGAGTAACAAAGTCATAAATATAAAAGTGCTCAAAATACCTCATTTGCATCTTTGAATAACATCCTTGTTTAACAAGGACAGACACGGAATTGGCCAGCAGAGGGCAAATTCCTGTGGATGTTGTCGTTTCCTGGTTCCGTATTGTCGCAGTATCTTTGTCAGTCTTTCCTGGTGTAATGAAGCAAGGCCTGTGCAGTAGTTAATTGCCATCTGCAATGCGTTTTTTACCAGTGGTTTTTACACCCAATTGCTCAAATGCAATATCGTGTCTGCTGCATTTCCACACATCCTGGAGAACACAAATGTGCCTTCAGTTTCCTAGTCAAATGTGGTCAATTTGAGGGTTCTTTTTTGCAGAAACTGTGTTAATTTCTCTCTGAGACTATGGTGTATCTTCCCTGGTAGTAGTTAAAATTTTATCACCTTTCAAACAAGGCAAATCAGAGTTGAAAAAGAGGCTCTGCCACTTAGTGGCTGTGTGATCTTTTATTGGTGTTCTGATCACCCTGGGTACTTAAATTGAGTCCATTTTCTTATGGAAACCCTGGTGACATAGTGTTAAGAGCTATGGCTGCTTATGGAAAGGTTGGCAGTTCCACTGCACCAGGTGCTGCTTTGAAACCCCGTGGGGGCAGTTCAGTTTTTTTTTTTTTCTTATAGTAAAATGTAAATAATAACATCTAAAATATTCTAAGGTTGTATTTACATGTAAGTACCTTAAGAATTCATGGAATATGCACTTGAATATTTTCTTTTGGTTAGCAGCAAACCACTTAACTATTGTGCTATCAGGGCTCCTTGTTGCTGTTATACAGCTGAGTGATTTGCTGAAGGCCTCATCTTCATCTCTCCTGCACCTGTTCTAGTCCAGGCTACCATCATGTATCTCCTAGTTGCTGCATATTCTCCTCACTGGTCTTTCTTTTTCTACCTTTACTACCACAACAACATACCAAAAATAAATAAATAAATAAATAGGCCTACTGCCATCAAGTTAGTTTCAACTCATAGCGACCCTATAAGACATAGTAGAAATGTCCTATAGAGTTTCCAAGGAGTGGCTGGTGGATTTGAATTGCCAACCTTTTGGTAGCATCCATAGCTTCTAACCACTGCGTAGCCTCCCCAATAAACTTACCTTTTCAATTCTTGAGCATCATAACTATGAGCTATACAAATCATCTCTTTGTAAATAATTAAATCAATATCCTCATCTTTTTTTTTATGCTTGTAAACATGTCAAACGAGCCCTCATGGCACAGTAGTTAAGTGCTCGGCTGCTAACCTGAAGGTCGTTTCAAACCACCAGCCACTCTGCAGGAAGAAGATGTGGGAGTCTGCTTTCATAAAGATTACAGCCTTGGAAACCCTACGAGGCAATTCTGCTCTGTCCTGTAGGGTTGCTACGAGCCGGAATTAACTCAACGGCAGCGCGTTTTGTTTATTTGGTTTTAAACATGGCAAAGGAATGATAGCATATTCTCTTTATAGGTCATGAAGTGCTTTTATCGACATTATTTTGTTTATTCCACATGGAAACTCTTTAGCTAGGCAGGGCAGATATTATAATCCTACTTTTATATGAGAAAATTAAGCCTCAGAAAGGCTTACCTATTTGCCCAACATCACATCATGAGTAAATGATAGATACAGGGCAAGAACTTAGTTCACTCTGGTATCCAGCCCAGGGCTTTTTGACACACCATCTGGCACCTCTTAAAAAGTCACAGAACTACCTTCTCTCAATCTCAGACTCTATATTTCAATCAAGGGAATTGAGCCAAATGACCTCCGAATTCCTTATAGCTCTGACATTTTCAGAAGTCATAGGACAATTGCCATGAAAGGGATGGTTCTAATAAAAAATATATCAGTAGATAATTACCCCAAAAGTTTTATAATTCTTAAAGAATGAGGTTTATGGAGTAGAAAGACTGAATAAGCTCCTAAGGAGGGAAGAGTGATGAGAAAAAAGATGGCAAGGCCCAGCTAGTCATTGGGTCAATCATTAGATTAAAAAAATCCGCTGTTACAACCTTTTTTCCACACCTATTAAGCATCACCTACCATCGTTCTAAATATTACACTGTAAGACAGTACATCATAATACAAATCTCTCTATGAAAATTCTTTCAGAACCAATCAGTTGCAACACAGCCAAATGAACCTATTCTTCCTCATTGCTGTCCAATTCAAACTTTAAAAAGACAAGCCAGATGGATCCAAACAACAGTAATAGCCATAGTAGTAGTAGTAGTAGAGCTAACAAGCAGTTACATGGTTGTGCATACCAGAGCTGTCCTCAGTGCTTTAAAGGTGTGATTTGATCAAACATTTTTTAGCTCATGAAGTAGGTACTTTTATTATTCATGTTATGTTGTTGTTGTTAGGTGCCATCGAGTCAACTCTGACTCATTCTGACCCCATGTGACAGAGTGGAACTGCCCCATAGGGTTTTCTAAGGCAGTAATCTTTACTGGAACAGATCACCAAGTCTTTTTTCCACAAAGCCATTGGATGGGTTGAAACCTCCAACCTTTTGGTTAGCAGCAAACCACTTAACTATTGTGCTGTCAGGGCTCCTTGTTGCTGTTATACAGCTGAGTTCTGGTTCAGGCTACCATCATGTATCTCCTAGTTACTGCAATATTCTCCTCACTGGTCTTCCTTTTTCTACCTTTACTACCACAACAACAGTTTGCGAAGCATCTGTACTTGTCTTTTAAAACATGAATTTAATCATACCGTTATCATATTAAAATCCTTCATGAGATTTTCTTTGCACCCAGAATGAAAATTCAACTCCTGGCCACAACTAAAAGATGTTTCTGTCCACAACCTACCTTTGTAATTTTACGTCATCTCAGACCATTCCTTTTTCTGTCATGATGCTTCAACCACATTGGAATTCTCTCTGTACTTTGGCTGGACCCAGAATTCTCCCAGTCCAGGTACTTTTCCCATGGGATTCTCTGACTGGAATGCTCTCCCTCCTACTCTTCACTTTGTGATTCTAGCGCATATCCAGAATTAATGTTATTTCTTCCAAGAGGCTATCCTGGACTATCTATACCTACTCCTTACTTATCCACTATCTCGTTCTGTTACATTTTGTACTTATAGCAATAGTAAAGAATCTACTATTTGACCATTTTGCACATTAATGACATATGTCTGGCAATAATGAATATGAGGCAAGAGTAACACTGACTGTGATGGTTAAGGACATCTGTAAACTTGGCTGGGCCATGATTCTCTGTGGTTTGGCAGTTATGTAAGGATGTAGTTTGGCAGTTATGTAGTGATGTAGTCATCCTCCATTTTGTGATGATCCAAAGTGGTCATCCTCCATTTTCACATACTACATATTTTCACATAAAACCAGATTGGTCTTTGAGACTTAACCATGTCAGTAAGTGAGAAGTAGGTGTAGCCTCATGAAGGTCACAGTAAATTATTTGGCTCAATATCCTGCTCTTTTATTTTTCTTAATATAATTAGCAGTGGTATGCTCATCTGTATGTTTATTACTGTATTTTTTCTCTGTGGAGAGGATCCTTGTCTATTTTTTGCCTCCCTAGTCCACATTTTGGTGTGGATACTCAGAGAAGTCCTTGGATGGTGCAAACAGTTGATATGCTCAGTTGGCAACCAAAAGATTGGAGGGGCTTGTCCACTCAGAATACCTTGGAAGAAAGGCCAGGTGATCTACTTCTGAAGTCAGCCATTGAAAACCTTACAGAGCATAGTTCTACTCTGACACACACGGGGTTGCCAACAGTCAGAATCTACTCAAGAACAACTGGTATATACACAGAATTTTGCACAGTGCCTTGAAGAGAGTACAAATCAATTAAATGATAAGGCCAAGAACTCAATATTCCATCCTTATTAAACAATATCCTCATTCTCTTCTCCCTAACTTCTTCCTCCAAAACTTGTAAGACATTAAACAAGCTATTTCTTATATCAAAACAAAAACAAAAGGACACATAAAGACAATTTCAACAAGACAAAACAACAGCAACAACCTCAAAACTACTAAAG
The DNA here is from genome assembly GCF_024166365.1 of Elephas maximus indicus. Lineage (NCBI taxonomy): Eukaryota > Metazoa > Chordata > Mammalia > Proboscidea > Elephantidae > Elephas > Elephas maximus. The sequence continues at coordinate 127,779,446 of NC_064826.1, forward strand.
GATAATAAAGGAATAAACCCTTTACCTTCAAGTTGATTCCGACTCAAAGCAACCTTATAGGACAGAGTAGAACTGCCCTACAGAGTTTCCAAGGAGCGTCTGGTAGATTTGAACTGCCAGCCTTTTGGTTAGAAGCTGTAGCACTTAACCACTATATCACCAGGGTTTTTGATAAAAGAATAAGCAAGACTAAACGGGTGAGCTCCATCTTTATTATGTTAGATTTTTAAGTTTCATTTTGTCTTTTTATTTGATAATAGTTTACCTTATGTTGGCACTCTGTGTATTCTAGATATAACTAATAACAAAAATATATATATTATAAAAAGTTATGGGGAAAGACAGCAAGCATCACTCAAAAATTAGGAAGGTACTCAAGGATGAAATTGAGACACTAACGGGTCCACTTTTTAATCACAAGGGCTGTATGATGTTGTAAAATCATAATTCTGTGCTTGAGGTGAGTAGTCACTAGCTTACTCAATCCTAGTATAATAGAACTAGTTGGCATTCTCCCTAATCCCAGCTTTCAAACTTGAAAGTTATACATTACACTTAAGGAAAATGAAGCAACCAAGTTAAAAATACAGATCCATTTTAGAGGTTTTACATGAATTCACGGGTATTAGCAGGATATCTTAAGGGAAACAAGGCCGTTGGGGACCTATAGCTTTGTAATCAGATGCCCTGGGAGAGAGTCATGCTTTTCTTCAAACCATCTGTTCATGTCACAGATGAAAGAAAGTGTACGATTTTGTGGTCTACATTTTGGTGTCAAATACTTTTTCTTATTTTATTGGATTTGTGGAGCCACATGTCAGTTAAGTGAGGCAGACCTACTATTTATGAGATGACTGCAGGATGAAGGAACCCTCTGGAGTACACTTGTTCCTACCTAACTCTGTTCCTTTATCCATCCAAGCTGTCATTCCAGGATGATGACTCACCATTCACTGCCCCAGTGACAACTCAAGGGCTTTGTTCTTGCCTTGTGTTCTTTATTCCTTTGCTTACCAATAAATATTTACTGAACACCTACTACAAACATTTTCGGTGCTGGAGAATTGGAAAAGTAAGGGACATGGTTCCAGGTATTACAATGGGTAAGAGAGAGAGAAATCAATGAAAGATCACAGTAAAATGTGTCAAGTGCTATGTATACGAGAACTGTGGAAAACTGAAGAGGGAAGACCTCACAAACCCTGACATTTGAGTTCAGGGTTTTTGGATGAGTTCACGGTGCAACACTTGGGAGATGGGAAGACAACATGGAAGAGGAAGAGGAAGTGGTGGAATAAAATACCCTTTATATGAGAATAAAAAAAAAAAAATTTTTTTTTTTTTTTATATGAGAAAGTACCTGAAGAAAGAGGTAGGCACTAATTAAGGAGATGTCATGTTTAGAAGTTGAAACACTGTTCTGGAGGAATAAGAAACAAATACTTAAAGCATAGAAGTAACTTGGTTAGATTTGATTCTAAGAAACTTCACACTGATTGGAGTTTATAGAAAGCACTCCCTCCTTTTATTTGGTTAGTGGGGAACGTGGACTCTTGAGACCACAGATAAGTTACAAATTGAGGAGAATATTTGCATCTATGCAGGCAATGCCGAGAACTTAACATAAGACTGGAACCAGTGTTAAAAGGGGCTTTACAGGATTTTTATTAATAGTAGTAAATTTTATTTCTTAGAGCAGTTTCAGGTTTACAGAAAAATTGAACTGAAAATACAGTTCCAAAATACATCCTCTCCCCCTGCCCACAGTTTCCTGTACTTTGTTAATTAATTGAGTTTAAAATTCACTGTATATTTTTGGATACAAGTCCTTTATCAGATACCTGCATTGCAAATATTTTCTCCCAGTCTGTAGCTTGCATTTTTAGCAGAAGTTTTGGGTTTTGTTGTTGTTGTTTGTTTAAAAATTTTAATAAAGTCCAACTTACTGAAATTTTATTTCATGGATCATGCTTTTGGTGTTGTATCTAAAAACTCATTACCAAACCCAAGGTCACCTAGATTTTCTGCTGTTATCTTCTAAAAGTTTTGTGGTTTTTCATTTTACTTTTAGGTCTATGATCCTCTTTTGGTTAATGTTTGTGAAAGAGCTAAATTCTTTTTTTGTATGTCATGACTCGTTCCAGCATTATGTGTTGAAAAGACTTTGTTCCTTTTTCAATACCAGTTTACTATCCTTGTGTGGGTCTATTTCTGGGCTCTCTATTGTGTTCCATTGATCTGTTTGTCTATCTTTTCACCAATAACATATTATCTTTATTATCGTAGCTTTATATTAAGTCTTGAAGGTGAGGAGTGTCAATCCTCTGACATTGTTCTTCAGTATTGTTGGGCTATTCTGAATGTTTGCCTTTGCAATAAACTTTTGAATCAGTTGTTAATATCCACAAAGTAACTTATTAGGGTTTTTACTGAGATTGTATTGAATCTATAGGTCAAGTTGGGAAGAACTGACATCTTAGTAATCCTGTCTTTCTATTCAAGAGCATAGAATATTTCTCCATCTATTTAGTTTTTTTTTATTTCTTTTCACTGGAATTTTATAGTTTTCCTCATATAGATCTTGTACACATACATATTCTTCAAATTTACACTTAAGGATTTTTTGGTGCTAACACAAAAGGGCTTGGTAGAGGGTCAGTGAGGAAGAGGAAGACCCTCAGTGAGATGGATTGAAACAGTGGCTGCAACGATGGGCTCAAGCATGGCAACAATTGTGAGGAAGCCACAGGACCGGGCAGTGTTTCATCCTGTTGCGCATGGGGTTGCTATGAGTCTGAACTGACTCTGCGGCACCTAACAACAACAGCAACAATATAAAGGATGTTATGTTTTAATTTCAAATTCCAGTTGTTAATTTCTGGTATGTAGGAAAACAATTGACTTTCATGTATTAACCTTGTATTATGCTACCTTGCTAGAATCACTTAGTTCCAGGAGGTTTGTTTTGTTTTGTTTTGTTTGGATTTTCTACATAATCAAGCATGTCAAAAAATCAGAAAAAGTTTTTTTCTTCTTTCCCAATCCATAGGCCTTTTCTTTATTTCTTTCTTTCTCTTTTTTTTTTTTTTTTTGGCTTATTACATTACCTTGGACTTTCAGTACATTGTTGAATAGGAGCAGTGACAGGAGACAAGCTTTACCTTGTTCCCTAAGAGAAGGAATCTAGTTTCTCAACCTTAAATATGATGTTAGCTGTATGTTTTTGGAAGATGTTCTTTATCAAGTTGAGAAAGTTCCTCCTCTGTTCCCAGTTTGCCAAGAGGTTTTACCATGGATAAGTGTTGGTATTTTGTGAAATATCTTTTTCTGCATCTGTTGATCCTTTTTTGTTCGTTTGTTTTTGCCTTCCAGTCTTTTTCTGCCTTCTTTGGTTTTAGCTGAGCATTTTATATGATTCTGTTTTTTCTCCTCACGACTTATCAATTATACTTCTTTTAAAAATATTTTTAGTAGTTGCCCTAGAGTTTGCAAAGTACATATATAACTAAGTCAATTTTCAAATAACAATATAGCACTTCATGGGTAGTGCAAGTACCTTATAACAGAGTATTTTCAAATTCTGCATCCCCTCCCTTATTACATTGCTGTCATTCATTTCAATAATCCATAGGCTATAATCACATGACACATTGTTGCTATTATTATGTTGAACAAACTGCTATCTATTGGGTCAATTAAGAAAAATAAAAATTCATTTTATCTTGATCTATTCCTTCTCTAATGGTCTTCCATTCTTTATGTGCTTCTGAATTCCTAACATATACCATTTTCTGTCTCTCTGAAAAAACTTATTTTAACAGTTCTTGTAAGGTCGATCAACAGAGGACAAATTCTGTCAATATTTTTTTGTCTGGGAATGTCTTTATTACTCCTTCAATTTTGAATGATAATTTTACTGGATACAGAATTCTAGGATGGTTTTGTTCTTCAATGCTTTTTAAGTATTTCACTCCACTGTCTTCTTGCTTTCATGGTTTGTGAATTAAAAAAAAAAATCATTGCAGTTGAGTCAATTCTGACTCATAGCAACCCTATAGGATAGAGTAGAGCTATCCCACAGGGTTTCCAAGGCTACAAATCTTTACAGAAGCAGACCGCCAAATCTTTCTCTGATGGAGTGGCTGGTGGATTCAGACTGCCAACCTTTAGGGTAGTGTTTGAGCACTGAGCAGCTGCACCACAGGGGCTTCTTTTCTGAACAAAAGTCTGGTGTAATTCTTAACCTTATTCTTTCATAGGTAAGTTTCTTTGTTTTTTGGTTTGTTTAATCTAGATTATTTCAATATTTTCTCTCCATCTTTGATTTTCTACAGTTTGACTATGACATGCCTAGGTATAGATTGTTTGGTACTTATCCTGCTTGAGCTTCCTGTCTGAGTGGTTTGATGTCTGTTATTAATTTTGGAAAATCCTCAGTTATTATTACTTCAAATATTTTTTACTTTTTCTATTCTTTGTTCGTCTAGGGGGTTGAGACTGCTGAGTTTACCTCTGCCCCCCTTGTCTGTTGGTTTTATGTCAGTCAAAACGTTCTGTATGTGTCTGTTCATGTGTACTTGTACCCCTGAACCTCTGCAACATTGTACCCTTGAACTCCAGCAACATTATCATTGCAAACTTTAGTTGTATAAACCCCCCATCAGATCCAAGAACTATTCTGGTCTAAGTTCCTTGAAATCAATAGTTGGTCTCACCGCTCTAAGGAAGCTTACAACTCAAAGGCTAGTTTAGAGTGGTGCCTCTGGGAAGGTCAGGGCTCCAGGATAGGGATTCAGGGAATCCTGAAAGAATTAAGTTTGATTGAAAGGGAAATAAGATTCTTGGAAGATCGGGAGGTCAACGAATACTACGATTGAGAAAATCAGACCCATCCTACAATAAAACAGAGTCGACCCCGTCTGAGGCAGAGAAAGAGGAACTGGGACACGAAAACTATGGGAGGGGGCCAGTCAATTCCAGCTGAATCCCTGCTAGGGTGTGTACTATCTAACTAGAAAAAGTATAGATTTATAAGCCTATGACAGAAAGGACAAATAATTTGCCTGTGTAATGACATATGGCCGCAATATCAGTTAGGATACCAGGAAATTGGTCCCAGAATGGGTCTTTGAATTGCTCTATGATACTTCAGCTAGATTTATTCTGTAGGAAAAATAAAAAGTGGGATGAAGTCCCTTATGTACAAGCCTTCATTTCTTTATACCAGTCCTTACATCCACCTAATCAATTTTTTTTTTTAAAGAAAATTAAAGAACAAAGTATTGCCCAAGTCTACCTCAGAGGATTTCCCATTTGAGGGCTACACTCTGGCCACAGCCTTGGCTCCTCCTCCCCCCCCATATGGGGGAGGTGCTGCAGAAGACAGAGGATGAAATCATGGGAAGACAAGAGCCTTCCCAGGGCCATTCGAGCCAGATTCCAGCTCAGAGAACCTGCAACAACAAACTGGGGAAAGGAATATGAGCAGTAAGGGTCCAGCTTCATCAGGTATGGTCTCCCTTTCTCACATCCAGCAGGGTACTGTTTTTTTGGGGGGGGGAGGTGGGGGCACCGCGAGGGTCCAGGCAGGGGAATATCTCTTAAGAGAAGTCCCAGCCAGAATAGACAATGAGGAGCAATGAAGGACAGTACTGGTGCATATGGTTAGAAAAAACATAACGCACCTTACTGGAGTGATCCCAGGAAAATGGCCAAGCTATTCCTCTCCATTTTCTCTACTCACATTCAGGCACTTCTGACTACCTTGTTAACCTCAGAAGAGTACCAGATCGTGCTACAACAGGCCGCGAAGGAGGCTGACAGTCTCCACAGTTTAGACTACCTGGCTTGCCCCACTGGAGCAGAAGCTATTCCCCTCTGAGACCTTGGGTGGGACCACAATCTTGAGGAGGGAGCAAATAGACTCCAACTATGTAGAAATTGCTTGATTGTAAGACTCAGAAACAGGGCACCCAAACCTAAGAGCCTAAAAAGTTTGGAGAAATTATCCAGGAGGAGAAGACCCATCCACCTTTCTAGAGCAAGTAATGGATGCCTTCTGCCAATATACAGACATAAATCCTAAAGACCCAAATAATTCCAGGCTCCTAAACATGACCTTTCTCTCACAAAGTGCTCCTGACATTCGAAAGAAATTCCAAAAGTTGGAGAGACAGCTAGGAATGCCGATAAGACGACTACTAGAAATAGGATTTAAGGTGTTCAGTAACTGAGATGAAACAGCGGAGCATAAAGAAAAGCAAAAAATGAAGCAAAAGGTTGCCTTATTCTTTCCCTCGGAGGGGGGGAGAACAATAATGAGAACAAAAGGAAGGCCCCCTTTGAGGCAAAAAGGAAAATTCTTAGCACCAGACCAATGCTCACACTGTAAGAGAATGCCTTGAAATACAAAAGAGGCTGGTCAGACAAAAGCCCACCACCCTCCAAGCCTATCAGGAAGGAACTCCACAGTTAGAGACTCAGAGTCATGGGGCCCAGGTGCTTGGACCTTGTTGTCTATCTCCCACCGTGAGCCCTGGGTAGCCCTAAAGGTAGGAGGGTGCCCTATTGATTTTATCCTAGACAAAGGTGTCACTTTTGCAGTTTTAAATACTACAGAATCTCCCCTTAGCCCACGTACTGCTCCAATAGTGGAGATCTCAGGAAAAGCCACCACCCGAACTTCTCTCCAGCCTATAAATTGGGAAAGATGTGCTATATCATGATTTCCTTTATATGCTGGAGTGCCCTGTTCCCCTCCTTGGGAGGGATTTATTGCCAAAACTTGAGGCACAGGTGGCTTTTGGGCCATCCCAGAATTCGGTGCAAATTCCATCCAAACACACATGTGCCCTACAAGCAGCTTTATTATTAGAGGAACTAGAGGCCCCTAGTGGTGGTATTTGGCTGCATGTACAGCAGAAGGTGAATCCAGAAGTGTGGACATCTGTGAAGCCAGTCAAAGTCACCTTAAAACCAGGAGTCCCTGTAGTAAATCAAAAGCAATACCCCCTCTGAAAGGAAGCCTTGGAGGACATTACTCCACTGGTTCAGTGGTACTTAGAAATTGGGCTTTTAAGATCATGCCAATCTCATACAATACCCTCGTTTTGCTGGTATTAAAGCCCAGGACAGGAGAATACCAATTTGTACAAGACTTGAGAAAAATCAAATAGTAGAAGATATTCATCCCATTGTGACCAACTCGTACACCTTCCTAGTCACTACACCCAGTTGGTATGCCTGGTTTTAGGTATTGGACTTGGAAGATGCTTTCTTTTGCATCCCCCTACATCCTGAGTTGCAGCTCTTGTTTGGGTTTGAGTAGACAGATATGAAGACAGGATTGAACAACACCTCACGTGACAGGTGGTGGCCCAAGGGTTTAAAAACTCCCCATAAGCTTTGGGAAAATATTGGTAAGAGACATGAGAACTCTGAGGCTAGAAAGGGGATGGCTCTTCAATACGTAGACAATATATTGGTGGCAAGTGAGACTTGGGAAGATTCAGACCAGAACACTATTACTGTCTTAAAATCATCCTGATGAATGTGGGTATCTAGTTTCAAAAAAGAAGGCCCAGATATCCCAGCAGCAAATAAAGTATCTGGGGTTCCAGTTATCTCAGGGTCAACGAAGTCTCCTTCAAGACTGGAAGGAAGCCATCACGCAGGTGGCACCCCCTACCTCTAAGCAACAACTCATGGGTTTTCTTGGGATGGCTTTGTTCTGCCAAATTTGGATACTGGGGTTCAGGCTCATGCAAAACCCCTAGATGAGGCCCTAAAGTGGGAAGAGAGAGAGCCTCTGCTTTGGACTGCTGAATGCCAACAAACTTTTGAAAAAATTAAGTATAAATTGGTGACAGCCCCAGCATTAGGGCTGCTGGACCTTCAAAAGTTGTTTGAACTGTTTGTACATGAGAGACAAGGGGTTGCTTTGAGGTTTTAATCCAAACCCTGGGACCAGCCAGGCAGCCGGTAGCTTATTATTCCAAACAGTTGGACAGTCTGGCCTGGAGATGGCCCTCTTGCCTCTGGGCTGTGGCTGCAACCTGTGATTTATTGCAAGAGACTGAAAAATTTACTTTGGGACAAAAAGTAATGATTTACACTCCTCGTACCATCCTACCCCTTCTAGAACAAAAAGGGAGTTCTGGCTCATGGCAGGATGTATGGGGAAGTACCAAGCAATCCTACTAGATAACCCAAATGTAACCTTAAGTCATCTCTGCTCTCAACCCAGCCACCTTGCTACCTATCTCAAAACAAGGGCCAGTACACGACTGTTTAGAAATTTTAAGAGTTTATTACAGTAGGCTGGATTTGTTGGACACCTCTCTGGCTGATCCCAAAATAGAAATGTACACCAATAACAGTAGCTTAATGCAGGAAGGATATCAAAGGCCCGGCTATGCAGTGGTAACTCAGACTGAGGTGTTAGAAGCAGCCTCACTCCTGGCTGACACCTCAGCCCAAAAGGCTGAGCTGATAGCCCTTGGGAGGGCCTTGCAGTTGGGAGCAAGAAAGCTTATAATGGTGTACACCGACAACAAATACACCCACCTCGTGCTCCACTCACATGGGGCATTGTGGAAGGAGAGGAGTCTGCTAGCAAAGAGATAAAACATACATCAGAAATCTTCAAGCTTTTAGAAGCAGTCAATGATCCCCTCCAGCTGGCAGTAGTGTATTGTCTCGGACACCAGAAGGGACAGCCTTCTAGAGCTATAGAGAACAGAAAGACAGATAGATGCAGAGGCAAAGAAGGCTGCGATGCAGGGAGGTGAGATGGAAAAAGAGATGGCCCTGATCCCCCATCTGAATGCTGCTGACCTTCCGTTGCCCTTCTACAGTACCCAGGACCTGGAAAGGGTTAAAGTGTGGGGTTATCATTTGAACCCTCACTCCAACTGGTTAGTAAGCCCTGAAGGGAAAGCACTGTTACCAAAAGCCCAGGTATACAGTGTAGTATTGGCTCTACCTGAATAAACTCTCTACGGGAGAGACACCAGCCTTGAGTGGATCCAGTAGAGGGTCACAGGACCAAGCCTTTTCAAGGCCATTCAAAATTTACAGAAAGATGCCACCTTTGTGCAAAGAATAACCCAAAAAGTATGCCCCATGCAACAGAATCAGGAGTCCAACACCAAGGAACTAACATGGGAGAAGATTGACAAATAAACTTCACAGTGATGCCCCAGTCACCTGGAAATTTTAGGTATCTATTAGTTTTGTTTTTTTTTTTTTTTTTTAGTTTTTGTAGATACCTATTCAGGGTGGGTAGAAGCTTTCCTTGTTGAACTGAACAAGCTCAGAAGTGGTTAAAATACTGCTGAAAGAAATTATCCTCCAATTTGGCTTACTGATTTCAATTCAAAGTGACAATAGAGTGGTCTTCGTAGAGAAAATAACCCAAGAAGTCAACAGAGACCTACATGTAAGTTGGAAGCTACATTCTGCCTGGAGACCACAGTCAACAGAGACGACTGAAAAGATAAACCATACTTTGAAGAAAACCCTGGCAAAGATCTGTCAAAAAAACAGTTTAACTTGGCTACAAATTTTGCCTATTGCCCTACTTATGATCCAAGTGGCCCCTCAAAGTGGGCTTAAATTAGCCCTCATGAATTAGTATATGGGAGACCATTTCTGAAAAATCCACTTTCCCCACCTCAGTGATGTCCGAGGTGGAGAGGAGAGACAGGATCTGCTCCCTAGTAAATGTTATAAATACTATTAATCAGTATACTTCTCTTCATCTGTCTTTCCCCTCTGACACCCCCCTACACAGGTTCCAACCAGGAGATTGGGTACTGTTGAAGACCTGGAAAAACCAACACTCTGAGGACCAGTTGACTCCTAAATGAGAGGGGCCTTTTAAAGTTCTGCTGACAACCCACTCATCTGTAAAACTGGCAAGAGTGGCTACCTGGGTACAACATTCTAGAGTAAAGGCTGCTCCTCCTGAAGAAGAAAGACAGAGTGAAGACGCTAAACAGCCATCATATACTTTCACCCCATCCAGGGCCTAAAATATAGGCTCACGAAAACCTTGGAATGTTGATCCTAACTTTTATTCTTCTTTTATTCCAGACAAGACGTCATACTGCCTCCAGTGAACCAGATCAGGCTCCTACAATTCTACAATCCAGAGGGACTCTAACCCGACAAGTAGGAGATACCCTAACCCTTCCATGTGTAATTTCCTCTCTGACCCCAGTGGGTCCTGTTAAATGGATCCAAGAGTTTCCAGAAAGAAGACAGGTGGTGGTTTGGGAGGCTAAGAATAAGTTTCCCTGAATAGTCCTAATGGCAGACACAAGAAAAGCAAGAAATCGGGATTTTTCTATATCATTTCTGGTATAACTCTGTCTGATGTGGGAATTTACTACTGTGTTAATTTTAAAAAAGATTCCCTGGATGATGTCGAGGTCAGTAGGGGAGAAGGCATTCGAATGGTTGTCACAAGACGAAAAGAGCCAGCCCATCTTCTTGATGCGTGGGATTGATCATCCAACAGTTTAGTCACCATGTCTCAAGCGGTGGCTACAGGAGGGAATCTTACTAACTGTTGGGTATGCCATTGCCTTCCTTGATCCTGAACCCCCCTGAGCCCCATGACAGCCCTGGTTTTTTATTATAGTAGAGATGTCTCAAACTGTACTTTGGCTTATCACGCCCCAGAAGCCCCAATTGGAGCTCGACTCATACAATACCTTTTCACTATACCCTGTTTTCTCCCCGCAGGATGTTATAACTATGCTTTGGGGGCTAAGTGGGAGGTGGAATCATATCATCCTAGAGTAGAAGTAGACCAACAAGCCTTCCAAGATTTCCAGCTCCTCTCATCCTATAATAGATCCTTGACTATACCTCAACTAATTTCTGTTAATACCAGCATCCCTGATACTTTTAATAAAAATTTATCCTGTGTGCCCTGCTGGGGTACACCTTCTTATGTAGAGGAAAATCTTATCCCACCAGGAAACTTCAAACTTGCCTGACACCTGGACAATTCAATGTCTAACTGAAATTCATTTTGTAGGACAATGCACCTTGGGATTTCTGGTTTTTCCAACCCAGGCCCACTCAACTCCTACTCCAACAGTTTCCAAAACCACCCAGAAAAAGAGGGATATATTCACATTAACCCCACAAACCTTGAAACAGGGGGTGAAGGATATAATCCCATCAGAGAAGAAAGCTGGTTTAGATGGTAGTTCTTAAGGACAATCATACCAGGCTTAGAAATGCACCATATGGAAGTGGCTATTAAAAATTTATCTGATTATTATGAAAAACTCTAACAAATTTGAAAACCTAGAAGAAATAGATGAATTCCTAGAAACACACTACCTACCTAAACTAACCCAAACAGAAGTAGAACAACTAAATAGACCCATAACAAAAGAAGAGATTGAAAAGGTAATCAAAAAACTCCCAACAAAAAAAAAAAAAACCCTGGCCGGGACGGCTTCACTGCAGAGTTCTACCAAACATTCAGAGAAGAGTTAACACCACTACTACTAAAGGTATTTCAAGGCATAGAAAAGGATGGAAGCCAGAATAACCCTGATATGAAAACCAGCTAAAGACAGCACAAAAAAAGAAAATTACAGACTTAAATCCCTCATAAACATAGATGCAAAAATCCTTAACAAAATTCTAGCCAACAGAATTCAACAACATACCAAAAAAAAAAAAAAAAAAAATCCACCATGACCAAGTGGGATTTATACCAGGTATGCAAGGATGGTTCAATATTAGAAAATTAATGTAATCCACCACACAAATAAAACAAAAGACAAGAACCACATGATTTTATCAATTGATGCAGAAAAGGCATTTGACAAAGTTCAACACCAATTCATGAAAAAACTCTCAGCAAAATAGGAATAGAAGGAAAATTCCTCAACATAATAAAGGGCATTTATAGAAAGCCAACAGCCACATCATCCCAAATGGAGAGAGCCTGAAAGCATTCGTCTTGAGAACGGGAACCAGACAAGCATGCCCTTGTGCTGGAGGTCCTAGCCAGAGCAATTAGGCTAGACAAAGAAATAAAGGGCAACCAGATTGGCAAAAATTATCTCTATTTGCAGACGACATGATCTTATACACAGAAAACCCTAAGGAATCCTCAAGAAAACTACGGAAACTAAAACAAGAGTTCAGCGGAGTTTCAGGTAACAAGATAAACATACAAAAATCAGTTGGATTCCTCTACATCAACAAAAAGAACATCAAAGAGGAAATCACCAAATCAATACCATTCACAGTAGCCCCAAAGAAGATAAAATATTTAGGAATACATCTTACCAAAGATGTAAAAGACCTATACAAAGAAAACTACAAGGTGCTTCTGCAAGAAATTAAAAGGGACCTACATAAGTGGAAAAACATACCTTGCTCATGGATAGGAAGGCTTAACATTGTAAAAATGTCTATACTACCAAAAGCCATCTATATATATGATGCACTTCCGATCCAAATTCCAACAACATTTTTTCATGAGATGGAGAAACAAATCACCAACTTCATATGGAAGGGAAAGAAGCCCCGGATAAGTAAAGCATTACTGAAAAAGAAGAACAAAGTGAGAAGACTCACTCTACCTGGTTTTAAAACCTATTATACCATCACAGTAGTCAAAACAGCCTGGTACTGGTACAACAGCAGACACGTACACCAATGGAACAGGATTGAGAATCCAGATATAAATCCATCCACATATGAGCAGCTGATATTTGACAAAGGCCCGGTGTCAGTTGTTGTTGTTAGGTGCCATCAAGACCGTTCTGACTCATAGCAACCCTATGCACAACAGAACCAAACACTGCCCGGTCCTGCGCCATCCTTACAGTCATTAAGCTTGAGTTCATTGTTGCAGCCACTGTGTCAACCCACCTCGGTGAGAGTCTTCCTCTTTTCCACTGACCCTGTACTCTGCCAAGCATGATGTCCTTCTCCAGAGACTGATCCCTCCTGACAACATGTCCAAAGTATGTAAGAGGCAGTCTCGCCATTCTTGCCTCTAAGGAGCATTCTGGCCACACTTCTTCCAAGACAGATTTGTTCACTCTTTGGCAGTCCGTGGTATATTCAATGTTCTTCGCCAACACCACAATTCAAAAGAGTCAATTCTTCTTCGGTCTTCCTTATTCCTTGTCCAGCTTCCATATGCATATGATGTGATTGAAAATACCATGGCTTGGGTCAAGCGCACTGTAGTCTTCAGGGTGACATCTTTGCTCTTCAACACTTTGAAGAGGTCCATTGCAGCAGATTGACCCAATGCAATGCGTCTTTTGATTTCTTGACTGCTGCTTCCATGGCTGTTGATTGTGGATCCAAGTAAAATGAAATCCTTGACAACTTCAGTCTTTTCTCCATTTATCATGATGTTGCTCATTGGTCCAATTGTGAGGATTTTTGTTTTCTTTCTGTTGAGGTGTAATCCATACTGAAGCTGTGGTCTTTGATCTTCATCAGTAAGTGCTTCAAGTCCTCTTCACTTTCAGCAAGCAAGGTTGTGTCATCTGCATAACGCAGGTTGTTAATGAGTCTTGCTCCAATCCTGATGTCTGGTTCTTCTTCATATAGTCCAGCTTCTAATATTATTTGTTCAGCATACAGATTAAATAGGTATGGTGAAAGAATACAACCCTGATGCACACCTTTCCTGACTTTAATCCAATTAGCATCCCTTTGTTCTGTCTGAACAACCGCCTCTTGATCTATGTAAAGGTTCCTCATGAGCACAATTAAGTGTTCTGGAATTCCCATTCTTCGCAGTGTTCTCCATAGTTTGTTATGACCCACACAGTCAAATGTCTTTGCATAGTCAATAAAACGCAGGTAAACATCCTTCTGGTATTCTCTGCTTTCAGCCAGGAGCCACCTGACATCAGCAACGATAGCCCCGGTTCCACGTACTCTTCTGAAACCAGCCTGAATTTCTGGCAGTTCTCTGTCAATATACTGCTGCAGCCGTTTTTGAATGATCTTCAGCAAAATTTTACTTGTGTGTGATATTAATGATATTGTTCGATAATTTCCACATTCGGTTGGATTACCTTTCTTGAGAGTAGGCATAAATATGGATCTCTTCCAGTCAGTTGGCCAGGAAGCTGTCTTCCATATTTCTTGGCATAGATGAGCGAGCACCTCCAGTACTGCATCTGTTTGTTGAAACATCTCAATTGATACTCCATCAATTCCTGGAGCCTTGTTTTTCGCTAATGCCTTCACAGTAGCTTGGACTTCTTCCTTCAGTACCATCGGTTCCTGATCATATGCCACCTCTTGAAATGGTTGAATATCGACTAATTCTTTTTGGTATAATGGCTCTGTGTATTCCTTCCATGTTCTTTTGATGCTTCCTGCATCATTTAATATTTTCCCCATGGAATCCTTCACTATTGCAACTCGAGGCTTGAAGTTTTTCTTCAGTTCTTTCAGGTTGAGAAACGCCGAGTGTGTTCTTCCCTTTTGATTTTCCATCTCCAGCTCTTTGCACGTGTCATTATAATACTTTACTTTGTCTTCTCGAGAGGCCCTTTGAAATCTTCTGTTCAGTTCTTTTACTTCATCAATTCTTCCTTTTGCTTTAGCTGCTCGATGCTCAAGAGCAAGTTTCAGGGTCTCCTCTGACATACATCTTGGTCTTTTCTTCCTTTCCTGTCTTTTCAGTGACCTCTTGCTTTCTTCATGGATGATGCCCTTGATGTCATTCCACAACTCATCTGGTCTTCGATCACTAGTGTTCAATGAGTCAAATCTGTTCTTCAGATGGTCTCTAAATTCCTGTGGGATATACTCAAGGTCATATTTTGGCTCTCGTGGACTTGCTCTGATTGTCTTCAGTTTTAGCTTGAACTTGCATATGAGCAATTGATGGTCTGTTCCACAGATGGCCCCGGCCTTGTTCTGATTGATGATATTGAGCTTTTCCATCATCTCTTTCCACATATGTATTCAATTTGATTTTTGTGTGTTCCATCTGGCGAGGTCCATGTGCATAGTCACAGTTTATGTTGGTGAAAAAAGGCATTTGCAATGAAGAAGTTGTTGGTCTTGGAAAATTCTATCATTCCACCTCTGGCATTGTTTCTATCACCAAGGCCATATTTTCCAACACTGATCCTTCTTCTTTGTTTCCAACTTTCTCATTCCAATCACCAGTAATTATCAATCCATCTTGATTGCATGTTCAATGAATTTCAGACTGCAGCAGCTGAGGTGAGCTATCCCTAAAATGTTCTTTGCAGTTCCATATTTGCATTCTTTTAACCCTGTTGGAGATTTCTCTTACCGTATCTTTCCTTTGTCCATGCTTTTGTTGTGAAAATGTCTGTTTTCATGATATTTATTGCAATTTTTTCTGAATTGCATTTCTAATTGCAATAGAGCTAGGTAGATTGGAACAATGTAATACTATGCAAATAATTGCTACTACAAGTACAATATTATTTGAATCTACCCACAAACATAAAGCTCAGGGCCAAGTGAAAGAAGCGTCGGAATTTTTTCAATTGTTTGTTTAGAACTGCAAATTTTTTTCTTGTGCTTTAAGTGAAAGTTTACAATGCAAGTCAGTTTGTTGTGCAAAATTATATACACACATTGTTATGTGACCCTAGTTGCTCTCCCTACAATGTGACAGCACATTCCTTCTCTCCACACTGTATTTTCTGTACCTATTTAACTAGCTCCTGTCCCGCTCTGCCTTCTCATCTCACCTCCAGGGAGGAGTTGCCCACGTAGTCACATGTGTCTACTTGAACTAAGAAGCTTACTGCTCACCAATATCATTTTATGTCTTATAGTCCAGTCCAATCTTTGTCTGAAGAGTTGGCTTCTGGATTGGTTTTAGTATGGGGCTAACAGAAAGTCCAGGGGCCATGTTCTATGGGATCCCTCCAGTCTCAGTCAGACCAGTAAGTCTGGTCTTTTTGCCAGAATTTGAGGTCTGCATTCCACGTTTCTCCTGCTCCATCAGAGATTATCTGTTGTATTCCCTGTCAGGGCAGTCTTTGGTGGTAGCCTGGCACCACCCAGTTCTTCTGGTCTCAGGCTGATGGAATCTCTGGTTTATGTGGCTCTTTCTGTCTCTTAGGCTGTTATTTTTCTTATGTCTTTGGTATTTTTCATTCTTTTTTTATTCCAGGTGGCCTGAGACCAATTGCTACATCTTAGAGGGCCACTTGCTAGCTTTTAAGACTCCAGACACCACTCATGAAAATGGGATGCAGAATGTCTTTCTAACACATTTTGTTATGCCATTTGACCTACATGCCCCCTGAAATGATGGTTCCCAGACCCTGGCCCCTGCTACTCTGTTTCTCGAAGTGTCTGGTTATATTCAAGAAATTTCTTAGCTTTTGGTTTAATCCACTTGTGCTACCTTCCCCTATATTTTGTGTTGGTTCTTCTCACCTAAAATAATTCTCGTCTACTATCTAATTAGTGAATATTCCTCTTCCTCCCTCCCTACCGTAGTAACCATCAAAGAATGTTTTCTTCTGTGTTTAAACCTTTTCTTGAGTTCTTATAATAGTGGTCTCATACAATACTTGTCCTTTTGTGACTGACTAATTTCACTTAGCACAATGCCTTCCAGTTTCATCCATGTTGTGAGAGGTTTCACAGTTTCATCCATGTTGTAAGAGGTTTCACAGATTCATCATTGTTCTTTATCATTGCTTAGTATTCCATTGTGTGAATACACTATAGTCTGATTATCCATTCATCAGTTGATGGGCACCTTGGTTGTTTCCATGTTTTTGCTACTGTAAACAGTACTGCAATGAACATAGGTATGCATATAGCCATTTGTATGAGGGCTCTTATCTCTCTAGGGTATATTCCATGGAGTAGGATTGATGGATCGTATGGTAGTTCTATTTCTAGCTTTCTAAGGAAGCCCCAAATCAATTTCCAAAGTTGTTGTACCAATTTACATTCCCAACAGCAGTATATAAGTGTTCCAGTCTCTCCACAACCTCGACAACATTTATTATTTTTGTGTCCTCTGTATTAACGCTAGCCTTGTTGGGGTGAGATGGAATCTCATTGCAGTTTTGATTTACATTTCTCTAATGGCTAATGATCATGAGTATTTCCTCGTGTATCTGTTAGCCACCCGAATGTCTTCTTTGGTGAAGTGCCTGTTCATATCCTTTGCCCATTTTTTAATCAGGTTATTTATCTTTTTGTTGTTGAGGTATTGTAATATCTGTAGATTTTAGGGATTAGACACTGATCTGATTTGTTGCAGCCAAAAAATTTTTACTAGTGTATACACTGTCTTTTTACTCTTTTGGTGAAGTCTTTTGATGAACACAATGTTTGATTTTTAGGAGCTCCCAGTTATCTAGTTTCTTTTCAGGTGTTTGTGCATTGTTAGCAATGTTTTATATACTTACATGCCATGTATTACGGCGCCTAATGTTGTCCCTATATTTTCCTCAACGTTCTTTATCATTTTAAATTTTATATATAGATCTTTGATCCATTTTGAGTTAGTTTTTTGTGAATGGTAGGACCTATGAGCCTTGTTTCATTTTTTTGCAGGTAGATATCCAGTTATGCAAGCACCATTTGTTAAAGCGACTGTCTTTTCCCCAGTTAATGGACTTTGGGCCTTTGTTGAATATCAGGCGCTCATAATTGGATAGATTTGCATCTCACTTTTCAATGCTGTTAGAGTTTGTTTTATGTATTTTGTACTCCTGTCTCTGGCTGCATAAATATTTATATGGTTATATCCTCCTAGTATATTGGCCCTTAAATCATTATATAGTGTCCTTCCTTATCCTTTGTGCTGGATTTTACTTTAAAGTCTACTTTGTCTGAAATTAATATTGTCACTCCTGCTCTTTTTTGATTGTTGTTTGCTTGATATATATATATATATCTCCATCCTTTGTGTTTGTGTCTTTAAGTCTAAGGTGTGTCTCTTGTAGGCAGCATACAGACAGAAAGTGTTTTTTTTATCCATTCTGCGACTCTCTGTCTCTTTACTGGTGCATTTAGTCCATTTACATTCCACATAATTATTGATAGGTTTGAGCTTAGGGTTGTCATTTTGATGTCTTTTTTTGTGTGTTGTTAACAATTTCTCTTTCCCGCTTAATTTTTTGTGCTGAGTAGTTTATCTTTATATATTGTCTTTTACTCATTGTTGATTTTGTTTTTGCTAAGTCTTTGTTTTTTTCTTCTTCTTCTTTTTTTTTTTTTTGATGAGTAGGTTTGTTAGCCTCCTTTGTGGCTGCCTTACTATTTACCCCTATTTTTCTAAGATTAAACCTAACCTTTATTTCTTTATACAACTTTGAATTCCTCTCCATATCAAAGATTTACAACTACATTTTTTTAGTCTCTCTTTTAGTTTTAATGTTGTCACCTTTTACGTAATGACACCTCTGTTGTTTTGAGCATTTTAGCTTTGATTTATTTTTGTGATTTCCCTATCTGGGTTGATACCTGGTTGCTTTCCCCTGTGTTCTCGTCTTGGGTTGTTATCCGATATTATTGATTTTCTAACCAGATGACTCCCTTTAGTATTTCTTGTAATTTTGGTTTAGTTTTTGCAAAGCCTGTAAACTTCTCATTATCTGAAAAGACCCTAATTTCACTTTCATATTTGAGAGACAATTTCGCTAGATACATAATTCTTGGTTGGCAATTTTTTTTTTTTTTCCTTCAAGACTTTATGTATGACATCCAATTGCCTTCTTGCCTGCATGGTTTCTGCTGAGTAAAAAAGTCCGATCTTATTCTTATTGACTCTTCTTCATAGGTGACTTTTTGTTTATTCCAAGCCTCTCTTAAAATTCTCTTTTCCTTTTTCTTTTTATTGTGCTATAAGCGATAGTTTACGAATCAAGTCAGTCTCTCACAAGAAAACTTATATACACCATGTTACATATTCCTGGTTGCTCTCCCGCTAATGAGACAGCCTGCTCCCTCCCTCCACTCTCTCTTTTTGTGTTCATTTGTCAGCTTCTAACCCCCTCTATCATCTCCTCTCCCCTCCAAACAGGAGTAGCCAACATAGTCTCAAGTGTCCACCTGATCCAAGAAGCTCACTCCTTACCAGCATCCCTTTCCATCCCACTGTCCAGTCCAATCTCTGTCTGAAGAGTTGGCTTTTGGAACGGTTCCAGTCCTCGGCCAACAGAAGGTCTGAGGACCATGACCACCGGGGTCCTTCCAGTCTCAGCGAGATCCTTCTGTCTGGTCTTTTTATGAGAATTTGAGGTCTGCATCTCACTGCTCTCCTGCTCCCTCAGGGGTTCTCTGTTGTGTTCCCTGTCAGGGCAGTCATTGGTTGTAGCCAGGCACCATCTAGTTTTTCTAGTCTTTGAATGATGTAGTCTCTGGTTTATGGGGCCCTTTTTGTCTCTTGGGCTCGTAATTACCCTGTGTCCTTGGTGTTCTTCATTCTGCTTTGGTCCAGGAGGGTTGAGACAAACTGATGCACCTTAGATGGCTGCTTACTAGCATTTAAGACCCCAGACACCACTCTTCAAAGTGGGATGCAGAATGTTTTCTTAATAGATTTTATTATGCCAATTGACTTAGATGTCCCCTGAAACCATGGTCCCCAAACCCCTGCCCCTGTTATGCTGGCCTTCTAAGCATTCAGTTTATTCAGGAAACAACTTTGCTTTTGGTTTAGTCCAGTTGTGCTGACCTTACCCGTATTGTGTGTTGTCTTTCCCATTACATAAAGTAGTTCTTATCTGCTACCTAATTAGTGAATACCCCTCTCTCAGTCTCCCTCCCCTCCCCCCGTGACAATCAAAGAATGTTTTCTTCTCTGTTTAAACTATTTCTTGAGTTCTTATAATGGTGGTCTTATACAATATTTGTCCTTTTGCAACTGATTAATTTCACTCAGCATAATGCCTTCCAGATTCCTCTATGTTATGAAATGTTTCACAGATTCATTACTGTTCTTTATTGCCATGTAGTATTCCGTTGTGTGAATATACCATAATTTATCCATTCATCCATTGATGGGCACCTTGGTTGCTTCCATCTTTTTGCTATTGTAAACAGTGCTGCAATGAAGAGGGGTGTGCATATATCTGTTGATGTAAAGGCTCTTATTTCCCTAGGATATATTCCAAGGAGTGGGATTGCTGGATCGTGTGGTAGTTCTATTTCTAGCTTTTTAAGGAAGCGCCAAATCGATTTGCAAAGTGGTTGTACCATTTTACATTCCCACCAGCAGTGTGTAAGTGTTCCAATCTCTCCACAACCTCTCCAACGTTTATTATTTTGTGTTTTTTTGCATTCATGCCACCTTTGTTTGAGGGAGATGGAATCTCATTGTAGTTCGGATTTGCATTTCTCTAATGGCTAATGATCATGAGCATTTCCTTATGTACCTGTTAACTACCTGAATGTCTTCTTTAGTGAAGTGTCTGTTCATATCTTTTGCCCATTTTTTAATTAGGCTATTTGTCTTTTTGTAGTTCAGTTTTTGCAGTATCATGTAGATTTTAGAGATCAGGCAGTGGTTAGAAATGTCATAGCTAAAAGCTTTTTCCCAGTCTGTAGGTAATCATTTTACTCTTTTGGTGAAGTCTTTGGATGGGGATACGTGTTTGATTTTTAGGAGCTCCCAGTTACCTAGTTTTTCTTCTGCATTGTTAGTTATGTTTTGTATACTGCTTATGCAGGTATTAGGGCTCCTAGCGCTGTCCCTATTTTTTCTTCCTTGATCTTTATTGTTTTAGATTTTATATTTAGGTCTTTGATACATTTTGAGCTCGTTTTTGTGCATGGTGTGAGGTATGGGTATTGTTTCATTTTTTTGCAGATGGATATCCAGTTATGCCAGCACCATTTGTTAAAAAGACTGTCTTTTCCCCATTTAACTGCTTTGGGGCCTTTGTCAAATATCAACTGCTCATATGTGGATGGATTCATGTCTGGATTCTCAATTCTGTTCCATTGGTTTATGTATCTGTTGTTGTACCAGTAGGAGGCTGTTTCGACTGCTGAGGCAGTATAATAGGTTCTAAAATCAGGTAAAGTGAGGCCTCGCACTTTGTTTTTCTTTTTCAGTAATGTTTTACTTATCCAGGGCCTCTTTCCCTTCCATATGAAGTTAGTAATTTGTTTCTCCATCTGGTTAAAAAATGTCATTGGAATTTGGATTGGAATTGCATTAAATATATAGATCGCTTTTGGTAGATTAGATATTTTTATAATATTAGGTCTTCCTATCCATGAGCAAGGTATGTTTTTACACTTACGTGGGTCTCTTTCGGTTTCTTGCAGAAGTGTTTTGTAGTTTTTTTTGTATAAGTCTTTTACATCTCTGATAAGATTTATTCCTAAGTTTTTTATCTTCTTGGGGGCTACTGTAAATGGTATTGATTTGGTGGTTTCCTCTTCGATGCTTCTTTTTGTTGGTGTAGAGGAATCCAACTGATTTTTAAATGTTTATCTTGTATCCCGATACTCTGCTGAACTCTTGTATTAGTTTCAGTAGTTTTCTGGAGGATTCCTTAGGGTTTTCTGTGTATAAGATCATGTCATCTGCACATAGAGATACTTTTAATTCTTCCTTGCTAATCTGGATGTCCTTTATTTCTTTATGTAGCCAAATTGCTCTGGCTTAGACCTCCAGCACAATGTTGAATAAGAGTGGTGATAAAGGGCATCCTTGTCTGGTTCCCAGTCTCAAGGGGAATGGTTTCAGGCTCTCTCCATTTAGGATAATGTTGGCTATTGACTTTGTATAAATGCCCTTTATTACGTTGAGGAATTTTTCTTCTATTCCTATTCCTATTTTGCTGAGAGTTTTTATCATGAATAGGTGTTTAACTTTGTCGTATGCCTTTTCTGCATCAATTGATAAAATTATGTGATTCTTGTCTTTTGTTTTATTTATATGATGGATTACATTAATTGTTTCTTTAATGTTGAACCATCCCTGCATACCTGGTATGAATCCCACTTGGTCATGGTGAAATATTTTTTGATACGTTGTTGAGTTCTATTGGCTAGAATTTTGTTGAGGATTTTTGCATCTAAGTTCATAGGGATATAGGTCTCTCATTTTCTTTTTTTTGTGGTGTCTTTACCTGGTTTAGGTATCAGGGATATTCTGGCTTCATAGAATGAATTTGGGAGTATTCCCTCCTTTTCAACGCTCTGAAATACATTTAGTAGCAGTGGTGTTAACTCTTCTCTGAAAGTTTGGTAGAACTCTGCAGTGAAGCCATCCAGACCAGGGCTTTTTTTGTTGGGAGTTTTTTGATTATCTTTTTAAACTCTTCTTTTGTTATGGGTCTATTTAGTTGTTCTACCTCTGTTTATGTTAGTTTAGGTAGGTAGTGTGTTTCTAGGAATTCATACATTTCTTCTAGGTTTTCAAATTTGTTAACGTACAATTTTACATAGTAATCTGATATGATTCTTTTAATTTCAGTTGCGTCTGTTGTAATATCACCCATCTGATTTCTTTTTCAGGTTATTTGCTGCTTCTCCTGTTTTTCTTTTGTCGTTTTTGTAAATTGTTTATCAATTCTGATATTTTCTTCAAAGAACCAGCTTTTGGTCTTGTTAATTTATTCAATTGTTTTTCTGTTTCATTTAGTTCTGCTCTAATTTTTATTATTTGTTTTCTTCTGGTGCCTGAGGGTTTCTTTTGTCGCTCTCTATTTGTTCAAGTTGTAGGGATAATTCTTAGATTTTGGCCCCTTCTTCTTTTTGTATGTGTGCATTTATTGATATAAATTGACCTCTGAGCACTTCTTTCGCTGTGTCCCAAAAGTTCTGATATAAATTGACCTCTGAGCACTGCTTTCCATCTGTCCCAAAGGTTCTGATAGGAATTGTTTTCATTGTCATTGGATTCTATGAATTTCTTTATTCTATCCTTAATGTCTTCTATAATCCAGTCTTTTTTGAGCAGGGTACTGTTCAATTCCCAAGTGTTTGATTTCTTTTCTCTGCTTTTTCTGTTATTGATTTCCACTTTTATGGCCTTATTGTCAGAGAAGATGCTTTGTAATATTTCAATGTTTTCGATTCTGTGAAGGCTTGCTTTATGACCTAATATGTGGTCTATTCTGGTGAATGTTCCATGTACACTGGAAAAGAAATTATACTTGGTTGCTGTTGGGTGGAGTATTCTGTATATGTCTGTAAGGTCAAGTTGGTTGATTGTGGCATTTAGATCTTCTGTGTCTTTATTGAACTTCTTTATGGATGTCCTGTCCTTCACCGAAAGGGGTGTTTTGAAGTCTTCTACTGTTTTTGTGGAGCTGTCTATTCACTTTTCAATGCTGATAGTTCTTTTTTTTTATGTATCTTGCAGCCCATTCATTGGGTGCATCAATATTTAATATGGTTATATCTTCTTGGTATATTGTCCCTTTAATCATTAGTGTCTTTCCTTATCCTGTATGATGGATTTAGCTTTAAAGTCTATTTTCTCAGAAATAAATATTGCCACTGTTGCTGTTTTTTGATTGTTGCTTGATTGATATATTTTTTCCATCCTTTGAGTTTTAGGGTTTTTTTTTTTTGGTTACAATGTCTAAAAAGTGTGTTTTGTAGGCAGCATATAGATGGATCAATTTTTTTAACCCATTCTGCCTCTCTCTGTCTCTTTATTGGTGCATTTAGTCCATTTACATTTTTAATTATGGGTAGGTATGAATTTACTGCTATCATTTTGATGCCTTTTTTTGCGTGTTGTTGACAGTTTCTTTGTCCCACTTAATTTTATGTGCAGAGTAGGTTATCTTTATATATTGTCCTTTCCTCATATTCGTTGTTGTTGATTTTGTTTCTGCTGAGTCTTTATTTTTTTCCCTTGTATTTTATTTTGATGTGTAAGATAGTTTGTCTGCTTTATGTTTACCTTATTACTTACTTCAACTTTTCTAAATTTTAACATATCTTTTATTCCTTTGTATTGCCTTGTCTTCCTCTCCATATGGAAGATCTATGACTACATTTCTTAGTCCCTCTTTATTGTTTTAATGTTGTGTTCTTTTACATAATAACATCGCTGTTTCCCTGTTTTTAGCTTTTTTTATCTTGATTTATTTTTGTGATTTCCCTGTCTGGGTTGGCTTCTGATTGTTCTGCCCAGTGTTCTAGTCTTGGGTTGATACCTGATATTATTTATTTTCTAACCAAAGAACCCCTTTTAGTATTTCTTGTAGTTTTGGTGGTGGTGTTTTTTTTTTGTTGTTGTTTTTGTGTGTGAATTCCCTAGACTTCTGTTTATCTGGAAATGTCCTATTTTCACCTTTATATTCGAGAGACAGTTTTGCTGGAGATAGGATTCTTGGCTGGCATTTTTTTTCCCTCTGTTTTTTTGTGCGAGTCATCCCATTGCCTTCTTGCCTGCACAGTTTCTGCCATGTGGTCTGAGCTTATTCTTATTGACTTCCTTTGTAGGTGACTTTTCATTTATTCCTAGTGTCCCTTAAAATTCTCTCTTTATCTTTGATTTTGGCAAGTTTGATTATAATATGTCTTGGTGACTTCTTTTTAACATCTACCTTACGTGGAGTTCAATGAGCATTATGGACAGATATGTTCTCATCTTTCATGGTATCAGGGAAGTTTTCTGCCAACAAATCTTCAACAATTCTCTGTGTATTTTCTGTTATCCTGCCCTGTTCTTGTACTCCAATCACTCATATGTTATTTCTCTTGATACAGTCCCATATGATTCTCAAGGTTTCTTTTTTTTTTTTAATTCTTTTATCTGACTTTTCTTCAAATATATTAGTGCCAAGTGCTTTATCTTCAAGTTCAGAAATTCCGCCTTCTACTTGCTCAAATCTGCCTCTATGACTTTCTATTGAGTTGTCTACTTCTGTAATTTTATTGTTAATCTTCTGAATTTCTGATAACTGTCTATGGATTTTTCCAGCTAATTAAATTTTTCATTTTGTTCCAGAATAATCTTTTTTAATTTCTTCAATTGCTTTATCTGTGTGTTCCTTCGCTTGTTCTTCATATTTCCTCATTTCCTTCCTGATGTCTTGAAGGGTTCTGTATATTAATCTTTTGTATTCTGGCTCTGGTAATTCCAGGAAGGCACTTTCATCTAGAAGATCCCTGGATTCTTTGTTTTGAGAGCTTGTTGAGGTGATCACTGTCTGTTTCTTTATGTGACTTGATATTGACTGCTGTCTCTGAGACATCTATAAGTTATTGTATTAGTTTATTTTATGTTTGCTTACTGTGTCGTAGCTTCTTGCTTTGTTTTGTTTTGATATGCCCAAATGGGTTGCTTGAGTGAGCTAGCTTGATTATTTTTGCCTTTGGAGCTCTGAGGTCCTGTCCTCAGATAGCTAGAGCTGCTATCATGTATATCAGTCTAGGACTCCATTCACTTTTCTTGTATGAATTCAGCTCAGATGTCTAGGTAGCTGATCATCAAGTGTATGGTACAGACTCTGTCCTACAGACTTAGAGGGCTAAAATTCTCGTTTTATCTTCGAATTTGTTAAGTTTGATTATATCTCTTGGTGACTTTCATTTGGAGTCTACCCTGTGTGGGGTTCGATGGGCATCTTGGATAGATATCTTGTCATCTTTCACTATATCAGGGAAGTGTTCTGCCAACAAACCTTCAACAATTCTGTCTGTCTTTTCTGTTATCTCCCCCTGTTCTGGTACTCCAATCACTTGTATGTTATGTCTCCTGGTAGAGTCTCACATGATTCTTAGGGTTCCTCTATTTAAAAAAATTCTTTTTTCTGATGTTTCCTCAAATATGTTGGTGTCAAGTGCTTTATCTTCAATCTCACTAATTCTGATTTCCATTTCCTTTATTGAGTTGTCTAATTCTGAAATTTTATTGTTAATCTTCTGGATTTCTGTTTACTGTGTCTGTATGGATTCTTATAGCCTATTAAATTTGTCATTATGCTTTTCTCTAATCTTCTTAAGTTCCTCTAATGCTTTATTTGTGTGCTGCTTGGGTTGTTCTGCATTTAGCATGATCTCCTTCCTGATGTCTTGAAGATTTCTGTATATTAAATCTTTTGTATTCTACCTCTGGTAATTCCAGGATGTTCTCTTCATCCAACAGATTTCTTGATTCTCTGTTTTGGGAGCTTGCTGAAGCTGTCATGGTCTGCCTCTTTACATGATTTGGTATTGACTGTTGTCTCCAAGTTATCAATAAGTTATTATATTTATTTTATGTTTGCTTACTGTGTCCTAGCTCCTTGTTTTGTTTTGTTTTGATATACCCAAATAGGCGGCTCGAGTGAACTAGTTTGATTATTCATGCCTTTGCAGCTCTAACATCTGTCATCAGGTGGTTAGAGCTGCTACTAGGTATGTGAGCCCAGGAGTCCATTCAATTTTCATGTATGGATTCAGCTCAGGTGTCCAGGTAGTCAGCCACCAAATGTGTGATGCTCTCACCTACAGTCCTAAACAGGCAGGGGTGATTGATGTAGGCACAGGCATATGGGTGTAGTTGGGAGTCATATGCTGAGCAAGCTGAGTGCTGACAATCTCCCCGAGTGTCTATGAGGAAAGTATGTTCCTGTTCCCTAGAGCGCGTAGGTGGGTGGGCTTTGCAGTTGGACTGTGAGCACCCAATGCTTTTTCCTGTAAGGAATGGGAGGCAACACTTATCCTTTGACCACTGTCATGGGTGGCTAGGTGTTATGGGTGGAGCCACCAGCCCTCAGGCTCATGTTGTGGGTAGGTGAATATTCTGCTTAATAGGCAGAGCAATGTTAAATGTCATGAATCTGCCTCTCCACCACGTAGCTGAAACAGTTGAAGTTAGAATTCAAGATTATACCCATTTGTTCTGTGCTAATGAGGGCCTACATTGTTGAAAAGGTCCCACACAGGTCTATGTGGGGGTGAAAGGCATTCAGAGTCCATGGACCCTGTATGCCTGTGCCTAGGCAAAGAGTTGTTTCTGTCCTGCCTTCCCAGCTTAGGGGAGCCAGCAGATTATTTTTTTTCCCCTGTTTGTTAATTTGTTCCTTCTCCAAGGCTGGGGGAGTGGATCAGAGCATGTGACAGGTCATACTTCTAGCCCAGGGAAAGTGGTTATCACTGATGCTGACTCGGGAGCCAGGTCAGAGCAGAGAGAAGTCAACTAAATGGGAGAGATTTTTTTTTCCCAAAAGGGCATTTTTTTGCTCTGCATGGTAGATTAGAGACAAGTACTTATTTTTTGCCAGTGTGCCCTGCTTTTCCCTGATTCTGGAGGCGTAAGTGGACTCTCTGCCATTCAGTCTCTCCTGATGTGGAAAACACATCCCAAACACCAATGCTTGCCTCACCACACTCATACCAGTGGATCTGGCCTGAGGGGTATTAGTTCCCACTGCGTCAGGTCTGGCAACTCCTTGCTGCTTCTGAACCGTCTCTCCCTCCCCCTGCCACTCACTCTGATTCCTCAACTTTGCCTTTGATGTTCAGGGTCCCTAGATTGTCATATATAATTGATGCACTTGTTTTTTCACGTCTCTTGTTGTAAGAGGGATGACAGGAAGCATCTGACTACTCCTCCATCTTGGCCCCGCCTCTACAACTTTCTCTTTATTAACAAGTTATTGTTCTATTATGTTTGTCAAATCCACAAAGAGGAAAAGAGCCAAGCCCCATGGTATGGAAATGAGGCAATGGTTAAAAAAAGAAATTACCTAAATTATCACAGGCAATGATCAGGCAGTAAAGAGACTATGAACAAAGACACCCACAGCAATTCTGTTCCTTGAGTCCTTCTCCTCTCACTTTTAAACACTGATTTAAGCCAGTATTATATCCTACCTAGAATATTGCCAACATCATTGCATTTTTCTACCACCTGTCTTGCCTCCCATTGTTCTATCCTTAACACTGCATGTAGAAGCATCTTTCTGAAAAACAAGATTCTTAAGCATGTCATTCCCCCTTTTAATACCTTTCATTACCATTGTCTCAGCAGGCCAGAAAAGAGTTTACATGACCTGGCACATCACAAAACTATCGACAGACTTGGGGCTTTGTAAATAAAGACTTAATAGATGAGCAGTGGTTTCTACCAAGAGAACAAAAGAAAAAGTAAGTATGCAGTGGAAGGAGATCCCTTATTTCACACATATTTTCTAAGCATAGTTTTTGTGCAGAAGGTTGAGAGGGAGAAGGGTCAGATATTCAGACTCCAAATGTATGCTTTTTCTTCTGTGTTTCTTGCCCCAAAAGAACCTGAGAATCTCAGAGGGATATTAAGGCTTGTACCAGAAGTATGTTTAGACCTGGTAAATGTGCTGAAGGAGTTTAGTTGGAGGAACTCTGCTTCCCACAGAAGAAACTTCAGGGAAGGCTGCAGATTTTGACCTGGCCTTGGTGAAGAGGGAAATGCAGAACCTGCAAAAGGCCCCCCAGTGTGGGGGGCTCACTAAAGAGGCATCTGTTGTCAGGCGATTTGGCTCTAGTGGAGGGCATGTAAGAGCAAGCAGACAGCAGTAAAAGCTGGAACACCAATGCACTGGAGGGCCTGATTGCCAGTAAGAAATTTGTAAGGCCAGCTTTCTCCATGAAGACCCTTAAGGTCCCAACTAATTTTTTCCAAAACCCGGAGTTCTGGCTGTTTTTTCTCTTGGGCTGCCCTCCCTGCCTGTCATTCATCTAACTCAGCTGTAGCTCCTCCTCCCTACCCCTGGCTCCTAGTCTCTGTTATCAAGCTGCAGTCACCGCCTTTCTACAGAGGAAACTGATCCCCAAATCCATTTTTCATGCTGCTCTATACTTCGCTAAGCCTGGGCTTTTCTCCCCAGCGAGGAAAGGAAAGAAAGAAAGAATTAAAATGAAAGCCTACAGACAAATCTGCATTCTAATTATGTTTCCTCTGTTTGTAGATATGTGACCTTGAGAAAATTACTTAACCTTTGATCCATCTGTAAAATGGTGATATAATTCTTATCATAGAGAGATGCCAGGAAGGTAAAACGAAATTTTTAAGTATCTAGCTTTTACGTGCTGCATACAGTTGCCTTTACACTCTGGTCTCCAGGCCTAATCAAATCTTGGGCTCTGACTCCCTACTCCCCTCAGTCCTCAATTATTGTTGTTGTTAGATGCCATGGAGTCAGTCCCAACTCATAATGACCCTATGAACAACAGAATGAAACACTGCCCTGTCCTGTGCCATCCTCACAATCATCGTTATGCTTGAGCCCATTGTTGTAGCCACTGTGTCAATCCATCTTGTTAAGGGTTTTCCTCTTTTTCACTAACTTTCTACTTTACCAATCATGCTGTCCTTCTCCAGGGACTGATCTCTCCTGACAACATGTTCAAAGTATGTAAGACTTAGTCTCACCATCTTTGCTTCTAAGGAGCATTCTGGTTGTACTTCTTCCAAAACAGATTTGTTCGTTCTTTTAGCAGTCCATGGTATGTTCAATATTCTTTGCCAACACCACAATTCAAAGCCCTCAATTAGGGTAGCTTAAAGAAATCTCAACCGTGACCATTATTAGCTCCCCTGGTTTCTTGCTCAGAGGCCAGGAGCCAGTGTTACACAGCAAGGCTTAAAAGCTCCGTTTAAAACTTAAACTAGGCTCATTGGGGAGGCTAAAAGCAAGGATTTGAACTGTTCTGGCATTTGAGCTCAGTTGCGTTCAAACTGCCAGTGTGACAACCAGAGAGGAAAAGGGAAGGCAGTAATGAGTTTAAGCCTGGACGGAAAGTAAGTGAAAATTTATGGAGACTAAAACAAGTGTACGAAGTGTTGCACACAGCAGAGCTCACCACTATCTCCAGGACATAGTTCTTGTTGATAGCTCACATGCTGGAAAATAACTAGGAGGATTAGGCAAGCTTGTGTCACAGGAAGTTCAACATCTATTCAGCACACAAAGAGCTGATGGATGCAACGACAATTGCTGTCCTGGCTCCCTGAGTTGATTTTGGCTGAAATGTTATTTAGAGACTCAATTGTATAATCCCCAGTGGCACCAAGTACCCATGTGGATCTGATTAAAGTCTTTGCTTCTGCTATATTCAGGGTGCAGAGAATTGAGGGCCGCCACTAGAGGAACTCCTGCTCATCTGGAAGCCATGTTTGAAGCAGGAAAATCTGTCTGTGCCAGGTTTCTATGGTACAAGTTATGACGGGGACTTCCCTGCCTTCAGGCACAGAGAAGCTGCTGGGCCCTACATATCTCATTATCCTTTGTGATGACTGCACGTGAATTTGCCTCAGCCAAAGATGACACCATTTTCTCCTACCAAGGTTTGGTTACTAATCTTTCAATCCACATTATTTCATAGATTCACAATAATAGAGTTAAAGCAATCAGTCTAATCACCTCATTTCAGAGATGAGAAAACCAAGGCTCAAAAAGGGTGTGCTCTCTCAAGGTCACAAAGACAACTATTAAAAAAACAAGCACACAAATGAGAATATTGTTGTTGTTGTTAGATGCCACTGAGTCAGTACCCATTCATAGCAACTCTATGCACAACAGAATGAAACACTACTAGATCCTGTGCTATCCTCACAATCTTTATTATGTTTGAGCCCATTTTTGCAACCACTGTGTCAATCCATCTCATTGAGAGTCTTCCTCTTTCTCACTGACCCTTTACCAAGCTTGATGTTCTTCTCCAGGGACCGGTCCCTCCTGATAAAATGTCCCAAGTATGTGAGGCTAAGTCTCCTTTCTAAGAAGGCGGGCCATACTTCTTCCTAGACAAATTTGTTCATTCTTCTGACAGTCCATGGTAAATTCAACATTCTTCACGAACGCTATAATTCAAAGCCATCAATTTTTCTTTGTTCCTCATCATTCATGGTCCAGTTTTTGCATGCATATGAGATGACTGAAAAGACCATGGCTTGAATCAGGCACACCTTAGTCCTCAAAGTGACATCTTTGCTTTTGAACACCTTAAAGAGGCTTCTGCAGCAGATTTGCCCAGAATAATGTGTCTTTTGGTTTCTTGACTGTTCCTTCCATGGGTGTTGATTGTGGACCTAAGTAAAATAAAATCCTCGTCAATATCAACATTTTCTGTTTTTCATCATGTTGCTTATTGACACAGTTGTGATGTGAGGATTCTTCTTTTCTTTATGTCAACCTGTAGCCCATAATGAAGGCTGTGGTCTTTGACCTTCATTGGTAAGTGCTTCAAGTCCCCTTCACTTTCAGCAAGTAAGGTTGTCATCTGCATATCAAACTCATTGTTACTGAGTTTCCTCCAATCCTGATGCCGATTTCTTCTTCGTATAGTCCAGCTTCTCAGATTATTTGCTCAGCATGTTGACTGAATAAATACGGTGGAAGAATAGAGCCCTGGTGTGCACCTTTCCTGATTTTAAACCATACAGTATCCTCTTATTCTGTTCAAATGACAGCCTCTTAGTCTCTAAACAAGTTTCCTATGAGCATAAGTGTTCTGGAATTACCATTCTCCAGATTGTTATTCATAATTTGTTACAATCCACACACTTGAATGCCTTTACTTAGTCAATAAAACACAGGTAAGCATCTTTCTGGTATTCTTTTTCAGCCAATATCCACCTGACTTAAGCAATTATATCCCTTGTTTCACATCCTCTTCTGAATCTGGCTTGAATTTCTGGCCATTTCTTGTCCATGTACTGCTGCAACTCTTTTTGAATTATCTTCAGCAATATTTTACTTGTGCGTGATATTAATGATGTCCTTGGATAATGTCTGCATTCTGTTGAATCACCTTTCTTTGGAAAGGTACAAACATGAATCTCTTCCAGTTGGTTGGCCAGGTAACTGTCTTCCAGATTTCTTGGCATAGATGAGTGAGTGCTTCCATAATTGCATTTGTTTCTTGAAACACCTCAATCGATATTCCATCAATTACTGGAGCCTTGTTTTTAGTTAATGCTTTCAGTGTAGCTTGGACTTCTTCCTTCAATACCATAGGTTTCTGATTATATGTTACGTCCGGAAATGGTTGCACATTGACTAATTCTTTTTGGAACAGTGACTGTGTATTCCTTCCATCTTCTTTTGATGCTTCCTGCTTCCATCAATATTTTGCCCATAGAATCCTTCACTATTGCAACTTGAGGCTTGAATTCTTTCTTTAGTTCTTTCATCTTGAGAAATGCTGAGCATGTTCTTCCCTTTTGTTTTTCTATCTCCAGATCTTTGGCACATTTCATTATAACTTCGTCTTCTTGAGCTGCCTTTTGAAATCTTCTGGTTCAGCTCTTTTACTTTACTGTTTCTCCCATTCTCTTTAGCCACCCTACATTCAAAAGCAAGTTTCAGAATCTCTTCTGACATCTATTTTGGTCTTTTCTTTCTTTCCTGTCTTTTCAATGGCCTTTGGCTTTCTTCATATATGATAACATTGATGTCATTCCACAACTTGTCTGGCCTTGATCATTAGTGTACAATGCATCAAATCTATTCTTGAGGTGGTCTCTTAATTCAGTTGGAATATACTCAAGGTTGTACTTTGGCTCTTGTGGACTTGTTTTAATTTTCTTCAGCTTCAACTTGGACTTGTATGTGAGCAATTGGTGGTATGTTCTGCAGTTGGCCCCTGGCCTTATTCTGGCTGGTGATATTGAGCTTTTCCATCATATCTTTTCACAGATGTAGTCAATTTGATTCCTGTGTATTCCACCACTTGCTTGTCAGTTTGTCATACTGTGGTGGTTGGAAGCTATTCCACCAGTATTTCAAATACCAGCAGGGTCATCTATGGTGGACAGGTATCAGTAGAGCTTCTGGAGTAACGAGGGCTAGGTAGAAGGATCTGGCAAACTGCTTCTGAAAAAAATTGACCAGTTGAAAATCTTATGGACAGCAGCAAAATATTGTCTGATATAGTGCCTAGTATCAGAAGATGAGCCCTTCAGGTTGGAAGACACTCAAAATACAACTGGGAAGGGCTATTTTCTCAAAGTAGAGTCAAGCTTAATGATGTGGAGTCAAGTTTTTGGGACCTTCATTTGCTGGTGTGGCATGACTCAAGATGAGAGAAACAGCGCAAACATCCATTAGTAATCAGAATGCAGAACATATGGAGTATAAATCCACGAAAACTGGAAGTTGTCAAAAATTAAACAGAACACATAAAAATCGATATCCTAAGCACTTGTGAGCTGAAATGGACTGGTATTCACTGTTTTGAACCAGACTATAATATGGCCTACTTGCCGAGAATGACAACTTGAAGAGGAATGGCATTGCATTCATCAACAAAAAAGAACATTTCAAGATCTGTCCTGAAGTACAACACTGGCATTGATAGGATAATATCCATATTCCTACAAGAAAGATCAGTTAGTTAATAGGATTATTATTCAAATTTACACACCAACCACTAAGGCCAAAGGTGAAAAAATTGAAGATTTTTACCAAATTTTGCAGTCTGAATTTGACTGAACATGCAATCAGGATGCACTGGTAATTACTGGTGATTGGAATTTGAAAGTTGGAAACAAAGAGTAAGGATTGGTAATTGGAAAATATGACCTTAGTGATAGAAACAACCCTGGAGATCGTATAATAGAATATTGTAAGACCAATGACTTCTTCACTGCAAAAACATTTTCTCAACAACATAAACGTTGACTTATACCCATGGATCTCGCCAGATGGAATACACAGGTGAGAACACAGGGCTGCTAATTTCCAACATGTTACTCTTTCTGTGATCTTTTTCTAAATCCTGTGAACAGTAATACTAACTTTATTGACTTTTCTGCCACTGAAACATGTGTTGGGCTAATTCCTTGTTTTTCCTAAAGTGCTAAGTTATATGTATATAAGTTCCTTTTTTTTTTTTTTAAGGGATCAGAGATTTCTTTTTTTATTGTGTCAAAGTTTGCATAACATAAAATTTACCATTTTAAAGTGTGTTCAATTCAGTGGTATTTTGTGTGTTCATAATTTTGTGTAACCACCATCTCTATCTAGACCCAAAGATTTTCACTCCCCCACAGGAAATCCTGGGCCCATGAGCAGTCACTACACATTCTTTTCTTCTCCATCCCCTGACAACCACAAATCTACTTTCTGTCTCTCTGAATTTGCCTATTCTGGATTTTTCATATAAAAGGAATCATATAATATGTGGCTTTATTGTTTGTCTTCTTTCACTGGGCAGAATGTTTTTGAACTCATATTGTTATGTTGTAATTTTGCCTGTACTTTAAAATTTTAAGCCCTTAATAGTTAGCTGGTATTATGGTTTCTGTAGCTTAGCTTTAATAGAATTAGTAACAAATAGAGAACATGAGAGGGCTTCAATGTTTACTGGAGAAATAAGCATAGAAGTATTTGGTACAGACACAAATTAATTCAAAAAATAGGACCTGAAATATCACTCAAGCCTCAGTGTAATGGAATATTTTCTAAGAAATCAATTTTAATTATTTTTAAGTAATTGGATTTCAAAGTTTTGGGTCAAATCCCTAATCTTCTATCCATGTATTATTCAAACTACCAAAAATTGAGGGTCTCTTATGGGTGTATTCTGATTAATAAGCAGTTTTTTTAATGATTACTGGGCCAGATAATCCTGAAATCCTTCCTTTTATATTCATCAAGATGCTCTGATTTGTCCACACTTTTGTCTATTCAAATACTTTTTTCATATGGCCAAAGAAAAAATTTATAGCCTTGAATATGCTTAGGTATGAGGAGCTTCAGGTATGAAAATCCCTAGATGGCTTCACAGGAGGGTAGAAGTATGGAGGCAGGATAAGGGGGATAAATTACAGCAGAGCTATTCCAGTCCTCCTTGATCTTTGACTCCTCCACATTCATCATGCATCTGTGTGTCTGTCTGTCTATCTATTTGTTTAGCTACATTTCTACCTATCATCTATTTTACTTACTAGGCCATTTCTCTCTGTATCTGACAAGAAACTATGGGGAGAGAAGGAGAAAACAGCCCATAGTCCTATATTGGGTTTGGTAGTCATATATTCATCCATGAACCCAAGAAAAGATATTCCCAAATACCTAGCACCCATCCTTGGTGTGAATGTAATATACAGACTACTTTTAGACCATTAATTGGATTCTGCTGTGCTCGAAGTTAAATTGCTTTCACAAGGCAAGATGGAAAGTTGAGGCTGATCTTAATGTACATTTCAAATGCTCAAATCTATAAGACAAGAGCACTGCCCTAACTGCAGGCTCACCCTTATCATAGTCTCACCCTTCCATCTTTGCCCCTACCCATTATTAGAAGTAAATAGCAGATTCATACTGGTTTAACTTTCCCAGTGGGTTAATTTCATACTGGGACATTGTTTGATCTGCAACCAGTCATGGGGATGGTGCAGGACCAGCATTTTGTTCCCTTGTGTGTGAGGTTCTTATGAGTCAAGGCCAACTCAAAAGCGGCTAACATCAACAAAACAGCAGTTTCATTCTTATTTATTTCCTCCCAGGCACTCCATTGGAGAAAGATGTGGCAGTCTCCTTCTGTAAAGAGTTACAGCTTTGGAAACTCTATGGGGGCAGTTCTACTCTGTCCTACACGGCCATTATGAGTCAGAATAGACTCCATGGTAACTTTTTTTTTTTTTAAATGTTACTACATCACAAGTGTAAGCATATTTCTCCTGGATTTTAGCAGGTAGCATGTAGAAATCAACACACTTTAGAGCTCAGTAAGGCTTAATTTTTCTTAAAAAATAACTTACACAGCTTTTGTGTAAATGTGCTCT
Source organism: Elephas maximus indicus (assembly GCF_024166365.1). Taxonomy (NCBI): domain Eukaryota; kingdom Metazoa; phylum Chordata; class Mammalia; order Proboscidea; family Elephantidae; genus Elephas; species Elephas maximus. The sequence goes on from NC_064826.1 coordinate 127,815,141, forward strand.
GCCTGTACCTTTTGTAGTGCCTGGCAAGTAATGAGTGTTCATTCATGGACTGAAGGCTTGATATGCTCTCATGTTTTGCCAATTGCTAAGGTGAGTCCATTGCAGCAGAAATCTATAACTCTTCTCTCAGTAAACTACATGGTTTTCTGCTTAAATTACAACACTTCCTCCTCCCACTCTATATGACCTTCCTGCACATACTCACCAGTGGCACTGATGTCACTCCCAACTGTACGAGTTTTAAGTTATTATCTCTAAGTCTTCATCTTCATGGCTGTGTTTGCAGTTGCCTGCTATAAACCTCTATCAAAAGGACCCAAAGGCAGCTCAAAATAACATGTCCAGGGGTGAACTAATCACCTTGATCCATCTCTCTCCTTCCCTTTTCAACACAGAGAGAGAGAGAGAGAGAGAGACAGACAGACAGACACACACACACACCCTCAACTGATCCACCTCCAGTACCCGCAATATTCAGGTATGCCAACATATCGCAACTAGCTCACCAAGTTATAAGCCAGAAAACTTGTCTAGACTCCTTCTCTCTCTTAAAATGCAGTGAAGTGCAGTTTCTGTTCTGACATATAAAGAGCTTGGAAGTCATCACTCCCATCCTCACAACAAGAGAGAAGCTGAACAAACTGAAAATCAACAACTCTTCATAGATCCATCCAAGAATTGAAGTCACAGGGCAAAAGCTGCACCAAAAACTGGGGAGACATATAGATGGATACAGAAAATATCATCTTACTGGGAACAGAAGCCAAGGAGTAGAAAGCCAGAGCTGGAACCAGTAATGATAGGAACACTTTAAGCTATAATTGATGAATTGCTGAAGGCTCAGTGTGGATTAGCTTGAGAAGCAAAAACTCCAGAGAAGTCCACTTTTAGGGGAACCCCCATGGGAGTCCCACCAAGTTCTCACTGTTAAAATAGAAAAACTCCCCTCATGCCTCTGGTGAGGGAGAAAGGAAAAGTAACTACTTTGAAATATGCCCAGAGCTCTCTGTTCTCCCTAACAAGGCCTGACCTCAAGATGAATTCTTTTACCAACTGACTTCGGTTTTATCAAGACCCAACTGACCTTCAGGAAGGAAAATATCCAACTATAGCTTCCTCTACCCACTCCATCTCACCTAAGGGGGAGGAGAGGATGAGAAGCACCAATGAAGTCACAGCCCAAGGACACAAGCTTACTAAAAGACTGAGACCTAATTATAGAACTATACAATGTCCCCCACAGGCCTTACCACCACATCAGTAGCTGTAACCTGTTTCTGTCTAGTCCATTCCGGCTCATAAAACCAAACAATACCAAACCCGTTGCTGTTGAGTAGATTCTGACTCATAGCGACCCCACAGGACAGAATAGAACTGCAGAATAAGGTTTCCAAGGAGTGACTGGTGGATTCAAACAGCCTATCTTTTGGTTAGCAGCCATAGCTCTTAACCACTATGCCATCAGGGTTTCCTGGCTTGTAGAAACCCTGTAATTAATAAGGTTCCAATATAATAACAAGGGTTAAAACTAAAAGAACTGAAAGCCTCAGATCCTATTTAAGAAAGAGTCTCTAGGAAAATCTAAACACAAGGGAGCAGATAGAAACAAAGGTACTAGAGGGAAGTTTAGTCTCTGACACCACAGCTACTACAAATAGTAAACACAGCCCAATTCTTATCCAGATAAACAAAACCTCACAGCATTTACTTTAGTTCCTTTTCCTAATACACTATCTTTCAACCAAAAATTACAAAAAAATGCTACATTGAAAACAAACAATAACAAAATATAATCTGAAGTGAGACAGAGCAAGCATGAATACAAGACTGAGATATGACAGAGGTATTAGAATTATTAGACCAGGAATTTAAAATTACTATGATTAATATGCTAAAATATCTAACAGAAAAACTGGACAACATACCGGAACAAATAGGTAACGTTAGCAGAGAGACAGAAACTCTAAGAAAGGATGAAAAGGAATTGCTAGAAATCAAAAGCACTGTAACAGAAATGAAGATCTTTGATGAGCACATCAGTAGACTGGACAGAATCCAGGAAAGAATCAGTAAAATTAAAGATGTGTAAATAGAAATTCTGCAACTAAAAAGCAAGGAGAAAAAAAAAAAATTAAAAAGGACCAGAATGCTCAAGAACTCTGGGCCTATTAAAAAGGTGTAACACATGTTACCACAATTTCGAGTGTCAGAGCCACATGCCACGGATAGCCAATTCCTGAGACAGGGTGAGGTGAGTAGCAATATTATTGCATATCGATACACAGGAGACAGAGGGGAAAAATCTCTTCCAAAAGCCTATCTCCCCCAACTGCAGACTATCAGAAAGCTTTATAGAGAAAAATCATGGGTTTCAGGAACTTGTGCAATGTCATTCTCTCCCTGGGTGGTTTCAGTGATCATGGTCACATGGTATTATCTCACCTCCCAGGGGGTGACTGGTTTCTTGGGGTGGTTTCCATGGTCATAAAACTCTCTTTGATCATATCATTTGATTTCCACAGTCTGAAAATGACGTTGTTGTCGTTGTTGTTAGGTGCCATCCAGTTGGTTCTGACTCATAGCGACTCCATGCATAACAGAACAAAACACTGCCTGGTCCTGTGCCATCCTTACAATCATTGCTATGCTTGAGCTCATTGTTGCAGCCACTGTGTCAATCCACCTCGTCGAGGGTTTTCCTCTTTTCCACTGATGCTGTACTTTGCCAAGCATGATGTCCTTTTCCAGAGACTGATCCCTCCTGAAAACATGTCCAAAGTATGTAAGACCCAGTCTTGCCATCGTTGCTTCTAAGGAGCATTCTGGTTGTACTTCTTCTAAGACAGATTTGTTCGTTCTTTTGGCAGTCCATGGTGTATTCAATATTCTTTGCCAACACCACAATTCAAAGGCGTCAATTCATCACTCTTCCTTATTCATTGTCCAGCTTTCACATGCATATGATGCGGTTGAAAATACCATGGTTTGGGTCAGGCGCACCTTAGTCTTCAAAGTAACACCTTTGCTCTTCAACACTTTAAAGAGGTCCTTTGCAGCAAATTTATTCAATGCAATGCATCCTTTGATTTCTTGACTGATGCTTCCATGGCTGTTGATTGTGGAACCAAATAATGTGAAATCCTTGACAACTTCAATCTTTTCTCCATTTATCATGATGTTGTTCATTGGTTCAGTTGTGAGGATTTTTGTTTTCTTTATGTTGAGGGGCAATCCATACTGAAGGCTGTGGTCTTTGATCTCCATTAGTAAGTGCTTCAAGTCCTTTTCACTTTCAGCAAGCAAGGTTGTATCATCTGCATAACACAGATTGTCAATGAGTCTTCCTCCAATCCTGATGCCCCGTTCTTCTTTATATAGCCCAGCTTCTTGTATTATTTGCTCAGCGTACAGATTGAATAGGTATGGTGAAAGAATACAACCCTGACACACACCTTTCCTGAGTTTAAACCAATCAGTATCCCCTTGTTCTGTTTGAACAAGTGCCACTTGATCTATATAAAATTTCCTCATGGCACAATTATGTGTTCTGGCATTCCCATTCTTTGCAATGTTATCCACAATTTATTATGATCCACACAGTTGAATGCCTTTGCATAGTCAAGAAAATGACGTTAGTCATGAGTAAAAATTTAACAAGAAAAAAGGAAGTGAGCAATAAAATTACATTTAGAGGTAAGAAGAGAAGAAAATGGTGCAGGTCTTGTTTAGGACACGGCTGGGCAGCCTGTTCTAAAACCCCCCTTTTGTTATGAGTTTTTCAATCTTGGGAAACAGGGCATCAGGTCTTTCTGACTGTTTCTTGCTGAATGGGAGTGCCAGTTTAAGAGAGAAACTCACTTATCTCAGGGGGTGTATTTGGGCAGCAAGTTGGAGAGGTGAAATTCAGCTACGTCTTGTTGACTCAAGCGATGTTCATCTCCTGGTCAGTCAACTAGTGCAAAGACCCTTCCTGCCTTAAGGGTTTTGGAGGTGAGTTTTGCCATAACTCTTTTTTTTTTTTATTAACTTTTATTAAGCTTCAAGTGAACGTTTACAAATCCAATCAGTCTGTCACATATAAGTTTACATACATCTCACTCCCTACTCCCACTTGCTCTCCCCTTCTTGAGTCAGCCCTTTCAGTCTCTCCTTTCGTGACAATTTTGCCGCCTTCTCTCTCTCTCTATCCTCCCATCCCCCCTCCAGACAAGAGTTGCCAACACAATCTCAAGTGTCCACCTGATATAATTAACTCACTCTTCATCAGCGTCTCTCTCCCACCCGCTGACCAGTCCCTTTCATGTCTGATGAGTTGTCTTCGGGGATGGTTCCTGTCCTGTGTCAACAGAAGGTCTGGGGACCATGGCCGCCGGGATTCCTCTAGTCTCAGTCAGACCATTAAGTTTGGTCTTTTTATGAGAATTTGGGTCTGTATCCCACTGATCTCCTGCACCCTCAGGGGTCCTCTGCTGTGCTCCCTGTCAGGGCAGTCATCGATTGTGGCCGGGCACCAACTAGTTCTTCTGGTCTCAGGATGATGTAGGCCTCTGGTTCATGTGGCCCTTTCTGTCTCTTGGGCTCTTAGTTGTCGTGTGGCCTTGGTGTTCTTCATTTTCCTTTCCTCCAGGTGGGTTGAGACCAATTGATGCATCTTAGATGGCCGTTTGTTAGCATTTAAGACCCCAGATGCCACATTTCAAAGTGGGATGCAGAATGATTTCATAATAGAATTATTTTGCCAATTGACTTAGAAGTCCCCGCAAACCATGTTCTCCAGACCCCCGCCCTTGCTCCACTGACCTTTGAAGCATTCATTTTATCCCGGAAACTTCTTTGCTTTTGGTCCAGTCCAATTGAGCTGACCTTCCATGTATTGAGTGTTGTCTTTCCCTTCACCTAAAGCATTTCTTATCTACTGATTAATCAATAAAAAACCCTCTCCCACCCTCCCTCCCTCCCCTCCTCGTAACCACAAAAGTATGTGTTCTTCTCAGGTTTACTATTACTCAAGATCTTATAATAGAGGTCTTATACAATATTTGTCCTTTTGCCTCTGACTAATTTCGCTCAGCATAATGCCTTCCAGGTTCCTCCATGTTATGAAATGTTTCAGAGATTCGTCACTGTTCTTTATCAATGCGTAGCATTCCATTGTGTGAATATACCACAATTTATTTACCCATTCATCCATTGATGGACACCTTGGTTGCTTCCAACTTTTTGCTATTGCAAACAGAGCTGCAATAAACATGGGTGTGCATATATCTATTTGTATGAAGGCTCTTGTATCTCTAGGGTATATTCCGAGGAGTGGGATTTCTGGGTTGTATGGTAGTTCTATTTCTAACTGTTTAAGATAACGCCAGATAGATTTCCAAAGTGGTTGTACCATTTTACATTCCCACCAGCAGTGTATAAGAGTTCCAATCTCTCCGCAGCCTCTCCAACATTTATTATTTTGTGTTTTTTGGATTAATGCCAGCCTTGCTGGTGTGAGATGGAATCTCATCGTAGTTTTAATTTGCATTTCTCTAATGGCTAATGATCGAGAGCATTTTCTCATGTATCTGTTGGCTGCCTGAATATCTTCTTTAGTGAAATGTGTGTTCATATCCTTTGCCCACTTTTTGATTGGGTTGTTTGTCTTTTTGTGGTTGAGTTTTGACAGAATCATGTAGATTTTAGAGATCAGGTGCTGGTCGGAGATGTCATAGCTGAAAATTCTTTCCCAGTCTGTAGGTGATCTTTTTACTCTTTTGGTGAAGTCTTTAGATGAGCATAGGTGTTTGATTTTTAGGAGCTCCCAGTTATCGGGTTTCTCTTCATCATTTTTGGTAATGTTTTGTATTCTCTTTATGCCTTGTATTAGGGCTCCTAAGGTTGTCCCTATTTTTTCTTCCATGATCTTTATCGTTTTAGTCTTTATGTTTAGGTCTTTGATCCACTTGGAGTTAGTTTTTGTGCATGGTGTAAGGTATGGGTCCTGTTTCATTTTTTTGCGAATGAATATCCAGTTATGCCAGCACCATTTGTTAAAAAGGCTTTCTTTTCCCCAATTAATTGACACTGGTCCTTTGTCAAATATCAGCTGCTCATACGTGGATGGATCTATGTCTGGGTTCTCAATTCTGTTCCATTGGTCTATGTGCCTGTTGTTGTACCAGTACCAGGCTGTTTTGACTACTGTGGCTGTATAATAGGTTCTGAAATCAGGTAAAGTGAGGCCTCCCACTTTGTTCCTCTTTTTCAGTAGTGCTTTGCTTATCCGGGGCTTCTTTCCCTTCCATATGAAATTGGTGATTTGTTTCTCTATCCCCTTAAAATATGACATTGGAATTTGGATCGGAAGTGCGTTAAATGTATAGATGGCTTTTGGTAGAATAGACGTTTTTACTATGTTAAGTCTTCCTATCCATGAGCAAGGTATGTTTTTCCACTTAAGTATGTCCTTTTGAATTTCTTGTAGTAGAGCTTTGTAGTTTTCTTTGTATAGGTCTTTTACATCCTTGGTAAGATTTATTCCTAAGTATTTTACCTTCTTGGGGGCTACTGTGAATGGTATTGATTTGGTGATTTCCTCTTCAGTGTTCTTTTTGTTGATGTAGAGGAATCCAAGTGATTTTTGTATGTTTATTTTATAACCTGAGACTCTGTCAAACTCTTCTATTACTTTCAGTAGTTTTCCGGAGGATTCCTTAGGGTTTTCTGTGTATATAATCATGTCATCTGCAAATAGTGATAACTTTATTTCTTCCTTGCCAATCCGGATACCTTTTATTTCTTTGTCTAGCCTAATTGCCCTGGCTAGGACTTCCAGCACGATGTTGAATAAGAGTGGTGATAAAGGGCATCCTTGTCTGGTTCCCGTTCTCAAGGGAAATGCTTTCAGGTTCTCTCCATTTAGAGTGATATTGGCTGTTGGCTTTGCATAGATGCCCTTTATTATGTTGAGGAATTTTCCTTCAATTCCTATTTTGGTAAGAGTTTTTATCATGAATGGGTGTTGGACTTTGTCAAATGCCTTTTCTGCATCAATTGATAAGATCATGTGGTTTTTGTCTTTTGTTTTATTTATGTGATGGATTACATTAATGGTTTTCCTGATATTAAACCAGCCTTGCATACCTGGTATAAATCCCACTTGATCATGGTGAATTATTTTTTTGATGTGTTGTTGGATTCTATTGGCTAGAATTTTTTTGAGGATTTTTGCATCTATGTTCATGAGGGATATAGGTCTATAATTTTCTTTTTTTGTAATGTCTTTACCTGGTTTTGGTATCAGGGAGATGGTGGCTTCATAGAATGAGTTGGGTAGTATTCCGTCATTTTCTGTGCTTTGGAATACCTTCAGAAGTAGTGGTGTTAACTCTTCTCTGAAAGTTTGGTAGAACTCTGCAGTGAAGCCGTCCGGGCCAGGGCTTTTTTTTGTTGGGAGTTTTTTGATTACCTTTTGAATCTCTTTTTTTGTTATGGGTCTATTTAGTTGTTCTACTTCTGAATGTGTTAGTTTAGGTAGGTAGTGTTTTTCCAGGAATTAATCCATTTCTTCTAGGTTTGCAAATTTGTTAGAGTACAATTTTTCATAATAATCTGAAATGATTCTTTTAATTTCATTTGGTTCTGTTGTGATGTGGTCCTTCTCGTTTCTTCTTCGGGTTATTTGTTTCCTTTCCTGTATTTCTTTAGTCAGTCTAGCCAATGGTTTATCGATTTTGTTAATTTTTTCAAAGAACCAGCTTTTGGCTTTGTTAATTCTTTCAATTGTTTTTCTGTTCTCTAATTCATTTATCAGCTCTAATTTTTATTATTTGTTTTCTTCTGGTGCCTGATGGATTCTTTTGTTGCTCAATTTCTATTTGTTCAAGTTGTCGGGACAGTTCTCTGCTTTTGGCTCTTTCTTCTTTTTGTATGTGTGCATTTATCGATATAAATTGGCCTCTGAACACTGCTTTTGCTGTGTCCCAGAGGTTTTGATAGGAAGTATTTTCATTCTCGTTGCTTTCTAAGAATTTCCTTATTCCCTCCTTAATGTCTTCTATAACCCAGTCTTTTTTCAGGAGGGTATTGTTCATTTTCCAAGTATTTGATTTCTTTTCCCTAGTTTTTCTGTTATTGATTTCTAGTTTTATTGCCTTGTGGTCTGAGAAGATGCTTTGTAATATTTCGATGTTTTGGACTCTGCAAAGGTTTGTTTTATGACCTAATATGTGGTCTATTCTAGAGAATGTTCCATGTGCGCTAGAAAAAAAAGTATACTTTGCAGCAGTTGGGTGGAGAGTTCTGTATAAGTCAATGAGGTCAAGTTGGTTGATCGTTGTAAGTAGATCTTCCGTGTCTCCATTGAGCTTCTTACTGCATGTCCTGTCCTTCTCCGAAAGTGGTGTGTTGAAGTCTCCTACTGTAATTGTGGAGGTATCTATCTCACTTTTCAATTCTGTTAAAATTTGATTTATGTATCTTGCAGCCCTGTCATTGGGTCCATAAATATTTAATATGGTTATGTCTTCCTGATCAATTGTCCTTTTTATCATTATATAGTGTTCTTCTTTATCCTTTGTGGTGGATTTAAGTCTAAAGTCTATTTTGTCAGAAATTAATATTGCTACTCCTCTTCTTTTTTGCTTATTGTTTGCTTGATATATTTTTTTCCATCCTTTGAGTTTTAGTTTGTTTGTGTCTCTAAGTCTAAGGTGTGTCTCTTGTAGGCAGCATATAGATGGATCGTGTTTCTTTATCCAGTCTGTGACTCTCTGTCTCTTTATTGGTGCATTTAGTCCATTTACATTCAGCGTAATTATAGATAAATAAGTTTTCAGTGCTGTCATTTTGATGCCTTTTTATGTGTGTTGTTGACAATTTCATTTTTCCACATACTTTCTTGTGCTGAGGCGTTTTTCTTAGTAAATTGTGAGATCCTCATTTTGATAGTGTTTGACTTTATGTTAGTTGAGTCGTTACGTTTTTCTTGGCTTTTATCTTGAGTTATAGAGTTGTTATACCTTTTTGTGGTTACCTTATTATTTACCCCTATTTTTCTAAGTAAAAACCTAACTTGTATTGTTCTATATCGCCTTGTGTCACTCTCCATGTGGCAGTTCAATGCCTTCTGTATTTAGTCCCTCTTTTTGATTATTTTGATCTTTTACCAATTGACTTCCATGATTCCCTGTTATGTGTATTTTTTTTTTTAATTAATCTTAATTTGTTTGTTTTTGTGATTTCCCTATTTGAGTTGATATCAGGACGTTCTGTTTTGTGACCTTGTGTTGTGCTGGTATCTGATATTATTGGTTCTCTGACCAAACAATATCCTTTAGTATTTCTTGTAGCTTTGGTTTGGTTTTTGCAAATTCTCTAAACTTGTGTTTGTCTGTAAATATCTTAATTTCGCCTTCATATTTCAGAGAGAGTTTTGCTGGATATATGATCCTTGGCTGGCAGTTTTTCTCCTTCAGTGTTCTGTATATGTCGTCCCATTCCCTTCTTGCCTGCATGGTTTCTGCTGAGTAGTCTGAACTTATTCTTATTGATTTTCCCTTGAAGGAAACCTTTCTTTTCTCCCTGGCTGCTTTTAAAATTTTCTGTTTATCTTTGGTTTTGGTGAGTTTGATGATAATATGTCTTGGTGTTTTTCTTTTTGGATCAATCTTAAATGGGGTTCGATGAGCATCTTAGATAGATATCCTTTCGTTTTTCATGATGTCAGGGAAGTTTTCTGTCAGGAGTTCTTCAACTATTTTCTCTGTGTTTTCTGTCCCCTCTCCCTGTTCTGGGACTCCAATCACCCGCAGGTTATCCTTCTTGATAGAGTCCCACATGATTCTTTGGGTTTCTTCATTTTTTTTAATTCTTTTATCTGATTTTTTTTTCCAGCTATGTTGGTGTTGATTCCCTGCTCCTCCAGATGTCCCAGTCTGCATTCTAATTGCTCGAGTCTGCTCCTCTGACTTCCTATTGCGTTGTCTAATTCTGTAATTTTATGGTTAATCTTTTGGATTTCTGAATGCTGTCTTTCTATGGATTCTTGCAACTTATTAATTTTTCCACTATGTTCTTGAATAATCTTTTTGAGTTCTTCAACAGTTTTATCAGTGTGTTCCTTCGCTTTTTCTGCAGTTTGCCTTATTTCATTTGTGATGTCTTGAAGCATTCTGTAAATTAGTTTTTTATATTCTGTATCTGATAATTCCAGGATTGTATCTTCATTTGGGAAAGATTTTGATTCTTTTGTTTGGGGGGTTGTAGAAGCTGTCATGGTCTGCTTCTTTAAGTGGTTTGATATGGATTGTTGTCTCCGAGCCATCACTGGGAAGAAACTAGTTTTTCCAGAAAATCTGCTGCATCCAGTCCAAATCCCGGTGGGATGGTTCCCTGGCTGGGACGCTGCTCTCCCCGTTCCAAGACCAGTCACTGCCTCCCGGGGACTTCTCCTACTGGCTGCGTCCCACTCTGCCCGCGGAACCGGCTGGTCCCCCTCCCCGGGTTAGTTCAGGGGGGTGGAGCAGCTCTCTGTGCTTGTGCCGTACCTGACTGGTACGCTGGCTCCAGGCTCTGAAAACAATCGCTGCTTCCCCATATTAGTTCGTTCTCCGTCTCTAAATCTGTGTTTGTTGTTCAGCGTTCGTAGATTGTTATGTATGTGATCGATTCACTTGTTTTTCCGTGTCTTTGTTGTAAGAGGGATCCGAGGTAGCGTCTGCCTAGTCTGCCATCTTGGCTCCTTGCCATAACTCTTATTAGACAAGGAACACAAAGACAGATTAAGATTATCAAAATCCCTAGGGTTATTGATGAGGTTAGCCAAGAACCCAAGGTGGGAAAGAGATTAGTGAGCAACTCCCACATACCTTCTTGTCTTGGTTAGGGTCAGCCCACTTGGTTACCTTATGAATGGCTTTTAGACCCATCTCAACTTCTCCTAAGGTGTTTATCCAGGCACAGCAGCTTTTTTTTTATGATGGCACAGACTCCTGTCTATTTTGCTAATAGGAAATCTATAGGAATTGTATTGTCTATAACTACCTCCGCCAATGAGTTCAAGGAGTTTGTTGGGCTTTCAGTGCCCTTTCAGTTCCCAAAGCTAGGAAATGAACAGTATCAGATAAGTTTTATTTATTTATTTTTTCATTTTTAATAGTATTTTACTGTGTATCAGGTGAAAGTTTAAACAGCAGATTAGGCTCCAATTTAGCAATACACAAGTTATTCAGTGATATTGGTGACATTTTCCACAATGTGTCATCAGTCTCATTCATTCCCTTCTGGTTGTACCACTTCTAGTACTCTAGTTTCCCTACCCCTTTACCATCTCACCTTTGCATGACAGTGATTTTTGACCCTTTGATCTCGTGTAGACTTTTTTTTTTTTTTTTGGCCTTAACAAAGAGAAATTTATTTTCTCACAGTCTGGGGAGCTAGAAGTCCAAATTTAGGGAGGCAGCTCCAAGGGAAGGCTTTCTCTCTGTCTGCTCTGGAGGGAGATCCCTGTCATCAATCTTCACTTGATCTAGGAGCTTCTCGGCACAGGAATCTCAGGTCCAAAGGACATGCTGTGTTCCCAAATCTGCTTTCTTGGTGGTGTGAGGTCCCCAACTCTCTACTCACTTACCTTTCCTTTTTTTTTTTTTTTTTTTGCCCTCTTTTTTTTTTTAATAATTTTTATTGTGCTTTAAGGGAAAGTTTACAAATCAAGTCAGTCTCTCACATAAAAAACTACATACACCTTGCTACGTAGTCCCATTTACTCTCCCCCCCCCCATGACACAGCCTGCTCTCAACTTCCACTCTCTCCTTTCATGTCCATTTTGCCAGCTTCTAAGCTCATCTACTCTCCTCTCTCCCCTCCAGGCAGGAGATGCCAACATAGTCTCAAGTGTCCACCTGATCCAAGTAGCTCATGCTTCACAAGCATCCCTCTACTACCCATTGTCCAGCCCAATCTGTGCCTGACGAGTTGCCTTTGCGAAAGGTTCCTGTCAGGGACCAATAGGAGGTCTAGGGGCCATGACCACCGGGATCCTTCCAGTCTCAGTCAGACCATTAAGTCTGGTCTTTTTATGAGAATTTGGGATCTGTATCCCACTGTTCTCATGCTCTCTCAGGGGTTCTTTGTTGTGTTCCCTGTCAGGGCAGTCATCAGTTGTGGCTGGGCACCATCTAGTTCTTCTGGTTTCAGACTGATGTAGTCTCTGGTTCATATAGCCCTTTCTGTCTCTTGGGCTCTTTATTATCTTGTGTCCATTGTGTTCTTCATTCTCCTTTGATCCAGGTGGGTTGAGAATCATTGATGCATCTTAGATGGCTGCCTATTAGCGTTTAAGACCCCAGATGCCACTCTTCAAAGTGGGATGCAGAATGTCTTTTCTTAATAGATTTTATTATGCCAATTAGCTTAGATGTCCCCTGAAACCATGGTCCCCAAACCCCTGCCCCTGCTTCACCCACCTTCAAAGCATTCAGTTTATTCAGGAAACTGCTTTGCTTTGGTTTAGTCCAGTTGTGCTGACCTCCACTGTGTTGAGTGTTGTCCTTCTTTTCATCTAAGGTAGTTCTTCTCTACTATCTATTTAGTAAATACCCACCTCCCACCGCCCTCCCTCCCCCCTCTCATAACCACAAAAGGATGTGTTCTTCTCAGTTTAAAATATTTGTTAAGATCTTATAATAGTGGTCTTATATTTGTCCTTTTGCAGTTGACTAATTTCACTCAGCATAATGCCTTCCAGGTTTCACCAAGTCATGAAATGTTTCACAGACTCGTCACTGTTCTTTATTGATGCATAGTATTCCATTGTGTGAATGTACCATAATTTGTTTATCCATTCATCCACTGATGAGCACCTTGGAGGGTTCAATCTTTTTGCTATTGTAAACAGTGCTGCAATAAACATGGGTGTGCATATATATGTTTGTGTAAAGGCTTTTATTTCTCTAGGATATATTTCAAGGAGTGGGATCGCTGGGTAGTATGGTAGTTCAATTTCTAGCTTTTTAAGGAAGTACGAAATCAATTTCCAAAGTGGTCGTACTATTTGACATCCCACCAGCAGTGTGTAAGTGTTCCAATCTCTCCACAGCCTCTCCGACATTTATAATTTTGTTTTTTGGATTAATGCCAGCCTTGTTGGAGTAAGATGGAGTCTCATTATAGTTTTGATTTGCATTTCTCTAATGGCTAATGATCAAGAGCATTTCCTCATGTATCTGTTAGCCGCTTGAATGTCTTCTTTAGTGAAATGCCTATTCATATACTTTGCCCATTTTTTCACTGGGTTGTTTGTTTTTTTCTGGTTGAGTTTTAGCAGAGTCATTTAGATTTCAGAGATAAGGAGCTGGTCGGAGATGTCGTAGCTGAAAATTTTTTCCCAGTCTGTAAGTGCTCTTTTTACTCTTTTGGTGAAGTCTTTAGATGAGGATAGGTGTTTGATTTTTAGGATCTCCTAGTTATCTGGTTTCTCTTCAGCATTTTTAGTAATGTTTTGTATTCTGTTTATACCATATATTAGGACTCCTAATGTTGTCTCTATTTTTTCTTCCATGATCTTTATCGTTTTAGATTTCACGTTTAGGTCTTTGATCCATTTTGAGCTCGTTTCTGTGCATGGAGTGAGGTATTGGTCCTGTTTCATTTTTATGCAGATGGATATCCAGTTATGCCAGCACCATTTGTTAAAAAGACTATATTTTCCCCAATTAACTGACCTGTCAGTGATAGGATAATATCCATATGCCTACAAGGAAGACCAGTTAATAGGACTATTATTCAAATTCACGCACCAGCCACTAAGGCCAAAGGTGAAGAAATAGAAGATTTTTATCAGCAGCTGCAGTCTGAAATTGATCGAACATGCCATCAAGATGCATTGAAAATTACTGGTGATTGGAATGCAAAAGTTGGAAACAAAGAAGAAGGATCAGTGTTGGAAAATATGGCCTTGGTGATAGAAACAATGCCAGAGAAGGAATGATAGAATTTTCCAAGACCAACAACTTCTTCATTGCAAATGCCTTTTTTCACCAACATAAACTGTGACTATACACACGGACCTCGCCAGATGGAACACACAAAAATCAAATTGAATACATATGTGGAAAGAAACGATGGAAAAGCTCAATATCATCAATCAGAACAAGGCCGGGGCCATCTGTGGAACAGACCATCAATTGCTCATATGCAAGTTCAAGCTAAAACTGAAGAAAATCAGAGCAAGTCCACGAGAGCCAAAATATGACCTTGATTATATCCCACAGGAATTTAGAGATCATTTGAAGAATAGATTTGATGCATTGAACACTAGTGACAGAAGACCAGATGAGTTGTGGAATGACATCAAGGACATCATCCATAAAGAAAGCAAGAGGTCACTGAAAAGACAGAAAAGAAAGAAAAGACCAAGGTGGATGTCAGAGGAGACTCTGAAACTTGGTCTTGAGCATCGAGCAGCTAAAGCAAAGGAAGAATTGATGAAGTAAAAGAACTGAACAGAAGACTTCAAAGGGCCTCTCGAGAAGACAAAGTAAAGTATTATAATGACACGTGCAAAGAGCTGGAGATGGAAAATCAAAAGGGAAGAACACACTCGGCGTTTCTCAACCTGAAAGAACTGAAGAAAAACTTCAAGCCTCGAGTTGCAATAGTGAAGGGTTCCATGGGGAAAATATTAAATGATACAGGAAGCATCAAAAGAGCATGGAAGGAATACACAGAGCCATTATACCAAAAAGAATTAGTCAATATTCAACCATTTCAAGAGGTGGCATATGATCAGGAACCGATGGTACTGAAGGAAGAAGTCCAAGCTGCTCTGAAGGCATTGGCGAAAAACAAGGCTCCAGGAATTGATGGCATATCAATTGAGATGTTTCAACAAACAGATGCAGTACTGGAGGTGCTCGCTCATCTATGCCAAGAAATATGGAAGACAGCTTCCTGGCCAACTGACTGGAAGAGATCCATATTTATGCCTACTCTCAAGAAAGGTAATCCAACCGAATGTGGAAATTATCAAACAATATCATTAATATCACACACAAGTAAAATTTTGCTGAAGATCATTCAAAAACGGCTGCAGCAATATATTGACAGAGAACTGCCAGAAATTCAGGCTGGTTTCAGAAGAGTACGTGGAACCGGGGCTATCATTGCTGATGTCAGGTGGATCCTGTCTGAAAGCAGAGAATACCAGAAGGATGTTTACCTGCGTTTTATTGACTATGCAAAGACATTCGACTGTGTGGGTCATAACAAACTATGGAGAACACTGCGAAGAATGGGAATTCCAGAACACTTAATTGTGTTCATGAGGAACCTTTACATAGATCAAGAGGCGGTTGTTCAGACAGAACAAGGGGATACTAATTGGATTAAAGTCAGGAAAGGTGTGCATCAGGGTTGTATTCTTTCACCATACCTATTTAATTTGTATGCTGAACAAATAATATTAGAACCTGGACTGTACGAAGAAGAACCGGACATCAGGATTGGAGCAAGACTCATTAACAACCTGCATTATGCAGATGACACAACCTTGCTTGCTGAAAGTGAAGATGACTTGAAGCACTTACTGATGAAGATCAAAGACCACAGCCTTCAGTATGGATTACACCTCAACAGAAAGAAAACAAAAATCCTCACAACTGGACCAATGAGCAACATCATGATAAACAGAGAAAAGATTGAAGTTGTCAAGGATTTCATTTCACTTGGATCCACAATCAACAGCCATGGAAGCAGCGGTCAAGAAATCAAAAGATGCATTGCATTGGGCAAATCTGCTGCAAAGGACCTCTACAGAGTGTTGAAGAGCAAAGATGTCACACTGAAGACTAAGGTGTGCCTGACCTAGGCCATGGTATTTTCAATCACATCATTTGGATGTGAAAGCTGGACAATGAATAAGGAAGACCGAAGAAGAGTTGATGCTTTTGAATTGTGGTGTTGGCAAAGAATGTTGAATATACCACTGACTGCCAAAAGAACGAACAAATCTGTCTTGGACGAAGTGCGGCCAGGATGCTCCTTAGAGGCAAGGATGGCGAAACTGCATCTTACATACTTTGGACATGTTTTCAGGAGGGATCTGTCCCTGGAGAAGGATATCATGCTTGGCAGAGTACAGGGTCGGTGGAAAAGAGGAAGACCCTCAATGAGGTGGATTGACACAGTGGCTGCAACAATGAGCTCAAGCGTAACAACAATTGTAAGGATGGCACAGGACCGGGCAGTGTTTTGTTCTGTTATGCATAGGGTCGCTATGAGTCGGAACCAACTCAATGGCACCTAACAACAACAACAACATGTGATCCAAAGCTGTGGGCCAACTTTCAACTAGGACTGTCCTCTGTGCCCTCTAAGATCCATTCTTGTGTCATCTAAAAGAATATTCAGTAGAAGTGCTGCCTTCAGAATGAACTGAACTGTCTTCCATCAGCTAGAATTTAAGTTCCCTCAGGGTACTAATTTCATTTCCAAATGCTTAGAATGGTGCATAGCTATACTAGGTTATCAAAATATATTTGCTAAACAAATGGATAAATTGGGTAGTTATTGTTTAATGAACAATGGCCTGGCCTGTACTTTAGTTAATAGTATTGTGTCCGGGTCAATTTCCTAGTTTTGATTATTGGTCTATGATTAGATATTAGCATCAGGAAAATGGATTGAGGGTATATGGGAATTCTTTGTACTATTTTCACAACTTTTCTGTGAGTCTAAAATTAACTCAACAAAAGGTGATATGGGAAATTGAGAATTAGAGACGAGTAAGAATATGAAAGGATGCAAAACTTTAACTCTCTGGAGCATTGCACGAAGACAATAGGTAAAAGGGCAGGAAAGAACTGATGTGAGTGCACACAATTTACGTTGGAGGGCTAAATAGAATTTAACTGGTACTTGACATTTCCTGAAACCACTGGGACATCTTGAGTTAAAATCTCCAATACTTACTGCCCAACATGAAATTTCGTCAGTTGCTGTCTTTGACCTGTGCCACTTTTTCCTATTCTCTGAAGACTGCTGGCACCAACTGCACACCTGCCCTCACTGCTAAAGGTTGCACTATCAAGTGTTAAGATATTAGAATTTAGCTAGATAATTTCTGGTTTAATCAGAAGGCTCAAAAAATGTTGGAAATGGACAGCAATTAGAATCGTGTTATGAAGGGAACAAATACAAGTCAATCTATCCCCAGTGTTCTCAGCAACCTGCTCCCCATGATGGAGAGAATATCCAGTATGTGCATGACTAAGTTATCTAATCAAAACTTGAATCCCAAAGTAGTCATAGTTCATTTTAAGCAATATACACAGGTCCTAATATGGCCCACTTCTGAGCAATCATTTAATTATGGTATTTCATCGTTTTATTTTTAAAAAATATGCTGAGTACATAAAAATGACTAAAATATTAACAGATTCTTCCTATGCATAACCATTAATCTTAAATATTCCAAAAGAAGATGTTTACAGAGGAACCCTTTGCAGAACTAACCCTTCTTTCCAGAGCTTCAGGACCCTCTTTTTCTCAACTCCCTACTTTCTTTTATCTTACTTGTCACCTTGAAATTATAAGCATTTCAGCCTGTAGGAGTGGACTGGTGGGAGAAGGGAGGAAGAATTCATATTGTATTCTGTTGTGGATCAGCCTTGAAGTCTGGCTGGCAGGAATATTGTAGGCAATGGATCTTTCAAACAAGTAGACCATTGTCTGTTCCTTCCATCTGAAATTTTTGACACAGTTCTCGGTTATGTGTCTAGTTTCTTAAAACTTTGAATGAATAAACTAGGACATGGTATTAATGTAAAAAGAGAGCAAGAAAGATGTATTATTTTACACTGATGAACAGTTTATAGCAGTAAGGAGAAATAAGTTCCTGAATGTGATGACCTCAGAAGACTGTCATGTAATTGTCACAAACTCAAACTGTTTTGTTACTGCTGTCCATCATCAATACCCAGTGCAACCAAAAAAGGGACCCCAGGAGCCGATGATGTGATATATGAATTCACTGTGCCTGACCCTGGTGACTCCAGGGACATCTCTGTCTGGGTTGACTTCATAGTTCCTACACGACTAGAAGACTTTCACCATCATGTTCTGAGCATGAGCAACAGGAGTGGCCTTTTCACCATTCTCACTTAGGAACAGGAGACTGGGTCTGTCCAATATCAGTTTAACCAAGGGCAGGAAGGATTCCTGCCACACCTGTTTCTGAATGTCAGATACCATATACCTCATTCCCAGATGGCTGGCAATGCCCTGGGTTACTGAAGGAAGAATTTGTCAGAGGTCAAATGGGAGCTGAACGATGATGAAATGCTTTTAAGCTATCATCCTTCTAGGCTACCTACAGAGTGATAGGTGTTGGATTACTGAGATTCCTCATACAACAGCAGTCAGAAAGACAACTTGTCTCCACAGCCCAGGCAACATATGCATTACCTTTGAGTGGAGACATGGTAACCTGAGAGGACAGACCCTCAGAGAACAAGGATGGCAGCCATTTCTAGTGCATCCTTCCTGTAATTTGTTATGCATTATGCATATGCAAGAAAGCCCTTTATACACACAAATTATTTCTTAGTACAAAAGGTTTGTACTCGACTGCTAACCTGAAGGTTGGAGATTCAAATCCACCCAGCAATATACCAAGAAAGAAAAGACCTGGGGATGTGCCTCCATAAAGATTACAGTCAAGAAAACTCTACGGAATAGTTTACTCTGTAACACATGGAGTCAGAGTGGACTCCGCTGCAACTAACAACGGCTACATACATCCGGAACCCTGCTTTTCTAACTTAAATATATCTTCAACAATGTTTCACATCAGTGTACAAAGAAGCTCCTCATATTTTGGTTTTAGAGCTAGAAAACATTTCATATGATGGTATTTAACAAGAAACTTTCTTATAAATATTTAGTTTTTTGCTAGTATTTCACTGCTGTAGAAATGCTGTGATATTTAAACCATTTTTATATTTGTGAGAATGTCTGTTTCCTACATACACTCCCCAACACGGTGACCTGCAGGATGCCTTATTCTCTGACAATCTAAAAATGGAGGAGTGGTATCTCAAGGAAGTTTTAAAACTTGTATTCCTTTTCCTACTAGTGAGGCTAAACACCGTTTTGTATGTTGAGAGTCATTGACATTTCTTTTTCTATACATATCTTTTGTTGATTTCATTAATTTATAGGAGTTCTTTATAAATAAGAACAACTAGAATTTTGTGATCTATGTTAGAAATATTTTACAGTTTTAAAATTCATCTTTCAGCCTTGTAAAGGGGTTTTATTCCTTGCAGAAATTTTCATCTTCTTGTTTTCAGATGATTGATATTTTATGGTTCCCAGATTTTGTTCTACTACATTTTGAAAACGTTTGCCTCTGTAAGCTGTTTTTTAAAGTACCTCTGTTGTTTCCCTCCCCCACTTCTTATGGTCTCATTGCTTCCATTTCATATTTTATCAAAATGAGGTTTGTTTTCCTATAAAGTATGAGATGTAGATCCAATTTAATTTCTTTTCTAAGTAGCTACCTAGTTTTACCAACACAGTTTATTGAATATGTTTTCCTCAGTGATATGAAATGCAAACTTTGTCATGTACTAAGTGCCCCAGTGTCCTTTTATTCACTTCTGTTCACTTGTTTGTCCATTGTCTGTCTATCGTGTGTAAGCTCCATACCTGTTTTCATTAAGCCCTACAGTATGTTTCAGTATTTGGTTTGGTTTGGTTAGTTTCCAGTTATTACATTATTTTTCAAAAGTTTTGGAGTTATTTTTGATTTTTCATTTTTTCATGTGGACTTTAAAATTAGCTTTTCTTGTTCCAAAAAGTATGCATGTATACATGTTGCCTTCTTTTGTATGCCTATGTATATAGTATGTTTTGTAAAACAAACTTCTAAACTTTGACCCAAAGTGGCTGTACCATTTTGTATTTGCCCCGGCTGGGACTGAGAGTCGCTGTTGCTCTACAGCCTCACCAGCATTTGGTGGTATCAGGATTTTCATCGTTCTTTTGATTTGCAGTTCCCTGATGACACATGATGTTGAACATTTTTTCATGTACTTATTTGCCATTTGCATATCTTCTTTGGTGAGGTTTCTGTCAGGTTTTGGTACATCATTTTGTAACTGAGTTGTTTCTTATTGTTGAATTTTAAGATTTCTTTCTATATCTTGGAAACAAGTGCTTTCTCAGATGTGTTTTGCAAATATTTTCTTCTAGTCTATGGCTTGTCTTTTTAGCCGTGTCTTTTCAGAACTGCATATTTAAAAATTTTAATTAAGTCCAAATTTGATTTTTATTTTCATGGATCATTCTTTTGGTGATTTATCTAACAACTCTTTGCCAAACCCAAGGTCTCCTGGATTTTCTGCTATGTTATCTTCTAGAAGTTGTACAGTTTTGGATTTGTACAGTTTTGGTCTATTTAGAGCTTTTTTTGTGTGTGAAAGATGTAAGTTCTGTGTCTAGTCATTGTTTTTTTCATGTGCATGTCAAGTTGTTTTAGCACCATTTGTTGAAAAGGATATTCTTTCTACATTGAATCGCCTGTGTTCCTTTTTCAAAGATCAGTTGACTGTATCTGTGGGGGTCTATTTCTGCTCCACTGATCTACTTGTCTGTTCCTTTGGCAGCACCACACTGTGCTGATCAATGTGATTTTATACCAAGTCTTGAAGTTGGGTAATATCAGTCTTCCAACTCTTTTTTTCTTCAGTATTGTATAGGCTAATCTGTTTTTTGTATTTTTTTTTACCTTTCCGTGTAAAATTTAATTTGTCAATACCTACAAAATAACTTGCTGGAAGTTTGATTTGGTTTGCATTGAATTTATAGCTCAAGTTGAGAAGAATTGATGTCTTAATAATATTAAATCTTCTTTTCCAGGAACATGGGGTATCTCTCCATTTATTTAGCTGCTTGATTTCTTTCATCAGAGTTTTATAGTTTTCTTCACATAGATTGTATACATATTTTGTCAGGTTTATACCTATTTTTTTTTTCCCCTTGTTGGTGAAGTGGTTCAGAGATTGGGTGCCAACCAAAAGGTTGGCAGTTTGAACCCACCAGCCATTCCTTGAAAACCGTATGGGGCAGTTCTACCCTCTCCTATAGGGTCGCTATGAGTCAAAATCCACTTGATGGCAACAAGTTTTGGAATGTAAATGGTGTTGAGTTTTTAATTTTAAATTCCAGTTGTATGGTACATAGGAAAGTAATTGACTTTTGTATACTGACCTTGTAACCCACTACATGGCTATGAATGCTAATTAATTCCAGTAGATTTTTTTTTTTTTTTTTTTTTTGCTGATTTGGGGGGATTTTCTACATAGAAAATCATATTATCTGTGCATAGTTTTTATTTCTTTCTTCCCAGCCTGTATACATGTTATCTTCATTTCTTGCTTTATTGTAGGACTTCCAGTACAAAGTTAAATAGCAGTAGTGAAAGGGAGCTTCTTTGCTTTGTTCCCGATCTTAAGGGGAAAGCATCTAGTTTATCACTATTAAATATGTTAGATGAATGTTTTGTGTAGCTGTTCCTTATCAAGTTGAGTAAATTCCCCTCTATTCTTAATTTGTTGATTTTAACATGAATGGGTTTTAGTACTTTTTTTTTCTATTTTAAAGGACTAGCACTAAGATTTATATATTAAATACTTTATTTCATTAATACATTAACTTCTGTTTTTAATTTTATTACAAAATTATCTTTATTTCCTTATTTTAGCTTTTTCCTTCTCAAGTTTTTATTGAAAGCTAAATTTATTTCTTTTCATCCTGTCTACTTTTTTCTATAAATATTTCAGCCCCCAATACAAAATGCTTAGTTCTTGTTGCTAGAGATGTATGCTGTTAAAAAAAAAAAAAAGAAAGAAACATTGCATGTGTGTATGTGTGTGTTTTTCTTAGGTGCCACTTATTCTTTTTTTTTTAATTTTTTAAAATTTTTATTGTACTTTAAGTGAAAGTGTACAAATCAAGTCAGTCTCTCACACAAAAGCTTATACACACCTTGATACTCCCAATTGCTCTCCCCCTAATGAGACAGCCCACTCCCTCCTTCCACTCTCTCTTTTCGTGTCCACTTTGCCAGCTTCTAACCCCCTCTACTCTCTCATCTCCCCTCCAGACATGAGATGCCAACATAGTTTCAAGGGTCCACCTGATCCAAGAAGGTCACTCTTCACCAGCATCCCTCTCCAACCCGTTGTCCAGTCCAGTCGCTGTCTGAAGAGTTGGCTTTGGGAATGGTTCCTGTCCTGGACCAACAGAAGGTCTGGGGGGTGACTCATTCTTTAGTGAGCTCCAGTTAGGTGAAGGCAATAGTGATACAATAATGAAATAAATAAAAATTTCATACTACTCTTCCAGGGAGATATTGCAACGAATGGTTAAATTTAGTAGAAGTTGATAGAATTCTACTTCCCCAGATATTATTTTCCTTTTCATAATCAAAAGATAATTAATAGAAGTTTAGATTTAAAAGGAATTTTTACCGATCATCTAGTCCACTGAGTAGCAGTGTATGCGTGTGTTTATGCACGTATGTATGTGTATGCATTACATACATATATGCGTATATATAATTAAGGCTACTAACTTGAACACTTAAAAATGATAAATTTTATTATAGATATACACATACGCATGTACATATAATAAAGTTTACCATTTTCAAATGTACAAGTCAGTGGCGATGATTATATTTACAATTTTATACAACATTCACCACTATCTAGTTCCAAAATTTTTCAGCACCCCAAAGGGAAACTATACCCATTAACCAGTAATTTCCCATTCCACCCTCAGTCCAACCCCTTTTAGCCTCATCTAAATTTTTGTTTGTATATTCTGGATATTTCTACTTGCCTATTCAAGATATTTTATGTAAATGGAACAAAAAAAAAAAACAAAACCAAATGCACTGCTATCAAGTCGATTCCAACTCATAGCGACCCTATAGGACAGAGTAGAACTGCCTCATAGAGTTTCCAAGGAGCGCCTGGTGGATTCGAACTGCCGACCGTATGGTTAGCAGCCATAGCACTTAACCACTAAGCCACCAGGATTTCCTATAAATGGGACCACATCATATTTATTCTTTTGTGTCTGACTTAATTCATTTAACATGATTTTTGAAGTCTCATCAATCCTGTAGCATGTGTCAAAACTTCATTTCTCTTCAATATTATCCCACTGTATCCATGTACCATGTGTTGTTTATCCATTTATCTGTTGGATAAATGCTGCTATGAACAATAATACACAAGTATCTGTTTGATTTCAATTCCTTGGTGTACATACCTAGCAGTGGAAATGTTGGGTCATATGGTAAATCTATGTTTAACTTGTTGAATAACCACCAAACTTTTCCACAGTGGCTGCATAATTTTACATCACCATTAGGAATGTATAAGGGTTTCAATTTCTCTATGTCCTCATTAACAGCAGTTATTTTCGTTTTTTTCTGTTGTTTTTTTTAAATTCTTATAAAAATATATATTTGCCAATGCAATATTTTTCAGATGTACAATTACTGATATCAATTACATTAGTCATGTTCAATCATCATCCATAATCCTTGCCAAATTCCCCGTTACCATATACAAACACTCACTGTTTCCTAAACAATGGTTACCCTTTCCCCCCTCTCTCCTGCCCCTGGTAACCACTAACAAACTTTGGTCTTTATACATTTTCCTATTCTTGTCATTTCATATAAGGAGGATCGTGAAATATTTGTCCTTTTGTGATTGACTTATTTCATTGAGCATATTGTAGCAAGAATCAGGACTTTATTTTCTCATTATTGCTGAGTAGTATCGCATTGTATGTATGTACCACATTTTGTTTATCCATTCGTCCATTGATAGACACTTAGATTGTTTATACCTTGGTACTGTGAATAGAGCTGCAAAGAACATTGTACATGTATCTGTTCACATTGCTGCTCTCATGTTGGATGTATAACTAGGAGTGAAATTGCTGGCTCAGATAGTCATTCTATGTTTAACTTTTTGAAGAATTACCAACCAATCTTCCACAACGGCTGCTCCATTTTGCATTCCCACCAAGAATGGCTAGAGGTTTTAATTTCTCTACATCCTCACCGACATTTGTTATTTTCCTATTTTTTTTTAATTCATCCTAGTGGGAGTGAAGTAATATCTCACTGTGGTTTTGATTTGTATTTCTCTGATGGCTAATGGGAGCCCTGGTGGCACAGCGGTTAAGGGCGGAGCCTGGTGGCATAGTGGTTAAGAGCTCCGCTGCTAACAAAAGGTTAGCAGTTTGAATCTACTAGCCATTCCTTGGAAACCCTATGCAGCAGTTTTACTCTGTCCTGTAGGGTCACTGTGAGTCTTAATTAATTCAATGGCAACAGGTTTTGATGACTAATGATGTGACCACTGGTGGTGCAGTGGTTAAAACTTTTGACTGCTACCCAAAAAGTCATTGATTTGAACCCACCCAGTGGTTTTAAGGTTGAAAAGACTGGCAATCTGCTCTCCTAAAGATTGCAGTCTATTAATCCCTATAGGGCAGCTCTCTTCTGTCATATACGGTTGCTATGAGTTGGAATCAAATTGATGGCACACAGCAACAATGGCTAATGATGTTGAGCATTTTTTGATGTAGTCTTTTTTTTTGCCCATTTTTTTATTGCGTTGTTTGTCTTTTTGTTGTTAAGTTGTAGAAGATTTGCTCATTAGAAACTTGTCACATAGATGGTTTCCAAAGTCCATTCAGTAGGTTGTCTCTTCACTTTTTTGATGAAGTTCTTTTTTTTTTTTTTTAATTTTTATTGTGCTTTCAGTGAGAGCTTAAAAATCAAGTCAGTCTCTCACACAAAAACTTATATGCACCTTGCTACATACTCTCAATTGCTTTCCCCCTAATGAGATAGCTGGCTCCCTCCCTCCACTCTCTCTTTTCTTATCAATTCTGAAAGCTTCTAATTCCCCTTACCCTCTCATCTCCCCTCCAGACAGGAGATGCCAACATAGTCTCAAGTGTCCACCTGATCCAAGAAGCTCACTCCTCACCAGCATCCCTCTCCAACCCATTGTCCAATCCAGTTCATGTCTGAAGAGTTGGCTTTGGGAATGATTCCTGTCCTGGGCCAACAGAAGGCCTGGGGGCCATGACCACTGGGGTCCTTCTAGTCTCAGTCAGACCATTAAGTCTGGTCTTTTCATGAGAAATTGGGGTCTGCATCCCACTGCTGTCCTGCTCCCTCAGGGGTTCTCTGTTGTGTTCCCTGTCAGGGCAGTCATCAGTTGCAGCCGGGCACCATCTAGTTCCTCTAGTCTCAGGCTGATATAGTCTCTGGTTTACGTGGCCCTTTCTGTCTCTTGGGCTCATAATTACCTTATGTCCTTAGTGTTCTTCATTCTCCTTTGGTCCAGGTGGGTTGAGACTCATTGATGCATCTTAGATTTCCGCTTACTGGCGTTTTAAGACCCTTGATGCCTCTCTCCAAAGTGGGATGCAGAATGTTTTCTTAATAGATTTTATTATGCCAATTGCCTTAGATGTCCCCTGAAACCATGGTTCCCAAACTCCTGCCCCTGCAACGCTGGCCTTCAAAGCATCCAGTTTATTCAGGAAACTTCTTTGCTTTTGGTTTAGTCCAGTTGTGCTGACCTCACCTGTATTGTGTGTTGTCTTTCCCTTCACCTAAAGTAGTTCTTATCTACTATCTGATTAGTGAATACCCCTCTCCCACCACCCCCCCTCGTAACCATCAAAGAATGTTTTCTTCTCAGTTTAAACTGTTTTTTGAGTTCTTATAATAGTGGTCTTATAAAATACTTGTCTTTTGCAACTGATTAATTTCACTCAGCATAATGCTGCCCAGATTCCTCCATGTTATGAAATGTTTCACAGGTTCATCACTGTTCTTTATCCATGTGTAGTATTCCATTGTGTGAATATACCATAATTTATTCATCCATTCACCCATCGATGGGCACCTTGGTTGCTTCGATCTTTTTGCTATTGTAAACAGTGCTGCAGTGAACATGAGTATGCATGTATCTGTTCATGTAAAGGCTCTTATTTCTCTAGAATATATTCCAAGAGGTGGGATTGCTGGATCATATGGTAGTTCTGTTTCTAGCTTTTAAAGGAAGCACCAAATCCATTTCCAAAGTGGTTGTAACATTTTACATTCCCACCAGCAGAGTATAAGTGTTCAATCTCTCCACAGCCTCTCCAACTTTTATTATTTTGTGTTTTTTGCATTGATGCCAGG
This sequence comes from Elephas maximus indicus, assembly GCF_024166365.1. Taxonomy (NCBI): domain Eukaryota; kingdom Metazoa; phylum Chordata; class Mammalia; order Proboscidea; family Elephantidae; genus Elephas; species Elephas maximus. The sequence goes on from NC_064826.1 coordinate 127,841,417, forward strand.
CTTGTTGGAGTGAGATGGAATCTTACTGTAGTTTTGATCTGCATTTCTCTAATGGCTAATGACCATGAACATTTCCTCATGTATCTGTTAGCTACCTGAATGTCTTCTTCAGTGAAGTGTCTGTTCATATCTTTCGCCCATTTTTTAATTGGGTTATTTGTCTTTTTGTAGTTGAGTTTTTGCAGTATCATGTAGATTTTAGAGATCGGGCGGTGGTTGGAAATGTCATAGCTAAAAACTTTCTCCCAGTCTGTAGGTAGTCTTTTTACTCTTTTGGTGAAGTCTTTGGATGAGCATAGGTGTTTGATTTTTAGGAGCTCCCAGTTATCTAGTTTTTCTTCTGCATTGTTAGTTATGTTTTGTATACTGTTTATGCAGGTATTAGGACTCCTAATGTAGTCCCTATTTTCTTCCTTGAACTTTATTGTTTTAGATTTTATGTTTAGGTCTTTGATACATTCTGAGCTCATTTTTGTGCATGGTGTGAGATATGGGTATTGTTTCATTTTTTTGCAGATCGATATCCAGTTATGTCAGCACCACTTGTTAAAAAGACTGTCTTTTCCCCATTTAACTGCTTTGGGGCCTTTGTCAAATATCAACTGCTCATATGTGGATGGATTTATGTCTGGATTCTCAATTCTGTTCCATTGGTCTATGCATCTGTTGCCGTACCAGTACTAGGCTGTTTTGACTACTGAGGCAGGTTCTAAAGTCAGGTAGAGTGAGGCCTGCCACTTTGTTCTTCTTTTTCAGTAATGCTTTACTTATCTGGGGCCTCTTTCCCTTCCACATGAAGTTGGTGATTTGTTTCTCCATCTGGTTAGAAAATGTTATTGGAATTTGGATCAGAATTGCATTAAATCTATAGATCGCTTTTGGTAGAATACACATGTTTATAATGTTAGGTCTTCCTGTCCATGAGCAAGGTATGTTTTTCCACTTATGTAGGTCTCTTTTGGTTTCTTGAAGAAATGTTTTGTAGCTTTGTTTGTATAAGTCTTTTACATCTGGTAAGATTTATTCCTCAGTACTTTATCTTCTTGGGGGCTACTGTAAATGGTATTGATTTGGTGCTTTCCTCTTCGATGTTCTTTTTGTTGGTGTAGAGGAAGCCAACTGATTTTTGTATGTTTATCTTGTATCCCGAAACTCTTGAATTAGTTTCAGTAGTTTTCTGGAGGATTCCTAGGGTTTTCTGTGTATAAGATCATGTCATCTGCAAATAGAGATACTTTTACTTCTTCCTTGCCAATCTGGATGCCCTTTACTTCTCTATCTAGCCTAATTGCTCTGGCCAGGACTTCCAGCACAATGTTGAATAAGAGCGGTGATTAATGGCATCCTTGTTCGGTTCCCGTTCTCAACACGAATGCTTTGTGGCTCTCTCCATTTAGGATAATGTTGGCTATTGGCTTTGTATAAATGCCCTTTATTATGGTGAGGAATTTTCCTTCTATTTCTATTCTGCTGAGAGATTTCATCATGAATGGGTGTTGAACTTTGTCAAATGCCTTTTCTGCATCAATTGATAAAATCATGTGATTCTTGTCTTTTATTTATATGATGGATTACATTAACTGTTTTTCTAATGTTGAACCATCCCTGCATACCAGTGGTTTGAATCCCACTTGGTCATGGTGAATTATTTTTTGATATGTTGTTGAATTCTATTGGCTAGATTTTTGTTGAGAATTTTTGCATCTAAGTTCATGAGGGATATAGGTCTCTCATTTTCTTTTTTTGTGGCATCTTTGCCTAGTTTTGGCATCAGGGATATCCTGGCTTAATAGAATGAGTTTGGTAGTATTCCCTCCTTTTCTATGCTCTGAAATACCTTTAGTAGCAGTGGTGTTAACTCTTCTCTGACAGTTTGGTAGAACTCTGCAGTGAAGCCGTCAGGGCCAGGACTTTTTTTTTTTTTATTAACTTTTCAATCTCTTCTTTCGTTATGGGTCTATTTAGTTGTTCTACCTTTGTGTTAGTTTAGGTAGGTAGTGTGTTTCTAGGACTTCATCCATTTCTTCTAGGTTTTCAAATTTGTTAGAGTACAGTTTTTCATAGTAATCTAATATGATTCTTTTCATTTCAGTTGGATGTGTCGTAATATTGCCCATTTCATTTCTTATTTGGGTTATTTGCTTCCTCTCCTGTTTTTCTTTTGTCATTTTGGCCAAAGGGTTATCAATTTTGTTGATTTTTTCAAAAAACCAGCTTTTGGTCTTGTTAATTCTTTCAATTGTTTTTCTGTTTCATTTAATTCTGCTCTAATTTTTATTATTTGTTTTCTTCTTGTGCCTGAGGGTTTTGTTGTTGTTGTTGTTGTTGATCTCTTTCTATTTGTTCAAGTTGTAGGGATAATTCTTTGATTTTAGCCCTTTCTTCTTTTTGGATATGTGCATTTATTGATATAAACTGACCTCTGAGCACTGCTTTCGCTGTGTCCCAAAGGTTCTGATAGGAAGTGTTTTTCATTCTCATTGGATTCTATGATTTTCTTTATTCCATCCTCAATATCTTCTATAATCCAGTCTTTTTTGAGCAGGGCATTGCTCAATTTCCAAGTGTTTGATTTCTTTTCCCTGCTTTTTCTGTTATTGATTTCTACCTTGTACTCTGCAAATTTGCTGAATTCCTCTTCCAGGTCTAAAAGCTTTCTTGAGGATTCTTTAGGGGATTCCATTTAAGAATTATGTCATCTGTGAAAAAAAGATAACTTTTTTCTTTCCAGTTTGAATACCTCTCTTTTATTTTTCTTGCCTTATTGCTCTGGCTAGGACTTCCAGTACAGTATTGAATAGAAGTGGTAAGAGTGAATATTCTTGTCTTGTTCTTGATCTTAAGGAGAAAGTAATCAATTTTTCTCCGTTGAAGATAATGTTGGCAGTTGGTTTTTTATAAATGCTGTTAATCATATTGATGAGTTTCCCTTCTATTCCTATCCTGTCTAGTGCTTTTATCAAGAAAGGGTGTAGGATTTTATTAAATGCTTTTTTCTTTGTCAATTGAGATGATTATGTTGCTCATCCCTTTTTTCTCTTAGTGTGGTATTACTACATTTATTGATTTTCTAATGTTGAACCATTCTTGCATTTTTACTATAAATTCTTCTTGGTCTTGGTGTCTAATTATTTTAATATGCCTTTGAATTTAATGTGCTAGTATTTTGTTGAAGATTTTTGTACTTACATTCATAAGGGATGTTGGTCTGTGGTTTTCTTTTCTTGTAGTGTCTTTGTCTATCTTTGATATCAAGGTAATGCTGGCTTCATAGAATGTGTTAGGGAGTACTCCTTACTCTGCATTTTGGAAGAGTTTAAAAAGGGTTAGTTCCAATTCTTTCCTAAAAGTTTGTTAGTGAAGCCATCTGGTCCAGGACTTTTTTTTTGTTGGGATGTCTTTTATAACAGATTTGATTTCTTCGCTTGTTATGTCTATTGAAATTTTCTTCTTCTACTTGTGTCAGTTTAGATAGGTTGTGTGATTCCTAGAGTTTGTGCATTTCATTTAAGTTATTGCATTTGTTGGTGTACCATTGTCCAGAGTATTTGGTCATAATCCTTTTTATTTCTGTTAGGTCAGACCTAATATCTCCACTTGTATTTCTTATTTTGGTTATTTTCAGCTTTTTCTTTTTTTTGGTCAGTCCAGCTAAAAGTTTGTCAATTTTATTGATCTTTTCAAAGAATCAACTTTAGTCTTGTTGATTATACTATTTTTCTTTTCTCCATTTGATTTATTTCTGCTCTGATCTTGTTAATTCTTTTCTATTGGTATATTTAGGCTTAGATTGTTCTTTTACTAGTTCCTCAAATCATAGAATTAGGCTATTGATTTGAGAGCTTTCTTCTTTTTTCATGTAGGTATGTATTGCTATAAATTTCCCTCTGAGAACTGCCTTCACTCCATCCTATAATTTTTGGTATGTTGTGCTTTCATTTTATTTGACTCCAAGTAATTTTTAACTTCTGTTTTGATTTCTTTCTTGACGCATTGGAAGAGCCCTGGTCGTTAAGATCTTGGTTGCTAACCAAAAAGTAAGCTGTTCGAAAGTACCAGCCACTCCTTGGATACTTCATGGGGAGTTCTAGTCTGTTCTATAGGATAGCTATATTTAGATCTTTAGGTTTATTAACTCTTGTTTTATGACCTAACATGTGGTCTGTCCTGGAGAATGATCTGTGTGTACTGGAGAAGAATGTATATTGTGCTGCTATTGGGTGGAGTGGTCTATATATGTCTGTTAGGTCTAGTTGGTTTATAGTGTCATTCAGGTCCTCTTTTTCTTTGTTGATATTCTTTTTAGATGTCCTGGCCATTATTTAAATTGGTCTGTTGAAGCCTCCAACTATTATTGTAGAATTCTTTATTTCTCCCTTCAGTTCTGTCAGTGTTTGCTTCAAATATTTGTGTGATCCAGTGTTGGGTGCATGTATATTTATAATGGTTATAACTTCTTGATTAATTTACACTATTTTTGTCTTAAATTAAAATTGTCACCCCAGCTCTTTTTCAGTTATTATTTGGATGGAATTTTTTTTTCCCTTCCTTTTACTTTCAACCTATTTGTGTCCTTGGGCCTAAGATTTGTCTCTTGCAAACAGTATATAGTTGGATAATGTTTTTTCATCCATTCTGCTACTCTCTACCTTTTCACTAGAATGTTTAATCCACTTATATTTACTGAAATTACCAGTAAGCAAAAACTTACTTCTGCTGTTTCATTTCTTGCTTTTTGTACTTCTTAAACCTCCTTTTCTATTTCTGCTAATACTGCCAATGTTTGTGGGGTTTTTTTTGTAGTGAACCATTTTGATCCCTTTCTCCTTTCCTTTCGTGTGTGTTTTTAGATATTTCCTAGTAGTTTTTTTTTACCATGAATATTATGTTTAGCATCTTGCACTTGTAAAATTCAAAATTAGTTGATACCAACTTAACTTCAGTAACATACAAAAAACCTTTACCTATACCATCCCCCCTTTTTTGTTATCACCAATTACATCCTTATACATCATTGTCCTGTAACATAATTTTATATTTACTTTTTATTTATTAATTTTTATTGAGCTTCCAGTGAACGTTTACAAATCAAGTCAGACTGTCACATACAAGTTTATATACATCTTACTCCGTACTCCCCTAATGAGTCAGCCCTTCCAGTCTCTCCTTTCGTGACAATTTTGCCAGGTTCCAAATCTCTCTACCCTCCCATCCCCCCTCCAGACAGGAGATGCCAACACAGTCTCAAGTGTCCACCTGATATAATTAGCTCACTCTTCATCAGCATCTCTCTCCTACCCACTGTCCAGTCCCTTTCATGTCTGATGAGTTGTCTTCGGGGATGGTTCCTGTCCTGTGCCAACAGAAGGTTTGGGGACCATGGCCGCCGGGATTCCTTTAGTCTCAGTCAGACCATTAAGTCTGGTCTTTTTATGAGAATTTGGGGTCTGCATCCCACTGCTCTCCTGCTCCCTCAGGGGTTCTCTGTTGTGCTCCCTGTCAGGGCAGTCATCGATTGTGGCCAGGCACCAACTAGTTCTTCTGGTCTCAGGATGATGTAGGTCTCTGGTTCGTGTGCCCCTTTCTGTCTCTTGGGCTCTTAGTTATCATGTGACCTTGGTGTTCTTCATTCTCCTTTGATCCAGGTGGGTTGAGACCAATTGATGCATCTTAGATGGCCGCTTGTTAGCCTTTAAGACCCCAGACGCCACATTTCAAAGAGGGATGCAGAATGTTTTCAAAATAGGATTATTTTGCAAATTGACTTAGAAGTCCCCTTAAACCATGGTCCCCAAACCTCCGCCCTTGCTCTGCTGACCTTTGAAGCATTCATTTTATCCCGGAAACTTCTTTACTTTTGGTCCAGTCCAATTGAGCTGACCTTCCATGTATTGACGGTTGTCCTTCCCTTCACCTAAAGCAGTTCTTATCTACTAATTCATCAGTAAAAAACCCTCTCCCACTCTCCCTCCCTGCCCCCCTCGTAACCACAAAAGTATGTGTTCTTCTCAGTTTTTACTATTTCTCAAGATCTTATAATAGTGTTCTTATACAATATTTGTCCTTTTGCCTCTGACTAATTTCGCTCAGCATAATGCCTTCCAGGTTCCTCCATGTTATGAAATGTTTCACAGATTGGTCACTGTTCTTTATCGATGCGTAGTATTCCATTGTGTGAATATACCACAATTTATTTACCCATTCATCCGTTGATGGACACCTTGGTTGCTTCCAGCTTTTTGCTATTGTAAACAGAGCTGCAATAAACATGGGTGTGCATATATCTGTTTGTGTGAAGGCTCTTGTATCTCTAGGGTATATTCCGAGGAGTGGGATTTCTGGGTTGTATGGTAGTTCTATTTCTAACTGTTTAAGATAATGCCAGATAGATTTCCAAAGTGGTTGTACCATTTTACATTCCCACCAGCAGTGTATAAGAGTTCCAATCTCTCCGCAGCCTCTCCAACATTTATTATTTTGTGTTTTTTGGATTAATGCCAGCCTTGTTGGAGTGAGATGGAATCTCATGGTGGTTTTAATTTGCATTTCTCTAATGGCTAATGATCGAGAGCATTTTCCCATGTATCTGTTAGCTGCCGGAATATCTTCTTTAGTGAAATGTGTGTTCATATTCTTTGCCCACTTCTTGATTGGGTTGTTTGTCTTTTTGTGGTTGAGTTTTGACAGAATCATGTAGATTTTAGAGATCAGGCGCTGGTCGGAGATGTCATAGCTGAAAATTCTTTCCCAGTCTGTAGGTGATCTTTTTACTCTTTTGGTGAAGTCTTTAGATGAGCATAGGTGTTTGATTTTTAGGAGCTCCCAGTTATCTGGTTTTTCTTTGTCATTTTTGGTAATGTTTTGTATTCTGTTTATGCCTTGTATTAGGGCTCCTAAGGTTGTCCCTATTTTTTCTTCCATGATCTTTATCATTTTAGTCTTTATGTTTAGGTCTTTGATCCACTTGGAGTTACTTTTTGTGCTTGGTGTGAGGTATGGGTCCTGTTTCATTTTTTTGCAAATGGATATCCAGTTATGCCAGCACCATTTGTTAAAAAGACTGTCTTTTCCCCATTTAACTGCTTTGGGGCCTCTGTCAAATATCAGCTGCTCATATGTGGATGGATTTATATCTGGGTTCTCAATCTGTTCCACTGGTCTATGTGCTTGTTGTTGTAACAATACCAGGCTGTTTTGACTAGTGTGGCTGTATAATAGGTTCTGAAATCAGGCAGAGTGAAGCCTTCCACTTTCTTCTTCTTTTTCAGTAATGCTTTGCTTATCTGAGGCTTCTTTCCCTTCCATATGAAGTTGGTGATTTGTTTCTCTATCACCTTAAAAAATGTCATTGGAATTTGGATCGGAAGTGCATTGTATGTATAGATGGCTTTTGGTAGAATAGACATTTGTACTATGTTAAGTCTTCCTATCCATGAGCAAGGTATGTTTTTCCACTTAAGTATGTCCTTTTGAATTTCTTGTAGTAGAGCTTTGTAGGTTTCTTTGTATAGGTCTTTTCATCCTTGGTAAGATTTATTCCTAAGTATTTTATCTTCTTGGGGGCTACTGTGAATGGTATTGATTTGGTTATTTCCTCTTCGATGTTCTTTTTGTTGATGTAGAGGAATCCAAGTGATTTTTGTATGTTTATCTTATAACCTGAGACTCTGCCAAAGTGTTCTATTAGTTTCAGTAGTTTTCTGGAGGATTCCTTAGGGTTTTCTGTGTATAAGATCATGTCATCTGCAAATAGAGATAATTTTACTTTCTCCTTGCCAATCCGGATGCCTTTTATTTCTTTGTCTAGCCTAATTGCTCTGGCTAGGACTTCTAGCACAATGTTGAATAAGAGCGGCGATAAAGGGCATCCTTGTCTGGTTCCCGTTCTCAAGGGGAATGCTTTCAGGTTCTCTCCATTTAGACTGATGTTGGCTGTTGGCTTTGCATAGATGCCCTTTATTATGTTGAGGAATTTTCCTTCAATTCCTATTTTGGTGAGAGCTTTTATCATAAATGGGTGTTGAACTTTGTCAAATGCCTTTTCTGCATCAATTGATAAGATCATGTGGTTTTTGTCTTTTGTTTTATGTGGTGGATTACATTAATGGTTTTTCTAATATTAAACCAGCCTTGCATACCTGGTATAAATCCCACTTGGTCGTGGTGAATTATTTTTTTGATGTGTTGTTGGATTCTATTGGCTAGAATTTTTTTGAGGATTTTTGCATCTATGTATGTTCATGAGGGGTATAGGTCTGTAATTTTCTTTTTTTGTAATGTCTTTACCTGGTTTTGGTATCAGGGAGATGGTGGCTTCATAAAATGAGTTGGATAGTATTCCGTCCTTTTCTATGCTTTGAAATACCTTTAGTAGTAGTCATGTTAACTCTTCTCTGAAAGTTTGGTAGAACTCTGCAGTGAAGCCGTCCGGGCCAGGGCTTTTTTTTGTTGGGAGTTTTTTGATTACCGTTTCAATCCCTTTTCTTGTTATGGGTCTATTTAGTTGTTCTACTTCTGAATGTGTTAGTTTAGGTAGGCAGTGTTTTTCCAGGAATTCATCCATTTCTTCTAGGTTTGCAAATTTGTTAGAGTACAATTTTTCGTAATAATCTGATATGATTCTTTTAATTTCAGTTGGGTCTGTTGTGATGTGGCCCTTCTCGTTTCTTATTCAGGTTATTTGTTTCCTTTCCTGTATTTCTTTAGTCAGTCTAGCCAATGGTTTATCAATTTTGTTATTTTTTTCAAAGAACCAGCTTTTGGCTTTGTTAATTCTTGCAATTGTTTTTCTGTTCTCTAATTCATTTAGTTCAGCTCTAATTTTTATTATTTGTTTTCTTCTGGTGCCTGATGGATTCTTTTGTTGCTCACTTTCTATTTGTTCAAGTTGTCGGGACAGTTCTCTGATTTTGGCTCTTTCTTCTTTATGCATGTGTGCATTTATCGATATAAATTGGCCTCTGAGCACTGCTTTTGCTGTGTCCCAGAGGTTTTGATAGGAAGTATTTTCATTCTCGTTGCCTTCTATGAATTTCCTTATTCCCTCCTTGATGTCTTCTATAACCCAGCCTTTTTTCAGGAGGGTATTGTTCATTTTCCAAGTATTTGATTTCTTTTCCCTAGTTTTTCTGTTATTGATTTCTAGTTTTATTGCCTTGTGGTCTGAGAAGATGCTTTGTAATACTTCGATGTTTTGGATTCTGCTAAGGTTTGTTTTATGACCTAATATGTGGTCTATTCTAGAGAATGTTCCATGTGCACTACAAAAAAAAAGTATACTTTGCAGCAGTTGGGTGGAGAGTTCTGTATAAGTCAATGAGGTCAAGTTGGTTGATTGTTGTAATTAGGTCTTTCGTGTCTCTATTGAGCTTCTTACTGGATGTCCTGTCCTTCTCCGAAAGTGATGTGTTGAAGTCTCCTACTATAATTGTGGAGGTGTCTATCTCACTTTTCAGTTCTGTCAAAATTTGATTTATGTATCTTGCAGCCCTGTCATTGGGTGCATAAATATTTAATATGGTTATGTCTTCCTGATCAATTGTCCCTTTTATCATTATGTAGTGTCCTTCTTTATCCTTTGTGGTGGATTTAAGTCTAAAGTCTATTTTGTCAGAAATTAATATTGCTACTCCTTTTTTGCTTATTGTTTGCTTGATATATTTTTTTCAATCCTTTGAGTTTTAGTTTGTTTGTGTTTCTAAGTCTAAGGTGTGTCTCTTGTAGGCAGCATATAGATGGATCGTGTTTCTTTATCCAGTCCGTGACTCTCTGTCTCTTTATTGGTGCATTTGGTCCATTTACATTCAGCGTAATTATAGATGAATAAGTGTTTAGTGTTGTCATTTTGATGCCTTTTTATGTGTGCTGTTGACAATTTCATTTTGCCACTTTCTTTTTTGCGCTGAGACGTTTTTCTTAGTAAATTGTGAGATCCTCATTTTCATAGTGTTTGACTTTATGTTAGTTGAGTTGTTACATTTTTCTTGGCTTTTATCTTGAGTTATGGAGTTGTTATACCTCTTTGTGGTTACCTTAATATTTACCCCTATTTTTCTAAGTAAAAACCTAACTTGTATTGTTCTATATCGCCTTGTATCACTCTCCATATGGCAGTTCTATGCCACCTGTATTTAGTCCCTCTTTTTGATTATTGTGATCTTTTACATATTGACTTCAATGATTCCCTGTTATGAACATTTTTTTTTTAATTAATCTTAATTTGTTTTTGTGATTTCCCTATTTGAGTTCATATCAGGATGTTCTGTTCCATGACCTTGTGTTGTGCTGGTATCTGATATTATTGGTTTTCTGACCAAACTATTTCCTTTAGTATTTCTTGTAGCTTTGGTTTGGTTTTTGCAAATTCTCTAAACTTGTGTTTATGTGTAAATATCTTAATTTCGCCTTCATATTTCAGAGAGAGTTTTGCTGGATATATGATCCTTGGCTGGCAGTTTTTCTCCTTCAGTGCTCTGTATGTGTCATCCCATTGCCTTCTTGCCTGCATGGTTTCTGCTGTGTAGTCTGAACTTATTCTTATTGATTCTCCCTTGAAGGAGACCTTTCTTTTCTCCCTGGCTGCTTTTAAAATTTTCTGTTTATCTTTGGTTTTGGCAAGTTTGATCATAATATGTCTTGGTGTTTTTCTTTTTGGATCAATCTTAAATGGGGTTCGAAGAGCATCTTAGATAGATATCCTTTCGTCTTTCATGATGTCAGGGAAGTTTTGTGTCAGGAGTTCTTCAACTATTTTCTCTGTGTTTTCTGTCCTCCCTCCCTGTTCTGGGACTCCAATCACACGCAAGTTATCCTTCTTGATAGAGTCCCACATGATTCTTAGGGTTTCTTCATTTTTTTTTAATTTTTTTAATCTGATTTTTTTCAGCTATGTTGGTGTTGATTCCCTGGTCCTCCAGATGTCCCAGTCTGCATTCTAATTGCTCGAGTGTGCTCCTCTGACTTCCTATTGCATTGTCTAATTCTGTAATTTTATGGTTAATCTTTTGGATTTCTACATGCTGTCTCTCTATGGATTTTTGCAACTTATTAATTTTTCCATTATGTTCTTGAATAATCTTTTTGAGTTCTTCAACTGTTTTATCAGTGTGTTCCTTGGCTTTTTCTGCAGTTTGCCTTTTTTAGTTTCTGATGTCTTGAAACATTCTGTAAATTAGTTTTTTATATTCTGTGTCTGATAATTCCAGGATTGTATCTTCATTTGGGAAAGATTTTGATTCTTTTGTTTGGGGGGTTGTAGAAGCTGTCATGGTCTGCTTCTTTATGTGGTTTGATATCGACTGCTGTCTCTGAGCCATCACTAAGATATAGTAGTGGTTTGTTCTATAATTGCTCACTGAGTCTTATGTTGTTTTGTTTTCTTTCAATATACGTGGATGGGCTACTAGATTGTGCTGTCTTGTTTGTTGTAGCCCTTGACTTATTATGACCTATTACCAGCTGGTTTGGGCTGTTGCCAGATATATATGCCTGAGTCTATTCACTATTCTTGAGTAGGTTCTGATTTTGGGTCATCAAGTGTGTGCTGCACCCTAACACCTATCCACCTCGAGAAGTAGTGGTGATAGTTGTGTGCACCAGATTCTATTGGCAGCTGGGGTTCACCCTCTGGGGGGGCAGAATGCTGACAGGCTTCCCCCAAGTGTCAGTGAGGTAGGTGTGTCTCTATTCCTAAAGCACCTTGGTGGGAGGGCACTGCGGCTGTACCTTAAGCCCCCAATGCTAGTACCTCTACTGATTGGTAGATGTCACCCTCCTTAGACCCCTAAGGCAAGAGGCTAGGTGGTCTGGGGGGAGCTTCAGCCCTCAGTTTCCTGTTGTGGGTCAGTTAGGGCTCTGTTGAATAAGCAGAGTTATCAGACCTGGGAAACTTGTTTTTCCAGAAAATCCGCTAAAGAAAAAAATGCAGTCAGATCCCTATCAGAACTGCCTTTGGATTATAACCGCCACCTTGTTCCCTGTAAGGATGAAAGTCTGAGATTTGGATCATATATGCTTGGCTGCAGCTGGTTCTGTGTTTTTAGTCCAGTTAGGGATGGATTTTTGGTCCCTGGTTTTTTTGTTGTTCCTTCTCTCAGGCCGGAAGAATGGGTTAGGAAAAGACCAAAAAAAAAAATAAAGGGGGGGGGAACAAAGCCGCCGTGGAGCCGGAGCCGTTCTCCCTCTGGCTCAGGAAATTCCAATGTTAATGAAGCCACCTGGGAAGGGTGGGGGAGGGTTCAGAGAAATAGGAGAGTAGCACTTTGGAATATAGCCAAAGTTACTTATCTTGCTTGGAATGACTATCTTGTCTGAGATTCCCAAGGGGCATGTCGCCTATGTGTGCTGGCTGTGTGGAGATTGCCCCCGGGGGTCTGGCCCGCTGAAGCCCCGTCAGATCCTCCGCTGCCAGTCCAAAGCCCAGCGTCAAGGTTCCCCTGCTGGGACGCTGCATTCCCGGCTCCAAAATCAGTCGCTGCCTCCCGGGGACTTCTCCTCCCGCCAGCCGCATTGCCGCACCGCCTCCTCGGACCGGCTGGGCCCCCTCCCGGGGTTAGTTCAGGGGAGTAGGGCTGCACCCCGTGCTTGGGCCGTTACAGCGCCCAGTCAAAAGCCCGGCGCCAAGGTTCCCCGGCTGGGATGCTGCACTCCCGCCCGGCCCCAAAACCAGTTGCTGCCTCCCGGGGACTTCTCGTCCTGCCAGCCATGTCACCGCGCCACCTCCGTGGACTGGCTGGGCTCCCTCCCGGGGTGAGTTCAGGGGGGTAGGGCTGCTCCCCTTGTTTGCGCTGTCATAAGATTTTGAGTTCAGCTCCCCTGGGCCCAGACCTAAGCCCGGCGCCAAGGTTACCTGACTGGGACGCTGGCTCCAGGCTCTGAAAACAGTCGCTGCTTCCCCGTATTTGTTCGTTCTCCGTCTCTAAATCTGTGTTTGTTGTTCAGGGTTCATAGATTGTTATGTATGTGATCGATTCACTTGTTTTTCTGAGTCTTTATTGCAAGAGGGATCCGAGGTAGTGTCTAACTAGTCCGCCATCTTGGCCCCCTCCTATATTTACTGTTTATATATTTGTTTTTATAAAGTACAAAGGACATAACAATTAGAATTATCAAGCCAAAATACCTACATACTAGCCCTTATACTTGTCCACTCAATAACCATTGCTGGAGATCTTTCTTTCTATTGTATGGCTTCACGTTATTTTCTAGTGTCCTTTCTTTTCCATTCAAAGAACTTCCTTTGGAATATCTTATAGGGCTGGTCTGGCAGACATGAACTCACTCAGCTTCTGTTTATCTTGGAATGTTTTAATTTCACACTTATTCTTGAATAACAGTTCTTTGTTGACTTTTTTTTCAGCACTTTAAATATGTTTTTACGTTGCCTTAGATCCTCCAAGGTTTCTGAAGAGAATTTGCACTTAATCTTACTGGGGATCTCTTGTATGTGACAGTTTCCTTTTCTCTCACTGTATCAGGATTCTCTCTATCATTATTTTTTGAGGGCCTAATTATGATGTGTCTCAGTGTCTATCTCTTTGTGTTTATCATCCGAGTTCATTAAGCTTCTTGGATTTGTAGATTTATTTATGTACTTTGCCAGATTTGGGAAATTTTCTTCCATTGTTTCTTCAAGTATTCTTTCTGTTCCTTACTCTCTTGTCTCCTCTTTGAATCCCCATTGTGCCTATATTAGTTCTCTTGAAATTGTCCCAAAATTCCATTAAGTGGCAGAAAAATTTCTGACATCATGACAAATGGAGAAAATATTACTCTCGAGGATTCATTTTATTTTGATCAACAATCTATCCCCATGGAAGCAACACTCAAGAAATCGAACGCCATGTTGTGTTGGGCAAATCTGCTGCAAAAGACCTCTTTAAAATGTTAAAAAGCAAAGATGTCATTTTGAGGACCAAGGTGCTCCTGACCCAAGACATGACATTTTCAATCACTTCATATGCTTGTGAAAGCTGGATGATGAAAAGGAAGACCAAAGAAGAATTGACTCATTTGAATTATGGTATTGGTGAAGAATATTGAATATACCATGGACTGTCCGAAGAACAAATGAATCTGTCTTGGAAGATGTACAGCCGGAGTTCTCCTTAGAAGTGAGGATGGTGAGGCTATGTCTCACTTTGGTGTGTTATCAGAAAGGACCAATCCTGGAGAAGAACGCCATGCTTGGTAAAGTAGAGGGTCAGTGAAAGAGAGGAAGATCCTCAATGAGATGGATTGACAAAGTGGTTGGTACAAGGGTTCAAATATACCTACTATTATGAGAATGGCACAGGACTGGGCAACATTTCATTCATTTATACATGGGGTCACTGTGTGTCGGATCCTACTCCACAGAACATAACAACAGCAACAACATATCCTTTGGTTTACTTATTGATTATTTCTCATGTTATCTTTGATACTGCTGTGGTTAATTCTTTCTTTCTTTTTTTTTCATTATTCTTGCTTGAAATAAGTAATTTGCTTTCTGATACTATTATTTTCAGGAAGTTAACTGCATGAGGGGCTATGCCTATGTTTCATGTCAATAGGAATACTTCTTAAAAATTAGGATTGTACAGCTGGCTGTTTTTGCCTTTTTCATCGCACCAAACAGTGGGAAAAAAGTGAGGTATTGAAGGAATGAACTTATACTTTTTCTCATCTTTCTTTTATTTTGTCCTCTTTCCACAATTGATGAAGTTTTTAGAAGATAGTTTTGAGTTGCTATTTCTCATTGACTGTGTTGCTTTTGCATGAGGACCATTAGGTAATGAAGGAAATGCTAATTATTGCATGTCCAACTTCAAATTAGAAGTTCTCAAAAAGTCATTAAAAATATGGGGAAAAATATACTGTATTCTTACAAAGATTCTGTTCTTACACCTAGACCACTGATTTTGCAACCTAAAAGTCAAGATTTTGATATAGTGAGTTTTTGAACTCTGAGTATCACACCTAAGAGAAAGCAGAAAATGTTCCTGTGGCTGATGGGCAAAATCAAGTGTGTTGTCAAGTAAACACATCTGTTGATTCTTTAAAACAGTCTCCAGGTATGTTTTATGATTGCTTCTCCAAGAGCTGATGACCAAGGACAGTGTGGGAAAGTATCTATTTAGGCCTTAGCTTAGGCAGAAAAGACATTTAAACAATATCGGACATCACAAGAACAAAAATCATCTGAGAATTAAGATTTGTAGTGAAGTCTCCAGGTGAAGAATGCATTCTTTTCTGTTGCTTTATATTCCTGAGTGTTCTTTAGACAGAGATCCAAGGGCACTTCACTGGTTACAAAAATCAACTTGCCAGAGTAAATGGATAACTTGATGCATGCAGTAGGTGATTAAAAGGGAAGACTGTTATTGTGCATGCATGCATAGGTGTGTGTAGGATAATCCTTTGCAACAGGCCCTGCAAGATGCTCTGATAGAATCTAAAGAACAAGATGATTGATAAAATGTGAGTGGGGAAGGAAAATTAGAGAATGATGCCTAGATTTCCTGTTTGGACAGCTGAGTAGATGGTTGTATCTTTCAGTGAAATGGGAAATACAGAAGCAGCAGGTCTGTGAGTGGGAAAAAATGAGAACATCTTCTGACAAGTTAAATTTCTAGACTCTGAGGAATATCAGGTTGAGGTCCAGTAGGCAGCTGGATATATGATCTGGTGTTCAGGAAGGAGGTCTGAGCTGGAAGAGAGGTTTGGAAGTCATCAACATTATGTCAAGGGCTTGTCAAGTGGGAACTCAAGGCAAGGCCCCAAGACTCATTTTATATCCAACAGACCAAATAAAATATCAGAAAATTCTTTGTGCAAACAGTGCATCTCTCTCTGTGGAATGGCATCCCTACAGTGGGAAAAGTTAATGTTTTAAAACTCACAGTTCCCTTGTGAGGTGTGGAGTTTGATCAGTGATAATACTATCTCTGCCCTTGTGTCATAAAATCTATATCTAACCAAGTAAAGTCATAATAGAGATGATAAAAAGAATAGAATGTACCACACTTTAACTTAATGAAATCAGCATAGGCTTTCTATTGTGGTCTCTGTAATTATTGACATAATCTGTCAGGAAAGGGAGTTATGAGGAAAAAGGGGGAGTGGGAGGCTATTTAAATTTGTGTGCATGCATGTTTTAGGCAAAGTTTTATCTTCAAAAGGAAAAAGGTAGACTCGAATGATATGGGCTTGGACGTGGATTTAATCCAGCCCTGCTAAGTGTGTGATCTGTCCCTTTTCATGAGCCATCTCTCAAAGTTTAATTTGTTATCTGTAAAGTGAGGTAATAGTATCAAGAGTGTCAGGTTGTTGTGAAGATAAAACAAAATAATATATATAAGTCACTTATCAGTGTGTGACACCAACCGGTTGACACTGAGTCGATTCCAACTTATGCCAAACCCAAGTGTGTCAGAGTAGAATAGCACTCCAGGGTTTTCAATGGCTGATTTTTCAGAAGCAGATCACCAGGTCATTCTTCTGAGACACCTCTGGGTGGACTTGACCTCCAACCTTTTAGTTAGCAGGTGAGCTTGTTAACCGTTTGGACCACACAGGGCCTCCAGTGTGTGACCCAAGAGATATATGATTCATGCCATTTTATTTCAGCTCCTGGTCTCTACATTTGAAGCCAAAAAAATTGGAGAGTATTAGATGCTTTCTGTACAGCAGCTGTCCCATAGAAGTGACCCCCAGTGGGAGCTGGGCATCTAAATAAGGAGGTGAAAACAGTTGAATCAAATGAATGGCAAAAGCTGACAGCTCTTTAATGGCAAAGAAGTAAGTTCATTTGTAACAGAAAATTATATAACCTTTGAAATGTAACAAAGGGATTTGTTGTTAGGTGCTCTCAAGGCTATTTAAAGCATGGTGGCCCTGTGTGTTATGGAGTAGAAGTGCCTTATAGGGTTTTCTTGGCTATAATCTTATGGAAGCAGATCACTAGGTCTTTCTCCCATGGAGCCATGGAGCCTGCAAAGGGATTTAGAAGGATATAAAAGACATTAGCAGAATTCTGGAAGAAGTTGCTGAGGTGCGTGGTTTAATTAGTAAGATATAATGAGGCTATAGTTAAAAGTCGAAGGAAGGATTAGGCATCATATTTAGAAATTAGGGAAGAGAGAGAGAGGGAGGGAGGGAAAGAGGGAGATAGAGAGAAGAAGAAAAATAAGGAGGAGGAAGAGAGTTGAATACTCTTTGTCTAGCAGCTTTCCCATGGCAGAGAGGGGAAGAAAAGAGAAGGGAACGGAAGGGAAGGAAAAAGAAAGGAAAGGGAAAGGAAGTGATTTAGTTATGGATTATGTCTTTTCCAGTAAAAGCTGTAAAATTGTGATTATACAAAGTTCAGTAAGTCAAACAAGGGGGGAGGACTGGCTTACCAGGAGTGTGGCATGGCTCTTCAATTTCTTGGAGACATAGCTCTAAGATAGGAGGGGTTCTGGAAGCTTAAGCGGAGAGGGATTGTGATTGTGCATCTCAAAGAGAGGTGCTATTGACCACAGCAGCAGGGGTACTCATTGCTTGAAGATAAAAGAGGAATTTTTAAATTAAATCAGATAATCGTGCAAATTCATTGTTTTTTCACTCACTTATTGTGATCTTTAAGGTTGTGTGTCAACTTGGCTGGGCCATTATTCTCAGTAGTTTGGCAGTTATGATGTAGTTTGGCAGGTGTCTGATGATGTGATTTATCATTTGATGTAATGTGATAACCTCCATGTTGGGATCTGCTGTGAGTAGTCAATCAGTTGAAAGTGAGTTTCCTTGGGGATGTGGCCTGCATCCACTATGTGTGGACTCTCTAACAAGGCTTGTGTGATTTTGCTTGCTCCGGATCTTGCAGCTGGCTCCTGTTGGCTTGACCTCTGGCTTTTGGAACTTGAGCTAGCATCTTACCTGCGGTCATGCCTGCCGATCTTGAGATTCATTGGTCTCTGCAGCCTGTAAGCAAGAGCCCTGCTCTCTGACCTGCCTATCTAGGGTTTGCCAGCCCCTGTAGCTATGTGAATCAGGAGAAGCCTCCAGCCTGGCCCAAGGATGTGGGATGTTCCAACCTCTACCACTGCATGAACCATTTTCTTTATATAAATCTCTCTATATAGATATTTATACATTTACTGGTTTTGCTTCTCTAAAGAACCCAGTCTAAGACACTCATTAAGTCACTCACTAATGCATTTGTTTAATTAACAAATATAACTTGAAAATATAACTACGTAAGGTCAAAGATACAGCAAGAATTTACTTTTTTTTGTAGAGTGATAAGAAAAAATAGGAAGGGGGGAAGACAACATTTTGAGGTGGGAAGATGAGTCTGACACAAATGTAGGCAAGTCTGGAAATTTAATCTGTTTTCAGATGTACCGGAATGCAAAGACAGTGGGCACACATGAACTTCCCCAAGTGTGATTTTCTCTCTTTTAAAAGAAGGATAAATTATAAAGCTCGATTGTAAGTTCTATAATGTTCTGTGTGGGAGATAGTTCCAAGGTTTACTTTGTAAATACCTAGTGAATCCCCAGTGTAGGAAATAAAAACTATCAGTTGGACTACAAGTCTGTAATGAATTCTGCCCTGAGGTCCTCACAGGCCCTGCTTAGGAATACCACCTTAACCAGATTGCAGTGAAGTTGCATTTAACTACAGAATCTCAAACACATAAGGGAAGGGGAAATATTAGAGAACAGGGCAGAGAGAAAGAGAACCAAAGATCAATGCCACCTGACAGTTCACTCAAAGAACTTTTGCCCAAGAGTGAGCACGAGATGGGGGGGCATGAGTCTGGAGGGCCTTCACTGGGTCTCAGTTCCCATGCTCTTCTCCCAGTGGGAACTTCCCCCAGGGCTACAGGTGATTCCTGAGTTAAAAATACAGGGGCAAGGGGTGGCTTTCTGGTATGGGAGTGGGGGGAGTTCTCCAGTGTATGAAAGCCAGAGCTACAATTTCATCTCCTAAGGGCTGCTTGTCTTCCTAAGATTTATCTCTTGGAAGCTGTTGACTTCCTCTGTAATGAAATGAGTTTTCCAATAAGAATAGCTCTCTGCTTCTTGCTGGAAACTCCCACCTCCCCCCTTAGTGGCTCAGATTTCTTGGTCACCTGTCTTTGGATTCTTGGTGCAACCAGACCACATCACATATTCACATCACATATTCCTGAAGTGAATTACTGTATTTAATAGAATCTATGGCAACTCTTTGGGTGGTCCTGTCATGTTCTCCCCCCCAGCAACAGTAGCCAGGGGCAGTATTGCCCACTTGTTTCTTCTGGGATTTCTTTTCCCATATATGTCCAGATGGATATTATTTCTGTATTATTTCATCTACACTATGAGTTTTCTGGGGACTAGATGAGAGGTATAAATGTAATAGCTTATTTTATGTGTCAACTTGGCTAGGCTATAATGTCCAGTTGTTTGGTCAAAAGCTAGTCTAGATATTTCTATGAAAGTATTTACATGAGATTAACATTTCAATCACCTCACCTTAAAAAAAGAAAATTATTCTCTGTAATGTGAACAGGCCTCATCCAAGCAGTTGAAGTCCTTAAGAGTAAAGAAACCCGAGGTTTCCCCAGGGAGAAGTATTCCGCCTCAAGACAATAATGTATATATCTTGCGGGAGTTTCCAGCCTCTTTCCTGACCTACAGATTTTGGACTTGCCAATCACCACAATTGAGTGAGCCAATTCCTTAAAATCTTTCTCTCTGAGAAGTATGGTCTGATATGGTCTGGGAGAGAGAGAGAGAGAGAGAGGGAAACTTGGAGAACCCTGACTAATACAATAAGTTATAATAAGTAAAAGCATTCTCCCACAGGCATCAAAAATCTGCCTCAGCACCAGAGTCCACTAATAAAGAACTTTTGTATCAAAAGTAGACTTGAATTTAATCACTGCATCCTGTTGTTCATACTAGCAGAAAAAGTCTATAGGGATCATAAGTGAAATTGTAACCACTGCAAATGAAGGGGCATGGTATGGGGTCAGTAGATACTGCTTTGATGGCTTTTTAGTGGTTGGTTTGAGGTGGTGGATTGAATTGTAGGATCAATAGCTGGGTTACCCTCAGGGCAAAGAGGCCCACATATCCTTTGTTTGAATTTCTGTATTTAACTGAATCCAGTTATCATCTACCATCTCTACTACCCATTTGTTAGTTTGTCTCACTGGGGTGGCTTTTGTCTTGCTGTGATGTTGAAAGCTATATCACAGGTATTTCAAATGCCGGGTGGGTCATCCATGATGAACAGGCTTCAGTGGAAATTCCATACTAAGGAAGATTAGGAAAATAGGCCCACTGATCTACTTTCTAAAATTAGCCAACAAAAACTCTATGAATCACAACATAATATTGTCCAATATAGTGCTCAAAGATAAGCTCCTAGGTTGGAAGGCACTTAAATTCATAGCAGGTGTGCAACAATGGGCTCAAGCATATCAATGATCATGAATGTTTTGTTTTGTTCTATTGTATATGAGGTCTCCATAAAAAAAAAAAGAACAAAACCCATTGCTGTCAACTATATTCAATTCATAGGGACACTATAGGACAGAGTAGAACCTCATAGGGTTTCCAAGGCTGTAACCTTTACAGAAGCAGACTGCCACAACTTTCTCCTTGGAGCCACTGGTGGGTTTAACCACCAACTTTTAGATTAGCAGTAGAGTATATATAAACTGTTTGTGCCACCCAGAGACTTCCTATAGCTTTCTGAATAGCTAATACATTTTTTTGTTCAGTGGTTGGGCATAGTACATTCTTTTGAGAACATGTTAAATGACAATTAAACTGAACCTCTTTCGTACCATCAATGCACATAACACAATCAAAGTGATACTAAGAACAGCTATAACCATGCCTGTATGCATCAGGTAGTAACAGCCTACAACATGAGTGTCTTGCTGATGTGGATTGAAATACTCAGTCCTCTCTAAGGGACATCAGATTTCAGAAATTTGTGTCATCTGAAAAAAAAATACATATTAGGATCTTTGAAATAGCGTAGGTGAAATATAACTAGCTCTCCACTTTTATCACAATGCACTTAATAGCCTTAAGGGTAGCTTTGCACCGATGTCCAGATATGTGGTACAAAAAGTAATTCTAAAGAAATTTGATTTTAACATTTCGGCATTTGTCACTATGACAGGAATCCAAAGGATTTTCTGTCGGTACCTGACAATAGATACCAAGCTTGCCATGAGGCAGGAATACAGGGATGTAATAAAATCTCCTTTTCCACGTAGAAGGCAGACTGCCTTTTAATAGCACTGATAGCTAACACTTGCATACGTGCAATGCATTGTCCACGTCAGGCTATTTCATGCATTAATTCTATCAACCTTCATAGCAATATTATGAGTTAAGAATCATTGGTTACCCATTTTATTGATAAAGCACTGAGGCACAGAAAGGTTAAATAATTCAACTCATATTACATTAAAAAATATGCAAATTCAGTCGGAATCGACTCGACGGCACTGGGTTTTTTTTTTTTATTATGTAAAACCAAAACCCAAACCCATTGCCATAGAGTTGATTGTGACTCACAGCGACCCTATAGGACAGAATAAAACTGCCCTATAGGGTTTTCAAGGAAGGGCTGGTGGATTTGAACTGCCAACCCTCTGGTTCGCAGCCAAGTTCTTAACCATTGTGTTACCAGGGCTCCAGCTAGTAAGTTAGTGGGACAGAATTCAAAATCAAGTCATCTGACTACAAAGCTCAAATATTTTCCACTGTGGTCTGCTGTTGCCTGGCAAGTTAACTTAGGCCAGAAGCCTTTCTTTTTATGTACCAGGTGTTCATAGATTAGGCATTTACCAGCTGCAAAGTAGCTCCATGACTTTGGCGTTATCTCAGAAGCAATAGACACCATTCTCTACTGGTTTCACTAGGGAACCATGCAATGCCAGTGCCGTTGGTGTCAGACTGCTTGAGAGCAGTTGCAAACCACTTGTTTGTTTTTCTTTGTATCTCTTTTAGATGTTTTTAGTTTTAAAGGGTTTCTAAAATTATTAGCCAATTAAAAAATTAATGTAGTTTGTTGTTAAATTTTAGTCAATACACCCTTACCATTACCAGTTACCCTTGAAATGATCTGACTTAAGCGTGCCAGAGCAGAACTGTGCTCCATAGGGTTTTCAGTGGCTAATTTTTTGGAAGTAGATCATCAGGCCTCTCTTCCAAGGCACCTCTGCATGGACTTGAATCTCCAACTTTTCAGTTAGCAGCTAGAGTGTTAACCCTTTGCACTAGCCTGGGCTAGATGACAACTTATTACATATAGAATGTATAGTATAAATGTGAAAGGTTTTCCTCCTCCCCTTTACTGCACCAAGAGTAAATCAATATTAGCCTTTGTTGTGTATCTTCTATGATGATTTTTATATTCATATACATGTTTTTTTATACATGTAAGCTTTAATTAAAATTTATATCAAACTATATTATTATGAAACTTATCTTTTTACTACCAATATCTCATCAAACAGAAATCCACTATGCTCTATTCTGTTAAAAGGGAAATTTATTGGTTCATGTATTCCAAGGAAGAATTAAATGGTTGAACTTTAAGAAGAGAGGGTTGAACCGGGCTTCAGATTCTCCTGAAGCCAAGAATCTGAACACTCCTTCCCTTACTGTGGGCCCTTGTAGATTGTCAGCTTGATTGTCACTTTCATTGCTGTGCAAATTATCTCTACAGCACAGGAAGAATGGCTACCACCACTTCAAGAATCCATGGCAGTGTCTCAGATTGGGTTACCTTCTCTTAGGTATCCATCTGTGGATCAATTATTTGTATCTAGGGGTCCAGGGTATGGTGACCTGCACATCTTTGTTCAGGTGCCCAATGGCGGAATGTTCAACAGTAGCCTGGGGGAAGGGTTGTTGCAAATATTCCAGCTTCCTTTTTTTAACTTTAAGCATTTTTTTTTTTAATGTGGTAAATATATACACAACAAAGCATTTGCCATTTCAACAAACTTCACATGTACGGTTTAATAACAGCTTCTGTTTTGAAGCACACAAGGACAGGGACCAGAAGAATTGAGGGCATCTCCATACCCCCAGTAAAAATACTACAGGGATGAAGGCAATCTCTAGATGAGCAAAATAACAGGATTCCATTAAGGGAAGTATTAACTCACCATCAATAATAATTTATCATCTGTTGATGGGCATCTTATCTCATATTTTCATCTTTATAAATAATTTTTCATTATAGCAAATAAAGCTACTATGATTATCCTTGAACTAGTTTCTTTGTGCCCACATAAGCATTTCTGTAGAGAAAGATTTGTAGGAATGGAACTTCAAATAAAAGTATATGCATCTTTTAATTTGGTGGGTACTGTAAAATATTTGGAGAAAAGCATTATAACAATTTACACTACCACCAGTGGTGAATGATTATGCCCCCCTCAAACCCTCTCAAAAATACTGGGTACCATTAACTGGAAGGAAATTTAGCATTTTCAAAGGTGGGTTATAAATCCATTGCCTCAAAATAATCATTGAAATTTCTATGCAATCTATACATTTAATGCAATTCGGATTCAAATCCCAATGACATTCTTCAATGAGGTGGAGAAATAAATCACCAACTTCATATGGAAGGGAAAGAGGCCCCGGATAAGTAAGGCATTACTTAGAAAGAAGAGCAAAGTAGGAGGCCTTACTTTACTTGATTTTAGAACCTATTATACAGCCACAGTAGTCAAAATAGCCTGGTACTGGTACGACAGCAGATACATGGACCAATGGAACAGGATTGAGAATCCAGACATAAATCCATCCACATATGAGCAGTTGATATTTGGCAAAGGCCCCAAAACATTTAAATGGGGAAAAGACAGTCTTTTTAACAAATGGTGCTGGCATAACAGGATATCCCTCTGAAAAAAAAAAGGAAACAATACCCATACCTCACACCATGCACAAAAAGGAGCTCAAAACGGATCAAAGAACTAAATATAAAATCTGAAATGATAAAGGTCATTGAAGAAAAAATAGGGACAAGGTTAGGAGCCCTAATATATGGCATAAACAGTATACAAAATATTAAGAATGCAGAAGAAAAACTAGATAACTGGGAGCTCCTAAAAATCAAACACGTATCCTCATCCAAAGACTTCACCAAAAGAGTAAAAAGGCTACCTACAGACTGGGAAAAAGTTTTTAGCTATAACATTTCCGACGACTGCCTGATCTCTAAAATCTACATGATACTGCAAAAACTCAACTACAAAAAGACAAATAACCCAATTAAAAAATGGGCAAAAAATATGAATAGATGCTTCACTAAAGAAGACATTCAGGTAGTAACAGACACATGAGGAAGTGCTCGCGATCATTAGCCATTAGAGAAATGTAAATCAAAACTACAATGAGATTTCATCTCACTCCAACAAGGCTGGCATTAATCCAAAAAACACAAAATAATAAACGTTGGAGAGGCTGTGGGGAGATTGGAACACTTATACACTGCTGGTGGGAATGTCAAATGGTACAACCACTTTGGAAATCGATTTGGCACTTCCTTAAAAAGCTAGAAATAGAAGTACCGTACGACCCGGCAATCCCACTCCTCGGAATATATTCTAGAGAAATAAGAGTCTTTACACCAACAGATATATGCACACCCATGTTTATTGCAGCACTGTTTACAACAGCAAAAAGTTGGAAGCAACCAAGGTGCCTATCAATGGATGAATGGGTAAATAAATTATGGTATATTCACACAATGGAATACTACACATCGATAAAGAACAGTGAGGAATCTGTGAAACATTTCATAACATGGAGGAACCTGGAAGGCATTATGCTGAGTGAAATTAGTTGCAAAAGGACAAATATTGTATAAGATCACTATTATAAGAACTTTAGAAATAGTTTAAACTGAGCAGAAAACACCCTTCTGTGGTTACTAGAGGGGGGAGGGAGGGAGGGTGGGAGAGGGGTATTTGCTAATTAGATAGTAGATAAGAACTACTTTAGGTGAAGGGAAAGACAACACACAATACAGGGGAGGTCAGCACAACAGGACTAAACCAGAAGCAAAGAAGTTTCCTGAATAAACTGGATGCTTTGAAGGCCAGCGTAGCAGGGGCAGGGGTCTGGGGACCATGGTTTCAGGGGACATCTAAGTCAATTGGCATAATAAAATCTGTTAAAAAAACATTCTGCACCCCACTTTGAAGAGTGGTGTCTGGGGTCTTAAGCACTAGCAAGCAGCCATCTAAGATGCATCAATAGTCTCAACCCACCTGTATCAAAGGAGAATGAAGAACACCAGGGACACAATGTAATTACAAGCCCAAGAGACAGAAAGGGCCACATGAACCAGAGACTACATCACCCTGAAACCAGAAGAACTAGATAGTGCCTGGCTACAACCGATGACTGCCCTGACAGGGAACACAACAGAGAACCCCTGAGGGAGCAGGACAGCAGTAGAATGCAGAACCCAAATTCTCATAAAAAGACCAGACTTAGTGGTCTGACTGAGACTGGACGGACCCCAGTGGTCATGGTCCCCAGACCTTCTGTTGCCCCAGGACAGGAACCATTCCCAAAGCCAACTCTTCAGACATGGATTGGACCGGACAAGGGGTTGGAGAGGGATGCTGGTGAGGCGTGAGCTTCTTGGATCAGGTGGACACTTGACACTATGTTGGGAACTCCTGCCTGGAGGGGAGATGACAGGGTAGAGGGTGTTAGAAGCTGGTGAAATGGATACAAAAACAGAGACTAGAGGGAGGGAGCGGGCTGTCTCATTAGGGGGAGAGTAATTGGGAGTATGTAGCAAGGTGTATATAAGTTTTTGTGTGACCGACTGACTTGATTTGTAAACTTTCATTTAAAGCACAATAAAAATTGTATAAAAAAAAAATCATTGAAATTTCTAGGATCTGCTTTTACATTCCTTTAAGTGATGTAGCTTTGAGAGTAGATTGTCATTGAATATGACGTTAAATCACAAAAATTTAGAGATCTTTTTCACCAAGAGGGGAAGGGCAATTTGACCTCAGGAGTGTATAGAGAGACGGTGGCTTGAGTTCCTACTTGGAGATAGAAGACTCTCTGGAAGTATCTCTTGAAATGGCTTTGTCTATTGAGGGCTGAGTCCATCCTTGATCTGTCCTTGTCCCTTCCTCAAATCATCAGCATTTCTCAGTCTTCTACACTGGGAGTCATTGCATGCAGTGAGGGAAGTGAAAAGTGGGTCAATGGTATACCAAAGAGAGCCACAAACAGACTGAAGATTATTTGTGGATTCAATAAATGACTCAGTTATGTTCTTAACACACATGCTTTAGCATGATTTTTTTTCAAAATACCATGTGTGCATGCTTTACCTGAGGATCTTCTTAAAATGCAGACTTCAATTCAGTAGTTTGGGGATGGGTTGAAGATTCTGCCTTGCTAACCAGCACCCAGGTGATGCCGAGGATGCAGGTCTGTGGATCATATTGTAGCAAAGGGCTGGTTTACAGGTATCAGGGGACAAGGGAAGCCATGTAATACCTAAGCAGGATTTTTTTATTTTGTAGATGACGATACCAGTGCGCAGACAAATTATTTGACCAAGGTTACACAGCTCTAAGTCTTGAAACCATGACTGAAACACAGTCTGCTTAAGCAGAAAATCCACAATATTTACTGATTTATTTATTTTTTTTAGCAACAACTGTTCACTCAGTTCATGTGCTGAGTCCAAAACTTCGGAATGAAGGAGGCAACTCAAGGAGAACCACACGTTTGTAAAAGCCACTTGATGGTGAGGAGCAGATGACAAGAACAGTCAAATTGTTGCTAGTCCACATCTGTTAGGTTTAAGGATATTGAGATCCATCCTTTGTGTTGCTTGCTCTCAAAGACTTGATGATTTAGTTGGGGAAATCCAAAAAAGGTATACACAATGCAAGAAGTTCTGTAATACAAATATGCCCAAGGACTAGCGGGGACTTAGAGGAATTTTATTTTTAATAAGTTAAAATTTTTCTGAAAATAAAATATATATTACGTACAAGTTTTTTTTTTTTTTTTTTACAAGTTGTAATATATAGAAAAGAAAATAAATAAAATGGGATTATCTATAATCTCAATATCCAGGGAATATAATCAAAGCTATTTATATATTTTCCAGTAATTACTGTCTACATATACATAGGTTTATGTAAGGATATCACAGAAATAGTTGTGGGGACAAGACTAAAAATAGCCCCAGACTTCATTTTAACCCTTACATAAACCTGAGACTACCTGTTTTACCTACAGGTCACACTCATCCTCTGCCAACTTGCTCTGCTTACAGGTTCCTTTCTGGTGTTCCTGTGACTGCCTGCCTCCCCCGCAGCATAAAATAATCCTTACAAGTCAATGAAGGTTATCAGTTGTCTTGTATTTTATTATGTCTTCATTATATTATCTTGTATGGTTCTTTCTCACCTCTGAACCCTGTCTCCAAAAAACAATGGTAATAAGAAATTGTTAAATAAATTGCTAGTTTATTTATTTTAAGGGTATCAAACTAAGAAGCAAATAAATGACATATAAAGGAATAAACTGCAAGGCTTCTTTCTCCTTTTTCATCAATTCAGGAGATACGTGGTACTTTGTTGCTCAAGTTCTGAGTTGTCCAAGAGCATTCACATGCACGGGGTTTTATTTTTGTCTGTAAGTAGCTTTTGATCAGCCCTTTAGAGTCAACATAAGCAGATCAATACACTTTATTTTCTGTAGTTTATGTTCTTTGGCTTATTAATTTACTTTATCACCAAACATATTTTAAAACTCTCTTCAAATCCTCCCTCTGCCCTTCCAAAAAAAAAAAAAGACCTACTGGCTGACAGAGACTGGAGGAACCCCTGAGACTATGGCCTCCACACACCCTGGTAACTCAGAATTGAAGCCACGCCCCAAAGTCCACCTTCCAGCCAGATTAGACAGGCCTATAAAACAAACAATACACATGTGAGGAGTGTGTGTCTTAGCTCAATCAGGTATATGAGACCAAATGGGCAACATCCTCCCAAAAGCAAAGAAGTGAAGGCAGGAATGGACACAGGGAACTCAGAGTGGAAAAGGAAAGGGAGAGAGTGCTGACACAATGCAGAGATTTCAACCAATGTCACAAAACAATCTGTGTATAAATTCTTGAATGAGAAACTAATTTGCACAGTAAATTTTCTCTTAAAGCATAATAAAATTGAATAACAAAAAACACATTATGTACCAGGTCTGTGCTAGATATGGAAATGTTGAAAAACAAAAAATGGGCTTTTCCTCCAAGGAGTTCACAAACTAGTTGAAGACACCAAGAAGGAAAGAGTTAACAGGACATGGTGATACTACTGTAGAGAGAGGTACAGGGTTTGGTGGGACCACAGATGAACTAGTGTTTACCTGTGTTTGAGGGCGCCAGCAGAGTATTCTCTTAAAAATACATGTCTGATGATAGCATGCACTTTCGTAAAGCCTTTTAATGCCCTTAAGACAAATTGGCCTATGTTGTCCTCCATAATCTGGCCATCTCACTTCACTTCCCACACTTTGCTTTCTAGCTGTAACTGTATTAATCTTCATTCAATCCACTTCTAATTCATTGCTTTTGCACTGTCTGTTGCCATTGCCTCAAAAGCTCATTTCCTGGTTTTCACTCTTCACTTAATATATCTCTATATCTATCTCTCCATATCATCTGTATCTATCTATCTACCTAACATTTACATTAGTGACATTTTCTTAGAGAGAACATCTTCAATCCACCCCAATAAGTGAGCTCACCTTCTGGTGTTACCAATTGTATGCTTGTTTATTCAAAGTCTTTTATCGCCAGGTTGCAAGTGAGAAGATAATATCTTTTTCATTCACCAGCGTGTATTCAGTGCCAAGCATGGTGCCTGGAACATAGTAGGACATTAATGTATAGTTGAAATTAAAAAAAAAAAAAGGAATAAGTAAGTCTGGTAATAAAAAAAAAAAAAAATGAGTAGGTTTAAGAAAGGCAGATAGAAGGAGTGGGTCATTCTGGGGGATAGGGAAATAGCATGTACAATATCCTGAGGAAATGAAAGATTTTCTATATTCTAGAGATTGCATGTAATTTGGCATGGCTTGAATGTAGAGTGTGAAAGTAGGACCAAGAGAAGATAAGGCTGGAGTGAGGTTCATCATACAGACCCTTGAATGACAAACTAAGGAGTTTGCCCTCCATTTTGTTGGCAGAAGGAACTACTAAAGAACTATTAAGATATGTGACATGAAGTCGTTTGGGTGACAGGAATAATAAAATTGTCAAAATGTAAAGGAACATGTGGAAAGAAAAGGAACTAGAAGGCTAGTCTAATGGTCTACATAGTGTAGGTGGAGCTGACATACTTGAGTACTTGTTGGATGGGGAAATCAATACAAGGCTGCTGAGAGAGGTTGAGTGGGAACGAGGCCAATGGCAAGGGTTGGAAAATGTTATAAACTTGGCTGTGGTGATAGCTGGACATACCTATGACGTATGTAAATTATATGTCAATAAAGCTGTTTTAAAAAGTGAGAAAACCACTGTTGATCATCCCCCGACTTGGTAAGTTCATTACTTGCTCTTAAGGAGCCATTGTTTTGCAATTCCAAGCCTCTATTTAGTACCTGGGAACAGTAGTGGTTCAGTGGTAGAATTCTCACCTTTTATGCAGAAGACTTGGGTAGATTTCTTGCCGATGCACCTCATGTTGTCAGTGGAGGCTTTTGTGTTGCTATAGTGCTGAACAGTTTTCAGCAAAGCTTCAAGACAAAGTTGGGCTAGTAAGAAAGACCTGCAGATCTTCTTTCAAAAATCAGCCAGTGAAATCTCTATGGCTCATAATGGTCCAATCTATAATCAATCAAGGGGATGGTACATGACTGGGCAAGGTTTCCTTCTGTTGTGTATGGAGTTGCCATGAATCTGGGGGCCAACTAAATGGCAGCTAACAACCACAAAATTTAGTCCTCAGCTGATGGCAGGAAGTGACTTACTGTCTAAATTTGTAGTCCTTCTAGCTCAGAAAGCCAGCCTGAGGGACTGTGACTAAAGTTAGATTTTTTTTCCTCCTTCAGATATATCCCACTGGCATTGTGGAGTCTATTTTGCTTATTTGTTTGATATTATACTTTTCTTTTTCCTTTATACTTCCTTTTTTCTTTAATTTTTAATTCTTTTAAAAAAATTTTTTCTTTAGTCTTTCTACTTTTTATATTTCTCATTTTTTTCTCTAATCTTTTTTCATGTACTTTTTTCTTTTCTTACTTCTTTTTTATTTATCTTAGTGTTTTCTTTTTCATATTTTTCTTTAATCTTTGTTTTTCTTTTTTGCATCACTCCTTTATTCTTTTTAGTTTTTTGCTTTTTTTTGTTTATTTAATTTTTGATTTCATTGTAAAGATTAGTTCAACAGGTGGGCTTTAAAAGCAATTTTCTTTTGAAATGATTGGGATCAAGCTTCTCACTAGCTTTTGCTGATTTTAAGCCTACCTGTGTGACCTTGACTCTAATCCCAGCAATAAGTCCAATGTGCTGCAGGGCCTCTCAGCCATCTCTGCTGAGGAAGAGACCCTTATTTGCATCTATGACTTCTCAAGACCATTGACAGGGTAACTTTGCTAACGTAAAGTTAGTGTGGCCCATCTTGAAAGAGGCAGCTGTGAAGATCATTGACAAGAATCAACGGAATTCCACCAACCTCCAGAAATGATCTTACAAAGTAAGAATAAAAAGATTTTAAATCATCCCAGAATAGTTAAATTATTTGAAGTGCATGAGACTCAGAAAACACTCTACCTTGTTATGGAGCACACTAGTAGAGGGGAGGTGTTTATCTATTCTCATGGTGGTATGCAAGAAGAGGAGGCCCAGCCAAATTCCCCCAGATAACATCAGCTGTGCTGGACTGTCATCAGAAGTTTCTTATTCACACAGACTTAAAGGCAGAGAACCTACTTATGGATGCTGACATAAACATCAAGACTGCAGACTTTGGTTTCAGAAGTGAATTCACCTTTGTCAACAAGCTGGTTATCTTCTGTTTCAGTCCCACTTATAATGCTCTGGAACTCTTGTAGTGCCAAAACTGTGAGGGACTCATGGAAGACATGTGGAGCTATACACACTGGTCAGCAGGTCCCTGCATTCTGATGAACAGGACTTCCAGGAACTGTGGGAACAGGTACTGAGTGGAAAATATCACATTCCCTTCTATATGTACACTAATTGTGAAATCTTGCTGAAGAAATTTCCCGTTCTCAATCCCAGCAAGAGAGGCACATTTAAGGAAATCATGAAAGATTGATGCATGAATGTGGGCTATGAAGATGATAAACTAAACCTTTTCACAGAGACATTCCCTGACTATAATCCATGCCCCCACCCCAGGCTGAGTTGACAGTGTCCATGAGTTTCACACAGAAAGAGGTTTAGGACTCACTGATAAGCCAGAGAAGCCAACAAGGTGATGACCACCCATCTGGTTGCTGGCTATAAGAGATATGAGCTAAGGGCCACCCCATCACCCTGAAGCCCTAGCCTTCAGTTCATTTGCCTGGTAGCGGTAGCTCTTCCTCATCCCACAAAGTACAGTCTGGCTATCCATAGGCTGGTCCTGCCATTCCCTCATCTGATACCTGCTTTAAGAATACTCAGAGTAACAACAACACAGAATATAAGAATTCTGGGAAGGACTAGGAGTAAGGGAAAAAGACCAGAAGCCCAGCCAATGGGCCTGCCAGCACCTTCCCAGGCTAAAATCAAAGAAGGAATTCAGCACTTTTGGAAAGGGCCAGCCTTGGCTAAGACTCCATCCAGAATGATAAAGAAGTCTCTCTGTACCAGGGTCGGTGGCCTCCACAGCTTCTGCTTCTTCCAGTCTCCCTAGCATTGGCCCGCCTGCACCAGGAACCCATGACAGCCTAAGTGCAGCCCAGCCAGGCCTCTGGGCTGCACCCCAAGAGCAGTAACTGGCAGGTGCTCTTGTCCAGCATAGCCCCTCCCCAGCAGGTTCCTATGGCCTCTTCCTCTGCCCACAATATCAGCAGCAGTGTAAAGCCTCAAGAAGGACCAATTTCCCTAGAACGTATCCAAAGGAAATTATTCATGGTGGCTGCTCTGACAGGTGCTCAAGCAGTGGACTTTTCCCTATGATGTGATCCCAGCCTCTCCCTCTGGCAACAGCCACTTAAGGAGGGGTGCATTAGAAGCTCTTCAGCAAGTTCACTTCCAAGTTTGTATGCAGAAATCTGTAATTCAGGCTTGCCAGAGGAGACCTGAATGATCCTGAAAGCAAAGACTGAGTGAAGACACTCAAACTTCATGTGGTGGACAGCAGAGTCAGTGATAAAGAAAAGACTATCCAGGGGCCAATCATGCTCATCACACTTTACATAGAGTATGAAGATCACGAGCTCCATGGACCCAAGAAGATGATATTGGTGATATGCAAGGTGTTGGGCTTAGAGGACTGCTGGTGTCAGCCGGAAGGAAACAGACAGTCTCCTGCATGCAGTGGGAGACAGAGGTGTGCAGACTGCCATGCCGTCTCTCAATGGGGATCAAAGTAGAAGGTATCGGGAACCTCCGTGACCTTCAAAAGCATTGTCTCTGAAATAACCAATGAGCTTATGCTCCAAAAGGCTGCCAGAAGCCACCAGAGTGACTGAGAGCTAGCCACTCTACCTCTGCCTGGGCTAAACTGCCAAGACTAGACTGCTGTGTTTCCCCTAGGAAACTTCTTCCCACCCCTACCCTTCTCTGTCTTTTCTTCCTTTCTTTTATGTTTGTGAAGAAGGGGAGATTGTTCTGTAGAAATAAACCAAGATTACCCAAACAAAAATCTCTATATCTACATCTGCTTCTGCATCTATTATTGTTGTTGTTAGGTGCCATCCAGTAGATTCTGACTCATGGTGATCTCATGTGTGCAGAGTAGAACTGCTCCATAGGGTTTTCAAGATGGGATCTTTCAGAAGCAGATCACCAGGGCTGTCTTCCAAGACACCTCCAGGTAGTACTCATTACTTAATCTTTTGTGCCACCCAGGGATCCCTTGTTCCTGATTTCAGCTCATAATGTCTATTAGCATTGCTTACAGCTGACCAGACTAAATCGTTCTTTATAGAAGACTATAATCTTTATAGTAGACTACGTATTGCATAACGAATGCATTTACACCATTCCCTATGGTCCATTGGGGAGAAGCACGTAGGCGTAGAAATCGCTGGGTCAGATGCTTTAACCTATAATCACTTAAAGTCAGGGAGGGCATGAGAAGACAAGAAAGCACTGAGCTACCTCTGCAAAGAAAAATAAATTTGTTCTCTCTGGAATAAGCACAAGCCGATAAAGCTCAGCCAAATGACACCCTGAGTATAAATGTTTTCCAGGCAAACACTATAAAGTACCAAGATGAACATATCTAACTTGTCCCAATAAAGTTGCTCAGTGGTTTAAAAAAAAAAAAACAACCCTGGATTCCATAGCTCTGGGATGGATTAAATATTTTATCATCTAAGGAGCAATAATCAGATAGAGTGGGTAAAGGGATTGGCTTTATTTGACATTTGATTTACTTTCCCAGCCATTTCGGTAAGTCACCTTTTACTGTTGATTTTCAATTCAGCTGCTGTTGTAGCGAGAATCCTGACTGATGAAAAGAAAGGGAAGGTTTCATTTAGGAGAAGTAAATATTCCAGCAGCTGTGAACTCTGAGGATTTAAAAATCATTCTGACTCATTGAAAGCAAACAGACTCAGCATAGAGCCAAGTGAGAAGGAAGCTGCAGAAACACCTGTGAGTCCAATCGCTACATGTATAGGACATGGCTGACCTGTGGTCTGTGTCCTGTCATTGGCTTGTTTCTTCCACCACTTCCCTATGATTCTCTGCGTCATTCCTCTTACTCACTCTGCCCCTAAAGACTAAGTCCTTACCCACTCTGCCCCTAAAGACTAAGTCATTCATTAATTCATTCAACAAGCATTTACTGAATGACTATCATGTACCCGGAACTGGGCTCCTTCTTGGAAATACAGTATTTTTAATAATTTGTAGTAGACAAATGCATAAACAAATAGACTGTAGTGAGTGCTATGTCAGATATCTACCAATAGCTGTTGAGACAGAGAAGATGGTGTAATTAATTTTATGTGGAATGGTCAAATGAAAGAGCAGAAATACAACCTGCAAATACGTTTGTAACCACATTCTAGGGAGAGAGATCCAGGGCAAAAATCAAGGAGTCTGGAGAGTTTTCTGACTTAGGAAAGGCAAATAAACAGGTATGAATGTGGAAGAAGTAGTGGGTAATGATATAGAAAGAGAAGTTGATATCATATTCTGAAGAACCTTGAAGAGCAGAAAAGCTTGGTCTTTGTTCTGGAGATGAATTGCTGATAGTCTTCACATAGATGAAATGTGCATTCTAGGATGATCACGTTGGTTGCAGGGTGAAGAATGATTAACATAGAATATCCCAGTTTCTAAATTTTCCCACAAAATACAGGGGAAAAAATTCAGATTGTGTTTTTCCCTATCAATTATCACAATTCTTCTCAATTTCAAGGTTTGTTTTAAAAGGGGGACACTTTTTTGTGAAATTACTGTTGAAGACAATTCTCCCCACTACACAATAGGCTTTAGGAAAATGGCAAAATGAGGATATAATATCTGGAAATTACATTAAAAAGAGTTCTATCAGGAGGTATACAACCAACAAACATTTTCATAGGAGTGCTTAATATTATTGATGTGGAAATTTAGTGATCAAATCCCCTTTAATAAACTTTAAATCAAGTACATATATACATAATGAGAAATTCCATTATTCAGTTTTTTTTTTTTTTTTCTTTCATGGTAACAAACACACACAACCAGATTTTAGGAGAGCCAACATATTCCTGGCTCCTTCCATTGCATCTCACTGGCTCAGAATAAAATTTCACTCTTTTATTCTCTTAACAGAATCTAAAATAGTCCTCTAGATTCCAGAGAGACACAGGCTCTATTGCTCCTACTTGGTTGTATTTGCCTCCAAGATCAGTGTATTTTTGGGTACTTAAGTAAGTGAATAACAGAATAAAATTTTGCAAAGATTGTTTGCTGGGTTTAGGAATTAAACCTTTTTAAACGTGCAGCTCTGTGTGTTTAAAAATGTTGCTGAAATGTCAGCAGCTCAGTTGGGCTCTCCTGGAGGAGAGGGTTTATGAGACAGACCCAGATATGTGCAATCACTTCCAGTTTTAGTGTTCACCCCCTGCTGTAGGTTGAATATAAAATTCCAGTGAGTTATTGACACGTCTTCAAAAAATAAACATATTCTGTGCGTGTTGGGTACACTGGCTTCTAAAATCAAGTCACCTACACGAAGCCCCAGTTATTGGTGAGCCTTGTTGTTGAGGTCTTAAAACATCGAAATACATGAAACAAGGAGCACACAAAGGAACTAAATTATGTCATGAAGGGAAAAAGTTTGATTCATTCCTCATTTTTAGGACTCTTCTGTCCAGAGTCCTACCTAGTACTTCTCAGGTTGTTTCACGTCTTCCCATCCAATCTTCAAACTCAAAATATATTCAGAGATTAACAATGCAGTACAAAACAGAAGGTGGCTAAAGCCAAATCATTTCCTGCCTTTGGTTTTACTAAAGCGAATTACTACAGAAAATTATGTAAGTGGGGAGTGAGGTGATATGGAATCGAGGAAAAATCGGGCTAAGTCTAATTAGAAAGGGACGTCCTTTGGGCCTTGTTTAGGGGACACCTGAGTTCCACAGATGGCAGGGAGGTGTCTGCACTCCTGGGCAGCCCAAATTTGGGTCTGGCTGTATGTTCACCCACCCAGGAGGATGACACCCTCCACGGCAATGTAGGAGGTACAAAGTTCTGTGATTACCATTCTTCTTATTAATTATTTAAGGATAAAATCCTTATATAAATCCAAGAGGGAGATATTAGTCATTAATGTTAAGCTAAGTATAAATACTCTTGAGTGTAATTATTAAAGAAAGTGAATTTCTAATTGGATTATATGTGAGGAAAGATAATTAATTAGTAGTAAAGGGCTAGAAACTGTGCAATGCAGCTCAATGCAGCCCTGAAAAAGATAAGGCGGAATGGGTCATCACCCACCAAGCATTGGAAACTTAGCTCAGGAGCATGTAAAGAGGGCCGGCCCATCGAGTTAGGTCAGCATAGCTTGTTGAGATCTTATGGGACGTGGCATAATGTATTCATGGGGAAGTAAGACTCCAGATCTCCTTGTGCATGGAGATAGTCTGGATATCGGTTGGGCTAGAAGGTTAAGTGAAGTTTGCCCAAAACATTTACTCCCAAGCCACTCGGGAATTCACTTTGCATTTTTGAACCATAGAGTACTTAGGAGAAAAGTCAAAAAAGAATTGAATGCAAAAAAACATTAAAAGCGTGAGATTAAAAGAACCTCTCAGAGGATAACTCGTCCTGCATCTCTGTCTAAACTTCTTTGCCAAACCATCTGGGTGAGGAAGCTGGTTTTTGTTGGCCTTTTGCTGTCACATTTGATAATGAGGGCGGTGACGGTACCTTAGAATCAACGTAGGAGAATAAAGAAGTTCTGGAGGCATTTCCTTCTTGCCTAAAAATACTCTCCATTAAACCTGTACATTTCTCAAATCTTATGGACCTTCCCCCCTCTTGCCGGTTAAAGGCACCCTGCATCTGCGGAATTAATTGCTTGAGAGCTGGCAGCTGAAACTAGAAATGCAAGCTTCTCTTAGCCCCATTAGCTAAAGCAGCCAAGGTATTAAAGTAAATATCTGTCATTTTAACTTTGTTCTGCAGTCCTCAACAGGTCAGAGTTAAAAAATGGTGGGATATAGATATGCGTGGTAAACAGTATCAGGGTTGTGGAGCAGTACACCCAGCAGGATGGCTTCTGTACAACTTCAGTTGGTTTTGTAAAACCTGGCCTAAAATATCAGCCAAACATCATCACCAATACAACATTAAAAGAACACCAATTCTAATAGGTCTAGAAAACAAAGACTTGAATTAATTTTTCAGTTTGTACTACCCAATCTTGAATAAAAATATAATGACTTTATTAACTGCACATTTTTAAAAAGTGTTAGCTAAAGTACAAATGGCGACAAACTTAAGGAAATAAAAACAGAGTAAAAAAATAAATAGCATCAGTCTATAACCTAAGGAAACAGTGTGTTTCCAGTAATTATTCTAAAAATCAATAAATATCTGAATTATGAACATTTTAAAAATTAGTGCATGTTATTATATGCAAGAAATTAGCATACAGTGAATGCAAAAATATATTGTTGTTGACATGCTCAGTGGGGCCCACCTTTCTGCAAAGCTACTTGACAATTGTTGGTGAGCAACTAAAAATTTTTCGTAGCCATTAATCTACTATTTTTTCACCAAAAACTTTTCATAATGAAATAATCAGAGATGCTTGCACAGATTTATAACGTAATAATACTATTTATGACAGTGAAATGTTCATAAACATTTTATAAACACAGCTTATGATAGTATGATTGTATTTCATAAACACACAAGTCTATGCACATCTGCTAAACCCTGGAGATGCCAGAGGCTAAGGGTGATCGTTATTAGGTGGTGAAATTGCAGAATACTCATTTTATTCTTTACGTTTTTCAGGTTTTTTTCTAACTTTTTTTTTGTACTTTACCTGAAAGTTCACAGTTCGAGTTAGTTTCTCATACAAAAATTTATATACTCTTTGTTATGTGACCCTAGTCGCTCTCCCTATAATACGACAGAACACTCCTCCTGTCCATCCGGTATTTCCCATGTCCATTCACCAAGCTCCTGTCACTCACTTTCTGCCTTCTCATCTCACCTTCGGACAGAAGCTCCACATTTAGTCTCATGCATCTACTTGAGCTAAGAAGCACATTCTTCACAAGTATCACGTAATGTCTTATAGTCTAGTCTAATCTTTGAGGAGTTGGCT
Source organism: Elephas maximus indicus (assembly GCF_024166365.1). Classification (NCBI taxonomy): domain Eukaryota; kingdom Metazoa; phylum Chordata; class Mammalia; order Proboscidea; family Elephantidae; genus Elephas; species Elephas maximus. The sequence goes on from NC_064826.1 coordinate 127,879,413, forward strand.
TCGGGAATGGTTTTAGTTTTGGACTAGCAGAGAGTCTGGGGGCCATGTCTTCTGGGGCCCCTCCAGTCTCAGTCAGACCATTAAGTCTGGTCTTTTTACCAAAATTTGAGTTCTACATCCCACTTTTCTCCTGCTCCAGCAGGGACTGTCTGTTGTGTTCCCTGTCAGAGCAGTCATTGGTGGTAGCCAGGCACCATCTTAGTTCCTCTGGTCTCAGGCTGATGGAGTCTTTGGTTTATGTGGCTCTTTCTGTCTCTAGGGCTTATATTTTCCTTGTGTCTTTGGCATTCTTCATTCTCCTTTGCTCCAGTAGGATTGGGATGAATTGATGCGTCTCAGATGGGCACTTGCTAGATTTTAAGAACCCAGACACCACTCAGCAAAGTGGAAGGCAGAACATTTTTATTAATAAACTTAGTTATGCTAATTGACCTAGATTTTCCCTGAAACCATGGTCCTCAAACCCCCACCCCTGCTACTTCATCTCTCAAAGCGTTTGGTTGTATTCAGGAAACTTCTTAGCTTTTTGTTTAGTCCAGTTTTGCTGACTTCCTCTGTATTATGTGTTTTCCTTCCCTTCACCTAACATAATTCTTGTCTACTATCTAATTAGTGAATACCCACCTCTCTCCCTTCCAACCCATCAAAAAAATGTTGTCTTCTGTGTTTAAACCTTTTCTGGAGTTTTTATAATAATGGTCTCATACTATATTTGTCCTTTTGTGACTGACTAATTTCACTCAGCATAATGCCTTCCAGATTCATCCATGTTATGAGGTGTTTCACAGATTCATCATTGTTCTTTATCATTGGGTAGTATTCCATTGGTGAATATACTGTAATTTGAGTATCCATTCATTGGTTGATGGACACCTAGTTTGTTTCCATCTCTTTGCTATTGTGAACAGTGCTGCAATAAACATCAGTGTGCATATGTCTATTCATGTGAGGGCTCTTGTTTCTCCAGGATATATTCCAAGAGGGGGATTGCTGGGCCGTATGGTACTTCTATTTCTAGCTTTTAAAGGAAGTGCCGAATCGATTTCCAAAGTGGTTGTACCATTTTACATTCCCACCAGCAGTGTATAAGTGTTCCAGTCTCTCCACAACCTCTCCAACATTTATTATTTTGTGTGTTTTGGATTAATGCCAGCCTTGTTGGAGTGAGATGAAATCTCATAGTAGTTTTGATTTGCATTTCTCTAATGGCTAATGATTGTGAGCATTTCCTCATGTATCTGTTAGCTATCTGAATGTCTTCTTCAGTGAAGTGCCTGTTCATAGCCTTTGTTCATTTTTTTTTTAATTGGGTTCTTCGCCTTTTCGTTGTTGAGGTTTTGTAGTACCTTGTAGATTTTAGAGATTAGATGCTGATCAGGTCTGTCATAGCCATATTTTTTTCCCAGTCTCTAGGTTGTTTTTTTAATTTTTCAGTGGTCTTTGGATGAGCATAAGTGATATTTAAGCGATATTGGTATTTGTGCATTGTTAGTAATGTTTTGTGTTCCGTTTATGTCATGTGGTAGGGCTCCTAGCATTATCCCTATATTTTCTTCCATGATCTTTATTGTTTAGATTTTAAGTTTAGGTCTTTGATACATTGAGTTAGTTTTTGTGCATGGTGTGAGGTATGGGTCTTGTTTCATTTCTTTGCCGATGAATATCCAGTTATGCCAACACCATTTGTTAGAGACTGTCTTTTCCCCAATTAGGGGACTTTGGGCCTTTGCCAAATATCAACTGCTCATAGGTGGATGAATTTACATCTGGATTCTCAATTCTGTTCCGTTGGTCTATTTATCTGTTTTCGTACCAGTACCAGGTTGTTTTGACTACTGTGGCAGTATAATAGGCTCTAAAATCAGGTAGAGTGAGGCCTCCAACTATGTTCTTCTTTTTCAGTAGTGCTTTACTTATCTGGGGCCTCTTCCTTTTGCATAAGAAGTTGGTGATTTGTTTCTCCATCTTATTAAAAAATGCTCTGGGAATTTGTACTGGGATTGCTGTAGATCATTTTGGTAGAATAGACATTTTCACAATGTTGAGTCTTCCCATCCACGAGAAAGGTATGTTTTTCCACTAATGTAGGTCTCTTTTGGTTTCTTGCAGTAATGTAGTTTTCTTTGTATAGGCTTTTTACAACTCTGGTTAGATTTATTCCTAAGTGTTTTATCTTTTGGGGAGCTATTTAAATGGTATTGATTTGGTGACTTCCTCTTCGACGTTCTCTTTGTTGACGTAGAGGAAATCAACTGATTTTTATATATCTTGTACCCTGATCCTTTGCTGAACTCTTCTATTAGTTTCAGTAGTTTTCTTGAGGATTCTTTAGGGTTTTTTACGTATAAGATCATGTCATCTGCAAATAGAGATACTTTTACTTCTTCCTTACCAATTTGGATGCCCTTTATTTCTTTTTCTAGCCTAATTGTTCTGGCTAGGGCTTCCAGGACAATGTTGAATAAGAGTGGTGATAAGGAGCAACCTTGTCTGGTTCCTATTCTCAAGGGAAATGCTTTCAAACTCTCTCCATTTAGGATGATGTTGGCTATTGGCTTTGTATAAACGCCCTTTATAATGTTTAGGAATTTTCCTTCTATTCCTATTTTGCTGAGAGTTTTTATCATGAATGTTTGTTGGACTTTATCAAATGCCGCTTCTACATCAATTGATAAGACCGTGTGGCTCTTGTCTTTAATTTAAGTGATAGATTACGTTGATTGTTCTTCTAATGTTGAACCATCCCTGCGTACCTGGTGTGAATTCCACTTAGTCATGGTGAATTATGTTTTTGACATATTGTTGAATTCTGTTGGCTAGGATTTTGTTGAGGATTGTTGCATCTCTGTTTTTGAGGGATATTGGTCTTTTTTTTTTTTTTTTTTTGGTGGTGCCTTTACCTAGTTTTGGTATCAGGGTTATACTGGCTTCATAGAATGAGTCTGGAAGTATTCCATGCTTCTTTATGTTCTGAAATACCCTTAGTAGTAGTGGTGTTAACTCTTCTCTGAAAGTTTGGTAGAATTCTCCAGTAAAGCCATCAGGACCAGAGCTTTTTGTTGTTGTTTTTGTTGGGAGTTTTTAAATTACCTTTTCAATCTATTCTTTTGTCATGGGTTTATCTAGTTTTTCTACCTCTGTTTATGTTAGTTTAGGTAGGTAGTGTGATTCCAGAAACTTGCCCATTTCCTCTAGGTCTTCAAATTTGTTAGAGTACAATTTTTCATAGTATTCTGTTATGGTTCTTTTAATTTCAGTTGGGTCTGTTGTGATATCTCCCATCTGATTTATTATTTGGGTTATATGCTTCCTCTCTCTTTTTTCTTTTGTAACTTTGGCCAATGGTTTATTGATTTTGTTGATCTTTTCAAAGAACCAACTTATGGTCTTGTTAACTCTTTCAATTGCTTTTCTATTCTCTATTTAATTCTGCTTTAACTTTTATTATTTGCTTTCTTCTGGTGCTCGACGGCTTCTTTTGCTTCTTTCTTTCTATTTGTTAGACTTGTAGGGTTTTAATGCTTTGATTTTTTTTCTTTCTTCTTTTTGGATGTGTGCATTTATTGCTATAAATTGACATCTGAGTACTGCTTTTGCTTTTTCCCAAATGTTCTGGTAGGATGTGTTTTCATTCTCATTTGATTCTGTGAATTTCTTTATTCTGTCCTTAATATCTTCTATAACCCAGTAGTTTTTGAGCAAAATGTTGTTCAGTTTCCATACGTTTGATTTTTTTTTCCCCCTTGCTTTTTCTGTTATTGGTTTCTACTTTTATGGCTTTAAGGTCAGAAAAGGTGCTTTGTAATATTTTGATGCTTCGGATTCTGTTAAGACTTGCTTTATGGCCTAAAATGTGATCTATTCTGGAAAATGTTCAATGTGCTTTGGAAAAGAGGTTATACTTGGCTGCTGTTGGGTGGACTGTTCTGTATATGTCTATGAGGTCAAGTTGTTTAATAGTGGCATGTAGATCTTCTGTGTCTTTACTGAGTTTCTTTCTGGATGTTCTGCCCTTCACTGAAACTGGTGTGTTGAAGTCTCCTACTTTTATTACAGAGCTGTCTATTCTCTTTTCAATGTTTTTAGAGTTTGTTTTATGTATTTTGGAGCCCTGCCCTTTGGTGCATAAACATTTATTATGGTTATGTCCTCCTCATTTATTGACCCTTTAATCATTATATAGTGTCCTTGCTTATCCTTTGTGGTGGATTTAACTTGAAAGTCTGTTTTGTCAGAAATTAATATTGCCATTCCTGCTTTTTCAGTGAGTTTGCTTGATACATTTTTTTCCATCCTTTGAGTTTTAGTTTGTGTCTTTAAGTCTAAGTTGTATCTTTTGTAGCCAGCATAGAGACAGATTATGTTTTTTTGTCCATTCTGCCACTGTCTGTGTGTTCATGCACTTAGTCTATTTACATTTAGTGTAATTATTAATTGGTATGAGTTTAATGCTCTTATTTTGATGTCTTTTTTGTCTGTGTTGCTGACAGTTTCTTTTTTCCACTTAATTTCCTCTGCTTAGTCGTTTTTCTTCATGTATTTCCTTTTCATCTTTTTCATTGTTGGTTTTGTATTTTCTGAGTCTTTATTTTTTTTATTTTTTATTTTGGTGTGTAGGATTGTTAGTTTCCTTTGTGGTTACCTTAATATTTACCCCTTTTATTTTTACGTTTAAGCCAATCTTTTATTTCTTTATATTGCCTTGACTTCCTCTCTATATGAAAGATCTATGACTACATTTTTTAGTCTCTCTTTTTTGTTTTAATGTTGTCATCTTTTACATATTGGTGCCTCTGTTTCCCTGTTTTCAGGGTTTTAGCTTTGATTTATTTTTCTGAGTTCCCTATCTGGGTTGATATCTGGTTGCTGCATCCTGTGTTCTAGTCTTAGGTTGTTATCTGATGTTATTGATTTTCTCACCCACAGACTACCTTTAGTACTTCTTGTAATTTTGGTTTGGTTTTTGCAAATTCCCTTAACTCTTGTTTATTTGGAAATGCCCTATTTTCACCACTGTATCTGAAAGACAGTTTTGCTGGGTTTATAATTCTCTGGCAATTGTTTTCTTCAAGGCTTTATGTATGTCTTTCCATTGCCTTTTTGCCTGCATGGTTTCTACTGAGTAGTCCAAGCTTAGTCTTATTGACTGTCCTTTGTAGATGACTTTTCTTTAATCCCCAGTCACTCTTAAAATTCTCTATGTTTGGTTTTGGCAAGTTTGATTATAATATGTCTTGGTGACTTGGAGTCTACCTTGTGCAGATATCTTCTCATTTTTCATGATATCAGGGAAGTTTTCTACCAACAACTCTTCAACAATTCTCTCTGTATTTTCTGTTGTCTCCACCTGTTCTGGTACTCCAATCATTGGTAGGTTATTCCTCTCTATAGTCCCACATAATTCTTACAGATTCTTCATTTTTTAAAATTCTTTTATCTGATTTTTCCTCAAATAAGTTAATGTCAAATGCTTTGTCTTCCATCTCACTAATTGTGACTTCCATTGCCTCAATTCTGCTCCTGTGACTTTCTATTGAGTTGTCTGTTTCTGAAATTTTGTTGTTAATCTTCTGGATTTCTGTTTGCTGTCTCTCTATAGATTCTTGCAATCTGTTAAATTTGTTATTATCCTCTTTTATAATCTTTTTAAGCTCCTCTATTGCTTTGTCTGTGCATTCCTTGGCTTGTTCTGTATTTTGCCTTATCTGCTTCCTGATCTCTGGAAGAGTTCTGTACATTAATTTTTTGTATTCTGCATTTGGTAATTCCAGGAAATTCTCTTCATCTGGAAAATTTATTGATGCTTAGTTTTAAGAGCTTGCTGAAGCCATCATGGTCTGCCTCTTTATGTGATTTGATATTGACTGTTGTCCCCAAGCCATCAATATGTTATTATATATTTTTTATTTTCTATTTGCTTGACGTGTTCTAGCTCTTTGTTTTGATATGCCCAAATAAGCTCCTCATGTGGGCTAGTTTGGTTATTGGCACTTTTGAAGCTCTAACATTCTGTCACCAGGTGGTTAGATCTGTTACCATGTATGTGAGCCAAGGAGCCCATTTAATTTTCTTGTATGGATTCAGCTCAGCTGTCTAGGATGTCAGTCACCAAATGTGTCATGTAAACTCTCACCTACAGTCTTAGATGGGCAGGGGTGATTGGTGTAGGCATGGGTATCTGACTGCAGTAGTGGGTCATGCACTGAGTAAGGCCGTGGGCTGACAGTAGTCCCTGGGTGTCTGCAGGGAAAGCATGTCCCTGTTCCCTAGAGCACATATGTGTGGGTTTTGCAGTCCTACCATGGGCGGCCAATGCTGTTGTCTATAAGTACTGGGAGGCAACATTTATTCTTGGGCCCCTGTCATGGGTGGATAGGTGGCATGGATGGAGCCACCAGTCTTCAGACCCCTGATATGGGTAGGTGAGAACCCTACTTAATAGGCAGAACAATATCAAATTTTTGTATATGGTGTGATGTGTGCATCTTGTTTCATTTTTTTTGCAGATGGATATCCAGTTATGCCAGCACCATTTGTCAGACCGTCTTTTCCCTATTTAACACACTTTGATCCCTTGCCAAATATCATCTGCTCATAGGTGGATGAATTTACATCTGGATTCTCAATTCTGTTCCGTTGTTCCATATATCTGTTGTTGTACAAGTACAGGCTGTTTTGACTACCATGGCAATATAATAGTTTCTAAAGTCAGGTAGTGTGAGGCCTTCCACTTTGTTCTTCTCTTTCAGTAATGCTTTTCTTATCCGGGGCACCTTCCCTTTTCATATGAAGTTGGTGTTTTGTTTCACCACCTTGTTAACAATTGCTGTTAGAATTTGGATCAGGATTGCTTTGTATCTGTTGATCAGTATGGGTAACATTGAAATTTTCACAATGTTGTATCTTCCTATTCATGTGCATGCTATGTTTTTCACTTAATATAGGTCTCTTTTGGTTTCTTGCAGTAGTGCCTTATAATTTTCTTTGTATAGGTCTTTTACGTATCTGGTTAGATTTATTCCCAAGCACTTTATCTTCTTAGGGGCTATTGTAAATCATATTGATTTGGTGATTTCCTTTTTGAAGTTCTTTTTGTTGGTGTAGAGGAATTCGACTGATTTTTGTATGTTTGTCTTGTGTCCTGATACTTTGTTAAAATTTTGTTAGTTCCAGTAGCTTTCTTGTGGATTCTCTGTGTTTTATGTGTATAAGATCATACCATCTATGAATAAGGATACTTATACTTCTTCCTTACCAATTTGGATGCCCTTTATTTCTTTTTCTTGCCTTTTTTCTCTGGCTAGGACCTCCAGCCCAGTGATGAATAAGAGTGGTGGTAAAGGGCATCCTTGTCTGGTTCCCGTTCTAAAGGAGAATGCTTTCAGACTCTCTCCATTTAAAATGATGTTAGCTGTTGGCTTTGTGTATGGCCTTTATTGTGTTGAGGAATTTTCCTTCTATTCTTATTTTGCTGAGAGTTTTTATCAGGAATGGATGTCAGACTTTGTGAAATGTCTTTACTGCATCAATTGATAAGATCATGTGGTTCCTTTGTTTTATTTATGTGATGGATTACATTGGTTGATTTCTAATGTTGAAACATCCCTGTACACCTGGTGTCATGGGTTGAATTGTGTCACTCAAAAGTATGCTTATCAATTTGGCTAGACCGTGATTCCCAGTACTGTGTAATTGTCCACCATTTTGCCATCTGATGTGATTTTCCTATATGTTGTAAATCCTATCATTATGATGTTAATAAGATGGATTAGTGGCAGTTATATTGATGAAATCTACACGATTAGATAGTGCCTTAAGCCAATCTCTTTTGAGATATAAAAGACAGAAAGACAGCGGAACCTCCTACCACCAAGAAGGCAGCACCAGGAACAGAGCATGTCCTTTGGACCCGAGGTTCCTGTGCAGAGAAGCTCCTAGACTGTGGGAAAATTAATGGCAAGGACCTTCTTCCAGAGCCAACAAAAAGAGAAAGACTTCCCCTGGAATTGATGCCCTGAGTTTGGACTTGTAGCCTACTAGACTGTGAGAGACTCAATTTGTCTTTGTTGAAGTCATCCACTTACGGTGGTTCTGTTATAGTAGTACTAGATCACTATGACAGAATTTGGTACCTAGAGATTGGGGTGCTGCTCTAACAGATACCTAAAATGTAGAAGCAGTTTTGAAAATGTGAATGGATGGAAGACTCAGAAGGAAGTGAGAACTGTTAATACTGGAGAAGTCACAGGTGGTAAGAAACAGCAGCAGATGACTAGCCACATCACAGAACCGGCCACAACAGAGGACTGGCAGCAGGAGAGGACTGGCAGCAGCAGAGAAAAGGCAGCAGAAAGAGCCAGGAGACTGGGGCTAGGCAGTGCTGAAGCCCACCCACAGAGTGACAGAGCTGACTGCCTTCGCACAGGAGGCTTCTTGGTGAAGTGGGGTGCCTCTGGGCACTTATCAGTGGAGCTAGCCTTGCTGACCCACAAAGCAAGAGAGCTGAGTGCCTTCTAGCCAAAGTATACTGGTAGAGTGGGGTGCCTCTATGCATTTATCGGTGGAGCTAAAGAGGGCAGACGCAAGTGATGAGGTCCAAGGCCAAGAGGCCAAGAAACCAGGAAGCAGACACTGAAGAGACAAGGAACACAGGAAGCCAAGATGCCTCAGTCTCAAAGGGGGTGGCCACGACTTCTGGGATTTCAAAGGGTGGAGCCAGGGCCTCTGGTGTTTCTAAGGGTGGAGTGGTCACTCAGATGGACTAGGAGAATGGTACGCCTAAGGCTGAGGGAGCAGAGTTGCCATCCCAGTGGGCCTGGAAGTCGGAGTTGAAGCCCAGGGTCGAGGGGCCTCCACTCCGAGTCCAGAGACTGTGGGCAAGAGTCTGGAGGGCATGCCCATTATGTAAATGTTCTCAGAGAACAGAGGTTTATTTTCGAGGGCTAATGTTTTTTAATGTAATGTGTTCTGCTGACTTGCTTGGTGACTGTTGTCTTTTTTTTCTCTGCAATTTCTTCCATTTGTAAAGGAAATGTCTAGCTAATGTCTGTTTCACCATTGTACTTTGGAAGCACATAACTTGTATTTTAGATTTCACAGATGAAGAGAAATTTTTGAATTTTGGACTTGGAGCGGATTTAAGACTTTTGCTATGATGTGATGGGATGAATGTGTTTTGCATATGGCAAGGACGTGAATTTTGGGGGGCGAAAATGTGGAATGCCATGAGTTGAATTGTGTCCCCAAAAAATATATGTATCATTTTGGCTAGGTAGTGATTCTCAGTAGGATGTGATTGTCCACCATTTTGTCATCTGATGTGATTTTCCTATGTGTTGTAAATCCTATTACTATGACGTTAATGAGATGGATTGGCAGCAATTATATTGACGAAATCTACAAGATTAGATAGTGTCTTAAGCCAGTATATTTTGAAATATAAAAGAAAGAAGGGAGCAGAAAGACTGAGGGACTTCACACCACAAAGAAAGCAACGCTGGGAGCAGAGCGCATCCTTTGGACCTGAGGTTGTTGCTGCGCAGAGATGCTCCTAAACTACAGGATGATTGAAGCCATCCACTTGTGACATTTCTGTTATAGCAGTGCTAGACAACCAAGTCACCTGGTATAAATCCCACTTGGTCATGATGAATTATTATTATTTTTTTTGATATGCTGTTGAATTCTATTAGCTAGAATTTTGTTGAGGACTTTTGTGTCTATGTCCATGAGGGATATTGGTCTGTAATTTTCTTTTTTTGTACCTGGCTTTGGTACCAGAGTTATGCTGGCTTCATAGAATGAGTTTGAGAATATTCCCTCCTTTTCTGTGCTCTGAAATACTTTTAGTACTATTGGTGTTAACTCCTCTCTGAAAGTTTGGTAGAATTCTCCAGTGAAGCCGTCAGGGCCAGGCCTCTTCGATCTCTTCTTTTGTTATGAGATTATTTAGTTTTTCTACCTATGTTTGTGTTAGGTTAGGTAGGTAGTGTGTTTCTAGAAATTTGTCCATTTCCTCTAGGTTTTCAGATTTGTTGGAATACAATTTTTTATTTGGGTCTGTTGTAATATCCCCCATCTCATCTTTTTTTGGATTATTTCCTTCCTCTCCTGTTTTTCTTTTGTCAGTTTGGCCAATGGTTTATTGATTTTGTTTATTTTTTCAAGGAACCAGCCTTTGGTCTTGTTGACTCTTTTGATTGTTTTTTCTATTCTCTATTTCTTTTATTTCTGCTGTAATCTTTATTATTTCCTTTCTTCTAGTGCTGAGGGTGTCTTTTGCTGCTGTCTTTCTATTTGTTTGAGTTGTAGGGTTAATGTTTTGATTTTGATCCTTTCTTCGTTTTGGACCTGTGCATTTATTGCTATAAACTGACCTCTAAGCACTGTTTTTGCTGTGTCCCAAAGGTTCTGGTAAGGTGTTTTTTCATTCTCATTTGATTCTAGGGATTTTTTTATTTCGTCCTTGATTTGTTCTGTAACCCAGTAGTTTTTGGGCAAGGTTTTGTCCAGTTTCCATGTATTTGATTGTTTTTCCTCGCTGTTTCTGTTATTGATTTCTACTTTTATGGCTTTATGATCAGAATAGATGTTTTATAATGTTTCAGTGTTTCAGATTCTGTTAAGGCTTGCTTTGTGGCCTAAAGTGTAATCTATTCTGGAGAATGTTCAATGTGCATTGGAAAAGAGTATGTACTTGGCTGCATTTGGGTGGAGCGTTCTGTATATGTCTATGAGGTAGCATTCAAGTCTTCTGGGTCTTTACTGAATTTCTTTCTAGATGTTCCATCCTTCATAGAAAGTGGTGTGTTGAAGTTTCCTACTATTATTGTGGAGGTGTCTACTTCTATTTTCAATGTTGTTAGAGTTTGCTTTATGTATTTTGGAGCCCTGTCATTGGGTGCATAAATATTTATCATGGTCCTGTCCTTCTGGTGCATTGACCTTTTAATCACTATGTAGTGTTCTTCTCTATCCTTTGTGGTGGATTTTGCTTTAAAGTCTATTTCATCAGAGATTAATGTTGCCACTCCTGCCATCTTTTTGTTGTTGTTTGATTGATATATTTTTTCCATCCTTTAAGTTTTAGTTTGTTTGTGTCTTTGGGTCTAAGGTGTGTCTCTTGTGGACAGCATATAAAAGGATCATTTTTTTTTTTTTTTTTTTTAGTAGTAAATCAATTCTGCCACTCTGTCTCTTTATTGGTGCATTTAGTCCATCCACATTCAGATAATTTTTGATAGGTTTTATTGCTGTCATTTTGATTTTTTTTTTTTTTTTTGGTGTGTTGTTGATAGTTTCTTTGTTCCATTTAATATTCTGTGCTGAGTCATTTTTCCTTACTGTTTTCTTTTCATGTTTTTCATTATTGTTGATTTTGTGTTAATGAGTCTTCATGTTTATCTTCCTTTTTATTTCAATAGGCAGATTTGTTAGCTTCCTTGGTGGTTACCTTAAAATTTACCTTTATTTTTCTAAGTTTAAACCTATCTTTTATTTCTTGATATCATCTTAACTTCCTCTCCATATGGCAGTTCTATGACTACACTATTTATTCCCACTTTTTTGTTTTAATGTTGTCAAAATTTACATTTTGACACCTCTGTTTCCTTTTTTGTCAGTCCTTTGGTTTTGACGTATTTTTGTGACTTCCCTACCTGGGTTGATATCTGGTTGTTCTGTCCTGTGTTCTCGTCTTGGGTTGTTATCTGATATTGTTGGTTCTCTAACTGGAGGACTCCCTTTAATACTTCTTGTAATTTTGGTTTGGTTTTTACAAATTCCCTTCTGTTTATTTTGAAATGCCCTAATTTCACTGTCATATTTGAGAGACAGTTTTGCTGGATATATGTCTTGGCTGGCTTTTTTTTTTTTTCCTTCAAGACATTATGTATGTCATCCCATTGCCTTCTTGCCTGCATGGTTTCTGCTGAGTAGTCAGAGTTTAGTCTTATTGATTCTTTGCAGATGACTTCTAGTTTATCTCTAGCCACTCTTAAAATTCTCTCTTTATCTTTGGTTTTGAATTTCTCTATTGCTTTGTCTGTGTGTTCCTTGGCTTGGTCTGAGTTTTTCCTGATCCCCTTCTTGATCTCTTGAAGAGCTTTTTATATTAATCTTTTGAATTCTAACTCCAGTAATTCTAAGACCTTCTCTCCCTCCAGAAGGTTTCCTAGTTCTTTATTTTGATCACTTACTGGAGCCATCTTGACCTGCTTCTTTATGTGATTTGGTATTGACCATTATCTCCAAGGCATTAATGAATTATTATATTTATTTATTGTATTTTTTTTTTTTTTTTACCATGTTCTAGCTTTTTGCTTTGTTTTGTTTTGATATGCCTGCGTAGGCTGGGAGTGTGAGCTACTTTGGTTAATGGCATCTTTGAAGCTCTCATATCCTGTCACCAGGTGGCTAGAGCAGCTACTAGATATGTGAGCCCAGGGGTCTCTTCATTTTTCTTGTGTGGTTTCGGCTCAGGTGTCTAGGTTATTGGTCACTGAGTGTGTGGTGCAGACTCTCACCTATAGTCTTAGACAAGTAGGCCTGCATAGGTATGTTTGGAGCAGGCACAGGTATCTGGCTGCAGTGGGGGGCTATGTGCTGAGCAAGGCAGGGGACTGATAGCTGTCCCTGATTGCCTGGGTGAAGGGTGTGTCCCTTTCCCCTAGAGTACATATTGGTGTGTGTTTTGCAGCTGGTCATTGGGCACCCAGTGTTGTTCGCTGTAGGGACTGGAAGTCACCTCATGTTTTCATGCCCGTATTGTGGGTGACTAGATGGAGTAGGTACTATTGCCAGCCCTCAGGTCCCTGGTGGGTGAGGACACTGCTTAATGGTCGTGATGGTGTCAAATGTCACAAATCTGCAACTCCCCCTTGTCTGCTGCAATTGAAAATAGGTTCAGGTGTATGCTCTGTTGTTCTATGCTAATAAGGTTGAATTGACCCACAGGTCTAGCAGGGGTGAAGAGCACAACAAGTCCATGGACCCTTTATGCCAGTGCCTAGGCAAAGGGGCAGTGCTGCCCTGAGTTCCTGGCTTAGAGGGCGTGGTGATTTTTTAAATCCATAAAACTAGTTTGGGTGCAGGTAGACATGAGACTGGTTTGAATGCGGATAGCCCTGAGTTCTGGCTTAAGGGACTTGGCTGTTGTTAAATACTACCGGATTGGTGTCAGAGTGGAGCTTGGTGGGGGTTGGGTGGGGGCGCTTCTCCACTGTGAAAGTCCCAGAGGGGAAGGGGTTATTTTGACCTCCTGTGGTAGGTTAGATGTTTGCACTTAACTTTTACAGGTCCAGCATCACTTCCCCCCTGCTCCAGAGGTTTGTGCAGACTCTCTGCCAACTGGCCTCTCCTGACTTGTTGAAACAGGACCCGAATTCTACTGCTCTCATTTCAGCCCATATAAACCAGCCAACTCAGCTAGCAAGTGCCTGGAACCTCAGGACTGGCACTTCTTCACTGCTTCAAAACTGTCTCTCCTTCCCCTACTACTTAGTTCAACTCCTCAACTTTGTCTTTGGTGTTCAGGGCTCCTAAATCTCCATATATAATTGATTCATTTTTTTTTTTTTTTGTCTTTGTTGTAAGAGGAATGACAGGAAGTGTCTGACTATCCCTCCATCTTGGCCCTGAAAATATTCTTAATAAAAATACAGTAAGCAAATTCAATAAATTGGTTGGTTAAAAATGTGCAGTCATAACATTGGTGAATTTCTCACATACAAACAATAACCAGTTAGAAATTACTGAAAACAGTGGCTGGCACCTTGAAAATTTGAGCGTGGTCACAATAAATGGCATAATTCTTTTTCTGGATTTCCTGATTTCCCTAGACTTATGATAAAGGAGGATTCTCAGAATGGTGTAAATGGGTAGAGCTCTGCTACTAACACAAAGGTTGATAGCTCCAACCTACCCAGAGATGCTTGGGGATTTGTTTCTGCAAGGTCACAGCCTTGAAAACCTTACGGAGTTCAGTTCTACTCTGCAGCACTTGAGGTCACCATGAGGCAGATTCAACTCAAAAGCAACTGATTTGTTTGTTTGTTTTTAATGATAGAGATATGGAGGTAAGAATATGCAACTGAAGTTTGGCTACTGGAAACCCTGGCATCAAGCAAAAGGAAGAAACCTTTTTAAACTCGTAGATAATAAAGATGCAATTTTTGTTGACTTCTAAGAAGACTTGAAGGCTTTTTCCTTCTGTTATAGCATGTACTGAACTAGAATTCCACATTATATTGAACCTTGTAGGCCTTGCATGTTTGCTGCTATATTTACTCTATTGTTATGGAAAATTTCAAACATATATACAATTAGGTAGACTAGTATAGTAAACCCCTATGCATCTTCAACCAGGATTCAAAAATTATCATTTCATGGCTAGTTGTGTTTCATTATACTCCTTACCTACTACTTCTCTTTCTAAACTATCTGCACTTATTAAAACAAAATATAAGCACTTTTAAAACATACCTCCCAGGCACTACCTCCCGCTAAGGCATATGTACCTCATTAATTATATTACTCCTAAATCCTAAGATATTTAGAAGTCACCTCCAGCCTCCACATAATCAAACAGAAGTGCAGGGTATAGGTTTTTCTCATAACACTAAAAAAAACAGGCAGTTTAGTGTTTAAACAGTACCCACATGTTTTTAATCTCTGTTCAAGTATATTAAATGAGGATTTCATTATTCATATTTTTAAAATGAATGTAGATATTTCAACCTTAAACAACCACTCATAACCAATACTGTGGGGAAGTTACTTCAAAATAATGTACTGATTTCCCTGTTAGAAGGGGTCTGAACCACATAGAATAACTCCCTCCCACCTCATCTCCATTCAACCAAATAGTACAGTAATAGCAACAAACATTCATTGATTATTTGTAATGTGCTAGATGCTAAAAATGCTCTCTGGCATTACATCATAGAAAAATAAAAGTATGCATTTGCCACAATGGTCAACTTGTTTTTACCTGAAATAGTGCTATTGAGCAATGCGATGAGGTAGACCTGAGGCTCACTCAATTTCCCTCAATGAGAAAAGCAGTAAAGTTCGAGGAATTAGGTAGAGAATATCCCAAAAGACCTATGTTAGCAAGCAAACCCTAAGGGAAACTTACTCCCTAGACGAGTAAGGCAGAAATAAAAGTGTGACTCATGTAACAAATAGGGAGAACTTTGCATTTAATGGCTTAATTCCACTGTGCACTGATAAAATGCATAACACCAAGAAAGAAATTGGTTCTAGGACCCTTGTGTTAATTCATTAATTTAACACGTTTATTGAGGCATATGAGCATCACATCTGGTTTAGGTGCTTTTGTGAATCCTTTGGATACAGGCTTGAATAAAGAATAAAAAGATTACTTTCATGGAAGATGCATTTTAGTACAAGACTGGAATTGAGTGAAAATAATATTTAAAAGGCTATGAAAATTTGAAATGTATATTATACAGAAATTTACTCAAAAAGAACAAGTAAAAAATTGGACAGAGTAATAGCCATGAAACAAATTATTTTTAATGGCTATACCGTACTTAATATCATAAGATTTCACCCAAGTTTTGTCATCAGTGTACCTGATAATGCCATATTGTGTAATTTCTGAATCTCTTTGTGCCTTATTGTGATAAGGCTAAAACGAAAGTGTATTTTATGTTTATAAGAGGAAATTGATACACAGAGACTTGTAGATTAACGGTACTCTTTATAGAACATTTAACATAGCAGTTTATAATTTTAAATAACGATCTAGTTTTTAAAATATTTAATTTAGCAATATGAAAGAGCATCATTAATAATATTAAAATTACTCAGAAATTAATTTATAAATTCTAAACAACCGTGAGATATAGATAATAAAAGATACTCGTGTATCCATTGCAATAATTTATAAATGTTAACTTTTTCATCTTTGCTTCTTATGATTTTTAAAATAAATAAAGAGAATATTACAGGTAAACCTGAAGCCTCTTTATTATTCTTTCTAATCTATCATCAAGGGTGAACACTACTGTGAATGTGTTTTGCCTAATTTTGGGTCATTTCTTTCAAATGTTACAATACTCTATTTATCCATAAATAATGGCTTATGGGTGTGTTTTCATTTTTGTAACTTTTTATTACTTCTCTTTTTCATTTAATATTATGTTTTTGAGGTGAATTCAAGTTGATACAATAGTTCTATCCTAATTTTACATTTTATTTATTGTATGAATATAACATATTTATGTATTCCTCCCGGTGTAGTAGTTAAGAGCTCAGCTGCTAACCAAAAGTTTGGCAGTTCAAATCCACCATTTGCTCCTTGAGAACCCTATGGGGCAGTTCTACTCTGTCCTATACAGTTGCTATGAGCTGGAATTAACTTAGGGCAACAGGTTTGGTTTCCTTGGTTTTTATATATTCCTTCATTGATATTCTTTTTGCCAATAGGAATGTTTGCAATATATTTTTCAAGATACACTTTATCATGTTGAGAAATTTCTTTTGTATTTCTGCTTTGCTGGGAATATTTTAAAATTCATAAGTGACTCAAATATCATGGTATATACCCATTGTCGTTGAGTCAATTTCGACTCATAACAACCCTGTAGGACAGAGTAAAACTGCCCCGTAGGTTTTCCAAGGAGCACCTAACTTTTTAATTAACAGCTGTAGCTTTTAATCACTAAGCCACCAGGGTTTTTACCATGATATACATAAAAACATAATTATTTAACACAGTTAAAGAGACTACGCACCCTGCCACACACACACAACATAACCAATCCAGAGCTTTTTTAATTATGTTAATTTATTTTTGTATTATTATAACAATGAGAAGTAATAGCTAGTAAAATAAGACCATCATTGATGTTCATATTTGGTTTCATAGAGCAAAAGGTAACAGGTATAATTTTCTTGGTGTAACAAATTTCACAAAATAGATCTTAATTAAAAAAAAAACTTCATTGATCTATAATTTACATATCATAATGCTCACTCAAAGTTTTAAAAATAGTTTTTAGTGTATTATAGACTCGTGCTACCTTCACCAAAATCTAATTAGAACATTTTTATCACCTCACAAAGTAATCTTGTACCTATATCAATAACTCCCAACCCCACAACCGATCTTCCTTTCCTTTCCCCACAAATCCTTCATCTAGTCCTAGGTCACAACCAATTCACTTTGTGTTTCTATGGATTTTATATAAGTGGTATCATATAAAAAGTGTTATTTTTTGACTCTCTTATTTTACAAGGCATAATATTTTTTGTTTTTCAAGTTTATTCATGCTGTAACATCTTTCTGTACCTCATCCCTGTTATTGCCAAGTAAATTCAACTGTATGGTTATACTATGTATTGTTTATCCACTCATCCATTAATGGACATTTGTGCTATTTCTACTTTTTAGGTATTATGATTAAGACAGCAATGAACATTTGTGTATAAATTATTGTGGGGGGATACGTTTTTATTTCTCTTGGTAGATATCTAGGAGCAGAATTGGTGGATCACAGGTAACTCTTATGTTTAACATTTTAAGGAACAGTCAAACTGTATCCCAAGATGGCTCCATCATTTTACATTCCTACATACAATGCATCAGGATTCAAATTTCTTCATATTCTTGCAAATACTTATTTTCTGGTCTTTGTTGTGGTTTATTTTGTTTTTTATGTAGTCAATTTGATTCCTGTGTATTCTTTCTGTGTATTCCATCCTGTGTATTCCATTCACGAGGTCCATGTGTACAGTTACCTTTTACCTTGGTGAAAAGTATTTGCAAAGAAGAAGTCATTGGTCTTGCAAAATTATATCATCAACATCTTTTCTGTCACCAAGACCATATTTTCCAACAACGGATCCTTCTTCGTTGTTTCCAATTTTTGCATTCCAATCACCAGTAATTATCAATGCATCCTGATTGCATGTTCGATCAATTTCAGACTGTAGAAGCTGGTAAAAGTCTTCAATTTCTTTATCTTTGGCCTTAGTGGTTGGTGCATAAATTTGAATAATAGTCCTATTACCTGATCTTCCATGTAGGTGTATGAATATTACCCTATCACTGACAGCATTGTTCTTCAGGATAGATCTCGAAATGTTCTTTTTTGGCAATGAATGCAATGCCATTCTTCTTCAAGTTGTCATTCCTGGCACCGTAGACCATATGATTGTCTGATTCAAAATGGCCAATACCAGTCCATTTCAGCTCACCAATGCCTAGGATATTGATGTTTTTGCATTCTATTTCATATGATTTCCAATTCGTACTTTGTACATTCCACATTCTAATTATTAATGGATGTTTGCAGCTGATTCTTCTCATTTTGAGTCATTCCATTTCAGCAAGCGAAAGTTCCAAAAACTCAACTCCATCCATGTGATTGTGGTTGACTGTGCTTTGAGTAGGCAGCTCTTCCCCAGTCGTATTTGCATGTCTTCCAACCTGGGGGGCTCATCTTCCCACATTATATCAGACAATGTTCCACTGCTATTGATAAGGTTTTCACTGGCTAATTCTTTTCAGAAGTAGACTGCCAGGTCTTTCTTCCCAGTCTGCCTTAGTCTGGAAGCTCAGCTGACACCTGCCTGGCCATGGGTGACCCTGCTGGTGTAAGAATACCAATGGCATAGCGTCCAGCATCACAGCAAAATGCAAGCCCCCACAGTACGGCAAACTGACAGGTGAGTGGGGGTCAATAGCATTAGTAATTAGAAAAATGCTAGTCAAAACAAGGAGATACCACATCACACCAACTAATATGGCCAATAATAATTTGGAGAAATGCATATTCAAATTATTCTATCTTTTTTTTTCAACTGGGATATTTGTCTTTTTTAATGTTCACTTGTAAGAGTTTTTTATGTATATATTCTACAGGGTTGCTATGAGTCATAATCAACTCAGTGGCACACAACAACAACAATACCGTATTCTGGATACAATTCTTTATCAGACATATAATTTGCAGATAGTTTTCCCATTGTATAAGTTGTCTTTTTACTTTCTTGATTGAGTCTGTTTAAATACCAAAGTTTTCTGTTTGGTTAAGTCCGCCTTATTGACCTTTCTTTTATCACTTTTGCTGTTGGTGTTATATCTGACACCACTGAATAACCTAAAATTATGTCATACCCTTATGTTTTCTTCTAAAAGTTTTATAGTTTTGGTTCTTACATTTAGCCCTATGATGCATGTTAATTTTTTGTGTATGGTATGAAGTTGTTAGTTGCAGTCAAGTCTATTTCAACTCATGGCAACCCCACGTGTACAGAGTTGAACTGCTCTATGGGGTTTTCAAAGCTGTGACCTTTCAGAAAAAGATTGACAGGTCTGTCTTCCAAGGTGCCTCTGGGTGGGTATGAGCCACTGACTCTTTAGCTGAGTGCTTAAGTGTTTGTGCCACCTGGTTCAAGTATTTATTGCCAAAAAAATTGCTTTATAACTTTGAAGAACAAAGATTTTAATACATTTAGACAATATAGATTACATAAAAAGAATGCCTCCCAATTCATTTTAAGAAACTAGTATATAAAAACTAGCATTTTTTTAGGGAAATAATGACCAAAATAGTGCAAAATAGAAATGGATAAAACATATTCTCCTGATTTCAGAGATTTAATTTCCATATAAAAACTGGCCAAATCATTTTTATAATGAATTGAAACAAAAAAAATCATACAAGGTAGTATTCATTCAAGAACAGAAATTTTGAGATATTTAAACTTTGGAAATCTGGTAATATCTGGAGATACTTAAATGGATCTATGAGAAAATGAATGTGAATATCTGATTGCACTTGAGAGGACATTTACCAAAACACAAAGTAAAATATCCATTTTTGCTAGGAATACCAAGATTAGAATAGACTTATTTTACATGATAAATGTCCAAAAATAGTAATTATAATGACATCATAATCATCATTTTAATACCTGTAACATTCCCATTAAATCAGGTGCATAACACAGATTGTATACAAACCACTCTTCATGGGTTTTCTGGCTGTGGAAGGGGCCATTTCAGCTCTTTTGGGTTCATTCCCTTTCTCTAGATCAAAGTCAAGTATGTGACTGTTGGGAAAATGTCGTCAGTTAAATTTGCAGCATCTCAGTTGCAACCAATACCGGAGCCACTGCGACAAATAAAATACCCAGTATCCATTCCTGCTGGCACTGGTGGGGGCCACCTAAAATCAACTGGGGTGGATGCGCTGCCCATAGAGCACTCTTTGGTGCCCAGCAGCCTGAGATCTTGTGATCTCTGCAGGCAAAGCCATGTCAGTGCATGTTTGAGCTCACCTTAGATAGATAGATGATACAGATAGATAGATGATAGATAGACAGACAGATAGACAGATAGCTGCTGTTGAGTCAATTGTGATTTATGATGACCTTAAGTACAATAGAACAAAACGTCTGGTCCTATGTCATCCTCACAATTGCCAGCTAGGAAGTTGGATTCCATTGTTGCAGCTATTGTGACAACCCATTTCACTGAGGATCTACCTCGTTCTTGCTGGCCTTCTACTTCACCAAACATGACGTCCTCTTTTAGCAATTGGCCCCTCCTAAAGACATGACTAGCCCTGCTGGTGCAGTGGTTGAGAGCTATGGCTGCTAACCAAAACGTTGGCATTCTAATCTACCAGCCATTTCTTGGAAACCCTATGGGACAGTCCTACTCTGTCCTATAGGGTTGCTATGAGTTGGAACTTTTTTTTTTTTTTTTTTGGAATGACATGTCTAGAGGGCTTTCATTGGCTAATTTTTGAAAGTGGATCACCAGGCTTTTCTTTCTAGACTATCAGCCTGGAAGTTCCACTGAAATATGTCCCCCTTGGATGACCTGCTGGTATTTGAAATACTGGTGGCACAGCTTTCAGCAGCAACCTGCAAGCCACCACAGTACAACATACTGACAGATGGGCGGGGTTGGGAGTTCACTATAGAGCTCTCCATAACAGGAAGCTCCTGGATAGGGCTAGAGGGGAGACCCAGCACTTCATCAATCTGGCTGAAGGTGTGGAATGCAGACATTTTTAGTTTATACTACATTTATGAACCCGTTCTTCCTCCCTACTGTTCTAGCCTGGGAAAATACCTGTCACACTTTCACAGAGCTGGCCAAGTTTTCCTGCTTTATAACTGGAAATATAATTCCCTTGGTGCTTCAGAGTCTACACTTGTAGGGAAATTTCCTGCTTGTTTTCATCTTCTCAGTTTCCATTTTAAAATATCTTGACAAGTTTTCTCCAAGCAAGCTGAACGTAAGTGACTGTGTGGGAGCATTCACTGCACATCAGCGTCCAGGGCATTGTGATACACTTTTCACAAGTCTGTAAAGGAGACCCTCTAGGGTGAAGGCGGGAGAAGCAGGGCTGGCTCTGGAGAGTAAAGCCTAGGAGTGTGCCATTAGCACACTTTGACCCTGTTGAGTCCCACTCAAACACTCAACATACATTCAAATTGATAGAAAGGTTTTCCCACTAGGAGGAAATTTCAGCCTACAGGGTAGTGGTTTCTGAATTGGGTGTGTTTATCTTGTTACAGATAGCAGGGCGAGAAATGGCTGCAGCTGCACTTTCTCCTATCAGCCCATCCTCTCGTTAACACATCTGGGATGGTGGGGGGTGGAGTGGATTTCTGTTAGATCTTGTTTTAAAATGTTAGGAAAAATAAAACGATGCAAAGAAAATGATTTTGAAAATATTAGAATGGAATGGAAACTTTTTAAAATTTTATTTTTATAATGTGATATCATACTTTCCAAATAATTTTTGAAATTGAGAATAACGGAACAAAAAATATTGCTACCCTATCACCTGTATGGAGTCCCTGGTGGTACAAATGGTTAACGCTTTCAACTGCAAGTTTGGAAGTTTGAGTCTACCCAGAGGTGCCTCAGGAGAAAGGCCTGGAGATTTACTTCCAAAATATCAGTCATTTAAAACCCCATGGAGCACAGTTCTACTCTGGCACAGGGGTCGCCATGAGTCAGAGTCAACTCAGTGACAGCTGGTTCTTACTAGATCACCTGTATCCAAATTTTTTATTTTCTTGGTGAATTTTATTCTACAGATAAGTTCTATGTATTTTCTTAATCGTGAAAGCAAGCATCATTTACATACAACTTTATACCCTATTTCTTTACTCATCTCCTCTGATAAATATTTATCTATATTTTTCTGAGACACAGTCTTCATGGCCACCATTTTACAAAAGCTTGATGCCAAAAAGGCAGTAGAGTTTTGGTCCACCACTCTCATTTTGCAGACGAAGAAACTGGGAATCTCAAAGAGCAGTGATTTGTGCAAAGCCCTGTAGCTAATGTCCATAGTTTTTGTTAGTGGTCATCAAGTAGCCCAGACTCATGGCAATCCCATGCATAATAAGACTGTACCCTTGTGGTCCATAGGATTTTCATTGACTGAATTTTGGAAGTAGATCATCGGGCCTTTCTTCCCAGTCCATCCTAGTCTGGAAGCTCTGCTGGAACCTCCTCAGCGTCATAGCAACACACAAGCCTCCACTGACACACAGTTGGGTGGTGTTTGTTCATGAGGAGCTCTGGCTGGGAATTGCACCCTGGTGTCCCACACAGAAGGTGAGCGTTCTACCACTGAACCACCAATGCCTCATTAACTACCATTACGAGGCAGGAGCTCATTAAGGATTCTTCCATCCATGTTGCATTCTCTGAGACAATTCGGAGGGATATGAATGAGTGCAGGTGGCTGGTGGCTCCAACAGCTTCCTGCAATTCACAAGTGTACCAAGGAAGGGCACACTCAAGGCAAACAGAGTGACATGTTTCAAAACCTAAAGGAGCCAAGAGAATTTCATTTGATGGATGTACTCAAATATTTTATTTTAAAGTACTCAACAATAGCACTATTTCCTATTCAAAGGCCACATCAAAGGTGACTTCCTCAGGAAAGCATCACTGGATAGAATAATTTTCTCCTTCATTTGCATTCCTATATTTGTTCATAACTGCATTATGATATTTTCCACATTTATTTTAATCATCTGTTTAAATGTCATCCTCCAACTAGACTTGGAATATATGAAGCAGAGTACCATGTTTTATTAGTTTTTCTGCTCCTGACGTTTAGCTCTGGACATAGTAAGTGATCAATATTATACTTGGTGAGTTCGATCCCTACACACCATTATAACAGTAGCTTTAAGCATAAATTTTTTTCTTAAATTTTGCAAAAGCATGAATTGATTGCATTTCTTTCAAAAGATCCATTTAATAAACATTTATCCAATGCAGACTCCTTCTCATGCACTGTGCTAAGACTAAGGATAGACAGATGCACGAAGGCTACAGTCCTGCCTTTAATGAGCTTCTTTTAAATGTTGAACATAGAAAGAAAATTAATAAACATAATGTTATATAACTATAATAGAGACTTGTATGGACATACAACAGGTAGCTCCTATGCAAGGGAAGGTTCCCATAAGCTTCCAAGTTGATAAAATGAGTTTGGGCAGACAGAGAAAAATTTAGCCATGTTTATATGGTAGGGAAGATCCTCTCATATAGGAAAAAAGTATATTTTAAAGGGAAATGTGTTAGCAAGGGTGGCAAAGGAATGGAACAAGAACAGTGTGTCTAGACCAAAAGCTAGTGTGGGAATTGAGGGTTAACGGGTAAGATGAAGAACACTTGTCCCAATGTTGAATGGAAGAGTAATGAGTGGAGAAGGACTCATTACTGTTTGTTTGCTTGTTTGTTTTTTCCAATCTCCTAAAATTAGCTGTAAGGAGGCATTAGTTGTTCTGTGGTAGAATCCTCACCTTCCATGCAGAAGACCCAGGTTCAATTCCCAGCCAGTGCTCCTCATGCACCACAACCATCTGTCTGTCATTGGAGGATTGCGTGTTGCAATGGGAAACCCTGGTGGCCTCGTGGTTCAGTGCTATGGCTGCTAACCAAAGGGTCGGCAGTTCCAATCTGCCAGGAGCTCCTTGGAAACTCTATGGGGCAGTTCTACTCTGTCCTATAGGGTCGCTATGAGTCAGAACTGACTCGACGGCACTGGGTTTGGTTTGGTTTTTGGTGTTGCAATGATGCTGAACAGATTTCAGTGGAGCTTCCAGACTCAGACTAGTAAGAAAAGCTTAGAGATCCACTTCTGAAAATCAGCCAATGAAAACTCTATGGATCATAGTGTTCCTATCTGTAACTGACCATGGGGATGGCACAGAACACAATAGGATTTCATTCCACGGTACATGGGATCACCATGAGTCAGTGGCCCACTTAACTGTAGCTAACAACACCAGCAACAAAATTAGCTATGTATTTTCCTTTCCAAAACTCTTCCTTTCCTTAATCTACCACCGTTTTAATATATGGCACAATCATCTACTCAGAAGCCTTGAATTCTCATTTCCTGTCAACCATTTAGCCAAATACCTTCAACATATTTACTTCTCTTTATCTTTAAGCAATGTCATGATGAATGGAAAAATACTGAATTTCTTAAGGATTTCATTTCACTTCATCCACAATAAAGGCCCATGGTAGCTACAGTCTAGAAATCAAACAACATATTGTGTTGGGCAAATCCACTGCAAAAGACCTCTTTGAAGTGTCCAAAAGCAAAGATGTCACTTTGAAGGCTAAGGTGTGCCTGACCCAAGCCTTGGTATTTTCAATCACCTCATGTGTGGAAAAGCTGGACAATGAGTAAGGAAGATCAAAGATGAATTGGTGCGTTTGAATCACGGTATTGGTAAAGAATATTGAACATATTGTGAACTGTCAGAAGAACAAACAAATCTGTGTTAGAAAAAGTATAGCCAGAATGCCCCTTAGAAGTGAAGATGGTGAGACTTCATCTCACTTACTCTAGATATGTTATCAGGAGGATAGGTCCCTGGAGAAGGACATCATGTTTGGTAAAGCAGGTCAATAAAAAAGAGGAAGATCCTCAACAAGATGGAATGACACAGTGGCTGCAGCAATGAGTTCAAACATAGCAATGATTGTGAGGATGGCACAGAACCAGATAGTGTTTCATTCTGTTGTGCATAGGGCTGCTATGAGTTGGAAACAACTCAATAGCACCTACCAACAACATCTTCACTGATCACCCAATTCTGGGTACTCTGTCTCTAACTTGGACTACTTGACTGTCATCCCAACTTATGTTCTTATCCTTATTCTTACTCCCTTTAATACAATTCTTGCACAATAGCCACAGATAGTATTTTAAATTGTCAGTTGGAAGTGTTTCCATACTGTTTACGACCCTTCAGTAGTTTCTTATTTCAAGTAAAATAACACCCAAATTTCGTATTTTAATCTGGAAGTCTCTGCAAGATGTGGCCCATGCTTTTGTCTCTGACTTAATTTCAAGCCACTTTTCCCCAAGTTCATCCTGCTACAATGGCCTGTTCACAATGACTTATTTTAGGCTCTCCACATACATTGACACCCATCTATCTATATTCTTCGTAGGGCAGGTCCTTTTCATCTTTCAGGTTTCATCTTACTGTTACACTCTTGAGGCCTTCCTCAAACAAGCTATGCAATGTGGATTCCTTGTTTTTTTACCTAAAAAAAAAAAATTTTTATAGTCTTACTTATTGTAAAACAAAATATAGGCAAAGAAAACTATAAAATTCATACATAGCTTAATTAGTTACTATGAAAATAACACCTTTATTAACACTTGACCAGTTAGTTCAAGAAATATTATCAGCCACCCCAGAAGCCCCACTAATGTCCTGTTCTCTGCAAACCCTTCATTTTCCCCTAAAGTAAATAATATCCTGAGTTTTTAGTAATCATTTCTTTGCATTTATTTATAGTTTCTGTTACACAAGTGTGTATCCATAAGCTCTCTGTTTTAGTTAGGTCAATTTTTTTTTTTTTTAATAGAAAGTTTGATATATCCTTCCAGTGCATTTTGATTTACAGGTTCTGCTAGTACCAGAGCCAGTAGTCATCCAGTCAACTCTGACTCATGGTGACCCAATGTATGTCAGAGTAGAACTGTGCTCCACAGGACTTTCAGCAGCTGATTTTTCAGTAGATTGCAAGGTCTTTTTCTGAGCCACTGCTGGTTGGAATCAAGCCTCCAACATTTCAATTAGCAGTTGAGCATCCTAACTGTTTGCAACATCCAGTTTCTAGTTTATAGTGTACAGATATTTTAGGTTTTCTGCTAAATATTTTCCTAAGTTAGGGTGTCATGGATTGAATTGTTCCCCCTCAAAATATCTGTCAGTTTGGCTAGACCATGAGTCCCAGTATTGTGTGATTGTCCACCATTTTGTCATCTTATGTGATTTTCCCATGTGTTAGAAACCCTACCTCTATGATGTTAATGAGGTAGAATTAGCAGTAGTTATTTTTTCTTATGTCAGTAAGGCAGGACTCAATCTACAAGATTAGGTTGTGTCTTAAATCAATCTCTTTTGAGATATAAAATAGAGTAGTGAGCAGGGGTACCTAAGGACTTCATACCACCAAGAAAGCAATGCCGGAAGCAGAGCATGTCCTTTAGACCCGGAAGCTCTGTGATGGGGGAAGATTGATGACAAGGACCTTCCTCCAAAGTCAACTGATGAGAAAGTCTTCCTTTGGTGCTGGTACCCTGAATTCAGACTTCTAGCCTATAAGCTGTGAGAGAACAAATTTCTCATTGTTAAAGCCATCCACTTGCAATATTTCTGTTATAGCAGCACTAGATAGCTAAGACAAAGGGTTTCAGGATTTTTTTTATATACTTTTTTTTAATGGCATTATTATTACATTTTCCAGTTGTTTGTTGTTACTATATAGAAATACAATTAATCTTACAGTATTACAATGAGATTTAGCCAGTAATGACTCTGCAGTCAATCCATGTGCCCACTGTTGCCTTTTTCCCTCTTAGGGAACAAGATGCCAGGGTGGATGGATTGTTCTCCTGAATTGCCAAAGAAAGGCTCACAAACAAATGTTTTCCTTCATTACAGGACAACTGCTAGAAGGAGAACCTTCCCATCTGGCCTACAAAAGAACACACAGAAGGATTTTTTAGGTCTTCCTCTGAGATGATCTCTGAAGTTTACCGTGGGCATTCATAGCCAGAGTTCCTCTCTCAGGGGCTGGCCACATTTGGTACCTTAGGGGGCATGTGAAAAACAGTGCTCCTGACTGAGCTGAGGTCAGGTGAAAGGAAAGAGATATAATTGTGATAGAGACACATTCTATTT
Source organism: Elephas maximus indicus (assembly GCF_024166365.1). Taxonomy (NCBI): domain Eukaryota; kingdom Metazoa; phylum Chordata; class Mammalia; order Proboscidea; family Elephantidae; genus Elephas; species Elephas maximus. The sequence continues at coordinate 127,906,647 of NC_064826.1, forward strand.
TCTGATCATTTTATTTTTGTGTATGGCTTTGTTGGCTTTAATTAGTTCCTTGGAGATTTCTTCTAGTGCTTCAAATTAAACTGAGAAAAAGGCTTTCATCAAACATCTTCAGATCTATAGATAGAGGAATGAATGTGTAATACAATGGGAATAAAGAAAAACAGATGAAGTAAATGCACAAGAGACAGGAAATACAGAGTGAAGTGGTAAAAGAGAGTATCAAAGAGGAAGAAAAAGCTAAAACAAAGTTCCAAAACATATCCTGAAGGGCTACTATGTAGCAGTTAATAGATACATACATATCTTTTCATAGCCCTTTTTCATAACTTACAACAAATGCAATGCATGCTTAATTTTAGCAAATTTGTAAATTATGATAATAAAAATTGCTTGAAAATTTTGGCTTACCGTAGTTACCTATCTGTCTGTCTGTCTGTCTATCTAAGGTTCTTGGGTGGTACAGCTTGTGCTCAACTAATAATCTAAAGGTTGGTGGTCCAAACCCATCTGGCAGACCATGAAAGAAGGGCCTGACAATCTGTCCCCATAAAAGATTACAGCCAAAAAGCCTTATGGAGCAGTTCTGCTCAGTAACATTCAGGGTCTTCATGAGTTGTAATTTACTGAGTGGCAACAGGTTTATCTGTCGGTCTGTCTGTCTGTCTATCTGTCTATCATCTACCTACCTACCTATCTACTTACCTATCTACCTACCTGTCTATCTATCTACCTGTCTGTCTATCTATCTACCTGTCTGTCTATCTATCTACCTGTCTGTCTATCTATCTATCTATCTATCTATCTGTCTATCTATCTATCTATCTATCTGTCTATCTATCTATCTATCTATCTATCTATCTATCTATCTATCTATCTATCTATCTATCTATCTATCTATCTATCTATCTATCTATCTATCTATCTATCTATCTATCTATCTATCTATCTATCATCTATCTATCTATCTATCTATCTATCCATCATCTATCTATCTATCATCTATCTATCTATCATCTATCTATCATCTATCATCTATCTATCGTCTATCTATCATCTACCTATCATCTATCTATCTATCATCTATCTATCTACGATCCATCTATATCATCTATCTTATGCACTTCAGGCCAGAAAGAATATGTTGTTCTGTCTCCTACATTTTATTTAACGGTATACATTTTAATTCACTTCATTGAAATATAGTTTATGTAAAACAAAGTGTAATCCTTTTAAATGAACACTTGGGTACTGACAAATGAGTACACTTTGTAATTATATCCCCATTCAAGACAGATAACGTTTCCATCATCCCAGAAATTTCCCTTGCCCCCCTTGTCTCATTTGAATGGATTTGATTTCTAAAACTATAGATTGATTTTTCAGTTTCAACAATTTCATATAAATGGACCCGTACAGTATATACTCTTGTTTCTCTTGTTCCTCATTGTTTTCGAGACTCTTTCAAGTTTTTTCTGTGTTCATTTTTTTTCTTGTTAAGTAGTATTTAAATGTATGGATATATCATCATTTCTTTATCCATTCACCTCTTGATGGTTTAACTTGGGGCTATTATGAACAACACCTTTCATTTTTATTGTTAAATATAATGTTATCTACAATATTGCAGAAGTTTTCTTGTTTGTTGAGTTTTTTTTTTTCTTTTTTCCTTTTTAACCGTGATTGGGTGTTGGGTTTTTTCCAAATTTTTCCTGCCTCTATGATCATATAATTTTTCTTTTTTTTATATGTAAACATAGCAAATCATTGTTGCCCAAGTAGAGTGTCGAGCAAGTCTTGCCCTACTGGGATAACCTTATTTGGTCATTTTAAATTATTCTGTTGGATTTCATTTTCTAGCATTTGATTTAGATTTTTGAATCTATGATCATAACCTTTTAAAATTTACTTTTAATAATATTTCTTATTACTTTTTTAATGTCTTTAGGATCTCTAGCAATATTTCTCTTTTCATTTCTGATATTGTTTGTATTTTTCACTGTTTTTAAAATTGGTCAATCTCCTAGATTTTTATCAGTTTTATTGATCTTAAAAAAAAAAAAACTTTGGCCTTTGTTGATTGTTTTCCTTTGCTTCAATGTTTCCTGTTTCAATGTTTTATGCTCTAAACTTTATTATTTCTTTGCTTCTTCTTATCTTGGATTTAATTAGCTTTCCCTCCCACCCTTAACTGCATAAAGGAAAAACCTAGATTATCGATTTTAAATCTAAGGATCTGATCTAAATTTTAAATCTAAGTTATACTATCCCCTCATCAAAGTAATTTTGATATTTCTATTATCATTAGTTTAGGAAAAATTGCCAATTGTCATTGTAATTTATTCTATGACCCATTTTTATTTTTTAGATCTTCATTAAAAAATCTCTCAATATTTGCACGTCTTATTATAAATAGTTTCTAATAAAATTGAATTATGGTAAAAAAAACATAGTCTTTCATACTTCAAATGTCTTAAATCTGATTGTTCTACTGTGTTGGATAGTGTCCCCCCAAAATTCATGTCCACCCAGAACTTCAGAATGTGACCTTCTTTGGCAAGAAGGCCTCCTATGAGTCACAATCTACTCGGCAGCATTGGGTTTGGTTTTTGGTAGATGTAATTTGTCAAACTGGATTAGGGTGGGCCCTAAATTCAATATGACTGGTGTTGTTATAGGAAGAGTAGAGAACACAGACAGACACAGACACACACAGACGGGGAAAAAAGCCACATGAAGACAGAGGAGAAATGGGAGTGATGCGGTTACAAGTCAAGGACACAAAGTGTTGCTGGCAACCACCAGAAGCTGGGAAGAGTCAAAGAAGTTTCTTACTTAGAGCCTTCAGAGGTAGTATGTTCCTGCCGACACCTTCACATCAGACTTCTGGACTCCAGGAGTGTGAGAGAATAAATGTCTGTTGTTTTAAGCCACACTAAAAAAAAATTTTTTTTTATTGGTAGTAAGTTGCCACAGCAGCCCTAAAAAACTAATCCAATGAGATTTATTTTTTGGCAGAGTGCATGGCCCACCTCAGGGAATGTTCCATGTGCACTTGAAAAGAATATATATTCTGCGGGTATTGGGTGAAGTACCGTAAATGTCAACTAGGTCAAGTTGTTTATTAATGTTCTTCAGATCTCCAGATCCTTACTGATTTTTGTCTGTTTAATCAATTAAAAAAAAAATCAATTATTTAGAGGCAAATATTACGATCTCCTACTGCAGCTGGGGAATAGTACATTCCTCACATTGGTTCTTTCAATTTTTGTTTCGTGGTTTGGAGGTCCATTATTAGGTGCATATAGAATTAGGGTTGTTGTATCTCTTCTGATGATTCATACTTTTTATCATTATGAAAAGTTCCTCTTTAGCTCTTGAATTTCTTTTTGTCCTGAATTCTAATTTGTCTGACATTGATATAACCACAGCAGCTTTCTTTGGCTTGTATGCTATATATTTCTATGTTATGATTTATCAAGTTATTATTATCTTACTTTCAAACTATTTGTAGATTTAAAATGGGGTTTTTGTAGACAAGATATTATTGGGTCTTTATTTTTCATATCTGTCTTTTAATTGGCATGTCCACTCCATTTACATCATATACTGATATGGTTGGATTTAAGTCTACCATCTTGTATTTATGGTGTGCCCTTTATGATTTTTGTTTCTCTGTGGTATTTCATTTCATTTTCTTTTGTGGGTTATTAGCCTTATCAATTTTTAAGGTTTCTAAAGGACTAACAATATGCATCCTTAACTTATTAAAGTCCATTTTTAGTTAATACTGCAACAATTCATACCAGGCCCTTAGCACTTTCTGCATCAACATTTTCCACTTCTCGCTCTATACTTGACACTTTCCACTTCACAAATATAATAATTTCACTACAGAATTTTTCCATATACCTACTCTCCTACATTTATGTTATTCTTGCCATATCTTTTGCCTGTACATACTTGATAATTCCCATCTTAAAATGTTACTATTTTTGCTTTACAGTGCTTTTTTAAGAAAACTAGGAGATAAAAGTACTTCATACTTACACACCCATTTACATTTCTAGTGTTCCTTGTTTTTTTCTTTCTATAATTTTTCCCATAATGTTTTCATCTGGTATGATTTACCTTAAGTCTGAAGTATACTCTTTAGAATTTCCCCTAGTGTAGATCTGTTGGTAATGAATCCACCAGCTCTTAATTCTAAAAATGACTTATGTCATCCCCCCTTTTTCAAGAGTATTTTCACTAGGTAGACAATTCTGTTTCTTTTTTATTTCAACACTTAAAAATTATTGCTCCATTATCTTTGGTTTCTACTGTTTCTTTCTGAGAATTCAGTTGTTAATCATGTTCCTTATATATAACAGTTACATCAATTGCCGTCTAGTCTATTCCGACTCCTGGTGACCCTATTTGTGTCAGAGTAGAAGTGTGCTCCACAGGGTTTTCAATGTCTGACTTTTACAGAATTGTTGGGAAGCATTTCTTTAAGTTTTTCCTAACTCTATAATAGTTCATATAACATAATGCCTGTGCAAGAAGTTAAAATAAGCCTCTAATTTTTTAGAGTACCTTATTGAATATATCCTCTATGTTTTGATACATATGTTTCTTACTGTCTTTATCTTGGAAATAATATGTACTTGTAGGTTGAAGGAAACCCTGGTGGCATAGTAGTTAAGCGCTACGGCTCCTAACCAAAGGGTCAGCAGTTTGAATCTGCCAGGCACTCCTTGGAAACCCTATAAGGCAGTTCTACTCTGTTCTATAGGGTCGCTATGAGTCAGAATTGACTCGATGGCACTGGGTTTTTTTTTTTTTTTGGTTTTTGTAGGTTGAAATCACAGCTCAGGGAATTTATGAGAATAATTCATTTTTTGGGCTTGAGCATTTTTTTTATTTTGTTGTTGTTTACTTTTGTAATTTAGCTCTAATTTAATGTCACTGTACTTAGATGGCCTGTGCAGTTTTTCCTTTGTGTATTTAAAGGAGCTTGAACAACAGCAAGGAACTGGTGTGTAGCAAGAACAATACAGGATAGAGCAGAATTTGCCAGCAAGAATGCTTTTTTCTCCTCCATGTTTGTATTTCAAAATCTTAAGCCTGTTTGGAGGTTATGCTAAATATCCGGGTGTGTTTCAGGACAGAACGAGTGTCTGTAACAAGACTTGAAGACAGAGAGTGTTTCCCATGGTATGCCAATTGACTGAGTTGTCCCTTAAGACTATGAACCTAAGCTTTCAAAGCAGAAAACTAATCTTATAGGGTGTTTGGTTATGTCTAAGGAGTATCCATATTTGTGTCTTCAATGAAAATATGTATCTGTACCCACGTATTAGTGGCATAGTGGTTAAGTGCTACAGCTGCTAACCCAAGGGTCAGCAGTTCAAATCTGCCAGGTGCTCCTTGGAAACTCTAAGGGGCAGTTTTACTCTGTCCTATAGGGTTGCTATGAGTCGGAATCGACTCAACGGCATTGGGTTACCCACATATTTGTTTCTACACATACCTATACTGCGCTCCTTGGAAACTCTATGGGGCGGTTCTACTCTGTCCTATAGGGTCACCACGAGTCAGAATCAACTTGACAGAAACAGGTTTTTTGGTTGTTGTTGTTTGTTTGGTATACTGTAGATAGGAGCCCTGGTGGCACAGAGGTTAAGCATTCGGCTGCTAACCGAAAGGTCAGAGGATCGAATTCACCAGCCGTTCCTTGGAAACCCTATTGAGCAATTCTGTCGGGTCCTATAAGGTCGTTATGAGTCGGTATTGACTAAATGGCCATGGGTTTTTGGTTTTTATACTGTGGATGCTTCTATCTGTTCTCATCTATGTATACATCTGTACTTATCCGTATACTGATGTGCTTGTATTCATCCATATGTGCTCGTTTTTACTTTGGTTGTGGTGTGCTCACTACATCCACATTCGGTGTCACTTTTCCCATCACCAAAACAGCAAGTGTCTAAGATCTAAAGCAAACTTCCTCTACCCAGTCCTCTCCCAGGTAACCACCAATGAACCATGGCCCCTCATTATATCTATTCTTGTCTTCTTATAAAAGAGGGATCATACAATATCTGTCTTTATATGTTTGACTTATTTCACTTAACATTATGCACTCCAAGTCCATCCATGTTATGTTATAATATGTTTCACAGACTCATCTATATTTGAGGTCTGCAGTTCGAATCCACCAGGCACTTCTTGGAAACGCTATGAGGCAGTTCTACTCTGTCCTATAGGGTAGCTATGAGTCAGAATCTACTTGGCAGCAATGCTTTTGTGTGTGTGTGTGTGTGTGTGTGTGTGTGCAGGGTGTACACCTAACAGTGAGATTGCTAGATCATAAGGTAGTTCTATATCTAGTTTTTGAGAAAGTACCATACCATTTTCCACAGTGGTTGTACATTATTACAATTCCAATGGATAAAAGTTCCCATATCCTTGCCAAGATTTGTTATCTGTTTTTTTTTTTTTTTTTTAATCAGTGCCACTTTAGTCAAGGTAAGATGGCATTTCATTGCAGTTTTGGTTTGCATCTCTCTAATGACTAGTGATCATGAACATTTTTTCATACGTTCATTGGCTGCTTGGATGTCCTCTTTGGTGAAGGTTCTGTTCATGTCCTTTGTCCATTTTGTGATTGAGTTGTTTGTCTTTTTACTATTGAGTTGTTCCAGTTTTCTATATATTTTTCTGTGTATTTATAGTGATTAGGCCCTTTCATACAAGTCGCTTCCAAGGATTTGTTTCCCAATCTATAGTTTATCTATTTACTCTTTTAATAAAGTCTTTTGATGAGCATACATTTTTAATTTTTAAGAGGTCCCATTTATTTGTTTTTGTCTTTAGTATTCATGGATATTTTTGTTATGTTTGTTACTCAGTTTTTCAAAAGATTAGGTCCCATAGATTTCTCCATGTGTTTTCTTCCAGGAATTTTATGGTTTTAAGTTCAACATTTAGGTCTTTAATCCCTTTTGGGTTGATTTTTGTGTATGGGAGGGTCCTGTTTCATTTTTCTGCAAGTGGATATCCAGTTTTGCCAGCACCATTTATGTAAGAGACTGTTTCTGCCGCATTAAATGGACTTTGACCTTTTGTCAAAAATCAGTTTTCCGTAGAAGGCTGGGTTTAATTCTGAGTTCTCATTTATATTCCATTGGTCCATGTGTCTACTGTTGAACCAATACCAGGCTGTTTTGATTACAGTAGCTGTACAGTATATTTGATATGAGGGAGTGTGAGGCCTCCTGCTTTATTCTTTTTCTTCAATATTGCTTTGGCTCTTCGAGTTTTCTTTCCTTTCCATATAATGTTAGTCATTAGCTTTTCCATTTCAGTAAAGAATGTTGCTGGGATTTGTATCAGGATTGTGCTGTATCTGTAGATTGCTTTAGGTGGAATTGATGTTTTCACTATATTAAGTCTTCCAATCCATGAGCACAGGTGTCTTTCATTTTTGTAGATCTCTTTTAGTCTCTTGTAGTAGAGTTTTATAGTTTTCATTGCATAAATCTTTTGTGTCCCTGGTTAGGTTAATTCCTAGGTATTTTATTGATTTGGGGTTATTATAAATGGCATTGTTTTCTTGACTTCATCTTAGGAGTATTCTTTGTTAGTGTAGAAGAACCCAACAGATTTTTGTGTGCTGATCTTGTACCCTGCAACATTGCTGAATTCTTCTATTAGACACAGCAGTTTTCTTGTGGAATCTTTAGGGTCTTCTATGTATAAGCTCATGTCATCTGTGAATAGAGATAATTTTACTTCTTCTTTCCCTATATGGATACCTTTTATATCTCTTTCTTGTCTTATTGCTGTGGCTAGGATTTCCAGCACAATGTTAAATAAGGGTTGTGATAACAGGTATACTTGTCTTGTTCTTGATCTCACAGGGAAGGCTCTCAACATTTATCCATTGAGTATAATGTTAGCTGTTGGTTTTGTGTACACACCTCTAATTATGCTCAGAAACTTCCCTCCTATTCCTATTTTGCTGAGAACTTTTATCAGGAAAGGGCGTTGAGTTTTATCGAATGCCCTTTCTGCATCCGTTCATACGGTCATATGGTTCTTTTCCTTTGTTTAATTTGTGTGGTGGACTATATTGACTGGTTTTCTAATGCTGAACCTAGCCTTGTAATTCTGATATGAATCCCACTTGATCATGGTGTATGATTTATATGATTTGTTTGATATGTTGCTAAAGTCTGTTGGGTAGAATGCTGTTAGAAAATTTTTGCATCAATGCTCATAAATAATATTGATCCGTAATTTTCTTTTTTGTGGTGTCTTTGCCTGATTTATGTGACAGGGTTATGCTGGCTTTATAGAAGGCGTTTGGTAGTGTTCCTTCTATGTTTTTGAAGAGACTGAATAGAAATGGTGTCAACTCTTCTCAAATGTTTGGTAGAATTATCCAGTGTAGCCATCTGCTCCTGGACTTTTTTTTTTTTTTGTGAGGAGGGTTAACGACATCTTTAATCTCTTCTTTTGTAATACTTCTGTTTAAATTTTCTAGTTCTGCTTGTGTTAGTTTGGGTAGGTAGTATATTTGTATGAATTTGTCCATTTCATCTAGGTTTTTAAATTTGTTGGAGTACAATTTTTCATAGTAATCTGTTATGATCTTCTTTATGTCTGTTGGGTCAATTGTAATATCACCAGTTTAATTTCTTAGTTTGATTATTTGCCTCTTTCTTTTTTGTTTCTTTTGTCAGTTAGCCAGTGGTTGCGTATTTTATTGATCTTTTCGAAGAAGCAATTTCTGGTTTTGTTGATTCTTTCTATTGTTTTTTTTTTTTTCAATCTTCTATTTCATTTGTTTCTGCCCTGATCTTTATTATTTCCCTTTCTCTGGTAGCTTTTCACTTCTTTTGCTCTTCCTTTTCTACTATTTGTCCATATTGTCAGTTTAATGAATCTTTCTTCTTTTTTAATGTAGGCATTTATTGCTATGAATTTCCATCCTAGCTCTGCTTTTGCTGTGCCCAAAGGGTCTGATATGTTGTGTTTTTATTTTTGTTTCATTCCAGGAATATTTTAATTTCACTTTTGGTTTCTTCTGTGACTTAATAGTTTTCTAGTAGTGTATTATTTAGTTTCCACGTATTTATTTTTTTTCTTCTTTTCCCTGTTGTTGATTTCTAGCTTCATACCAATATGGTCAGAGATGAGGCTTTGTATGATTTTGATCTTTTTAAATTTCTTGAGATTTATTTTTTGTCCTAGTATATGGTCTTTTCTGGAAAATGACCCACATGCACTGGAAAAGAATGTGTATTTTTCTGATGCTGGATGGAACGTTCTACATATGTCCATTAGATTCAATTGGCTTATGGCTTTATTTCAGTTCTCAGTGTCCTTAGTGATCTTTTTAGATGTTCTGTCTAGAATTGAAAGTGGTACATTGAAGTCCCCTACTCTTATTGTGAAGTGGCCTATTTCTCCTTTCATGTTAACCAGTATTTGTTTCATGTATTTTGGAGCATTGTTGTTAGGTGCATATATATTTATAATTGTTATGTCTTTTAGTTGGATTGACCCTTTTATTATTATGTAATGCCCTTCTTTATCTCTTATAATAGATTTTTTATTTAAAGTCTAGTTATCTGTATCAGCATGTCCACTCTGGCTCTTTTTTATTTACTGTTTTCATGGAATGTTTTTCTCAATCCTTTTATTTTTAGTCTGTTTCTGTCCTTATGTCTAAGGTGTTTCTTGTAGACAGAAAAAGGATGGATCACGTTTTTTTTGTTATCTATTCTGCCACAGTCTATCTTTTGCATGGGGTGTTTAGATCATCTACATTTAAGGTATGACTGAAAACAAAGTGCCTGTCTCACTCACTTTACTATTTATTTTTTGAGTGTTTCATATTTTCTTTTTTTTTTATTCTGATTTTTCTGTTTATGTTTGTATTTGGCTGTTTTCTTGTAATGAGCTTTTTTGCTTTCATCCTACTTTTCTTCTGAATATTTTTTTCTCAGTGATTTCTTAGTGGTGGTTACCACATATACTACATAACACAACTTATAATTGCAACAATGTTTAACACGTGAACAACAGTTCGCATACAACTTTAGCATAATAAATCAAGGCCTGATGTTCTCCTCCTTCCCTCATTTCTGTTGGTGTGTCTTCATTAAGGTCAATATATAATCTCCATTCAATAAGTTTGCTTTTGTATTTATTTCTTACGAACTTCAGGCTATACTGTTTGCAGGATTTAATTATTGATTCCATTTCCCAAAAATATAGATACAAGTATTTATTTAATGCTATTGCCTTTCCATTTTTAGTACTCCTTTGACTAATACTTGCAAAGCTGGTCTGACAGTGGCAAATTCCCAGAGCTTCTGTTTGTTTGGGAATGTCTTGATTTCCCTCATTTTCGAGTGACAGCTTTGCTGCGTAAAGAATTCTTGATTGGCAATTGTTTTCATTCGGTATTTTATATATGTCGCTCCATTGTCTCCCGGCTGGACTCTAGAGTTTCTGGGAAAGAATCTGCATTGATTCTTATGAAAGACCCTTAGTATGCTTTGTTGCATTTTTCTCTTGTTGCTTCCAGAGTTCTCTCCTTGTTTTTGGCTTTCAAGAATTTTATTAGGATATGTAGCAGAATTGATTTTTTTTGTGTTTCTTCTAACTGGAGTTCTTCTAGCTTCCTGCGTTTGCAGGCTTGGTTCTCTGTTCAGGTCTGGGAAATTGTCTTTGATTATCTCTTGGAAAATTGTTTTTATGCTTTTATTGTTGCTATGGTGCCCTGAAATTCCAATAATTCTAATATTAAAAAAAAAATTAGATTCCTAAATTGAATCCCTTATTTCCATTTGGGTTTATTTGCTTTTCTTTGTTCTTTTTCTCTTGTTTCTCTTGAGACTTGATAAGTTCAGTTATTTTGTCCTCTAGTTCATTTATTCTGTTTCCTGTCTGTTCAACTCTATTGTTAATTGTTTCTCTTGTTTTTGCTAATTCAGTTGCTTTATTCATTAGTTCCAGTAGTTCTCTTTGGTATTTTTTGTTTGTGTGTTTTTTGGTGTTTTCAATTTCCTTGTTGACTCTTTCATTTTGTTCCTCCATTTTTTTCCTGATCTCTGCTAGTTTGTTTTCTGTGTGTGTGTTGCTTTCTTTAAAAACATTTAGCACCATAGTCTGAAAATTTTCAATTTGTTCCGTTAGTCTGGCCTTCACAGGGGAAATTTCCTCTTCTGTATGTTTTGCTTTTATTTGGTCCTTCTTCTCTTATCATTTTGTGCATTTTGCTTTTTTTTTTTTTTTAAATTGAACTTGGGCCTTTTTTTTTTTCACTTTAAAATCTTGTATTCTAGTTTTTGTGGGAAATTTTTCTGATTGGGCTCCTGATGATGCCTGACTGCCTACCAAAAGGCCAGGGACTGCACCTTAGCTGCTCCATGGGAGAAAGATGCAGCAGGCCACCTCTGCAAAGTCTTACACACCTGGGTATCCCACAGGACAGCTACACTACTCCCCACAGTGTCTCTGTGAGTCAGAATCGACTCAGTGGCAGTGGGCCGGGTAGCTTCTCCCAAGAGCCTCTAGAGGATACTCTTATCCTAAGGTTTTTTTCAGTACTGATTCAGGAGTTCTAGGTCCTTTATCTCTGGAATTCAATATGCATGTTCGGGGGGGCGGGGGTTCAGCTGGTCACAGACGTGGATATAAGCAGTAGCGCTCAACTTTCCGATGGCAAAGGTGGGGGGCTCTCTATGTTTTTCCCTCATGGGTGCCCCTGCACAAACTGTCCCACTGTGTCCTGCAGTGGGAAGGGAGCTAAATATTTCCCTCTGTATTACCCATTTGTCTGAACTATTCCCCACACCCTGCTGCCTTGCAGTACCTCCTGGTCTTACTGATCATTTGTCTCAGGCCTCAGCAAGATTTAACAGCACTCTTTCACAGCGTCATGGTCTCCCTTCTCCCCCTCCCAATTGTGCAGCTTGTGAACATCCACAGCCAATCTGGGCAGCACTAAAAAGCAGGCTACTTCTTCCTCAGATTATCTCCCTTTCTATATTCCCTTTTTGTGGTGTTGTCCAGTCCTGTCCCAAAGTGACTTTGATGAGTGAATGCTCCAGGTGTTAGCAGGTAGGTTTTCCCAGCTTCTGAGCCATCCATGCACCTCCTTTACCCTGCTTCTGGACTTAACCCAACTCTCCAACAGCTCAGCTGAAGTCCAGGTTTCTGAGATCTCAGTCTGTGCTTGTTTTTATTCATTGTTCAGTGGGTTAGTTGCTGGAGGAATAAATGGGGGCAACCACTCATTTCGCTATCTTGCTCTGCCCTGTTTTAGTTTTTTTTATTACCATTATCATCTATTTTGGGCATCTGCAATCTATAACCCACAGGTCAAATTTGGACCAGCAGCTGTTTAATTTCAACTAAGAATATTTTTAATTTTTTAAAAAATAATTTTTATTGTGCTTTAAGTGAAAGTTTACAAATCAAGTCAGTCTGTCACATATAAGCTTATATATACTTTACTACATACTCCCATTTACTCTCCCCCTAATGAGTCAGCCGACTCCTTCCTTCCAGTCTCTCCTTTTGTGACCGTTTTGCTAGTTTCTAACCCTCTCTACCCTCCCATCTCCCCTCCAGACAGGAGATGCCAACACAGTCTCTAGTGTCCACCTGATACAAGTAGCTCACTCTTCATCAGCATCTCTCTCCAACCCATTGTCCAGTCCCTTCCATGTCTGATAAGTTGTCTTCAGGAATGGTTCCTCTCCTGGGCCAACAGAAGGTTTGGGGACAAAAACTGCCTGGATTCCTCTAGTCTCAGTCAGATCATTAAGTCTGGTCTTTTTATGAGAATTTGGGTTCTGCATCCCACTGTTCTCCTGCTCCCTCAGGTGTTCTCTGTTGCGCTCCCTGTCAGGGCAGTCATCGGTTGTGGCCGGGCACCTTCTAGTTCTTCTGGTCTCAGGATGATGTAAGTCTCTAGTTCATGTGTCCCTTTCTGTCTCTTGGGCTCATAGTTGTCTTGTGACCTTGATGTTCTTCATTCTCCTTTGATCCAGGTGGGTTGAGACCAATTGTTGCATCTTAGATGGCCGCTTGTTAGCATTTAAGACCCCAGACGCCACATTTCAAAGTGGGATGAAGAATGTTTTCATAATGGAATTATTTTGCCAATTGACTTAGAAGTCCCCTTAAGCCATAGTCCCCAAACCCCCACCCTTGCTCTGCTGACCTTTGAAACATTCAGTTCATCCAAGAAACCTCTTTGCTTTTGGTCCAGTCCAGTTGAGCTGACCTTCCGTGTATTTGAGTATTGTCCTTCCCTTCACATAAAGTAGTTCTTATCTACTAACTAATCAGTAAATAAAGCTCTCCCACCCTCCCTCCCTCCCTCCCCCCTCTCGTAACCACAAAAGAATGTGTTCTTCTCAGTTTATACTATTTCTCAAGATCGTATAATAGTGGTCTTATACAATATGTGTCCATTTGCATCTGACTAATTTCACTCAGCATAATGCCTTCCAGGTTCCTCCATGTTATGAAATGTTTCAGAGATTTGCCACTGTTCTTTATCAATGCGTAGTATTCCATTGTGTGAATATACCATAACTTATTTAACCATTCATCTGTTGATGGACACCTTGGTTGCTTCCAGCTTTTTGCTATTGTAAACAGTGCTGCAATAAACATGGGTGTGCATATATCTGTAAAGGCTTATGTAAAGGCTCTTATTTCCCTAGGGTATATTCCGAGGAGTGGGATTTCTGGGTTGTATGGTAGTTCTATTTCTAACTTTTTAAGAAAATGCCAGATAGATTTCCAAAGTGGTTGTACCATTTTACATTCCCACCAGCAGTGTATAAGAGTTCCAATCTCTCCGCAGCCTCTCCAACATTTATTATTTTGTGTTTTTTGGATTAATGCCAGCCTTGTTGGAGTGAGATGGAATCTCATTGTGGTTTTAATTTGCATTTCTCTAATGGCTAATGATCGAGAGCATTTTCTCATGTATCTGTTAGCTGCCTGAATATCTTCTTTAGTGAAGTGCGTGTTCATATCCTTTGCCCACTTTTTGATTGGGTTGTTTGTCTTTTTCTGGTTGAGTTTTGACAGAATCATACAGATTTTAGAGATCAGGTGCTGGTTGGAGATGTCATAGCTGAAAATTCTTTCCCAATCTGTAGGTGGTCTTTTTACAGTTTTGGTGAAGTCTTTAGATGAGCATAGGTGTTGATTTTTAGGAGCTCCCAGATAACTGGTTTCTCTTCGTCAATTTTAGTAAAGTTTTTTATTCTGTTTATGCCTTGTATTAGGGCTCCTAACGTTGTCCCTATTTTTTCCTCCATGATCTTTATCGTTTTAGTCTTTATGTTTAGGTCTTTGATCCACTTGGAGTTAGTTTTTGTGCATGGTGTGAGGTATGGGTCCTGTTTCATTTTTTTGCAAATGGATATCCAGTTATGCCAGCACCATTTGTTAAAAAGACTGTCTTTTCCCCCAATTAACTGACACTGGACCTTTGTCAAATATCAGCTGCTCATATGTGGATGGATTTATACCTGGGTTCTCAATTCTGTTCCATTGGTCGATGTGCCTGTTGTCGTACCAGTACCAGGCTGTTTTGACTACTGTGGCTGTATAATAGGTTCTAAAATCAGGTAGAGCGAGGCCTCCCACTTTGTTCTTCTTTTTCAGTAATGCTTTACTTATCCGGGGCTTCTTTCCCTTCCATATGAAGTTGGTGATTTGTTTCTCCAGTACTTTAAAAAATGTCTTTGGACTTTGGATCAGAAGTGCATTGTATGTATAGATGGCTTCTGGTAGTTCAGCTCTAATTTTTATTATTTGTTTTCTTCTGGCGCCTGATGGATTCTTTTGTTGCTGGCTTTCTATTTGTTCAAGTTGTAGGGACAGTTCTCTGATTTTGACTCTTTCTTCTTTATGCATGTGTGCATTTATCGATATGAATTGACCTCTGAGCACTGCTTTTGCAGTGTCCTAGAGGTTTTGATAGGAAGTGTTTTCATTCTTGTTGCATTCTATGAATTTCTTTATTCCCTCCTTAATGTCTTCTATAACCCAGTTTTTTTCAGCAGGGTATTGTTCAGTTTCCAAGTATTTGATTTCTTTTACCTGATTTTTCTGTTATCGATTTCCACTTTTGTGGTCTGAGAAGATGCTTTGTAATATTTCGATGTTTTGGATTCTGCAAAGATTTGTTTTATGACCTAATACGTGATCTATTGTAGAAAATTTTCCATGTGCACTAGAAAAAAAAGTATACTTTGCAGCTGTTGGGTGAAGTATTCTGTATAAGTCTATGAGGTCAAGTTGGTTGATTGTAGCAATTAGATCTTCCGTGTCTCTATTGAGCTTCTTACTGGAAGTCCTGTCCTCTGAAAGTGGGGAGTTAAAGTCTCCTACTATAATTGTGGAGGTGTCTATCTCACTCTTCAGTTCTGCTAAAGTTTGTTTTATGTACCTTGCAGCCCTGTCATTGGGTGCATAAATACTTAATATGGTTATATCTTCCTGGTCAATTGTCCCTTTAATCATTATGTAGTGTCCTTCTTTATCGTTTGTGGTGGATTTAACTTTGAGGTCTATTTCATCAGAAATTAATATTGCTACTCCTGCTCTTTTTTGATTGTTCTTTTCTTGATATATTTTTTTCCATCCTTTGAGTTTTAGTTTGTTTTTGTCTCTAAGTCTAAGGTGTGTCTCTTGTAGGCAGCATACAGACGGACCGTGTTTCTTTATCCAGTCTGAGACTCTCTGTCTCTTTATTGGTGCATTTAGTCCATTTACATTCAGTGTAATTATAGATAAGTATGTGTTGCTGTCATTTTGATGCCTTTTTATGTGTGTTGTTGCAATTTCATTTTTCCACTTACTTTTTTGTGCTGAGATGTTTTTCTTTGTAAATCTTGTGCTCCTCATTTTCACAGTAGTTGACTTTATGTTTGCTGAGTCATTATGTTTTTCTTGGTTTTTATTTTTTTTATTTTGAGTTATGGAATTGTTATACCTCTTTGTTGTTACCTTAATATTTACCCCTATTTTTCTAAGTAAAAACCTAACTTGTATTGTCCTATATCGCCTTGTTTTCCTCTCCATATGGCAGTTCTATGCCTCCTGTATTTAGTCCCTCTTTTTGATTATTGTGATCTTTTACGTATTGACTTCAATGATTCCCTGTTTTGAGCATTTCTTTCTTTTTAAAATTAATCTTAATTTGTTTTTGTGATTTCCCTATTTGAGTTGATATCAGGATGTTGTGTTCTGTGACCTTGTGTTGTGTTAGTGCTTTATATTATTGATTTTCTGACCAAATAATTTCATTTAGTATTTCTTGTAGCTTTGGTTTTTTTTTTTTTTTTTTTTTTTGGTTTTTGCAAATTCTCTAAGCTTGTGTTTATCTGTAAATGTTTTAATTTCACCTTCATATTTGAGAGAGAGTTTTGCTGGATATATGATCCTTGGCTGGCAGTTTTTCTCCTTTGGTGCTCTATATATGTGATCCCATTGCCTTCTTGACTTCGTGGTTTCTGCTGAGTAGTCTGAACTTATTCTTATTGATTCTGCTTTGTAAGAGACCTTTCTTTTATCCCTGGCTGCTTTTAAAATTTTCTCTTTACCTTTGGCTTTGGCAAGTTTGATGATAATATGTCTTGGTGGTTTTCTTTTTGGATCAATCTTATATGGGGTTCGATGAGCATCTTGGATAGATATCCTTTCGCCCTTCATGATGTCAGGGAAGTTTTCTGCCAACAGATCTTCAACAATTCTCTCTGTATTTTCTGTTATCCCTCCCTGTTCTGGAACTCCAGTCACACACAAGTTATTCTTCTTGATAGAGTCCCACATGATTCTTAGGGTTTCTTCATTTTTTTTTTAATTCTTTTATCTAATTTTATTCAACTATATTGGTGTCAATTGCCTTATCCTCCATCTCCCCCACTCTGCATTCTAATTGCTCGATTCTGCTCCTCTGACTTCCTATTGAGTTGTCGAATTCTGTAATTTTGCTGTTAATCTTTTGGATTTCTGAATGCTGTCTCTCTATGGATCCTTGCAGCTTATTAATTTTTCCACTATGTTTTTGAATAATCTTTTTGAGTTCTTCAACTCCTTTATCAGTGTGTTCCTTGGCTTTTTCTGTAGATTGCCTTATTTCATTTCTGAGGTCATCCCTGATGTCTTGAAGCATTCTGTAAATTAGTTTTTTATATTCTGCATCTGGCAATTCCAGGATTGTATCTTCATTTGGGGAAGATTTTGATTCTTTAATTTGGGGAGTTGTAGAAACAATCATGGTCTGCTTGTTTATGTGGTTTGATATTGGCTGCTGTCTCCAAGCCATCTATAAGATATTGCAATGATTTATTTTATATTTACTCACTGAGTCTTATCTTGTTTTGTTTTCTTTCAATATACGTAGATGGGCTACTCGATTGCACTGTCTTGATTGTTGTTGCCTTTGAATCACTTATGTCCTATTACTAGCTGGTTTGGGCTGTTACCAGATATATAAGCCTAAGAGTCTTTTCGCTATTCTTGAGTAGAATCTGATTTTTGGTCACCAAGTGTGTAGTGTAGACTGTCACCTATTAACTTAGAGGAGTAGTGGTGCTACTTGTGAGCACCAGATTCTAGTAGCAGCAGAGGGGGTCACACTCGAGGGGAAGCAGGATGCTGACAGGCTTCCCCCAAGTGCCAGTGAGGTAGGTGTGTCTCTATTCCTAAAGCACTTTAGTGGGTGGGCTCTGCAGCTGTACCTTAGGCTCCCAATGCATGTACCTCTACAGATTGGTAGGGTTCACTATCCTCTGACCCCTATGGCAGGAGGCTAGGTGGTTTTTCTTGGAGCTTTAGCCCTCAGTTTCCTGTTGTGGGTCAGTGAGGGCTCTGTTCAATAGGTAGTGATCAGACCTGGGAAAGTTTGTAACAGACCATATTTGGCATGCAAACTTAAAATACTCACCATCTGACCCTTGTTTTGTTTATTTCAAAGCATGCTTGTAGCAGATACTGTCCTTGCTCCACTTGTGTTCTCTCTGCACTTATTCAATTGCTGGCATATGTGACTCTTTGATAGGAGCCCTGGTGGTACAGTGGTTAAGCATTCATCTGCTAATCAAAAGGTTGGTGGTTCGAACCCATCAACCACTCTGAAGGAGAAATATGTGGTGGTCTGCTTCCATAAAGATTACAGCCTTGGAAACCCTATGGGGTGGTTCTACTCTGTCTTCCAGGGCCACTATGAGTTCTAATTGACTCAACCACAACAGGTTTAATGCGTGACTCTTTGACTGAGGGAAAGGAGTTCTTCAACCACAAGAAGGGCTAAGGGATTAGTGTCCCCTGGCAGCAGAACTCGAGAATGGCTGTTTAGTATTTATTAGTGAATGAGCATCTCAGTTCCTGGTTCCATCAGTGGGTGAATGCTGAGGCATGTATTCTACAGTAGCTTGGAGAGTTCCCAAGTAAGACCAAGACTTCCAATCCTGTCTCATATCTTCACTCTCCTTTCAGTGTTTCCTGGTATTATCCTACTCAATCCCTGTGTCATTGTCTAAAAAAATTCTTTAGAATGCATATTTTCTATTTTTCTGCTTCCTTGAGTTTTACACATCACCTTAATTCTACCCTTGTGGTATAGTGGTTAAGAGCTATGGCTGCTAAACAAAAGGCTGGTAGTTTCAATCCACCAGGCACTCTTTGGGAACTCTATGGGGCAGTTCTACTCTGTCCTTTAGGGTCACTATGAGTTGGAATCGACTCAATGGCTATGGATTTTTTATACATAATACATTCTTGAAAACATACAAGTTAAAAACAATTTGAAAAGAAAAGATAGATTTACATTCTAAGCATATTCAGAGAGTCAAAGACATGATTTAAAATTTCTGAAGACATTAATTTTAGTCACAAACTTAAATGGTGTATGTTTAATATTTTATAATTAATTCTTAATTTTTAAACTCATTATTCTTCTCAATTTCTCACATAGTTGACTATGTTTATCTAATTACTAATTGAGACTAAAGACACAGCTTTTTAGATAAACAATAATTTCCATCTTTGAGTATATATATATATATATAATTTGTGGTGCCTATTACTGGTAGTTTCATTTTTATTTTTTCCCTTCCTACTTTTTAAAATGAAATAATCAGGTCTAAAAGCAATTAAACTTTTAAATAACTGAAAAAAAACACTATTCTTCAGATAAAAACAACAGTGCTGTTGTTAAATCTTACTTTTGTTAAAAGGATAATTTTACCTTGAAATATTTCAATGTCTTTATTCATCAGATGAAGAATTGACTTGAGAAAGGTATTTCAGAGATAACAATATATGATTTTTTTAAAAGTGTGCCATACCCTAAAATTGCATACATATATTATGTATATTTATATGTAATCAAGAAGCCCCTGCTAGCCTTTTACAAAAGGGCTTATTTTCTCTGCTATCCCTCTACCTTCCGGTGTCCCTATAGTTTTGGGTTGTAGTAGCATTTTTAATTCCTATTTAAAATTTTGGAGGAACTCATTTACCCAGTGTTTATTTAGGACAGTGGTTCTCCAACATGGCTGCACAATGGAATCCAGGTTGTTTGAAAACGGTACTGAGGCCTGAGTGCCTCCTCCTCCTCTGAATTTAGTGATCTGGGATATAGACTGGACACTGGGATTTTAAAAACTTCCCAGGTAATTCTAATATGCAACCAAAGTTGAGAGCTATAGATTGAATCAGATAGAAGTTCGATAGATTGTGTTGGACACAATGTTTGAATCTTTCAAATCATGAGAAAAAGAAAAATATGATTTATGTAAATTTATAGTATTAGGTAAAAGGAACAGCAGCCTGCTAAATTGATGAATACACTCCCAGTTGGGTAGTGGGAGGGAGAGTTGTGTTGCTCTGTTTCTTTTCCAAAGCATTTCTTTCTCTTGTGTTTTATTCAATAGGAAGAAGTTGCATATTACTAGCTTTCTGTGAGTGTGACTGGGTGGTCACCTGCTATCATATTGTCCAAGAGGGTGTACCGGGTACTGTCAGCTCAGTGCTGTCAACCTCAGCACAAGGAAACCAAAGGCTTTCTATTGCCATTGCTGTACCAAAATAGCTGACCCCAAGTCCTGACAGATTCCAAATGGTTGTTCCTCTGGCTGTCTCTCTTCCTCTAGTGTACTGTAAACTTCCCTGACACCTCCTTATTATCAGGTGTCTTCTCTGGACTGCAAAGTATAAGAGTTTTTCCAGGTTCACCTCCATTTTCTGCTTTGATTTTTTTAAGACAGAAGTGGTTCAGTGACCAGAAGAACTAGATGGTGGTCGGCTACAACCGATGACTGCCCTGACAGGGAACACAGCAAAGAACCCATGAGGAAGCAGGAGAGCAGTGGGATGCAGACCCCAAATTCTCATAAAAAGACCAGACTTAATGGTCTGACTGAGACTAGAATGACCCCAGAGGTCATGGTCCCCAGACCTTCTGTTAGCCCCGGGAGGGAACTGTTCCTAAAGCTAGCTCTTCAGACAGGGATTGGACTAGACTATGGGACAATGATACTGTTGAAGAATGACCTTCTTGAATCAAGGAGACACATGAGACTATGTTGGCATCTCCTGTCTGAAGGGGAGATGAGAGGGTAGAGAGGGTTGGAAGCTCACCAAATGGACACAAAAAGAAATAGAGGAGGGAAGGAGTGTTCTGTCTCATTAGGGGGAAAGCAATTAGGAGTATATAGCAAGGTGTTTATAAATTTTTGTATGAGAGTCTGACTTGACTTGTAAACTTTCACTTAAAAAAAAAAATTTTCACTTAAAGCACAATAAAAAGTGAAAAATAAAAAAAGTGGTTCAGTGTTTCCTTCTCAGAGAAGCTTAAAGCAGTCATGTTATTGGAAGGTCACTATAGTGCCTTCATTGTATTTGCACCTGTGTAGCAAGTATGCTGTTGTTAACAAGACCTAATATCTATTTGGGGTTGATTTGGAGAAGCTAATGGAGATTTTTTATCACTTTTTTGGAGAAGAATACTGATCTTTCAATTTGATACTGATAGCCAAAACTTTAATTTTTGGTAAGCAGATGCCATGATTTCCTCATCACTAATGCCAGTGAAGATTCTGCTCTTTCACTCCTATGTTGTTCATTTCAATGCAGATCTCCACGGCACCACCACTGTCCCAATGGAGATCTAGAAGTTGGGAAATAAATGTGGCTATTCGCACATTATGAGAAAAATATAATGGTGATTTTTGATGGAGCAGATTGGGAAACCAGAGCACTCTGGTGGGAGGAGATACTTTGCAAATAAACCCAGCAGTCATGAGCTCATCCTCCAGATAATTCATATGTCCTGCTCTGAGGTCAGAGCCGCCACCTTAACTCTGGCTTACTGGATTACCCACATGTAGTGCCAGAGATGGGACTCCCACCCCCACCTCCTATCATCACGTGGTACAAATTATCTCATGTATCTTTTACCTTTGATGGGTCTCTGACCAAGAATGCTAAGTCAATTATAATAGTTCGCCTGGTAGCCACAGTTTATTAATGAGCACCTGATCTAAGATGGACCAATAAGAAATCTTCCCACAACATTTACAGAGAAACAGAGCAGAAATCTTGTTCTTTCTGGTGATAATACTTAAAACTGTGAGGCACAGCAGTCAGTAGTGACCTCACTGCCAGCTCTGTAGATCAATCTAGTTGACAGACTAAACCTGCCTAACAGTGAGAAGGGAGGAGACTCAGAGAATGTCTTGGGCATGGTCAAGAGTTGGAGACCCAGTCACTTTGTCATTTCCTAATGTCCATTTCTTTTGTAAGCCAGATAATTTTCATTTAGCCTAAAATGGTTCGAGTTGGGTTTTTGTTACTTCCAAACTAAAAAAGTCTTGATTAATAACAACACTCATGTTGTAATCAGAAGATCTGAATGTGAGACTTGGCCCTGATCCTAGGAAACTGGGTATTCCAGCAAAGTGACCATAACATCACCAGGATCATAAGACCATTGTGAGAAGCTCATTCGAAGAAGGTGAGAAAGTTCTGCATCTGTATGTGGTTCATAATAACAGAAGAGAATGGCATACATAAATCAGTTACCTTGCCTGCCCACTCTAAGTGAAACCTCAGAAACAGCAGGCAAGGTATTTGTTCTCATATTAGTCTCCCATGAGTCTGGTGTTTACGTTCTATATCGGCACTTGACATAATCATACATGTCATTATATTGTATTATGTTGTATTGTAATTTTGTCTTTTACTTTATATTATAGATAATATCAACTGAATATCACTGTTAATAATGTAAAAAGAAATATTGTTGATATTTTTTCCTTCCCTAGAATCCTTGCATTTCCTTCCTTCCAAATAATTACACACCATCCCTTATATCTGTGATAATGTGCATAATGCGTATCTTGGCAATTAACAGGTCTACAGATTATTAACTCAATCCCCATAACTAATTGTTCAGAACTAGGAAGTAAACCATTGCAGAGTTTTAAAATACTCACAAAAGTCAGACAATGCAACAGGAAAATAAAAGAATATTTCATGTTATTCAATTTCAACAGTCTCTGTAAACACCTTGAGGAAGTCAAAACCTTATATTGATCAGTTTAGTATGTCATTCTACTCCAGAGAAAAATGGTAATAAAATGAAAGCCATTAAGTGTTCAGAGACCACATCAAAATATACTGTGTGTGACAGGACTCTCTGTGCTCATAATGTTCCTCATTTATAAATAAAAATTCTCCTCTTCACTTCCTAGAATTGTTTTTTGCTATAAAATTATATCTGTGCAGTTTTAAATTCTAAAGTCTTACTTTGTTCTCATTTGTGTGTTCGCTTCCTGTTTCCACTTTTGTGATAGTGATATATTTATATCCAGAATTTGAGTTAAGAGACAGCAGAGAGAATTGGATAAACACACCAGGGGCCTGACAAGGCCATGGGATGCCTCACTCTGTTCCTGTACACTGCCTTCTATTATAGAAATGCACTTGTCCTTGAAAAAGAAATCTGCTTATTTTCTACTTTTGGGCACATTGGTGTCCTTATAACACCCTATTGCCAAAGTTCCATCAGATAAAAAGTATAAACTAAGCCAATGAAAACAAAAAGCAGACCTTGGTGTCTCAGAATTCATGCATACTTGTTGATTAACATAGAGCATCATTTCTTTGTATATAAATAGGAACAAGCTGCAAGCAGTGTCATTGGCCACAGATATTTAGAAGAAAAAGCATGGGCCCTGTGGTCAGTTGAGAGTTTTGTTCAAGCCCGATTCCTGTTGACTGATTACATATCACCAAATGAAATGTATATTATCCCTCTGAGCGTTGTGTCTCCACCTTTTGTAAAAAGTGAATAATAATAATACATAACCAATAGCTGGTTTAGGATAGGAAAGAGATTATGTATGTGAGACGTTCTTGTAATCCAAAGCATTTTTTTAAATAATTTTTATTGTGCTTTAAGTGAAAGTTTACAAATCAAGTCAGTCGGTCACACAAAAACTTATATACACCTTGCTACACTCTCCCAATTACTCTCCCCCTAATGAGACAGCCTGCTCTCTCCCTCCACTCTCTCTTTTTGTGTCCATTTTGTCAGCTTCTAACCCCCTCTACCCTCTCATCTCCCCTCCGGGCAGGAGATGCCAACATAGTCTCAAGTGTCCACCTGATCCAAGAAGCTTACTCCTCACCAGCATCCCTCTCCAACCCATTGTCCAATTCAACCTATGTCTGAAGAGTTGGCTTTGGGAATGGTTCCTGTCCTGGGGCAACAAAAGGTCTGGGGGCCATGACCACCGGGGTCCTTCTAGTCTCAGACCATTAAGTCTGGTCTTTTTATGAGAATTTGGGGTCTGCATCCCACTGCTGTCCTGCTCCCTCAGGGGTTCTCTGTTGTGTTCCCTGTCAGGGCAGTCATCGGTTGTAGCCAGGCACCATCTAGTTCTTCTGGTCTTAGGATGATGTAGCCTCTGGCTCATGTGGCCCTTTCTGCCTCTTGGGCTCGTAATTACCTTGTGTCACTGGTATTCTTCATTCTCCTTCGATCCAGGTGGGTTGAGACCAACTGATGCATCTTAGATGGCTGCTTGACAGAGTTTAAGACCCCAGACGCCACTCTTCAAAGTGGGATGCAGACTGTTTTCTTAATAGATTTTATTATGCCAATTGATTTAGATGTCCCCTGAAACCATGGTCCCCAGACCCCTGCCCCTGCTATGCTGGCCTTCGAAGCATTCAGTTTATTCAGGAAACTGCTTTTGGTTTAGTCCAGTTCTGCTGACCTCACCTGTATTGTATGTTTTCTTTCCCTTCACCTAAAGTAGTTCTTATCTACTATCTAATAAGCAAATGTCCCTTTCCCACTGTCCCTCCCTCCCCCCTCTCGTAACCACAAAAGAATGTTTTCTTCTCAGTTTAAACTATTTCTCAAGTTCTTATAATAGTGGTCTTATACAATATTTGTCCTTTTGCAACTGACTAATTTCACTCAGCATAATGCCTTCCAGATTCCTCCAAGCTATGAAATGTTTCACAGATTCCTCACTGTTCTTTATCAATGCGTAGTATTCCATTGTGTAAATATACCAAAATTTATTTATCCATTCATCCGTTGATGGGCACCTTGGTTGCTTCCATCTTTTTGCTGCAGTAAACAGAGGTGCAATAAACGTGGGTGTGCATGTATCTGTTCATGTAAAGGCTCTTATTTCTCTAGGATATTTTCCAAGGAATGGGATTGCTGGATCATACAGTAGTTCTATTTCTAGCTTCTTAAGGAAGTGCCAAATCGATTTCCAAAGTGGTTGTACCATTTGACATCACCATCAGCAGTGTAGAAGTGTTCCAATCTCTCCACATCCTCTCCGACATTTATTATTTTGTGTTTTATGGATTAATGCAAGCCTTGTCGGAGTGAGATGAAATCTCATAGTAGTTTTGATCTCCATTTCTCTAATGGCCAATGATCGTGAGCATTTCCTCATGTATCTGTTAGCTACCTGAATGTCTTCTATAGTGAAGTGTCTATTCATATCTTTTGCCCATTTTTTAATAGGGTTATTTGTCTTCTGTAGTTGAGTTTTTGCAGTATCATGTAGATTTTAGAGATCAGGTAATGGTCGGAAATGTCATAGCTAAAAACATTCTCCCAGTCTGTAGGTTGTCTTTTTACTCTTTTGGTGAAGTCTTTGGATGAGCATAGGTGTTTAATTTTTAGGAGCTCCCAGTTATCTAGTTTTTCTTCTGCTTTCTTAATAATGCTTTGTATACTGTTTATGCCATGTATTAGAGCTCCTAACATTGTCCCTATTTTCCTTCCATGATCTTTATCATTTTAGATGTTATATTTAGGTCTTTGATCCATTTTGAGCTCGTTTTTGTGCATGGAGTGAGATATGGGTCTTGTTTCTTTTTTTTGCAGATGGATATCCTGTTAGGCCAGCACCATTTGTTAAAAAGTCTGTCTTTTCCCCATTTAACTGTTTTGGGGCCTTTGTCAAATATCAACTGCTCATATGTGGATGGATTTATGTCTGGTTTCTCAATTATGTTCTATTGGTCCATGTATCTGTTGTACCACTACCAGGGTGTTTTGACTACAGTGGCAGTATTATAGGTTCTAAAATCAGGCAGAGTAAAGCCTCCCACTTTGTTCTTCTTTTTCAGTAATGCCTTATTTATCCGGGGCCTCTTTTCCTTCCATATGAAGTTGGCGATTTGTTTCTCCATCTCATTAAAGAATGCTGTTGGGATTTGGATCGGAACTGCATTAAATGTACAGATCACTTTTTATAGAATAGATATTTATATAATGTTAAGTCTTCCTATCCATGAGCAAGGTATGTTTTTCCACTTATGTAAGTCTCTTTTGGTTTTTTGCAGAAGTGTACTGTAGTTTTCTTTGTATAAGTCTTTTACATCTCTGATAAGATTTACTTCTAATTATTTTATCTTCTTGGGGGCTACTGTAAATGGCATTGATTGGCGATTTCCTCTTTGATTTTTTTTTTTTGTTGTTGGTGTAGAGGAATCCAATGGATTTTTGTATGTTTATCTTGTATCCCAAAACTCTTGAATTAGTTTCAGTAGTTTTCTGGAGGATTCATTAGGGTTTTCTGAGTATAAGATCATGTCACCTGCAAATAGAGATACTTTTTACTTCTCCCTTGCCAATCTGGGTGCCCTTTATTTCTTTATCTAGCCTAACTGCTCTGACTAGGACTTCCAGCACAATGTTGAATAAGAGTGGTGATAAAGGGCATCCTTGTTTGGTTCCCTATCTCAATGGGAATGCTTTCAGACTCTCTCCATTTAGGGTGATGCTGGCTGTTGCCTTTGTATAAATGCCCTTTATTATGTTGAGGAATTTTCCTTCTATTCCTTTTTTGCTAAGAGTTTTTCTCATGAATGTGTGTTGAATTTTGTCAATCGCCTTTTCTGCATCAATTGATAAAATCATGTGATTCTTATCTTTTGTTTTATTTATGTGGTGGATTACACTGTTTTTCTAATGCTGAACCATCCCTGCATACCTGGTATGAATCCCACTTGGTCATGATGAATTATTTTTTTGATATGTTGTTGAATTCTATTGGCTAGAATTTTGTTGAGGATTTTTCCATCTACATTCAAGAGGGATATATGTCTATAATTTTCTTTTGTTGTGGTGCTTCTACCTGGTTTTAGTATCAGGGATATGGTGGCTTCATAGAATGAGTTTGGTAGTATTCCATTCTTTTCTGTGCTCTGAAATACCTTTAGTAGTAGTGGTGTTAACTCTTCTCTGAAAGTTTGGTACAACTCTGCAGTGAAGCAGTCTGGATCAGGGCTTTTTTTTTGTTGGAGTTTTTTGATTACCTTTTCAACCTCTTCTTTTGTTATGGGTCGATTTAGTTGTTCTACGTCTATGTTAGTTTAGGTAGGTAGTGTGTTTCTAGGAATTCATCCTTTTCTTCTAGGTTTTCGTATTTGTTAGAGCACAACTGTTAGTAGTAACCATAGGAATCAGTTGGGTGTGCTGTAACATAGCCCATGTCATTTCTTATTCGGGTTGTTTGAATTCTCTTCTGTTTTTCTTTTGCCAGTTTGGCCAGTGGTTTATCAATTTTGTTCATTTTTTCAAAACATCAACTTTTGGTCTTGTTAATTCTTTTAATTGTTTTTCTGTTTTCTGTTTCATTTAGTTCAGCTCTGATTTTTATTGTTTGTTTTCTTCTGGTGCCTGTGGGTTCCTTTTGTTATTCTCTTTCTATTTGTTCAAGTTGTAGGGATAATTCTTTAATTTAGGACCTTTCTTCTTTTTTGGATGTGTGCATTTATTGATATAAATTGGCCTCTGAGCACCACTTTGCTGTGTCCCAAAGGTTCTGATAGGAAGTGTTTTCATTCTCCCTGGATTCTCTGAATTTCTTTATTCCATCCTTAATGTCTTCTATAATCCAGTCTTTTTTGAGCAGGGTATTGTTCAGTTTCCAAGTGTTTGATTTCTTTTCCCTGCTTTTCCTGTTATTGATTTCCACTTTTATGGCTTTATGGTCAGAGAAGATGCTTTGTAATATTCCAATATTTTGGATTCTGCTAAGGTTTGCTTTATGACCTAGTATGTGGTCTAGTCTAGAAAATGTTCCATGTGCACTAGAAAAGAAAGCATACTTGGTTGCTGTTGGGTGCAGTGTTCTGTGTATGTCTATGAGGTCGAGTTGGTTGATTGTGGCATTTAGATCTTCTGTGTCTTTATTGAGCTTTCTGGATGTCCTGTCCTTCACCAACAGTGGTGTGTTGAAGTCTCTTACTATTATTTGGAGCTGTCTCACTTTTCAATGCTGATAGAGTGTGTTTTATGTATCTTGCATCCCTGTCATTGGATGCATAAATATTTAATATGGTTATATCTTCTTGGTGTATTGTCCCTTTCATCATTATATAGTGTCCTTCCTTATGTTTTCTGACAGATTTAACTTTAAAGTCTATTTTGTCAGAAATTAATATTGCCACTCCTGCTCTTTTTTGATTGTTGTTTGCTTGATATATTTTATTCCATCCTTTGAGGTTTAGTTTTTTTGTGTCTCTAAGTCTAAGGTGTGTCTTTTGTAGGCAGCATGAAGACGGACCTTGTTTTCTAACCCATTCTGCCACTCTCCGTCTCTTTATTGGTGCATTTAGACCATTTACATTCAGGGTAATTATGGATAGGTATGAATTTAGTGTTATCATTTTGATGTCTTTTTTTGTGTGTTGGCGGTTTCTTTTTCCCACTTGATTTTATGTGCTGAGTAGTTTTTCTTTATATATTGTCCTCTCCTCATATTTGTTGTTGATTTTGTTTCTGCTGAGTCTGGATTTTTCCCTTGTATTTTATTTTGATGAGAAGGATAGTTTGTCTCCTTTGTGGTTACCTTATTATTTACCCCTATTTTTCTTAATTTAAAACTTTTATTTCTTTGTATCGCTGTATCTTCCTCTCCATACGGAAGGTGTATGATTACATTTCTTAGTCCCTCTTTATTATTTTTATGGTGTCTTCTTTTATATAACAACATCACCATTACCCTTTGTTGGGCCTTTTTTTTTTTTTTATCTTGCTTTGTTTTTTGGATTTCCCGGTCTGAGTTTACTTCTGGTTGCTCTGCCCAGTGTTCTAGTCTTGGCTTGATACCTGATATTATTGATTTTCTAACCAAAGAACTCCCTTTAGTATTTCTTGTAGTTTTGGTTTGGTTCTTACAAATTTCCTCAACTTGTGTTTATCTGCAAATGTCTTAATTTCACCTTCGTATTTAAGAGACAGTTTTGATGGATATATGATTTTGCAGGCAATTTTTGTCCTTCAATATTTTAAATATGTCAGCCCATTGCCTTCTTGCCTGCATGGTTTCTGCCCGGTAGTCCGAGCTTATTCTTATTGGCTCTCCTTTGTAGGTGACTTTTCATTTATCCCTCACTGTTCTTATTATTCTCCATCTTTGGTTTTGGCAAGTTTGATTATGTCTTGGTGACTTTCTTTTACCATCTACCTTATGTGGAGTTTGATGAGCATCTTGGATAGATATCTTCTCATCTTTCACAATATCAGGGAAGTTTTCTGACAGCAAATCTTCAACAATTTTCTCTGTATTTTCTGTTATCCCTCCCTGTTCTGGTACTCCAATCACTCGTAGGTTATTTCTCTTGATAGAGTCCCACATGATTCTTAAGGTTTCTTCATTTTTTTAAATTCTTTTATCTGATTTTTCATCAAATATATTAGTGCCAAGTGATTTATCTTTGAGTTCTGAAATTCTATCTTCTACTTGCTCAATTCTGCTTCTCTGAATTTCTATTGAGTTGTCTACCTCTGTAATTTTGTTGTTAATCATCTGAATTGTGATTGCTGCCTGTCTATGGATTTTTCCAACTTATTAAACTTTTCATTATGTTCCTGAATAATCTTTCTAATTTCTTCAATTGCTTTATCTGTGTGTACCTTGGCTTGTTCTGCGTATTGTCTCATTTCCTTGCTGATGCCTTGAAGAGTCCTGTATATTAAACTTTAGTATTCTGCATCTGGTAATTCCAGGAATGCACTTCCATCTAGAAGATCCCTGTATTCTTTGTTTTGAGACCCTGTTGAGGTGCTCATGGTCTGTTTCTTTATGTGACTTGTTACTGACTGTTGTCTCCGAGCCATCTAGAAGTTATTGTATTGGTTTATGCTTGCTTACTGTGTTGTAGCTCCTTGCTTTGTTTTGTTTTGGTATACCCCTATGGGTTGCTTGAGTGAGCTAGCTTGATTATTTTTGTCTTTGGAGCTCTGATGTCCTGTCCCCAGCTGGCTAGAGCTGTTATCAGGTATATCAGTCTAGGAGTCCATTCAGTTTTCTTGTATGAATTCAGCTCAGGTTTCTAAGTAGCTGATCATTAAGTGTATGGCACAGACTGTGTTCTACAGTTTCAAGGGGCAGGGGTGATAGGTGTATGTACCAGTATCTGATTGCAGCAGGGGGTCATGCTCTGAACAAGGCAGGGGGCTGAGAACTGACCCCAGAGTGTCTCTGAGGAAATCACGTCTCTATTCCCTAGAGCGTGCTCATGGGTGGGTTCTGCAGACAGACCATGGGCACCCAAAATTTTTGGTTGTAAGTAGTGGGAGGTGCCAGTTATCTTTGGGCCCCTGTCGTGGGCGGCTGGGTGACCTGAGTGGAGCTACCAGTCTTTAGGTCCCTGAGGTGGGTAGGTGAGGACCTTGTTTAATAGGTAAAGCAATGTCAAACATCAAACACCCACCTCTCCACCACACAGCTGAAATGGTTGGAGTTTGCCTATTCTCCTGAAATAGGCCCACACAGGTCCATGCAGAAGGGAAAGGTGCTGAAATTGCGCAGATGGTTTATGCCTGGACAGGAGCTGTTTCTGTCCTGAGGTCCTCTGTTTAGTGGGGCTAGGAAATTATCTTTTCCTCCAAATGCAAATTTTTTCCTTCCCCAAGGCCAGGAGGATGGCTGTTGGTGCTCAACAGTGCCTATTCAGGCCCAAGGATTTCAGGCGCTGAAGCCGGTTTGCAGGTGGGGGGCACGTTAAAATATACGCAGGTACTTAGCTTTTGCCGAAAGCGCTGTTCTTCTCAGGTTCTGGAGGTACGAGTGGGCTGTGTGGCTGGCTGCTTCTCCCTGAGGAAACTGTGGCTGAGTGTTAGTACCAGCCCACCACTGCCGCCACTCCAGGAATGGTGCCTGAGGGCTCCCCACGATTCAGGTCCAGTAACTCCTCTCCACTTCTGAATGGCCTCTTCCTTCCCCTGCCCCTCAGTTTGTTGTCTAAGCTTGCCTTTGAAGCTCAGAGCTCCCAGTTTGTCACATATATACTCGTTTCACTTGTTTTTTTTCAGGTCTTTGTTGTAAAGAGGGCTCGCTGGAAGCGTCTGTCTAGTCCGCCATTTTGGCTCCGCCTCCCCCAAAGCATGTTTGCAAGTATAAGACTTTGCTGTGAAATCCACAAAGAAACCTTTCAGGAAGAATCATGGATATTGTCTCCTGAAAAATAACCATGACGAGTGTCACAATTGCTCTTCTTTGGGGAAGAAAGGGGAGTTTTACTATATGAATAGACAGTCATGCTTTTTTCACCACTGAAAGTTTGAATTCCCACTGACATCTGAGTGGCCTAAGCACACTTGTCAGTTGCTAGTAGAAGCCAGGGATTGAGGAGACTTTAGTGAGCACTCCTGTTCAGTCCCCCAAAGTTACAGGCAGTGACAGAGCTGTTACTCACATTGCCTCCAGAACCAAGCAGGGGCGCCCCACACATCTGTCAAATGGATTCTACTCTGGCCAATATTTAACCAAGGGAATGCTTAAAACTCTTAAATAACCATTTTAAAATTGATCAGGTGTGCTTAACAGCCCACAGCATGGGAGATTAGAGAGATAGAGAGATACGCTTACAAGTCAAACATGGCATTTACCTATCTTAAACCTTGCTGTATGGGGGCAGTTCTACTCTGTCCTACAGGGTTGCTATGAGTGGGAATCAACTTGACGGCAGTGTGTTTGGTTTGGGCTTTTGGTTTAAACTCTGCAATTGCTCCCACATCTTTTAAATGATGTCCAGAAGCCTGCACCATCTTGCTTCATTGTCCCTTTTCTCTGGCCACGGTCCCTATCCATCTTCCCTGAGGTGGTCTCTCCAAATTTCTATGCATAGCATATCCCAGGTTGCATGTGGAAAGAGAGGTATTATCACTCAGGCTGGTATCTTGGTATCTCTAGCACCACTGTTTCCCAGGATAACATGCCTAAATGCTGATGAAGCAACCGTTTGAGAATTGCATGTTCTACTTTAGTGTGAAAGAACAATAACCTGAGAGAGCCAAGCCAAGATGGCACAACATTTTGCTTTTCTTTTGCCATGCGATTGTCAGGAAGATGGTTGAATGGCTCGAGCTTTCATTAGAAAGTGACTTTACCTTTCATGCAAACATGCAGACACCATTGACTTCCTGATTCTTCTGACAAAATTTTAATTATGCTTCAAAATCCAGGGATTTGGCTGTTTAACAATTTCATTCTCAACCATGCTGGGCTGTTATTTGTGAAATATGTAACACTGTAAGAGAGGCACAATATGCTTTGCAAAAGTATAAATCTAAGGATTAATATTTTAAAGTAAGTCATACATTTAAGTAGGCATTCATTCACTATAAATGTATTAGAAGCCTCTTTGCTAGAGATAGAAAAACGGCAGAGTACACTATATATAGAATTAACATCTCACAAAATAAATTAACACATTCTATCATAAATGGAAGAAGTCTTCAATAAATTCAGAAATGGTTATGTAAAGAATATTGATTAGACCATGACCATGTTACATCTTTAACCCAGATATGTTGGCCTGGGCAGAGATGAGTCTCAGACTGGCGTATAGGGCTAAGGAACATTTGACTCAGAGGAACACTGGTGTCTTGGGAAGATCATCTCTCAATTCAGCTATTTCTTAACTTTCATGGAATACACATTAAAAACAAAGATTTCACTTTGATGACTGAAGTGCTCCTGACCCAAGTCATGTGCATGTGAACGCTGTACAATGAAAATGGAAGATGGAAGAAGAATTGCTACATTTGAATTGTGGTGTTGATGAATAATATTGAATATACCGTGGACTGCCAGAGGAATGAACAAATCAGTGTTAGAAGAAATAAAGCCGAATGCTCCTTAAAAGTGAGGATGGCAAGACTTCTGTTCACTTACTTTGGACATGTCATCAGGAAAGTCAAATCTCTAGAAAAGAACATCATGTTTGGTAAAGCAGAAAACAAAAAACCCAAATCCGTCACCACTGAGTCGATTCCAACTCATAGCAACCCTATAGGACAGGGTAGAGCTGTCCCATAGAGTTTCCAAGGAGGGCCTGGTGGATTTGAACTGCTGGCCCTTTGGTTACTAGCCATAGCACTTAACCACTATGCTACCAGGGTTTCCTTGGTAAAGCAGAAGGTCAGCAAAAATGAGGGACAACTTCCACAAGATAGACTGACAAAACAACCACAACAATGAACTCAAACATACCAGCAATCACGAGGATGACACAGGACCGGGCAATTGTTTTGTTATGTTATTAATAACATTGCCGTACTTCAGAGTTGACTGGATGGCACCAAACAAAAACAACATCACAGAATACACCAGGACTACTTTATTTATTTATTGTGCTTTAGATGAAGGTTTACAGAGCAAATTCATTTCTCATTAAACAATTAATATACATGCTGTTTTTGCCATTGGTTGCCAACCCCACAATATGTCAACACTCTCCCCTTCTCGACCCTCGGTTCCTGATTATCGGCTTT
Source organism: Elephas maximus indicus (assembly GCF_024166365.1). Lineage (NCBI taxonomy): Eukaryota > Metazoa > Chordata > Mammalia > Proboscidea > Elephantidae > Elephas > Elephas maximus. Next base: position 127,940,011 of record NC_064826.1, read on the forward strand.
CCTGCCCCCTCCTGTCTTCTTGTCCTTGCCCCTGGATTGGTGTGCTCATTTAGTCCCATTTTGTAATATGGGCCTGTCTAATCTATGGCTGAAGAGTGACTTCAGTACTGAGTTAAAAGAGTGTCCAGGGGCCATAATCTCAGGGTTTCTCTAGCCTCTGTCAGACGAGTAAATCTGGTGTTTTTTTTTGTGTGTGTGAGTTAGAATTTTGTTCTACATTTATCTCCAGCTCTGTCCAGGACCCTCTGTTGTGATCCCTGTCAGAACAGTTGGTGGTAGTAGCTGGGTACCACCTAGTTGTGCTGGACTCGGTCTCATGGAAGCTGTGGTAGTTGTAGTTCATTAGTCCTTTGGGCTAATCTTTGCCTTGTGTCTTTGGTTTTCTTCATTCTCCCTTGCTCCCAAAGGGCTGAGACCAGTGGAGTGTTTAGATGGCCACTCACAAGCTTTTTAGACCCCAGATACTACTCACCAAAGTAGAATGTAAAACATTTTCTTTATAAACTATGTTACGCCGATTGAGCTAGATGTTCCCCAAGACCATGGTCCCCAGCCCTCAGCCCAGTAATTCATTCTCTCAGGTAGTTTGGATGTATCTATGAAACTTCCATGACCTTGCCTTGGTCAAGTTGCACTGGCTTCCCCAGTATTATGTACTGTTTTACCCTTCACCAGAGTTACCACTTATCTATTGTCTATTTAGTGTTTTCCCCTCCCCACTCCTCCCATCCCTTGTAAACATCAAAGATGTTGCAATTTATCTTGATAATGACTCTGATAGGAGAAGCACATAGCACAGACTTGCATGCATTGAGGCACAGAGGAGAAACAGAATGCACGATCATTGGCGAAATTTAAGGTAGAAACAGTAACCAGGGGTCAGGTTATAAAGGACTTTGTAGCACCACTTAGCAGTTTGGAATTTATCCTGAGGGCAGTAGATGCCCTTTAAAGTGTTTAAACTAGATGAATAACTTGCAGTTTGTATTCTGTACAGTTCATTCTGGAAGCCATGTGGAGAAGGATTGGAATAAGAGAACACTAGAGATGCCGTAATGAGATACAGGGTAGGTAGAAATCTGTCCCTGACAGCTAGGAAGAGTCCAGCTAGGAAATTAGAGGCATTTGGTCCTGTAGATAAGCCCTAAGAGATGCCCTACAATGGAAGAGCATGCAGATACCACCCCCTTACTAGAAGGACTTTTTATTATCTGATAAAGAACATATGTGGAGTCCAGAAGAAGTTGTGAAACATTGCTTTCACCAGGACTATTTTAACAACTTCCATACTTCATTGTTTGATTTGTTTTGAGTTCTTCCTCTCTAGGAGAGAATTTGAATCTGTTGGCAATTGAACGTGAGACGTATAAAGATCTATCTGGCATGCTTTATGACTGATGAGAATAAATGTGGCAAAATTGCAGCAGTGCTCTTAATATAAGTGGCCCAATGCCCTACTGTGTGATTAGAAAGAAACCCAGAGTGTCCTTGCACCCTGCTTCCTCATTATTTCCTGTGCTGCATATGTGGTGGGGACGAATTTGTGCCTTGGCAGAGTTTCCATGTCCTACACCCTCTTTAGGCAGGGCCTGCTCTGCTCTGGGGCTGAGGCTTTGGTCACCCTTTGGTTCTGCTGGGGGCTGTCACTCAGGTCCCAGAGCACGAGCTGTGTTCCTGGCTGCTGATGCACTGCATCCTCTTCGGGCAGCAAATTAGTTGTTTGCTCTTTCTAGGTATTGTTTTAATGAGAAACTTTTCAGGAGGTGTTTCTTTCTGAACTACTGAGTGGATAGACCTGAAAAGCCTTAGAGAGAAGGGGTGGTAATGGCAGGTTGTGGGTGCCGGTGCTGGACAGGAAGGAGAATGGTCAGGAAATATTTATATCATCTGAGACCCCTGCACCTGCTGATCCCATGCCATGCTAGTCAAGTTGGTCACGTCTGCCTTTTTTCTTTTTTTTTAAATAACATTATACTGTGCTTTAGATGAAAGTTTACACAGTAAATTATGTTTCCCTTTAACAATTTTCATACAAATTGTTCCATGCCATTGGTTACAATTTTAACATTGTGTCTGCATTCTCATCATTTTCATTCTTTTTCTTCTGTTTCCATTGATCCGGCTTTTCTTCCCCTCCTTGCCCTCTCATCTTTTCTTTTGGGTAAATGTTGACTGTTTAGTTTCATATAGTTAATTGTTTAAGGGAGCACATTACTCACTGTTGATATTATTTATTTTATACGCCAATCTATTATTTGACTGAAAGGTGGTCTGCAGAAATAGCTTCAATTCCTAGTGCAAAGGGTATCTTAGGGCAATATTCTTGGGGGTTCCTCTAGTCTCTATCAGTTCAGAAAGTCTGACATTTTTTAGGAATTTGAATTTTGTTCTACATTTTTCTCCGATTCTGTGTGGGACCTTATATTGTGTCCCTGGTCAAAATGGTCAGTGGTGGTAGCTGGGCATCCTCTAGTTCTTCTGGTCTCAGGTTAGAAGATGCTGTGGTTTGTGTGCTTTATTAGTTCCGTAGACTAGTTTCTTCTTTGAGCCTTTGAGTCCCTTCATTCTCTTTTGATTCATAAAAGACCAATAGATGTATCTTAGATGGCCACTTGCAAGCTTTTAAGACTTCAGATGCTACTCACCAAACTAGTATGTAGAACATTATCTTTGTGAGCTATGATATGCCAAGAGACTAATCTGTCCTCCTGAAATTATTGTTCCAAATCCTTTAACAGAAAACCAACGCAGTGAGTTGTTTGGACATGTCTAGAAAGCATCTGTAACTGTACCCCCTATGTGGTTTGTTACATATTTGGCTACATATGCAGCACGCACAAATGTGTATATACTTATGCCTACGTATATATCTTTACCTGCACCTCATTTACTCTCATATGCCTGTCTATACACATATATGCATCCATATATACCTATGTAGCCACTCACATATATTTTGATTGTTTTGACTGTTGCAAATTTGTATATGTTATAGCATTTACTGAAATAGTCCCTTTTTGTTGTGTACTCTTAATGTCTTTATTTAATTTGGTCAAGTTGTGCTGACTTCATCCATATTTGAGATTGCCCTTCCCATCACCAAAAATAACAAGTGTCTACTATCTAGAAAGTGATTCCCGTTCCTTTTCCCTTCCATCCCTGGTAACCATCAAAGAACTTTGCTTTCTGTGTGTATATCTATTCTTGACTTTTTATAACAGTAAGACCAAAAAAATTTGTCTTTTTGTGGTTGACTTATTTCACTAGCATAATGTCTTCCACATTCACCCATGTTATAAGATGTTTAACAGACTCCTCATTATTCTTTATAGCTCTGTAGTATTCCATTGTATATATATACCACATTCTTTTTTATCCATTCATCTACTGCCAGGCGCTTAGGTTGTTTCCATCTTTTTACTTAGTGAATAGTGCTGCAATGAACATAGGTATGCATACGTCTATTCATGTCACTGCTCTTATATCTCTAGGATATTGTCTTAGTCATCTAGTACTGCAATTACAGAAATACCACAAGTGGATGCCTTTAACAAAGAGAAAATGCCTACTACACAGTCTAGTAGGTTACAAGTCCAGATTCAGGGCTTTGGCTCTAGGGGAAGGCTTTCTCTCTCTCTGTCGGCTCTGGAGGAAGATCTTTGTCCTCAATCTTCCCCTGGTCAAGGAGCTTCTAAGGGTCCAGTGACCCCGAGTCCAAAGGATGTGCTCTGCTTCTGGTGCTACTTTCTTCGTGGTATGAAGTCCCCAACTCTCTGCTTGCTTCCCTTTCCTTTTATAGATAAAAGGTGGTACATGCCACACTCCAGGAAAACTCCCTTTACCTTGGATCAGAGAGGTGACCTGAGTAAGGGTGGTGTTACAATCCCACCCTAATCCTCTCAACATAAAATTGTAATAACAAAATGGAGGACAACCACACAATACTGGGAATCATGGCCTAACCAATTTGATACTCACATTTTTAGGGGAACATAATTCAATCCATGACCTAGGAGATTGCTGGATTATAAGGTATTTCTATTTCCAGCTTTTAGAGGAAGTGCCATACTGTTTCTATAGTGGTTGTGCCATTTAACAATCCCACACTTTTTTTTACTTTTTAACCTGGGTTGTTGTGATTGTTTACAAGCATTTGTTCTTATAGGATGAGCGCTGTGCTTGGAGCTGGGCTTAAAAGGTAACAAAAGGCAATCTATTGTCTTCATAGACCTCCTAGCATTTAACACTCTCCATCAAGTGGACATCCCATAATCTTTTCCATGGACTCCTCTGAGGTCACCCCCTGAACATTAAGATCTCTGTTTTTATACCTTTTAGTGATATATTTCAAAGAAGCAATGATTCTTAGATATATTTTAATTTTCTGTAGTAGTTTATTTTAATTAACATGCAGCTACTTCCTAAAATTTCTACAGTGTAGCCTAAAATATATCTTGGAGTCAATATATCCTAGAGAATTAAGGACAGAGGTCTCGGAATCAAATGTCCTGGTTTTTATCCTAATTAACTAGCTCTGTGACCTTAAGTAAATTACATAATTTCATTTTTCCTCAAATATAAAAGAGTGATGATAAAAGTTCCTGACTGCTGGGCTGATTTTATAGTGTCTGCTCTTGATACTGGTACAAAGTAGGCATACTCCGAATGTTTGCTTGAGGCAAAGCCTGCAATGTTAAGCACAGGTAGCAATTACTTGGTTCCCTTTTTAGCCATGATTGGTCCATCATTAATCTGGACTTGATCTATGTTTCTGTATTGGGTCAAGCATAGCCTTCCATTAATTTCAGTCATAAATTCTTCCCTCATATTTTATGGTAAAAAAAATGGTAGGTAAAAAAAAAATTTTTTTTTTTTTTAAGAGTGCTGTCTTTTCTGCATATCAGCTTTTAAAATGCATGAAGGCAGCTGTCTTACCCCATGGGTTTTGATCCTTCTGGAATAAATAGACTCAGCTATTTCAAAGGAAAAAAATGTCAGGTCTTGAAGCCATTCTGCCGTCCTCTTCTTCCTCCATATACAATCTGGTTTATCAGTGCCTTGTTAAAGTATGTCGCCTGGGGTATTCTAACTATACTTAGAAGCACCAAGTGTATTTGAACTTCTATTAATTTCCCCCAAGACCCTATTGGAGCCCTGGTAGGGAAGTGGTTATAAGCTCAGGCTGCTAACCAAAAGGTTGGCAGATCAAATTCCCCAGCTGCCCCATGGAAACCTTATGGTGCATTTCTACTCTGTCCTGTGGGGTTGCTACGAGTCAGAATTGACTTGATGGCATACAACACCAACAAGAGCTAGATCATATTGGCTTTTCAGCACTCTGAAAAGCACTTGATGTTATAAAGTGAGGTTTATGTTACCTAAAAACTGCTAAAGTTTTTCACACTCTTGCTTATTTTTCACTTGTGCAACTGATTTTTTGAACGTACACAGTGGATTTACTCTCATCTTGATTAAATTGCAATGTTTAGATATAATCTGTAAAGTTATTAGATTTATTAGATTTGGCTATGTAATTTCAATGCACTGAGAAATTTTGGATCTCTGATTTCATTCTATATATTTCTGTCAGCTTTCCGTCATTCTTAAAGGTTACAAGTATGCCATATGCCTTTATTATGTCATTTATAAAAATGTTTCCAACTTCTAGTTAAATGTGGTAAATTAAATAGAATGATTTCTTTCTGGTTATTTCTGAAACCTTGGTAAAATGGCAGTTAAGGAAGAAAAACATATGAACCCATAGGGCAAAGAGAATGACAGGGGAGATATATTAGCCTGTTTTTGGAAGATAAACAGTGAATGAAAGCATGACAACTGACTTAGAGTAGAGGAAGCTGAAATATAACTGTCTGAAGAGTTATAACTGTTTGATTGGCAATGAGAAACAACCTGATTTCTGCTGCAGCATCCTAGAAAGGCTCTGGAACTGGAGCATGAGATTTCCTGGGAGGCTGGGGGCAGACTGGGCACCAGAAAATAGGAGAATCATTTAAATTCCACCAAAGGACAAGTCGGACTTTCAGATCATCTTCCACATCTCATCCATACTGGTGATGACCCTTCCACCTGACTGATACACACAGTAAGAATGTTTATATTCTGGAGACAATGAATCAAGGAAGTTCACAATTAAGGGTGGAGACAAGGTGCCATACCGAAAGCTGAAGCATGAAGTTAAAACAAGCAAATGGAGTGGTGAAACCGCCACCCCCACCACCCAATTTCTTGCTCAGGTTCAGAATGTTGTAGAGAGATTCTTATCTCCAGAAAGAAGATTGGACGATTCCTCTCTGGACCCTTGACCACCACAAGAGAAAAAGCTCAGAGACTTTGATGCATAAAGCATCCATGAGCCTTCCAGTGCCTCAGTCAGACATGAATGAACAGCCAAGAAATACCAGAGATCTCCAGCATGAAAGGCGGGGACCACTAAAAATAAAAATAGAAGTATAAAAGAAGGCTAACTCCATGAAAAACCAGAAAACTACAAATACAAGAATAACATTTTAAATATATCTTTATGATGCTGGAAGCTATGTCACCAGTATTTCAAATACCAGTAGGGTCCCGCATAGTGGATATAAAACAGACTAGGAAGAGAGGTCTGGTGATGTACTTCTAAAGGCTGGCCAATAAAAACCCTATGGATCACAATAAAACATCTAGTGCTACAAGATGAGTTTTCTAGATTGGGAAAGCCCTCAAAATACATGATGATTATGAAGGTGGCACAGGACCAGGTAACGTTTTGTTTTGTTTTACATGATGTCACCATGAATTGGAGTCAACTCAATGGCAATTAATAACAACAAAAATTTCTAAATAATATCTATCTATCTATATATATATTTTTATCTATATTATCCAAAGAGGGGTGAAAATATACATTTAATCCACAAAACATGTAAATACAGGATGCTATAAAAAGGAAAAAAAGAAGCTTAATAAGAAAGAAAAAAAAGAGTTCTTGCAAATTAAAATATGTAATAGCAAAATTTTAAAATACACTACAAAAATTGAATCTTAACAAAAATTCCCATAGAACTTTGAACAAAAAGACAAACTACGTAACACAAATGGTTAGTAGTAGTTCCACAAAGAGAACAAAGAAAAAAGAGATTAACTGAATGGTAACTCTCAAGTCGTTTCCAACTCATAGGGACAACAAAATGAAACATTGCCTGGTCCTGCACCATCCTCACAATTGTTGTTATGTTTGAGACCATTGTTGCAACCGCTGTATTAATCTGTCCATCTTTTTCACTTTACCAAGCATAAAGTCCTTCTTCAGGGACTAGTCCTTTTGATAACAGGTCCAAAGTATGTGAGATGTAGTCTCACCATCCTTGCTTCTAAGGAGCATTCTGGTTATATTCCTTCCAAGACACATTTGTTCATTCTTTGGCAGTCCGTGATATAGTCAATATACTTCAACAACACCATAATTCAAAGGTGTCAATTCTTCTTCTCTCTTATTCATTGTCCAGCTTCCACATGCATATGAGGCGATTGAAAACAATATGTCTTGGGTCAGGCGCACCTTAGTGTTCAGTGCTGTTTAACAATTTAAAGAGGTTATTTTGCAGCTGATTTGCCCGATGCGATGCATCTTTTGATTTCTTGACTGATGCTTCTATGGATGTTCATTGTGGATCCAAGTAAAATGAAATCCTTAACAACCTCAAGCTTTTCTCCATTTATCTTGATGTTGCTTATTGGTCCAGTTGCGAGAATTTTTGTTTTTCTTACTTTGAAATGTAATCCATACTGAAGGCTGTAGTCTTTGATCTTCATCAGTAAGTGCTTCAAGCCCTCTTCACTTTCAGCAAGCAAGGTTGTGCCATCTGCTACCATCCTTCAATCCTGATGCAGTGTCTTTCTTCATATAGTCCAGTTTCTCAGCTTATTTGCTTAGCATACAGATTGAATAAGTATGGCGAAAGGACACAAGCCTGGCGAACACCTTTTCTAACTTTAAACCACTCAGTATCTACTTCTTCTGTTTGAACAACTGCCTCTTGATCTACGTACAATTTCCCCAGTAGCACAATTAAGTGTTCTGGGATTCCCATTGTTCTTAATATTATCCATAATTTATGATTCACTCAGTTGAATGCCTTTGCATAGTCAATAAAACGCAGGTAAATGTCTTTCCGGTATGCTCTGCTTTCATCCAGGAACCATCTGACATTAGCAATGACATCTCTGGTTCCATGTCCTCTTCTGAAGCCAGCTTGGATTTCTGACAGTTCCCCATGGATGTACTACTGCAGCTGCTTTTGAATGATCTTCAGCAAAATTTTATTTGCTTGTGACATTAACTATATTGTTCAATAATTTCCGCATTAGGTGGGATCACCTTTCTTGGGAATAGGCATAAATACGGACCTCTTCCAGTCAGTTGGTCAGATAGCTGTCTTCCAGATTTCTTGGCACAGACAAGAGATCACTTCCAGCGCTGTATCTATTTATTGAAACATCACAATTGGCATTCTGTCAGTTTCTGGAGCCTTTTTGCTTTCCAATTCCCTCAGTGCAGCTTCGACCTCTTCCTTCAGTACCATTGGTTCCTGATCTTATGCTACCTCCTGAAATGGTTGAAAATCAACTAATAATTTTTGGTACAACTACTCTGTGTATCCTTTCCATCTTCTTTTGATGCTTCCTGAGTCATTTAATATTTTCCCTGTAGAATCCTTCAGTGTTGCAACTCAAGTCTTGAATTTTTTCTTCAGTTCTTTCAGCTTGAGAAATGCCAATCGTGTTCTTCCCTTTTGGTTTTCTATTTCCAGGTCTTTGCACATGTCATAATAGCATTCACTTTGTCTTCTTGAGCTGCCCTTTGAAATCTTCTGTTCAACATTTTTACTTCATTATTTCTTCCGTTTTCTTTAACTATTCAGTGTTCAAGAGCAAGGTTCAGAGTCTCTTCTGACATCCACTTTGGTCTTTCTTTCCTGTCTTTTTAATGGTCTCTTGCCTTCTTCATGCATGATGTCCATGATGTCATTCCACAACTAGTCTGTTTTTTAGTCATTAGTGGTCAGTGAGTCAAATCTGTTCTAGAGGTGGTCTCTAAATTCAGGTGGGATATACTCAAGGTAGTACTTTGGCTCTAGTGGATATTTTCTAATTTTCTTCAACTTCAACTTGAACTTGCATACGAGCAATTGATGGTCTGTTCCACAATTGGCCCCCGGCCTTTTTCTGTCCGATGATGCTAAGTTTTTCCGTCTTGTCTTTCCACAGATGTAGTCGTTTCCATTCCTGTGTATTCCATCTGGGAAGGTCCACCCGTATAGTCACCATTTATGTTGCTGAAAAAAGTGCATTTACAATGAAGAATTCAATGGTTTTGCAAAATTCTATCATGCGATCTCCAGCATTGCTTCTATCATCAATGCCATATTTTCCAACTACCGACCCTTCTTTGTTTTCAACTTCCAGTGTCCAATCATCAGTAATTATCAGCATGTCCTTACTGCATGTTCCATCAATTTCAGACTGCAGAAGTTGGTAAATTTCTTCATCTTTAAAAAAAAAAAAAAAAAAATTTTTTTTTTTGGCCTTAGTAGTTGGTACGTAAATTTGAATAATAATCGTGTTAATTGATCTTCCTTGTAGGCATATGGATATTATCGTATCACTGACAACATTGTACTTCAGGATAGATCTTGAAATGTTCTGTTTAATGATAAATGCAGTATCATTCCTCTTCAAGTTGTCACTCCTGGTACAGTAGACCATGTGATTGTCCGATTCAAAATGGCCAATACCAGTCCACTAACATCTAGGATATTGATGTTTATGCATTCCATTTGATTTCAGACGATTTTCTATTTTCCTAGATTCATACTTTGTAAGTTCCACTTTCTGATTATCTATGGATGTTTGCAGCTGTTTTTTCTCATTTTGAGTTTTGCCATATCAGCAAATGAAGGTCCTAAAATTTTGACTCGATCCACTTCATTAAAGGCAACTCTACTTTGAGGAGGCAGCTCTTCCCCAGTCTTCTTTTGTGTGCCTTCAATCTGAGGACCTCATCTTCCAGCACTATAGAATTAGAATTAGATTAAAAACAAAAAAAAAACGACAATGAGAATGTGAATATATATATATATATATATATATATATATATATATATATATATATATACATTTTTTTTTCTCAAAACATTACCAGAGGATATATTCTTGACAGAAACCCTGGTGGCGTACTGGTTAAGTGCTACTGCTGCTAACCCAAAGGTCTGCAGTTCAAATCCACCAGATGCTCCTTGGAAACTCTATGGGGGCCGTTCTACTCTGTCCTATGGTGTCGCTATGAGTCGGAATCGACTCTACGGCACTGGGTTTTTTGGTTTTATATTCTTGTCACAGGAAGGAATAGACCAAGAAAGCAAAAGCCATGGAAATAGCTGATCTAGCGTATCTCTGTTTCAAGCTGTGGGTTGGACTCGGTCCTGCTCCATGTATATTTACTCTGGATCACAGAGTGAAGAGAGAAAAAGGGAAGGGGAAACAGCAGGGGAAGATCTTCCAATGACTGATTATAATAGTGCAAGAAGAAAAGCTCCTTCATGCACACCAACCCCTCTGAATGTCAGGTCTACTAGCAACCCACCAATCCAGTGTTTCTCATCAGGGCAGTTTTATCCCCTCCTGGACATTTGAGTGCATTGGTGGTTCAGTGTAAAATTTCCACATCCCATGCAAAGACCGGGTTCAATTTCTGGCCAATGTCCTTCAAGGGCAACAACCACCTGTCTGTCAGTGAAGGCTTGCATGATGCTGTGATGCTGAACAAATTTTAGTGGAGCTTCCTGACTAAGACAAACTAAGAAGAAAGGTCTGGCAATCTACTTCCAAAAAAATCAACCAGTGAAAAACTAATGGATCACAATGGTCTAATCCTGTTGTTCACGGGTTCAGCATGAGGTGGGGACCAAACTGATGGCAGCTAAGAACAACAACTGGCACATTTGGCAATGTCTAGAGACATTTTTGATTGTCATAATTGAAGGACAGGGACGCTACTGGTATCTAGTGGGTAGAACTAGGGAAGCCGTTAAACATCAGCCCTCAACAACAAAGAACTATTCAGCACAACTGCAATAGTTGAGTATCTGCACGTTTACCAAATCAAGTCTCATAGACAAGCCCAAAGTCAACGGGTGAGGAAGAACAATCTACCTTGTTAGGCCGAGGGTGTAGATGTATGCTACTGCTAAAAGATTGAAGAATTGGATGAATAATTTCATCTACCACATCAGTGAATAATAAAAAGAAATTTCCTATCAAATTATGTGGACAATAAGAAATGGGTGTGGCCTTTGTTTCCTAGGAGGGAAGCTAGTGATTATTATTATTTTTTCATTGATTCTAAAATCCAAACTTCTTTTTTCCTTCTAACAACTGTGAAGTAACAGTGGGCCTTATATTCCATGTGATTTAAGAAAATATTGTGATATATTTTAATCGGCAGGGTTTTTTTTTTTTAACTATTATTACATTGGAAGTTTAAATAATGTTGTCATTGATGGTGTTTAGATTTGATGAAACACATTGCTGTTGTTGTTATTAGGTACTGGTCAGGCTATTTCTACTATTAGTGACCTCATGTGACAGAATAGACAGATTTAGGAATGGAGCTTGTTGTTAACCTGGGGGCTGTTTTTACAATGAAATTGTAAAGCGAGAAGTAGAATGCTTATATCAATGTTTTGTGAATAGAATCCTTCATTTGCTGATGGACAGCAGAACACAGTCAGGAGAAGGTGGGGGACAATGCCGAGAGGTAAAATAATTGACAGTGTTCAGCCTACATTTTATAAATTACAATAGATATTGGTAAAAATAATAAACACCTAATTTTCATTCCTCTTTCTGCTTCTTAGTAAAATGCCCAAAGCAAACTTTCAAAGCATCCATTTAAGTAAACCATGAAGCAGTTTGGAAAGTGTACCCAATCTAAGAAAAAAAAAAAAGTTAGCTAAGCATAGCATACACTGGCTAATCATTGGCATTAACTTAGTACTAAATAATTGTGTAATCTTGGATAAATTATTGATGTTTTCTGTTTCATCACTGTGAATTGAAGCTATCTTCAGCTTAACATTCAATGGTTTGGTAGATGGATAACTGTGGGGAGCTGATAATTTTATTTTTCGTAGATGCACCTTATTGGGCATTTCATAGGTGTTATGGATTGAATTGTGTACCCCAAAATGTATGGGAGCACTATCTACTCTATAACATATGTGATCAGCATGAGTCAGAATCAACTGGATGGCAACTGGTTGGATCCGGTTTTGGTGCCTGCATATATGACCCCATTTGGATATAATGTTTTTACTCTGTTATGTTAATGAGGTCATACCAGAGTAAGGTGGCTATTAAGCTTAGTCACTTATGAGTTATAAAAAGACCAGAATTGACACAGAGACACACAAGGGAGAGAATGATGCCACCTGAGGACGGTCTACAAGGCAAGGAGCCAAGGAACACCAGGAGATACCAACAAGGAAGGAATCAACAGACAAGACCCAGATTTGGACTTTCAGCCTCCAGAACTGTGAGAAAATAAATTGCTGTTCTTTAAAGCCACCACTTGTGGCATTTGTCTTACAACCCACAGCAGGAAACTAAGATGATAAGTAATTGCAATATTTTTCAATTCTTTGATATTTTGCCCAAAGTTAAACTTACAATTTCATAAAATTAATACAACAAGCTTAGTCAGATATTAGGTCACAGAATTTTTGTTCTTGTTCTCTCATTTGCAAAATGCAGATACTGATTTCTGTGTTGTAAATCATACATTACATAGAATACAAAGGGACTTACCACGTCTGCACAGAGAACATACTTGGTTAAGTGCTGCTAAGGTAGATCTCACATGACGTTAGGTCTCTGGCAACTCTGAACTAAGTTTAGTGGTCTGACTTTTTGTTTTCTTGTAGGGCTTGAGCTTAATGCACATTTTCCTTTGGTTATATAAACACAGCAGGCTCATCACTGTAGCCCTTTTGGGGTCAGAAACCCACTCATAAGGTGATGTTGAAGTCAGCATTTGTAAAGGGAGGTAAAAATCTTGTAAAATATTTTACAAAGACAAATGAGTCACACTTGAATATTTATTTCTCAGGAGCAAAATTTACATCAACATTCCATTAAAAGTTGCTCTAAGCACTTTATATATGAGTTAATATTAAAATACAGTATTTCTGTATAATCTAAATTGTTATGAATATAAATACATATTATTGTAAATAGACCAGAGGAAGTTGACTGTATTTATAAAGGGGAAATCACGTAACAATAACCTCCTATTAACATGTTGTGCAAGAAAAAGAATTCTATATTACTATGGTAAAAGAGCAAGAATACATGCAGCTATGGAAGATAAGAGAAGTCATAGGTGGGAGTCACGGGAAGCTGCCTGTCTGCACTCTTGACTAATGTCCCATCCTTATCTTAGGTTGGTGTCTTCCCAAGCAGATCAACTTCGTATCGAGCACATCTGTTTCTGAGTTATCATTTTAAGATTGACCGTGACTTGTATCATCTGGCTTTCCAACTAGATATGGGGGCTGTGGGTGCTTACCAATTAGGATTTACAATTTGTTTTAAATAAAACTCAGGGCCTTGGCCGCAGAAGCTGAGGGCTATTGCAGCAAGTATCTGCTCTCTGCCAGGGTTATTCCCTCTATGAGTTTGCCTGCATTTTTTATTTTTCAACTGAGTTACCATTAGGTGCAACGCATAATCCTGGCATTGTGGGGGTTAGAGGAGCCATACTGTGAAATCAAATGACATACTACTTTGGGCAAATCTGTTGCGAAAGGTCTCTTTAAAAAGTTAAAAAGCAAAGATGTCACTCTGAGGACTAAGGTGTGCCTGATCCAAGCCATGGTATTTTCAATCACCTCATATGCATCATATGCATGCAAAAGCTGCACAATGAACAAGGAAAACCAAAGAAGAACTGATGCATTTGGATTACGGTGTTGGCTAAGAAAGAATAAATGCATTTGAATTATAACGTTGACTAAGAAAGAATTGATGGCTTTGAATTATGGTGTTGGTGAAGAAAATTGAGTATACCGTGGACTGCCAGAAGAACAATCAAATTAGTTTTGGAAGAAGTAAAGCCAGAATGTTTCTTTGAAGGGAGGGTGGTGAGACGTCATCTTATGTACTTTGCACGTGTTATCAGGAGGGATCAGTCCCTGGAGAAGGGCATCAAGACAGGTTAAACAGTAAGTCATCAAAAAAGAGGAAGACCCTCGACAAGATGGATTGACACCGTGACTGCAGCAATAGGCTCAAGCATAGCAGTGATTGTGAGGACCGAGCAGCAGTGTTTTGTTTTGTTGTACACAAGGTTGCTATGGGTCAGAATCGACTCAATGGCACCTAACAACAGCAACATTGTGATTATTGTAATATAGCCCCAAATTCTTGAGAACAGTTTTTTGATTGATTTATCTAAAACCCCTGCAGGTTGCCTGCTTAAGAATGAAGACCCCAATAACTGAAGGTTGTGTTAAGGAATACTTGTTCTTTAGGGTTTCTTTCAAATTTCAGGGGATATGGTAAAGCTATGGTGGCCTGATATTGGCCATATCATCATTATCAAGCTCCAGGCTGGGTCCAGAAGTGGTGTGGCACTGAATGGGGAGGAAGGTCACCTGGTGTAAATGCTAATCACCTGTGAGTGCTTCATCACAATAACAAGACAGTGTTTGACCAAACAAGTGGACGGCACAGCCTAGCCAAGTTGACACATAAAATTAACCATCATAGTGCTTACATCCGGTAAAACTTTAAAATCAGTATTTTTCTCATATGAAGGCCAAGTACTGAGGTCCCTTCACTTTCCAGAGCTGAATTTTATTTATGTATCTGACAGATGGGGTGACTGCCTGTCTTCTGAGTTTTCTGATGGAAGAATTTTCGTAAGAAAAAAAGGCAACTATTTATAGAATAATTAATTCCTGCTGAGAAATGCCCACAATTCTTTCTTTTATTTTGGTAAGTAAATTATTTTAGCTGTATTGTATGGTGCATGGACTGTGCTTGTGACTATTACTGGCTCCCATGCAAGAGGGATTTCTCAATTTCTCCAACTGAAGAAACCCTGAAGCACATTCTGTTTTATATTCCAAAGGCAACAGTCGGAGTTGACAGTCTGGATTAATGCAACTTTCAGCATCCATCCCAGGAGATTAGCAAATTGTGGGGAAGCTGTGATTGGCAGATAAAACATTACTATCTGAGGTGCTGAAATTGACACCTGGTGGATAGATTTCTTTTCTATGTCATTGCTTATAAAATTCCCATAGATAAAAACTAATAAGAGCTTGCTTTTTTATTTTTGCTTGGCTTTACCAAACGCACTGCAACCAGCCGTCATCAAGTTACTGCTTTATAGCAGCCCTAAATTAAGCAACTGATTACAAATTTCTTAATTTTATGCAGCATATTTTCTTCTCACTTTTTTTTTTTTTTAAACAAGAATTGGGAATTAGAGTCATGGGACTAGGCTGTCAGTACTGGCTAGATGTTAAGTAGAGACAGACCTATATTGTTTCTATACCTCTGGGGAGCTTCAAGGGAGGACAGAGTTGCATCCATTAAATATCTGTATTACTCAGAAGAAGAATAGGATTCTGTCTGGTCATCCCCATGAGATATCCACATTTGTATTGCTTCAATCTCCCTCCTGTGGTTCTTTGGGGAAACATGAAAAATACAATATATCATCTTTCTGTCTTGGTTATATAATCACACAGAGCATCAGTTTTATTCATTCATTCATTCATTCAACAAATAAGTATAAGCACCTACTGTGTATCAGGTGTTGTCACAGGCCCTGGGGATGAGAAATGAATAAAACAAAGACTTTGCTATTGGTATTCAGTGGGTAGAAGAGATAAAGTGGAAATGGCAAAAAATAAAAAGGGTAACAGTGGATAGAGAGGGAGGGAGAAAGTGATTTCATATATACAGCATTCAGGGATTTCCTCTCTCATGCACTGATCTTTGAGAAGATACTTGTAAGAAACAAGGAAATCAATCAAGCTGATATATAGGGAAAAGTTTTCAAGCCAATATACCATAACCTGCAAAGGCCCTGAGGCAGAAGAGTCCATGGTATATTTGTGGAATAGCAAGAAAGCCACTGTGGCTGAGACAGAATAATGAAGAGACAGGGTAGTGGGGGAGAAGGTCAAAGGGTCAGTAAGGCCTGTCGTGAGGGCACTGTAGATCACAGTGAGGACTCGGTTTTGTTCTGAGAGCTGTTAGATGTTATTGAGCATAGCTAATTCCTGTTTTCAAAGAATTCATCTGACTTTGGTGATGAGAATAAGCTTAGTGGGCTAGGAAACCAGACTGGAAGCATCTTGCATGTCTAGGTGAGAGATGATAACAGGTTGGCCCAGTTGAGATGGAGATGGTATCAAGTGGACAGACTCTGGACTTATTCTGAAGGTAGAAATGAAAAAATGTGCTGAAGGCTTGGGGGTAACATGAGAAAAAAAAGATAAAGAATAACTCTAACTTTGTTGTGTAGACCCTTGCCTTGAGCAACGTTGTAGAAATATCTCAGGCTTTGGAGTAAGAAAAAGATAAAAGTTTTACTAACATCTGAGTGACTGTGGATGGTTACCTTAAACATAATGAGTCTTAGTTTCTTTAAAGTTACACCAGTGATAATAATATCTAACACATTACTGTACTTTTAGGGTTTAAATTAAGAAATAACCATAACTGTGTTAAACCTTTTATATTTACATCTCAGTTTGCGCAACCACGCTATGAGGAAAGTTATGTTATCCCAATCCTGTGGATGAGGAAACTAAACGTTATAGAGATTATGGAATTTGCCCAAGGTAAAAAAAAAAAAAAAAAAAAAATTTTTTTTTTTTTTTAATACAGAGGTAAGTCTGAGATTAGAAACCAAGTACAGGAGGTCCCCGGGTTACAAACAACCAGACAACACGTACTTAAGAACAGACAGCAAACTTTAAGTTAAATACGATCATTCTCATTTACAACATGCACATGCACTACTTTGTGATGCTTTTGAAAACAGTGCGAGGTTTGGAAGTGTTTCTTAAGTGTTTTAAATGCATAGAAAGGTAAAATGTATACTATATACTAAAACAAGCATTTGATTAACTGGCGCTAAATAAGAACCATAAGTACCTCTTCCAATTTACCTACAATTTTGACTTAAAAACAAACTTAGGAACTGCACTTGTTTGCAACCCAGGGACTGCCTGTATGTTTGACACCAGAACCAAAGTCCCCAAATATTATGTTAACAACCACAAGAAACAGTTATTTTAATAATATAAACAGCTAACATCATAAGGTATGCCAGCCCTTTTCTTAAATACATATGTTATTTCCTTTCAATTTTTACAGCTCCCTATCATGTTCACATATAATCTTCATTTTACAAATGTATAAGTAGAGGCTCAGAGAGGTTAGGTAACTTGTCCATATCACACAGCTAATCAGCTAGAATTTGTTACAGCCTGGATTAAAACTTGAGTCGATCAAACAACACACAGTTGGCTACTTTACCAATGCCAAGCTGTCTCCTTACCCTAAGAGGTTCAGTGTGTATCCCTCCTCCCAATGTATGTGAGTGTGAGGGGGCTCACTGCGGGGTGGCTGAATGAGGAGATTGAGAACCCCCATAGCTCTGAGGAGCATCGAGTCCCCAAATATTAAAGACGCCCTGAAATAAGCAGGGACTAACAACTTGAATTCTCTGGGAGAGTTCCCTGAAGTTAATATTGCAAGATGTTAGTCTGCTTCTCCCTCTATCAATAGAACTCACTGCATTTTAAAATTGCTTTTCTTTTTCAGAGATAAAGAAGTACTTATCAGCATGCATGCTTTTGCAATTCATAAGTACTCTCCTTTCACCAGCAAAGCCAATCATTTCATGTGGAGAGAAAATAAAAAAATGCAGGTAAAAGTTGGCTATTGTTGGATTTTTTTCCTCCTCTTAGAGAGATGAGAGCCAAAAACAAAACAAAACAAAAAAGCACTATTTGAAAGGCAAAATCTGACTGATTTGGAGGATAATGAAGAAGAATATGTAATTTATTATCAAATAACAGTGATGGATTGGTTTCCTTTTGTTTCAGCCTCTGTCCTTCTAAAGCCCCAATATAAATCCAACTGAACGTTTTTTCAAGGATTTTGTAGTTTCTGTTGCTATAATTTGGTCAAAAGCTCAAAGGAATTCAATCAGCCTTTTTATCACCCTAGTTGTAGAAAAGCAGAGATTTAAGGCAGCTCTTTTTATTCTGGTGATAGTACTGGGCAGAAGGTCTCTTTACAACTGTCCTTGGTCAGTTGGGATGAAGAAATCCATTTGTTCTGTTGGTGAAATGCAAAGCATTTGTGACCTACAGGACTGTTTATATGCCTTTCATGTCACTGTGGAATAGATCATAAAGAGAACAGCTACCAGGTTATGATGTCCTGATTTCCAGAAAGCAGCAAGTACAGACATTTGTTGGACACGCTCCATGTGCCTAAACACTTGGCTAAGCATTTATATATACTAATTTAACCCTCACTCCAGAGCAAGGAAGCTCTGGCCATTTCCATTTCTGAGACGTGGAAACAGAGCCTCAGAGAATAGAAGATGTTTAAAACATATATCTAATGTATGGTGGCTAACACCCCTCCATCAGTTTGTCATACTGCGGTGGCTTGTGTATGATGCTGGAAGCTATGCCACTGGCATTTCAAATACCAGCAGGGTCCTCGATGGTGGACAGGTTTGAGCAGAGCTTCCAGACTAAGACAGACTAGGAAGAAAGGCCTGGAGATCTACTTCCAAAAATTAGCC
Source organism: Elephas maximus indicus (assembly GCF_024166365.1). NCBI lineage: Eukaryota > Metazoa > Chordata > Mammalia > Proboscidea > Elephantidae > Elephas > Elephas maximus. The sequence continues at coordinate 127,958,915 of NC_064826.1, forward strand.
AATGAAAACTCTATGGGTCACAGCAGAATATTGTGTGATATAAAGCTAGAAGATGAGCCCCCTAGGTTGAAAGGCTCTCAAAACATGCAGTGGCTGTAACAATGGACTCAAACATACCAATGATCACAAAGATGAGGCAAAACCAGGTGACATTTCGTTCTATTGCACATGGCGGTGACACAAGTCAGAGCCAATACAATGGCAACTAACAACAACAACAACAATGTATGGTGGAGCTGGTAGGTCTCTTATCCATGGCTACTATACATTGTAATAGGTTCTCTCAGTACCATGACTCTTCACTTCCTCTTCTGTAAAATGGGAATCAGTGTTCTTGGAAGGAATTAAATGTTAAATAACACAAGTGAAGTATGTAGCATAGTGCCTAACACATTTAGGAGGTTCTTTTTGTTTGTGTGTTTCCTTTGCTGAGAATGTGTCTATTTTTCATGGAGCTACAATGAACATGGTGTCCAGGAGTAAACCATTCAAGCTCTTAATGATCTCTTGACTTTGAAAAGTAGAGGGTTTAAATTATTATATGATATATATATATATTTATCTTAAGGGATTTATTTAGTTCATATTTGCCACACCCTGCATGAACTGAAAAATTGCCTAAACCACTTTTAACACATTTTTATCATCAAAGATCTCACCTTTTATTATTTCTTAGATTATCTACATTGGGGGTGAGGGAACAGATGGAGTGGAGAGCATTGAACTGTTCCTTGTGTTTGCACATTTTCCCTAAAAAGTGACTATTGTAGTATTTGTTCTTGTTTATTGAATTATTTGCAAAATGCCTTGGATTCAATATTGTCCTTGAAGGCAAACATTTGTCAAATTATTCATAATACTACTTTCTAAGAATAATTAGATTATCTGATGCTTATATCAACTAGTAGAATGTAGTACCAAAACTTCAGAATTTATAATATTTTCTGTACAATTTTTCTTCCTTAGCTGAATTACTCTGCACTTTGAAAAAGAGATAGAAACAACTCTTGAAAGCAATTTACAGGGCATGCCTTATGTTAATGGAGTTTGGGATTTTAGAAAAGGTGATCAGGGAAGGCCTTACTGATGAGTTCACATTTGAATAAACATCACAAGGAAACAAGGAGAAGAGCCGTGCAGACATCTGGGCATAAAGCATTCTAAGCAAGGCTCCTCCAAAGGGTCCATCCTGGTGTGTTCTGGTCAAAAAACATTATAGGGAAGGCTCCTCCACTGGGACCGTGCCTAGAGAGATCTGGCAAACAGAAGAAGCTCTATGGCTAGCATAGAGGTAATGAAAGGATAGTGGTAGTAAATGAGATCAGAGAGACAATTGTATGAATTTTCAGGCCTTGTTATGTTAAATTAGATTATTTTTCAATAATATGCACTCTCTTCATCACTTCCTTGTAATGACATACTTCCCTGCCCCAGTGTTGTTGGTGTGACTAAATAACTAGCACCGCAGCCAGGAAAATGTGCTGTTCAGTTTTCTTTCAAGAAAACTTATAGCAGGGAGCATATATGGGCTGACAGCCCCCACTGCTGTCCTTCTGGGTCTACCACCATGTTCACCTGAAGGTACCTTCCCATAACCAATGACTGAGCACAGCATGGGCACTGGCACCAGCACATTCTTGCAGAACACAAGACCCTTCTCGTGGGAACTTTATCTCAAAGATTCCCCTTGGCCTGGCTGAGACTTTTTAAGAGCTACACTGCAATCTGAGAGTCCTACCTACCCATTTCTTCTTCCTTCTACCTATCCCTTTATAGTTGGTAGAACTCTTTGCAATTGCACCTAAAGCTCCCCTGGCCTACTACTGTCCCTTCCCCTCTATCTTTCACAGGCTCTTCATCAAGAAATCTCTTGCTGCCCAATCCCTTTTCAGAATATCTGAACTAATGATACACTTGACCTCTTATTGTTGGATTGTACTTCCTGTTCCTTGAGTTTGGCTTCCGCTGTGGCACACATTGGCCAATTGTCAGCTGAACAGACGCAACGCAAGAGGAGGCTTGAAAAGCATGTGCATGGTTGAGCTTTCACTCTAGAGTTTCCAAAATCACCAAGAGAATATGCTGCTCCAAGGGACATGTGAAGCAGAACAGAACCCAATCTGTAGTTTGAACCAAGTGCAAGTGAGCCCAAACTATGACAATATTTTGGAGATATGAGCATAAATAAAGTATTGCAGTTTGAAGTCATTGAGATTTGTCATCTTCTGCTACACAGCACTATTATGGCAACAGTGAAATTTACACACAGTACAGTTTTTTTTTTTTTTTTTTCCTAGAGATAGAAAACCATTGGAGAGTTTGGAGTGCAGAATGACATAATCTGATCGATCCTTTTTTTAAAGGGTTACTCTTACTGCTGTGTTGAGAATAGACTGAAAAGGATAAAGAACAAAAACAGGGAAATCTAATATTTGGCTTAAAAAATGATCTAGTCCAGGAGGTGGAGCAAGGGGGTGGCATAAGCAATTGCATGTTCCAAATCCCTACAAAAATTATAGAAGAAAATAACCAAGTATTGATAAAATCAGTAGTCTCAGAACTCTGGACACTAGTTAAAGGATTAGGAACCAAGGAAAACACTGAACCAAGTAAGAGAAAATACAGACTGGGGAGAGGGAAGGTTCTCAGAGGGTCCTCACCATCCTCCTCTCAAACAGCACAGCCACTTTGGGGCAGTGGCAGCTGGCACAAAGCACAGTGAGGCCGGGACTTTGTGAACAGCCAGGCCCTGGTGCAAGCACCATGGGCAGGGGAGGCTGAGCCTGCAGACCTAAGAAAGACTGCTGGTGCTGTGGTACACTGCAGGCCTGGGACTATGTGGGTCCTGGAAAGGAACGGTGTGCTGAGAACAGTGAGGACTGGACCACTGAGAAGGCAGACCCCAGAAAGAGTGTTTTTGTAGATTATAGGCCTGGGGCTCTGTGGATCCCAGGATCGGCATGTTGAGCACAGTGAGGCCTGGACTTTAAACACAGCCAGACTCCAGGAGGGCAACTGAGAAACAGGACCTAGGGTGGTCTGGCTCAGCCTGCATAGCATGAGCCTGAGTCCCTGGGCTCATAGGCCAGGGATGAAGAGATTGGGTGAGCGCAGCGCAGACCCAAGCACCTAAGCACTCAAACCTAGAGAAGAATGGCCGGGTGAGCATAGTGCAAACTGGGCTTCCCGTGCTTCCTGAGAAGCAGCAGCCAGGTGAGCACGGAGTGGCTGCAGTTCATGAACAGTGAGGATACATGGTAAATAGACACCAGCTGCTGCTTCCAGGGTGGGACTCTGAGGCTGCTGGAACACAGGTGAAATTTCTAGAAGAGGAGGCTTGGGGTAGGTGTGTTACAGCTGCAGCTCCTAGGTGGGAGGTCTAGTGGCAGAGTTGCATGGCCAAGGGCACAAGGGGATTTGTGGTGAGTTATCAGAGATAACTGGTGTTTCCAAACAGGGGGCTGGGACTGGAGAGGCATAGACAGCATACCTGGAGGTGGCGGGAGTCTGGTACCAGAGTAATACAAGCAGCATCCTCTCTACCTTGAGAGGAGGAGACCACGACAAGAACTGTAAACTACAGACTTTGGTGCTGAAGTCGCCTCCCAGTCAGGGGACCTAGAGGTGAAACAGTGACTGCCAGCAACCCTGGGCAGGGAATCTAATAGGAAAGGGACAATAACATGCGTACCCACATGGAGAGTCTGGGGTTGAAGCAGAGAACTACCCAAAACCAAAACAAACCAAACCTCTTTCCATTGAGTCGATTTTGAACTATAGCCCCATAGGGTTTCCAAGGAGCAGCTTCAAACTGCCGACCTTTGCAGTTTGCTCCCAGAAAACTACAACCTTCGATAATTTAAAAATGATAATAATAATGACAAAGAAGAGCAAACCCAAGAGAAAGAGAAGGATCTAATCTCTAGAGTTACCACAGTAAACAACCTTAACGACCCATTTACAACTTTACAATTTACAATAGCCTCTAAAAGAATAAAGTGAAGAGTAAAGAGGGGAAGATGATGCTGCTTTAGAGAGTTGTTGGAGGAGGGAGCGAGATGAGGTAAATCTGCTATGTCAGTCACCGTCATACTCCATTTTCAGTATGCTTTCGTGGAAATAAAAAGAAAGATCTTGGATTCTAAATCATATGGCTTAGCTTCCATCTCTGACACATTTTGCTACTTGTGTGTCCCTTTAACAGTTACTCAAGACCAAAAGAATAGAATTCAAAGTCCAGGAATAAACTTACACATCTATGGCTAATCGATTTTTAACATGGCTACTAAGAGCATTCAATGGGATAGTCTCTTCAAGAAGTAGGGCTGGCACAATTGCATCTCAACATAAAGAAGAATGATGTTGGATTCCCTGTTTCATATCATATACCAAAATAAACTCAAAATGCATCAATGAGCTAAATATCAGAGCTAAAACTATAAAACTCTTGGAAGAAAACAGGGATTTTCTTCTTAATGATCTCGAATTTGGCAGTGGATTCTTACATGTGGCACAAAAAACACAAGCAACAAAAGACAAAACAGATAAATTAGACTTCATCAAAATGAAAAACATTTGTGCATCACAGGACATTGTCAAGAAAGTGAAAATGCAAACTACAAAATAGGAGAAAATACTCGGAAATAATATATCTGATAAGACTCTAATACCCAAAACATGTTAATAATTTTTACAACTCAACAACTGAAAGACAAAAAACCCTACAAAAACATGGGAAAAAGACTTGAATAGACGTTTCTCCAAAGACCAAAACACACACAAAAAAATGCTAAACGTCGTTTGTCATTAGGGAAATGCGAATCAAAACCACAATGAGCTGCCCCTTTGTACCCATTCGGATGTGTATAATAATAATAATAAAAGGAAAACAAGTGTTGAGAAGGATGTAGAGAAATTGGAATCCTTGTACATTGCTGGTAGGAATATAAAATGGTTCAGATTCTGGGTAAAACAGTTTGGTAGTTCCTTAAACATTTTAAACAGAATTGCCACCTAACCTTACAATTACATTTCTAGGTATATACCTAAAAGAATGGAAAACAGGAACACAAGCAGATATACATACAGCAGTGTTTGTTGCAGTACTATTTGCAATAGCCAAAAGATGGAAACAATCCAAGTGTCCATCAGTTGATGAACGGATAAAAAAATGTGGTCTGTACGTAGAATGGGATATTGTTCATCTATAAAAATGAATAAAATACTGACACATGCTTTGACATGGATGAGCCTTGAAAACATGTTATGTAAAGAAGCCAGTCACAAATATTCACATATTGTATGATTCCACTTATAGGAAATATCCAGAATAGTCAAGGCAGGTAGAAGTTTCCAGATGTGGCTCTTCCATTAGTCTGGGTCCCAGGGTAGCAAAGATGGTGAAGAGCAAGAGTTTCTAGGAGATTCATATTGGATGTGTAGTATAAGGATATAGAGACTTCAGGAATGTAAAGTACCTTTGTCAATATCATGTGGCTGCAATGCCGCACTGGGATGTTGGAATATTTCCCCTACAGATCTACCTACAGATATTTCCACAAGATTATTCATGGTTATTATTCACTAGATTATTTTTTAGTGGCAAAGACTTGTGAGCAACTAAAACATCCATGAGTCAAGGGCTGGTTTTGTAAATGATGGCACGTCAGACAGTGGGATGGATGTGGAAAGAATGAGAAAATATGTGCACAGAGATTGGAAGTTCTCATTCTACCACCTTTACTCTTCCACAACACTTTTAGCTGCCGAAACTTAACAGTACCAAGCACTTCCTTACTTGAAACACCAAAATCGGTTTTAACGTCCCTTCTACAGGGTTTTAATCATAAAAGAGAAAAACCAAACATTGATGGTGAAATCGACTTTGTTTTGTACCCTTCCATGAAGAACTTACCAAAGAAAACTTGGAGTTTATATTTGAAAGCTCTCAAGTGTGTTATGAATATATTTATGTACATGAATAAATCAACAATTATGCAATATGAATGTAGGAAGGAAAAGGTTTGTGGATCTTATTAAATTATGTCCTGATGGTTATAAGCACACGTCCACCACCAATAAGAAAGATTTAATTTCTCAAATGGGAAGTAGAGATATACTACCAGCATAGAAAACCGTATGGGGTTGTTCTACATTGTCACATGGGGTCTGTACAAACCAGAATCTATCAACCCCAGAGCACCAAACAACATAGATCATCATGGCAACATCACGTGTTACAGAAAATTGCTCCGTAGGGTTTGCTTTCTTTCTTTCTTTTTTTTTTTTTTACAGAACTAACTAGCTTATCATTAAACACTACACATATTGCTTTGTGACATTGGTTACCAACCCCATGACATGTCAACACCCTCCCTTCTCGATCTTTGGTTTCCTATTACCAGCTTTCCTGGCCTCTCCTGACTTCTAGTCCTTGTCCCTGGGCTGGTGTGCCCCTGTAGTCTCCTTTTGTTTTATGGGCCTATCTAATCTTTGGCTGAAGAGTGAACCTCAGGAGTGACGGGGAGGGGGCCATACTCTCGGGGTTTCTCCAGTCTCTGTCAGGCTAGTAAGTCTAGTCTATTTTTCTGTGTTAGAATTTTTTCCTACATTTTTTGTCAGCTCTGTCAAGGACTCTCTATTGTGATCTCAGTCAGAGCAGTCAGTGGTGGTAGCTGGGCACCATCTAGTTGTGCTGGACTCAGAGTGGTGGAGGCTGTGGTAGTTGTGGTCCTTTAGTCCTTTGGACTAACCTTTTTCTTGTACCTTTAGTTTTCTTCATTCTCCCTTGCTCCCAATGGGGTGAGACCAGTGGAGTATCTTAGATGACTGCTCACAAGCCTTTCCATAGGGTTTTCTTGACTGTAATCTTTTGGAAGCAGATCGTCAGGATTTTCTTCCATGATACTGCTGGGTGTGTTCAAACTGCCAATCTTTAGGTTAGCAGAGTCAAGCGCAAACCATTTGTGCCTTGCTGTGAGTTGGCATCAACTTGATGGCAACTTTTTTTTTTAGTTTACTGTAGATCAGGAGATTTATATTTGTACTTTCATTTTGTCCAGTGAAAACTAATGAAGTTGATATTATTAAGCCATGCCCTAACTTACAACTGAAGGAAACTGAATTCCAAGGAAATTATGAGACTTGACTAAGGTCTCTCAGCCTTTCAGGGTTCCCTTTTTCCTCAACACAGCATCATTGAAATGTTGCAAATGTAATTGCACTGAGAAGATGAAGCTGAACCCCAAGCATCTTAGAGCAGTGCAGGCTGGGGGTACTAACTGCAAGTTAAGAGTCTGTAAAAACAGAACAGTAATGGAAAATACCACTTATATAAATTCCATGCTATCTGAATCAGTAAATACGTACTGCATCTCTATAGTCTGCTATCACAATGTTAGGCTCTTTGGTTGATAGCAAATATATGTGAAGAAGTTTCTAACCTCAAAGAATGTATACAATACCAACTGATAAAAAGATCAACAAGCACAGAAGATTAATAATTCAGAGCATGATAAATCAACTTGATTGAGCATAAAATAAATGCTATATGTTTAATCAGGATATGATACATATTGCCCTCTGAGAATAACCTCTTGTAGTACAGTGGTTAAGTGCTAATCAAAACTGCTAATGAAAAGGTCAGCAGTTCAAATCCACCAGCCACTCTTTGGAAACCCCATGGAGCAGTTCTGCTCTGTCCTACAGGGTCACTATGAGTCAGAATCAACTCAATGGCAATGGGTTTGACTTTTTTTGGTTTTAACTATATGCTTAGGAAATATTTAATAATTATTGACTGAATAAAAGATCTTTAGATCAATTATTTATTGTCAAAGTTATCAAATAATATTTGCAGAAACAGCTAAAACTTGGCAGACATCGTTTTTGATAGGTAGTAATAAGAAACCCAGGCTCTTATGGGAAAGACAGATCAATTCGGATTTGAGTTTGTGTATGAGATTGAGGTCACCCATCCTATATAAGTTAGTACATCTCCAGGCTGATGTTCCCGCACCGCCCCACCCCCCGACCTTGGAATTACAAAAGAAATAATTTTTGGTATTAAATTCTGCTTCTGGGAAATTTTCCCTGAGTGAGAAGTTAAAAAATAGAACTAGTGAATCAAGAAAATTTATGTGCTACAAGCTGCATGTTATCCTTGAAAAACTCTGTACTTTTCTCTCAGTTTCTACTGAATTGAGCACAGATGTTTTTCACATCTTCGTAGAATCCTGAGTCTAATGAATTATAGTTGAAACCTTATCTTTTCCCACACTTGACAAATGCATAATTGATTAAACCTTTTTCACCAGAACAGTGTTTGTGGTTTATAGTAAAAGAGGGAGAAAAGGCAAAGAAATATTAGTGTCACTAAATTTGTCTTTTTTGTTGTTTTCTCATCATCTTTTTATGAATTTTTTTATGTTAGTCTCATATTTAAAACAGATGGAGCTGCATAATGACCTTAATAAAACTCTTATTTTAGAAATCCATGGGTGCTATATGCAATTAAAAATGACCTCTCATTGTAATATGACCTATACTTAATTTTATACTTTATGCAAACATTAGAAGGAATTTTATAAACTTTTTGAAAGGTATCTTCTTATCACATGGTTTCCACCTGTGAGTTAGATGGAAGTCTAATTTCTAAGAAAGAAAACCTTTCCCTTCTGTAATGCTAAAGAAAGAAATCTTGTGCTGAACTTCAGTGTACTGCCGGTGAAGAGAATGGCCAATCCAAGAAAGGGGCTAGCTCTGAGCAGGACTGGGAGCTGTGGCTCAGAGATTGAACTAGGGGCTTCTGGATGCTGAATCCTGGAAAGTTTGGGCTGACTCTAGAATCCAACACATTTAATGAAAGGCTATTAAAATAAAATCTATCCTAGGAATTTCATGGGCAGATTACAAAAATGACAACCCAGGACAAGCAGAACAGTGCAAGGTGAGTTTCAGAAACGACTCCATCTCCACGAAGATTGGAAAGCCTCACTGGCAAAGCATCACACCCTGGAATATTTTGTTGGTGTACAATTCTATAAGTTTTAACTCATGCATAGATTCATACAAACATCACCAAAGTCAGCATGGAGAAATTATCCATTATCCCTCAAAATTCTCTCATAATACTCCTATGTAGTCAAAATGCTGAAGAAGGAATATAAAATCTAAATAATCCAATATCCAATAAGACATTGAATCAATAATTAAAATAGTACCCTAAAGTATATTTCATATCCAAGTGGACTCACCAATAATTTTTAAGGAAGAAATATAATAACCTCCCATAAAGTGTTCCAAATAAGAGAATGGAAGAAAGTTCCACAAGTCTTATGAAGTCAGGCTAACCTTAATATTAAAACCTCGACAGCATTACAAACAAGGAAAATTGCAAGAAATTTGACTCTTTAATATATGTAAAAAACCACATAAAATTACAATTAAGTCAAATCATATAAAAAGGACAATATATAATGACCATTGGGCTGATTCAAATAGGCAAGTTTGGCTTAATCTTTTAAAAGAAATCAATAAAATTCATTGTATTAATAGAATAGAGGAAAATAGCATAACCTTGGTAGCATAATCTAATTTTTTTTTGCTAAAAGTAACCATTTGATAAAATTCAACATCCACTCATAATTTAAACTCTTAGAAAACTAGGAAACTAGGAATAGAAGAGAGTTTTCCTCATCTGACAAAGGATACCTACAGCAAATATAACACTTGATTCTAGAAAGTTGAAAATATTCCCCTAGGGTTCAGAAGTAAGGCAAAAATACCCATTTCTACCATGTCTAATCAATATTCTACAGGGCAACGTACTAAGAAAAATAAAAATTCTAATAACTAGAAAGGAAAAAAATAAAACTCTTTGCAGATAATAGAATGAGTATAAACAAAAAATCCAAGCCAATCTTCATATAATTTATTAGAATTAATAAGTGAATTCAACATGGCTCATAGATTCAAAGTCACAGAAAACAATTGTGTATCTATAAACACAGCACTTAGAAAATAATTTAAAAAATACTTATGTTGTTAAAATATATAGTTATTAGAAATCTTGAATCTGGTTCAATATTATCTAGTAAAATCAGTAAACATGTGCCTGTGACCCCAAAATTACAGTGTCCATTCTATCCCTTGGAAAGTTTTCCTGCAACCTCAGGAAACTGTATGTCACAGTTCGAAGATCGATGACCTAAAGAGTCTACTGGAAAAACTCTTCATTGTAACTGGGACTCTAAAATTAGCACCAAGAAACACTGGCTATCAAAGAAATTGTTTTTAATTAACATCTAATTGGCTTCAACTCATGGTGGCCCTATGGTACAACAAAATTAAGCTTTGCCAAGTCCTGTGATATCTAAGGAAACCCTGGTGGCATAGTGGTTAAGAACTACAGGTGCTAACCAAAAAGCGAGCAGTTCAAATACACCAGGATCTCCTTGGAAATTGTATGGGGCAGGCCTTCTTTGTCCTATAGGGTAGCTATGAGTCAGAATCAACTCGACAGCAATAGGTTTGGCTTTCTTCTGGTGACATCTACATAATCATTGATACACTCACATCCATTGTTGTGCTCACTCTGTATTTTGAGAGCCTTTCAACCTAGGGGCTCATCTTCCAGTACCACATCAGAAAATACTCTATTGTAATCCATAAGATTTTCACTGGCTGGTTTTCAGAAGTAGATTCCAGTAGGAGGCCTCATAGTCCCCACTCTCAGAACCTACTACACAACCATGGTAGTTAAATCAGCCTGGTGCGGTACGATGGCCGACATACATACCTATGGAATAGAATTGAGAAACCAAAAGTGAATCCACCCACCTATGAACAGATGGTCTTAGACTAAGGGCCAAAGTCTGTTAAATGGGGAAAAGAAAGCTTTTGAACAAATGGTGCTGGCAAAACTAGATATCCATCTGTAGGAAAATGAAACAAGATCCATACCTCACACCATACACAAAAATCAGTTCCCAGTGGGTCAAAGAACTAAAAGAAAAGCCTAAAACTACAAACATTATGGAAGAAAAAACAAGGACAACAGTACGGGTCCTAGTATACAGCATAAATAGTATACCAAACATAACTAAAAATGCACAGACACCAGAAGATAAATTAGATAACTGGGATCTCTTAAAAATTAAATACTTAAGTTCAACAAAAGAGTAAAAAGAGAACCTACAGACAGGAAAAAAAATTTTGGCTACAACACATTTGACCAGAGATTTCAACACCTCAACAACAAAAAAGACAAACAATCCAATCAATAAACGGGCAAAGGACATGAACAAATATTTCACCAAAGAAGACATTCACGCTGCTAACTAACATATGAAGAGATTCTGTGATCATTAGCCATTTATTGTTGTTGTTGTTGTTAGGTGCTGTCAAGTTGATTCCGAACCATAGCTACCCTACAGGACATAGTAGAACCGCCCCATAGAGTTTCCAAGGGGCAGCTGAAGGATTTGAAATGCCAGCCTTTTTGTTAGCAGCCAAGATCTTAACCACTATGCCACCAGGGCTCCATTAGCCATTAACCCATTAAAAAACCCATTGCTGTCTAGTCAACAGAGAGGTGGAAATCAAAAAAAACATGAGATACCACCTTACCCTAACAATAATGGCACTGATCAAAAAACAGAAAACTACAAATGCTGGTGAGATTGTGAGGAGATTGGAACTCTTATACAGTGCTGGTGGAAAAGTAAAATGGTACAACCACTACGGAAAATGGTATGGCGTTTCTTTAAAAATGTAGAAATAGAATTACCATATGATCCAGAAATCCCACTCTAAGTATATGTCTAAGAGAGATAAGAGTTACAGCACGAATAGACATACGCACAACCGCGTTCATTGCAGCATTAGTTACAATAGCAAAAGAGATGAAAGCAACCTAAATGTCCATCAACAGATGAATAGATAAACAAAATGTGGTATATTTACACAGTGGAATACTATGTAACGATAAAGAATGATAATGAGTCAACAAAAACATCTCACAACATGGATCAATCTGGAGGACATTCCATTGAGTGAAATAAGTCAACGACAAAAGGGCAAATATTGTATGAGACCACTATTATAAAAAGTCAAGAATGGGTTTAGACCACAGAAACATTCTTAGATTGTCATCAGGGATGGGAGGGGAAAAGAGGGAGAATCACAAACTAGAGTGTTGTTGCTCTTGTTAGGTGCCCTTGAGTCGGTTCTGACTCATAGCAACACTATGTGCAATGGAAGGAAACACTGCCCAGTCCTGCACCATTTTCATAATCCTTGTTATGCTTGAATGCATTGTTGCAGCCACTGTATCAATCAAAACCCTCCACTTTTCGAAACATGATGTACTTAATATGTCCAAAGTATGTGAGATGTAGTCTTGCTATCCTGGCCTCTAAGGAGCTTTCTGGTTGTACTTCTTCCAAGACAGATTTGTTACTTCTTTTGGCAAGGTGACATCTTTGTTTTCAACACTTTAAAGAGGTCTTTTGCAGCAAATTTGCCCAGTGCAATGTGTCTTTTGATTTCTGGACTGCTGCTTCCATGGGTGTTGATTGTGGACCCAAGTAAAATGAAATCCTTGACAACTTTGATCTATTCTGTTTGTCATGATGTTGCTTATTGTTCCTGTTATGAGGATTTTTGTTTTCTTCATGTTGAGGAGTAATCCATACTGAAGGCTGTGGTTTTTGATCTTCATCAGTAAGTGCTTCAAGTCTTCTTCACTTTCAGTAAGCAAAGTTGTGTCATCTGCATAACGCAGGTTGTCAATGAGTCTTCCTTCAATCCTGATGCCCCGTTCTTCTTCATATAGTCCAACTTCTCAGATTATTTGCTCAGGATAAAGATTGAATAGGTATGGGGAAAAGGATAAAACCCTGACACACACCCTTGCTGACTTTAAACTACACAGTAACCCCTTGTTCTGTTCAAACAACTGCCTCTTGATCCATGTACAGGTTCACCATGGGAACAATTAAATGTTCTGGAATTCCCATTCTTTGAATTGTTATTCATAATTTGTTATGATCCACACAGTTGAAGCCCTTGCACAGTCAATAAAACACATGTAAACATCTTTCTGGTATTCTCTGCTTTCAGCCAAGATCCATCTGACATCAGCAATGGTATCCCTGGTTCCACTTCTTCTTCTGAATCCTGCTTGAATTTCTGGTAGTTCCCTGTTGATAATCTGCTGCAGCTGCTTCTGAAAGATCTTCAGCAAAATTTTACTTGAGTTTGACATTAATGATATTGTTCGATAATTTCCACATTTGGTTGGGTCACCTTTCTTGGGAATAGGCATACATATGGATCTCTTCCAGTTAGTTGGCCAGGTAACTATGTTTCCAATTCCTTGGAATAGATGAGTGAGCACCTCCAGCACTGCATCTGTTTGTTGAAACATCTCAGTTGATATTTCGTCAATTCCTGGAGCCTTGTTTTCCACCTATGACTTCAGTGCAACTTGGACTTTTTCGTTCCGTACCATTGATTCTTGATCATTTGGTACCTCCTGAAATAGTTGAACGTTGACCAATTCTTTTTGGTGTAGTGACTCTGTGTATTCCTTCCATCTTCTTTTGATGCTCCCTGTGTCATTTAATGTTTTCCCCCATAGAATCCTTCACTATTGCAACTTGAGGCTTGAATTTTTTCTTCAGTTCTTTCAGCTTGAGAAATGCTGTTTGTGTTCTTCCCATTTGGTTTTCTATCTCTAGGTCTTTCCACTTGTCATCATAATACTTTATTTTGTCTTCTGGAGCAACCCTTTGAAACCTTCTGTTCAGCTCTTTTACTTCACCATTTTTTCCTTTTGCTTTAAATAGTAGGCAAGTATTAATTCTGTTGAAGCATAGACAATGCACTATATGAGGGAAATCAGCACAAAATGACCAAGGCAAAGAAAGACAGTGAGAGGTAGGCAAGAATAAGTGGCAACTACAGCAAATGCTGTAACATATACATTCCTGCAACAGTAATAACAATCAATTATTTGGGAGTAGATATATGGGCTAATATGTATACTAAATAGGTAAGGGAGTCATAAGGGAGCACACTCGTGTACATATATAGGTATGGTTGTGGATATTTCTGCATACATATTTGTAAATGCCGCTTTTATACTCATAAGTACAATACAGCATATAGGAGGCAGAGTTATAGAAACGCTTAGACATCAGGACTGAACTACTGGCCATGAAAGCTAAGGACCGTAGTTTTGGGGGACACTAGGCCAATTGGCAAAACACAGTTCATAAGGATAATGTTCTACATCCTATCCTGGTGAGTAGTGTCTGGGGACTTAGAAGCTTTTGAGCAGCCATCAGAGAAGCAGCTATTGGTCTCTTCCAGCCACAAACAAAGGAGAACAAAGAAAACTAAAGACCCAATGAAGCAATTAACTTAAAGTACTAATGGCCCCCATAAACCACACTTTCCTCTAACCTAAGACCAGAACTAGACAGTGCCAGGCTACCACTACCGACCACACTGACCAGGATCACAATAGAAGGTCCCGGGTAGAATAGATAAAAAAAAATGTAAAACAAAATTCAAATTAAAAAAAAAAAAAACACCAGACTTACTGGTCTGAAAGAGACTGGAGGTATTCCCAAGACTAATGCCCTAAGACAACCATCTAACTTGAAACTACAGACACTCTTGGAAGCCACCTTTCTGTCAAATAATTAACGGGGCTATAAAATCAACAATAAACCTGTGAAAAATGTGCTTCTTAGAACAATTGACTATACGAGATCAAAAGGGCAACATTTGCCCCAAACCAAAGATGAGATGACAGGGAGCGACAGAGAAGTCAGACCAACGGAAGCAAGGAAACCAGGGAGGGAATGGGGAGAGTGATGACACAAGGTGGGGATTGCAACCAAGATCATGAAACAATTTGTGTGAGAATTATTGGTTGGAAACTTAATTTGCTTTGTAAACTTTCACCTAAAACACAATAAAAGTTTTTTTAAAAAAGGGAATAACTTCTTGGACAATTTTTTTTTATCATCATCAAATACTACTCCTTGGAATATGCATTCTTATAATAAAATCAGTGATTTGAGGAAGTTGTCCATCTCCCACAATTTTAACACCTGGAAGTAAGAAAACCTGTGCTTTCCTCCCTAGGGGTTATAGGACAATAGAGTGGTAGCAAAGATTAGAATGCTTATTGAGGGTTCTCACGCTAGCCCTCCTTCAGAAGCTACCACCTCACTCTAGGTGATTGCCCAAGGCTTTCATGAACATGGGTCATAATGTCTGCAGTGCCATGTGAAAACATTTGAACTTATTTCTCCTTCATTCAAACAGGTCTATATTATGTGACTCTGAAGCACATTTTTGTCATTTCATCTGTGATGTCTAATTACAAGTATATCTTCTAGGTTTTTACTGAGAGGAAATAAAATTTATTTTATATAATACCAATTTTATTCATTTATTCATACAACAAATATTAATTGAACACCTATTATGTGATAAACACTATTTTAGGTATTGGAAATACTGTGAAGAGATAAAAATAAGACACAAGTCTGCTCTTAGGTAACTTCAATTCTAATGATGGAGACACAATAATTATATACATATATATGTGTGTGCGTGTGTGTGTGTATAATATACAAATATACATATATACGTTTTGCTATTGATAGGTGCTGTCGAGTCAGTTCTGACTCATAGGGATCCCATGCACAACGGAACGAAACACTGCCTGGTCCTGAGCCATCCTTACAATCGTTGTCAATGCACTTTGTTGAGGGTCTTCCTCTTTTCCGCTGACCCTGTACTCTGCCAAGCATGATGTCCTTCTCCAGGGACTGATCCCTCCTGATGACATGTCCTAAGTATGTAAGATGCAGTCTCGCCATCCTTGCTCCTAAGGAGCATTCTGGTTGTACTTCTTCCAAGACAGATTTGTTCATTCTTTTGGTAGTCCATGGTACATTCAATATTCTTCGCCAACACCACAATTCAAAGGTGTCAATTCTTCTTCCGTCTTCCTTATTCATTGTCCAGCTTTCACATGCATAAGATGTGATTGAAAATACCATGGCTTGGGTCAGGCGCACCTTAGTCTTCAAGGTGACATCTTTGTTTTTCAACACTTTCAAGAGGTCCTTTGCAGCAGATTTACACAATGCAATGCGTCTTTTGATTTCGTGACTGCTGCTTCCATAGCTGTTGATTGTGGATCCAAGTAAAATGAAATCCTTGACAACTTCAATCTTTTCTCCATTTACCATGATGTTGTTCATTGGTCCAGTTGTGAGGATTTTTCTTTTCTTTATGTTGAGGTGCAATCCATACTGAAGGCTGTGCTCTTTGATCTTCATTAGTAAGTGCTTCAAGTCCTCTTCACTTTCAGCAAGCAAGGTTGTGTCATCTGCATGATGCAGGTTGTTAATGAGTCTTCCTCCAATCCTGATGCCCTGTTCTTCATATAGTCCAGCTTCTTGGATTATTTGCTCAGCAAATAGATACATATAGATGCAAATAGATAAGGTGGAAGAATACAACCCTGACACATACCTTTCCTGACTTTAAACCGATCAGTATCCCCTTGTTCTGTTGAAACAACTGCCTCTTGATCTATGTAAAAGTTCCTCATGAGCACAATTAAGTGTTCTGGAATTTCCATTCTTCTCAGTGTTATCCATAGTTTGTTATGATCCACACAGTCGAATGCCTTTGCATAGTCAATAAAACACAGGTAAACATCCTTCTGGTATTCTCTGCTTTCAGCCAGGATCCATCTGACATCAGCAATGATATCCTTGGTTCCACGTCCTCTTCTGAAACCAGCCTGAATTTCTGGCAGTTCCCTGTCGATATACTGCTGCAGCCATTTTTGAATGATCTTCAGCAAAATTTTGCTTGCATGTGATATTAATGATATTGTTCTATAATTTCCACATTCAGATGGATCACCTTTCTTGGGAATAGGCATAAATATGGATCTCTTCCAGTCAGTCGGCCAGGAAGCTGTCTTCCATATTTCTTGGCATAGATGAGCAAGCACCTCCAGCACTGTATCTGTTTGTTTAAACATTTCAATTGATATTCCATCAATTCCTGGAGCCTTGTTTTTCGCCAATGCCTTCAGAGCATCTTGGACTTCTTCCTTCAGTACCATCGGTTCCAGATCATATACCACCTCTTGAAATGGTTGGACATCGACTAATTCTTTTTGGCATAATGACTCTGTGTATTCCTCCCATCTATATATGTAGTCTATTAAAAAAAAAAAAAAGTTGTCATGGAGTTGATTCCAATTCATGGCAACCCCATATGTGTCAGAGTAGAAATGTGCTCTATAGGGTTTTCAATGGCTGATTTTTCAGAACTAGATCACCATACATTTCTTCCACATGCTTTTGGGTGGACTCAAGCTTCAAAACTTTTAGTTAGTAACCAATTGCTTTAGATGTTTGCAACACCCAGGGAGTTCTATAGTCTAGTAGTGTGCTATGAGTTGATTTCAACTCATAGAGACTATATGACAGAGTAGAACTGCCCCCTGGGGTTTTCTGGTCTACAATATTTATGGGAGCAGATTGCCAGGTCTTTCCTCCCATACAGCAGATAGTGGGTTTGAATCGCCAACCTTTCAGTTATCAGCCAAGTGCTTAACCATCGTGCCATCTGTCAATAACAAGCAGCTTCTGCAATTACTCATGTGGGAACATGAGTTCACAAATTATGCAGTACATTTGAACCTTAAAAACCTGTTGCTGTAGAGTCGATTATGACTTACAGTGACCCTACAGGACAGAGTAGAACTGCCCCATAGGGTTTCCAAGGAGCAGCTGGTGGATTTGAACTGCTGACCTTCTGATTGGTAGAGGAGCTCTTAATCAATGGGGGAAAATTTCCAATTATGCCACAGCCTCATACTCAGTTTATTTATTCATACAAACCATCAAAATTCAGTAAATCAAGTTCATCAGGGACTTTACTAGTCACACAGATTAATTTAAAAAGTGAATTTTATAGCAAGTATGTAATAATTAATAAATTGAAAGTCATGACAGAAATGCCTATAAGAAAGGAAAACTTTGACAAGGGCATAAATTAATGTGAGTATAAAATGAGGTAAAATATGAAACTGTGAAGAATAGTTTCCCTCATGTGTGAATTTTCTTTGGGACAGGATGGCAAACCAGGTTTATCTTTTATGCTAGCTCTGAGTCTCTGGTACTGGATGCCTGAAAAACTGTGTTGAGAAGTCGGGTGAAGCCAAGTCTCACAGTAGCACTCACTTGGACCTTTTCAGGAATCAACACCTGCCTGAATTGAGCCAGGGTTTGACTAACCCCACACCCACATTAGGCTGCTTGGGTCTCTCAGGAAGGCCTGTGAATAAGCCCTGGCGGCAGGTCAGGTTGCCAGGTGCTACCGGCTACCTATCCCCATGTTATCTTAGCTTTCACACTTTTAGGCCTTAATTGTTCAGGTCTAGTGCTGGTTCTCATCCAATGCTCCTCAAGTCTCTGCCCCAACCAAAGCCTTCCTCTTCTCACTCAGGAAATTTCACAGGAAACAAGTTCAACTGATGACTCCTGGCAATAAAAATGAGTGAAAGGTGATATCAGGGAATAGAGAGCGAGTCGTATGGGACACTAGGTTCATAAAAAAATTCCACATACTTTGTCTATATCTTTAAAAATGACTCCACAGTGTTACCCAAGATCAGATAAAGTTGAGTGGTGGTGTGTAAAGTGCCTTCGGCTTTCCTTAGATTCTCAAGCACAACCATAGAAAGACCAGCACTTTTCTAAATTCCCTAGACCTCAGGCAAACTCACAGATTAGAATGAGGGAAGCAGTTATGTAGGAGGATACTGGTAGTGAACCTTCTGTGATTATTGTCCTCAGACTAAGAAAGAAGAGAATGTTTTCATCAAAGACACACCATTAGCTTTGGAGTCAGACGCTCCTAAATTCCTGGCTCTGTCCCTTGGTAGCAGTGTGACTTAAACTCGACCAAAACCCATTGCCATCGAGTCGAATCTGGCTCATAGTGACAATATAGGACACAGCAGAACTGCCCCATAGGGTTTCCAAGAGTGCCTGATGGATTTGAACTGTTGACCTTTTGGTTAGCAGCCATAGCTCTTAACCACTACACCATAAGAGTTTCCAGTGTGACTGTATCGGAGCTTCATAACCTCATCTCTAGAACAAGAAAAATGCCTACAGTACTTTAATTGTGGTAACTAAAGAAGTTAGTATGTTCAAAGGTTCTCTTCCAGCAAACGACATAGAGCAGAGACTCAGTGAGGAAAGAACACCTTCACATCCTTAGAGAAAGATGCTTCTGGGAGTACTGTAGCCAGCCGCTAGAAGATACAAATGAGGAAGTTCAGGTCCTCTGACAGTGCTCAATGGATTGTGCGAATTGACACAGGGGTTTCACTCCTAAACCAAACGCTGGACATGGAAGCTAGGATTCAGAACGGACTGAAACAAAGAAGACAAGAACAGAAGAGAGAGAGTCACCTCCTCTTTTCCTGTCTTTTTTCTGGGATTGCATGGCCTCTCTGATTCTCTGAGTTCATAATTGTGTCCATTTTTCTCTTTGCTCTTTAAGTAAAATGAGTTTCTCAGCTGCACCAAAATGTCTTCTCCATCTAACCATGCAGAAGAGACTAACTAGGGTCTATAAGCAGAATACAAGTCTAAATTTTCAGGTATATCTGATTGGTACAGCTTGAGTCAGTTGTCCAAGCCTGGGTAATCCACTTTAGCCGAGGTAGGTGGATTATAAAGCTGTGATTGCAGCTGTGGCTGTGGTTGCATAATGCCAAGGGAGAAGGCACAGAAATACTCTCTGCAGAGAGAATATACCACGGAGAAAATTGTATTTCATCTGCTCATAAAGTAATTAAGTAAATATTTTTATTTTGGTTCTCTATGAAGAGCATTATGTTGGTCATATCTGATGTACAATGAAAGCAAATGGACAACAGCACATAAACAAAAGAAAACATAAAGGCAGTGTTGCCTCCTGTAAGGAGGAGTTGTTACCTGGTTAAAAGGCGGGGAGGGTGCTGCTTTGAAGCAGTACATACACTAAAAAAATTGAGAAAGTGGCAATTATACATTTCAAGAAAGGATGATTTGCACTGAAGTAAATTGTGGGAATGTTAAAACCAGCCTCATATTCCACCTGTTATGGGTTGAATTGTGTCCTCCAGAAATGTGTGCCAACTTGGCTAGGCGATGGATTACCAGTATTGTCTGATTGTCCACCATTTTGTCATCCAATGTGATTTTTCTATGTGTTGTAAATCCTACTTCTATGATGTTAATGAGGCAGGATTAGAGGCAGTCATGCTAACGAGACAGGACTCAATCTACAAGATTAGATTGTATCTTGAGTCAATCTCTTAAGATATGAGAGAAGTGAGCAGAGAGACATGGAAACCCCATACCACCAGACAAGTAGTGCCAGGAGCAGTGTTCGTCCTTTGGACGCAGGGTCCCTGCACTGAGAAACCCCTCCACCAGGGGAAGATTGATGACAAGGACCTTCCTCCAGTGCCAACAAAGAAAGCCTTCCCCTGGAGCTAGTGCCCTTAATTTGGACTTCTACCCTCCTAAACTGTGAGAGAATAAATTTTTGTTTGTTAAGGCATCCACTTGTGGTATTTCTGTTATAGCAGCACTAGATAGCTAAGATACCACCCAAGCAAATTCTTACTATTGCCATTGAGAAAATCAAACCGTGAAACCAAAACCAAGAGTATTTTGATGCAAATAGCAGAGGTATTTTTATGCAAATAACACACACCTAGTTTGTTTGCCAGCTGCACCCACCCTCATGAGGTATTTTCATAAGCACCTCTATGCCAATTTTTTTACATGAAAAATTGGCATAGTGGTGCTTACACAAATACTTGGTGAGGGGAGGGCATGGCTGGTAAACAAACACCGAAGGAACATGTTATTTGCATAATCATCTGATAGTATAATCCTGTTCAGGAGTTTCTACTCTACTTTTTTTAGAAAAACAAATGTAATTCTGCATGACTGTCCACTATTATCATCTTGTTATCACACATATTAATAGATATTTATATATTTTCATTTATATAGGAATTAAATTGTATGCTTTATATCCTGCTTTTATATCAAATAAACATCTTTTCATGTTTGTAATACAAGCAAGTTATAAAATATACAATTTAATTTCAAGTTAAAACAATGTGTGTGCATAAAATAAAATCGAATAAATAATATGCATTTCAATTTCTCAAAAGTAGATTTTAACTATAACACTCAAAAGAACTTTCCAGCGTAGTATCTTGAACATGAATTAGCACTGAGTATCTAAATTTTTCCTCAATGCTGTGAGACATTTGGATATCCTCTATGGTATTAAGAACATATTCTTCCATTCTTAGTGAATTGAAATATTTTTCAATGGTAAATATTTGTGTAATCGTTTCTCCTAATTATCCTTGTCATTGACTTTTTATAGATTTAAATTTTCCAAAGAACTTGCTCTTGGGTGTTTTTATTAACTCTACTAGACATCTTCCTGCTCAGTCATAAAGCATTTATAGATATGTATTATCCTTTGAAGAAAACTTGGGCTCCATATCTTATGTTGTGATAAGTAGTGTTTTTATTTCTATCTTTATTTTGTAATTAAGCTTTAATAGATGCTTTTCTCTTTTCCCTTTTTATATATAAGACATCTGCTGGATATATATGTAGAGTTTCTTTAAACTGTTATACTCACTCTTAGTTTTATTACATTTTGATCATTGGATGTGGCTCTAAAATTTATGCTATATTATATTGACCGAGGTTTTCTTTATGTCCTAATTAGAATTAGTATTTCTATATTAGCAACTGGGCAATCAAAGGTATATGAAAGGTGGACTTATGGACAATATGTCGACTTGAGTAATGATACCTCCCAGAACCCAGTGCCGTAGAGTCGAATCATACCTAGTTCTTGAAAAAAGTAAGCATCATCCAGGGTTGAAAAAAAGTCAGTCTTGTTGATAATCAGACTGTAACAGACTCAGACAAGGTTATTGCCAAGGTCAACATAAAACAATGTTTCTTGTAAGGCCACACAGTTGCAGCAAAACTGCTCCATGAATATACTCTCCTACAAGTTGATGCCCACCTCTCTTATTTCTTCCTCAGGATTAATCTCCTTCTTACTGAGATGCCCCTGGTTTCTCTTGTGCATTTTTCCTTGTTATAGCAAGTTAATAAACCAACCTTGTTTGACTATAAGCATGTTTCCAGTGCTCTTTATCTGATAACTTTACCACTCCTAATCACGTAAAGCATCTGAAATTACATATACTAAAGTTGTTGTTCTTTTTGTTAGCCGCTGTCAGGTCAGCTCTTGTTCATAGAGACTCTATTTGCAACAAAATGCGGTTTGACCTGGCCCTGTGCCATCTTCACAATTTTGGCATGTTTGAGCCCACTGCTGCAGCCACTGTGTATTTGGAGTGACTTCCAACCTAGGGGGCTCATCTACCAGAATATTGTGTTGTGATCCATAGGATTTCCACTGGCTAATTTTTGGAAGCAGATCACCAGGCCTTTCTTCCTAGCTTGTCTTAGTCTGGGAGCTCCACTGAAACCTGTTCACAATGGATGACCCTGCTGGTATTTGGAATGCTGGTGGTGTAGCTTCCCATATCACAGCAACACGCAAACCACCAAAGTAAGACAAACTGACTGATAGGTAATGTACTTACATTAGTGAAATAAAGCTAAAGGGGAACAATGAGGGCAAATTTATAACGCTCCTTTGTGTTTCCTTTTGAGCTTCATAAAAACCCTGTGCAGCGTGAAAAGTAGGGTTGCCGTCCTGGTCTCTGGGCACAAGTATCTTCTTTGTCTGAGTTCCACGTGTGTCTCTTTATGTCTGAGTCTCTTGCAGTTGAATGTGAGTTGTGAACTTTTATAGCAACTTTACTTATAATTGCCAAATTTGGAAGCAACCAAGCTATCCTTCAATAGGTGAGTGGATAAGCAAACTGTGTACATCATACAATGGAGTCGTATTTGGCAATAAAAATAAATCAGCTATCAAGCCACAGAAAGACATGGAGGAAACTTAGATGCATATTGCTTAGTGAAAGAAGCCAGTCTGAATAGGCTATATATTGTATGATTCCAAGTATATGACATTCCGAAAAGGCAAATCTATAGAGACAGTGGATGCCAGGGGTTCCGGGGGAGGGAAGCCAAATAAACATGTGGAACACAGGGGCATTGCTAGAGCAGTAAACTTAAGGTTTATGATACTGCAGAGCACTATGCATTTGACAAAACTCACTGTACTGTACAACACAGATTGTGAAGTGTAATGTAAACTGTGGACTTTAGTTCATAAAAA
Organism: Elephas maximus indicus; assembly: GCF_024166365.1. Lineage (NCBI taxonomy): Eukaryota > Metazoa > Chordata > Mammalia > Proboscidea > Elephantidae > Elephas > Elephas maximus. The sequence continues at coordinate 127,982,324 of NC_064826.1, forward strand.
TGCATCGATATTCATTTACGGATTGTAACAAATTTACCACAGGAATAAAAGATGTTAATAACAGGAGAAAGAGTGTGTGTTGGTGGCGGGGGAGGCATATGGGAACACTTTGCTTTCTACACTCTATTTCTGTAAAACTAAAACTGTTCTAAATTGACTAGATGGCACCGAACAACAACATTAAAAAAAAAAGGTTTTGGCTTTATTAGGTATTTTCATTTGTTCCTTAGTAAGAATTTTTTTTTAAATGACTCCCCTCCCAAGCATATTTGCATTTTAAGACTTACATTTATTATTCTTGTTACTACTATACTACTACTGAATAGTCATATCCTGAAGGAAGTGAGTCAGAGTAACCTTGCATCAATGGGCTTTACTGTATTCCCAGCCAGAACTGTCTGGGGAAAAAATACCCATCACATACACATACCATATTTTTATGCAAATAATGTGCCTTTTCCAGGTTTGTTTGACAACTGCACCACCCCCACAAAGTATTTTTGTAAGTGTTGCTATGTTAATTTTTTTACATGTTGCTGTAAAAACTATAAAACTACCTAGTGGATGAGGGCACAGCTGGCAACAAACATAGAAGAAGTGAGTTATTTTGTATAAAAATACGGTAAAGTTACATCTTTAAGAGAAATAAATAGCTATTATAAAAGTGCCTGGAAGGTGCCAAAAGGAAGAAAAATTAATTTAAAATATTAAAAAGGACTGGTTTGTTAACTAGAGGAACAAAGGAAGACACTACCCAAGCTATCTTCTAGAACGAATGACTCAGAAATAAGTGATCTGAGAGCTCTGAGAAGCGGAGATGATAATGAACTCATAAGGTCAGTGAATATTCCATGGAGATGGGAGGACACAAACTAGACGTTGTGATAGTTAAGGTTGTATGTCAGTTTGGCTGGGCCATGATTCTCAGTGGTTTGGTTGTCGTGATGCAGTTTGGCTGTTACGTAATGATGTAATCATCTCAATGATGAGATGTGATGTAATGTAATCTCCTTCATGATGAAATCTGCTCTGAACAGCCAATGAGTTGAAAGGCAATTTCCTTGGGGGTGTGGCCTGTATCCAATATATATGGACTTTCTTGTAAAGTTTGCTGGCTTTTGCTCTTCTCTGGATCTTGCATTTGCTCATCTTCATCTGACCTCTGGTTTTTAGGACTTGAGCCAACAATCTGCCATCTTACCTGCCAATCTTGAGTTCCTTAGCTTCTGCAGCTAAGTGATTCAAGAGAAGCCTCCAGCCTGATGCCTGAGCCATGGACTTGGGACTTTCCAGCCCTTGTGTGAGTCATTTCTTTGATTTAAATCTCTCTCTGTCTATATATATGTATACATACATGCTTCAGTGGCTTTACTTCTTTAGAGAACCCAGCCTAAGACAGATGTTGCTGGAAAATTTCATTTAACAGTTTAGTCCATCTGCACATTTGGTGTCACACAGACAGAAAGTCTAGGTATTGACTTATTAAATCTATTACAAACTGGATTTTAGTTTTTTGTTGGTTTTGCTTTCAGAAGCTGCTCTTTTGGAAGTCTGAGAAAATACCTCCTCAGAGAGAGCTCTTTTTACTCTTCTTTTTCTCCTCTGCCTCCTTCTCCTTTTCTTCCTCTTCTTTCTCTCCTCCTTCTTCCTCTTCTTCCTCCCCCTTCTTGCTCTTTTTTTGTCTTCATCCACATCTTCCTTTTCATTTCTCCTCACCCCTTTATCCCTCCTTCTCTTTGTTCTTCTTTTCCCTCCTCTTTCTCTTCTTTCTTTTTATCTCCTTTATGTCTCCATCCCCCTTCTCCTCTCCCTTCTCATTCTCTTTGTTTTCCTCCTCCTTCTTTCAGGCACCAGGTGTAGCATGAAATACACTGGTTTTCCTTCAAACATGAAAACCAAAAAAATGCAAACTCAGACTCATAGTGATCTTCTGGGTATAAATTCCAGTTCAGCCACTTATCAGGGAAAACCTCAGGAATGCTGCCTGGTCTATGTCTTCTCACCTGGAAATTAAGACAATATAGCAACAGCCTGTTGACGGCTTTGAAGATTGAATGAGGTCATGGTTATAGACTTCCTGGCATAAGTTATATTTTTTGGGTACAATCGAATCAATTCCAACTAATCGTGATTCCATGTGACAGAGTAGAACTGCTCCAAAGGGTTTTCTTGGCTACAACCTTTATGAAATCAGATCACCAGGTCTCTGCCTTAGAGCCATTTGTGTGGTTTTGAACAGCCAACCTTTTGGTTAGCAGTCAAGTGCTTAACCATTGTGCCACCACGGCTCATACCAAGCATATAATAATTGCTTAATAAACACTGCTTCCTTTCCCTCTGTCTGATCAGCAAAACAGAATAATTAGCACAGGTGTGTAAAAGTGATTTGACATTAAGATATGAACATAGCTAGTTTGCTCCTACCTCTGCTCTTCTTTAAGGGTGTATTATAGGTGATAGGGAAATTTCCTGAAATCTCTACTTGCTAAGTTATTTCCCTTTGAAACGGATAATCTTTTCACCTACCACATTGTCTCCCAGGCACTTTAATTATTGATACAGTCAAGGTTTTTGTGTTTTAATTCTATTAACCTCCTCAGGCCCTCCCATTCCTGTTAAGCTTATTACCTAAAGGTTTTCTCTCTCCCCCATGTGCAACTTCAACCCCATTCCCACTTGAATGGCTTTGTGTTTCCAGACTTGCCAGTGTGCCGGACACCTCAAAAACCCATGGGTATACAAAGCACTATTTGCCTTTGAATGCTAACCTGCCTGGAAAGATACTTGCATTAGAAGTGCTGAATACATAGATTGAATAAATGAATATATAAATGATTATTCCCCATCCCTCTACTTAAACCATTAGTGGCTTCTAATCACTCTAAGTGTAAAAACATATCCACAGCACAGCCTACAACACTCTGCATATAGGAGCCTTGGGACCTCCCAGCATCATCCGTACTGTACCACTTGGTCATTTAAATCGAGCACTTACTGTGTGTCAGAAAATGCTCTGGGAACTGGGTGTAGAAATCTGCTAAGCAGGTGAAAGTCCTTTCCTCACAGATGCTAATTATAGTGAGTGAGAGGTTTTTGTTGTTAGTTTGCTGTCCAGTAAGTTTCCGCTCATGGTGACCTTAGGCACAACAGAATAAAAGGTTGTCCAGTCCTGCCCCCCACCAATCTTTTGCATGTTTGAGCATATTGTTGCAGCTCTTGTGGCAATCCAACTCATGGAGGGTTTCCCTCATTTTCACTGACCCTCTACTCGACCAAGTATAATGACCTTTTCCAGGAATTTGTCTTTCATGATGACTTGTCCAAAGTAAGCAAGTCAAGGTCTTATTACCCTCTTTTAATGCTTCTAAGGAACATTCTGGCCTTACTTCCTCTAAGGCTGATTTGTTCATTCTTCTGGCATTCCACATTATATTCAATATTCTTTGCCAATATCACAATTCAAATGTGTCAATTCTTCTTTAATCTTCCTTTTTCATTGTCCAACTTTCTCATGCATGTGAGTTGATTGAAAAGACCATGGCTATCTTGCTTTTTAACACTTTAAAGAGGTCTTTTGCAGTAGATTTTCCCTATGTAATATATCGTTTGATTTCTTGACTACTGCTTCCATGGGCGTTGATTGTGGATCCAAGTAAAAGGAAATCCTTGATAATTTCAGTTTGTTTACCGTTTATAACGATGTTTATCCAGTTGTAAGGATTTTTGTTTTCTTTATTTTCAGATATAATCCTTATTGAAGGTTGTAATTTCTGAACTTCATCACTTTGAAGGTCAAAGCGAGGAGACCCAGGTAGTAAAAAGTTACCTAAATAAAATACGTAGTTTGTTAATGATGAAATATTTTCTGCAGAAGAATAAAACAGGAAAGGAGAATTTATTATCCTGTTACTCTGCACCATCCAGGCACTTGGACCTCTGTTCATTTCTGTGATTGCCATCCTTCTTTCTTGGGGACCTCTCTAAATGTCATTCTCCCTGTTTGGAATGATATTTTATGCAAAACCTTTGCCTAGGGCTTTTGTACTTATCCTTTATTATTTCTGCTCCAGCGTGACTTTCTCATTCCCTCAGGTGAACCTCCTGATCCTCCCCTTTCCTATTGCTCAAACCATGCTGCCAGAGGACAATTCCCAGTATTATGCTCTTTCTCTGGTGGTAATTTTTTCTTTCAGAAGACTTTACTCAGCTTGGAATTATTCATTTATTGTGAGATCAATTATTTAATATCTGTCCCCCCACTAGAATGTAAGTTTTACAAAAACAGAGAGAGTGTTTTGCCACTATCTATCCCCAGTGCCATAGAGCTGTCTCATAGTCATCACTCACAAATGTTCATGGAAAGAAGAAAAGGAGGGAGGGAGGAAGGCTGCACAGTAATTCCGTACAATAACCATCATGCCCACATGCCAAAAGTCACACAAACATTAATAATGAGGCAGCAGAACAGGGATTATAAACATAGGAACTAAATCCAGCTTAGTTACTTCAAAAATGTGCCTGGGGTCAAAACTTTTCTGAGAATTACTGAAGATATCACCATGTTTTCAACATAGGCTTTTTGAAATCCTTGAGTTATAACTGAAAGGGAATCAAGAAACTTCTACCACTTATTCCACAGAGCTGAAAAATGAGGTGAAATAAATATGGCTTAGATCTTGCCCTCAAAGAACTAAAATTTCCTGAGAAAGTAGAGTGTTTACACACATGCTAAGCAAGCCCCCTGTCTTTTTCATTATATCCAAATGCCTATAATGGAGTATACACGACATCTGGAATTCTTGGCTAGTTGTGGCAGCTTTGATTTGTTTTATTGAAGAACTTTCTCTACCCTTGTCTCTGCCCTATGTAGACTACTGGAGTGGAAGGATGTATTGTGCCTTCAGCTGCATTCATTTATCAGCCCTCAGATCCTGTCTGTACATAAATTCTCTGTTGGATGTAAAGACGCTGGAAGGCTTGAGTGGTGCTGGCAGATTTCTGACTCCTGTGGCTGAGGGAATGGTCACCTTTCCCAGGTAGGACAGCATCTGCCTGGGAAGTGGAACCATCCTGGCACCATCTGTCTGGCTGACCCACTAATCTGTCAGCCAGTTTTTGTGAACACAAAAATTGTCTCCCATTGGAAATTTCTTGAATCATCTCTTACATCAATTAAAGACTAAGGAACAGATGGTGATTTCTTGAGACAGTGAAGAATTTAACTGAATCATTACTCATGTAGGGAACAGGGATAACAGGCAATTCGGCATCATATGCCTTGGCTTACTTTTCTTTGAAGATGTCAATTCCCAGTATGCTAGGAGATCACAGATTTTAGGAATGGAAACGTGCTTATACTCTCAAATGGTGGAGGCTTGCTTTAAGGACACCCCAGGAAGTCTGCAAGCATGGGGATCTGTGTCAGTCATGTCAAGGTCAGGACTTGCGTCGATGGATACGGTGTTCATCATCATTCAGGTACCAGAGCAGCTCCAAGGACACTCAGTGAAACTCTGGCTGCAATACAATGTGATATTATGCACCATAGCACACTTTAAGCCTGCACGCAGATGGCCTTAGCAACTGGTAGTTGATGATATACACTCACAACAGAAATTCTAGTCATTTAACAGCAGTTTCATCAACGGTCGTTTTGGCATCCTCTTAGAAGAGTGTGTCTATATATCTTTTCATTAATGACTTTACCACGTTCATAACCCTGTTGTATCTAGACCCTGCTTTAGTTACTGGTTCTCTCTTTCTCTCTCTCTCAGCAGGCATGTTGTTTATTATCCACCGTCAACATACCTTCTGGGCATTTCTGTGTCAAGCTACTTCATAAGTGGTGCCTTAAACTAACCCATCACTATTCCTTTGTAACCGAAATATAGTATCTTGATGCAATCCATCCTGGCCAGGTGAACAGTTCGCATGATAGAAAACATGAGAATTTATGAAAGGATTGCCCTGAGGCACTCTGCCTGGGGTGTAGCATACAATGAGTTTTATAGACTATTCAACACATTAGTCCTTCAATTTTATTTTCCTTTAGATGCTGGTAATAAGCTGATTTTTGTTTGTTTTGCTTCTATTGGGTTTAAATCTTTAAAAATGCATCAATGAACAGGAAAAAAAAATTGCCCTGGAAATAGTTGAATGATGATCTTTTCAGAGCTTAAGTGGCCATTTGGAATATTTGCAATGATTTGCAAAGACTGTTTCCACCATGTAGGTTTCCAGATCCCTGGTCTGCTGACTTGAGGGCCTAAGCCCTGCTCTGTGTCTTCCCACTTAGAATATGTATATCCATTTGAGTTAAGGTGGTGGTTTGAATACTACCAGTTGTTATTGAGTCAACTTCCAGTCATGGAGACCCCCTGTGTGTCACAGTAGAACTGCTCCATAGAGTTTTCAAGGGCCTGACCTTTTAAGAACAGAGCACCAGGTCTTTCTTCCAAGGCACCTCTGGACGTGTTTGAACACCTATCTTTTGAATAGTAGTCTGCGGTTTGCACCACCCAGGGACTCCTTGTGTCTTCCCTTCCAAAGGCATACAGATTCCCTCCTTTGCTGAGAGGATCCCAAAGAGAAGCTGCTTGCACAAATCTTTTATGATTAATATTGATACCATCAACCTCTAAGTAGAGTGATTTTAAGGATCAAAATTGCATACAACATTCCTAAATATCACTACCTGAGGTGGATTTGCCATTTAAATAGAGTGCTTGAACTTCAGCTTCTGCAGGTGCAAACTCAGCTGAGAATGGGTTCACACACATTCTGTGCCAGGTTTTACCTGTGAATAAGTAGAATGCAAATTAACTGGAAAATCTATGATGACGTAATTAATACTTTTATTAAAATATGTACTTCACAAAGACTGGGACTATCTCTTATACATATTAACATTTTTAATTGTGTTATCACATAGTAAATTCTTGAAATATATTTGTTTAATAAGTATATATTGGCCATTTTATTAATGTATTGTGGTTATTCTTTGTGAAAGTCTCAGTTGTTAATAAACATCTCAGAATATTACTCCTAGAGAACACCACTTGCCTAGATTATGAGGTGTTCTTTCTGATCACTCTTCCCTGGCTTATCCACCCTCTTATGTTGAAGATATTAAGATTCTTAGTTTTTCCCCAAAAGTTGGGCCTTCTTACTCACACCCTTTCCCTGAACCTAGAATTTCAGCACAACTTCATGGATCTAAGACTGGTAAGACTAGCCTAAACAACTACGAAAAAAGGAAATAACAACCTTCACAATGAGAATGTCACAAATTCAAAAACATATATTCAAAGTTTTAGATAGAATAAAGTACCGCTTACTTGGAAAACTGAATACAAATAGATCTTTGGCAATCATTTAAAAATAAACAAAACCAACACTAAGATAAATATAAATGCCATAAGGAGGAAGGAGTCCACAGACATAAAATAGATAAAGATGCAACACATCTCAGTTCCTTTCAGAAGAACACTAAAACCCAAAATGAGATGAAGATTTAAAAAATAGATGTGCTGGTTAACACTCCAGCTGCAACAACTAACAGATAAACTATAATAATATTTGTGAGTGTATCTGAGAGCTATGGAAATAAGGATTATACGAGCTAAAATTCCAGACTGGAGTTAACAATCTCCCCCCGATGAAAGAAATCAAAGGAGGTCTAAACAAATGGAAAAAAAAAAAAAGAGGAAGAAAGAAAAGGAAGAGAGAGATGCTATGTTTAAGGATTGGAAGACTCATTATTATTAAAATGAGAGTTCTTCCCAACTTGTTCTATAAATCAAAATTGAATGAATCTAAGTCAGGCACAAAAGAAAAAATATTGTATGTGATTACTATATGAATTAATCAAATAAAAGTATTTAGTGGTAAACAGAGGCAAGAGGGAGGGGAAAAGGAGTTTTTGCTTAGAGAACATTGTAGGTATGTTAATGGTGGGGACATAATTAGGAAAAAGATAGCAAGAATAGTTGCATGACATGGAGAATGTAATCAATGTCACTGAAGTGTACATGTAGAAATTGATGAATTCCTGTATTTTTTATTGGGTATGCATCACTATAGTAAAAAAAAAAAAAAAAAAACAGTGAAAAAAATAGGAAGCTCAAGTCTAGTTTATAAATAATGCAATGTCAAATGTTATCCAGCATGATTTTAAAGAATAATGAAAGATATTATTTATTCAGAGAATTTATATACAGTTTGATTCTAGTTAGTTTATTAATATAATTCATCACAGTTGCAGATTAAAGAAGCTAAAGTTATTTCTATAAGCTTTGTCTCAAAAATAAACTAGAATTACATTAAAAAGTAAGTCACACCTGCAGGTATTAAAATACTTGGCTATGCGGCAGTCAACTGCTAACCAAAATGTTGACAGTTCAAATCCACTGGCCACTCCTTGGAAACCCCATGGAGTAGTTCTGCTCTGTCCTATAGGGTCACTGTGAGTCAGAACTGACTCAACAGCAATGGTTATGTACGAATAGAAACATCCATATAATGCCCTGGAGTAACTATTGACATCAATTTGCTGTGATTTATTTTAGACAATTGTCTATGCGATACACCCTTACCCTCATCTATACGTGTGCCTATAGGAAGAATGGAGTCTCTGGGTAGTGCAAATGACTAATGTGTTCAGCTGCTGACTGAAAAGGTGGCAGCTTGAGTCCACTCAGAGGTGCCTTGGAAGAAAGGCCTGGAAATCTGAAAAATCATCCATCAAAAACCCTAAGAAGCACAGTTCTTCTCTTACACATGTGGGTCTCAATTCGTAGAACCTGACATGGAGGCAACTGACTTTGTAGAAAGAGTAGTCGATATGTCTGTATTACTTAGATTTTACTGTGTAACAAACCCTCCAATTCATAAACCCCAGTGCCATCGAGTCGATTCCGACTCACAGCAACCCTATAGGACAGAGTAGAACTGCCCATTAAAGTTTCCAACACATAGTGGTTTAAAATAATACACATTTATTATTGCAGGCTGCTAACCAAAGTGTCGGCAGTTTGAATCCACCAGGCGCTCCTTGGAAACTCTATGGGGCAGTTCTACTCTGTCCTATAGGGTCGCTATGAGTCGGAATCAACTCGACGGCACTGGGGTGGGGTTAGGAGTCAATAGCAAATTCTGGGTTAGGTGGCAGCACTGCTGCACTTTGGAGGACTTTGTCACACGCTCAGGAAGGGACTGGCTGCAGGCTTGTCTCAGCCTCTTTTCCTTGTCCACTCTACTTCTCTAGATTTTTCACCTGAAAAGGCAGGACTCCACAAAAGCACACATCCATGCACATATACTGGAGGTATAGACTCAGAAATAACAGAAAACCATCTGTGTGGCATCCAATGCACAAAAACAAGGCAAAGTCAGTCCAAAAAGGGGGAAATGGACTCTACTTCTTGATGTGAGGCTAAAAAGTCACATTGCAAACAAGGTTAGGCATGAGAGGGAATAATTGCAGTCATTCTTTATAAGCTAATGACCACAAGATATAAAGAAGAAATCAGGCTCCTTTCCTAAGACGGAAGTGTAAACAGATTATCATTTTGACCTTCTCCCTCAAAAAACACCAAGAAATACAAGAAAACCACTCAGCCTCAAGGGACTCTGAATTGAGGAGCAGAGGACAGTCGTGAGGAACTGAAGATAGGCAAGGATCAACAAGTCAACAATAAGTCACAGATGATAGGAGACTTATTTCTCCCACTATCCCTGCCACTCCACCCAGCCATGTGGGTCACCAGCTCTTGCGAACTGGGGAAGCAAACCCAGCAAAATAATTTGCTTTCCTAATCACCACAAGCCCTGCCTGTGCAAAGACACAGAACCCCATCCTTCTGCTCTAAAATGAGCAAGACAGAAATCCCTGGGGACCCATTCAGAGCATACTGAGGCTGCTGTGTTCTAGGACACAGGAGCCTTCAGTGGCATCTGCACTCACAGACAACATAATTCTGGTGAGGCTCTGATAGCAACAAGGCAGACCTCCATAGGGACACATTTAGAGCATGTCAGCACCTTTTCCACCTGCTATTGGCTGCAAATTGGTACAGAAGGCCCCTTGCAGTGCAACCAGCTCTCATAGACAACACTCTGCCTGCCTTCTCGTGCACCCCATAGCTCAGGCCTCAAAAATCAAAAGAACATATCTCCCTGCGGGTAGTTCAAGTCTGTGTGCCCCAGCTACTGTAGGTGCTGAGGACTGCTGACTGATGAAGTCATTTGCTCAGAAGTAGTCCCCTGGAGTGGAGCAGGCATCCAGTGCCAACATACTACCAATGGGGCTCTGATAATAACAAGGCAGACCTTCCTGTGGGTCCATTCACAGTGTGCCATATCCTTTCTCACCTGCTGTCAGACTGAAACAAATTCCTACAGAAAGTCCCCAGCAGTAGAGACAGGAGGTGGGTCACTTAAGTGGATACTGCTGCCCCAAGCATCACAGGGTCCTTGGGACTAAGACAAATCTCTTGGAGTTCAGTCTGGTGAGTGCCAGCACCTCCTCCACCGGATATGTAGGAAAGTTTTCCTGTCCTTCCCTTGAATGTCAGCTCAGTTATAAGCAGCCCCCACAGAGCAGGAAAAGAAGTCTCAAGAAAAACCAAAGGGCAAGACCCAACCCTACAGGGAGCTCACTGGTGTGGGATCCTGACTGAAAACACACTTGCAGAAACAGAGCAGGGGGCAGAGAGTAAGAAGAGAGAAGATGGTACCTCCTGGTAGGACAGATTGATTAATGTGCAATATATCAGCTGAGAAGCTACACCCTTGGGTGCACAGATCAATCACTGCTTTCTCTGGTGTGTTTATGAGACACTGAAAGTTGAAAATAAGATTTAGAATCTTAATTAAATCAGGGAGAAGAAGCTATCACAGAGAGGAAGACAGAGAGGTAAGCAAAGGCTGAAAGCTCTGCCTACATAAGAGTTTCTTCCAGAAAATAGTGCAGCCAAAAATACCAAATATGGGGGAGAACTGGAAAGTTAACACACTCAAAACATCCAGTGCCACAATAAGAAATTGCAAGACACACAAAGATAAGAGAAATGATGGCCCATTCAAATGAATATGATGAAGGGGAAATGAAATTGCATCAATAGAAGCCTGAATGATGAATACAATAGGAGAATATAATGCAACAATGTTAAACATATTAAAAACAAGTAAGGAAAAACATAGAGAAATAGCTAAAAGAAATAAGGAAAACAACACATAAACAAAATGAGGATTTAAACAAAAAGAGATATTCTAATAAAATCAAACAGAAATATTGCAAGTGAAAGAGACAATACCTGAAATGAGAAACACAATAGAAGGATTTAATCAGCAGAAGAAAGAATCAGCAAATTAGAGGATAAGGTAGTTGAAATTACAGAGGCTGAAGAACAACAAGAATGGAAGTTCAAGACTGCTCAACACAGTTTAGTAGAACTATGGGACATGTTAAGAGAACAAGTATATGCATGATAGGAATTCCAGAAGAAGATGAGAGAGAGAAAGAGACAGAAAGAATATTTGAAGAAATAATGACAGAAAATTTCCTGAATCAGATGAAGGACATGAATCTACAAATTCAAAAACCTAAAAGACCCCCAGGCAGGATAAACCCAAAGAGATCTACACCGAGACATATCAAAATAAAGCAATAAAAAAATAAAGTATCCTGAAAGTAGCAAGAGAGAAGCAAACACACACACACACACACACACACACAGAAGCAGTCACATAGAAAAGAAAAAGAAGAAAACAGTCACATACAAAAGATCCCCTTAGAATAAGTACTGATTTTTCCTCAGAAGCATTGGAGGCCAGAAGACAATGAAACATATTTAATGTACTAAAAGAGAAAAAAATAAAAAACTATCAATCAAGAATACTATACCCAGTAAAATTGTTCTTCAAGAATGAGGGTAAAATTAAAATATTCCCTTACAAATAGAAGCTGAGAGAGTTCTTATCCACCAGAAGAGCCCTACAGAAAATACTAATGGGAGTCCTGAAGATAGAAGAGAAAATAGATTAGAAAGTAATTCAAAGCCATAAGTTAAAAAAAAAAAAGATCTTTATTAAAGGTAATTTCATGCACAAGTATAAATCCTAATATTAAAATATTCAAGCTTAACAATTTTAATGGCTTTGTCCTTCATACTTTTTAATGACAAGTGTATAAAAAGTAAGGATAAAATCATATAACAGTGCACATGAAATATAAATATGTAAACAGTGATAACAACAGCAAAATTGGGGGGTGTGGGAGGAATTTTATAGGTATGGAATGTCTTGTATGTTACTGAAGTTAGAGTGATATCGACATATCCTAGGAAGTTATAAATGCAAGATATCAAATGTAACATTCATGGTAGCCACTAAGAAAATATCTAAAAATATATACACAAAAGGAAAAGAGAAGGGAACCAAAATGGCCCAGTACAATAAAACAACAAAACACAAAAGCAGGCAGAGTTAAAGAAAAAATACAAAAAAAGCTTAAGACATAAAAAATAAATAACAAAATGGCAGAAGTAAGCCCTTTTTATTGGTAATTACATGAATGTAAATGGGCTAAATGTTCCAATTAAAAGGTAGAGAGTGACAGAATGCATTAAAAAAAAAAAGATCCAACTGTATACTGTTTACAGGAGACACACTTTAGACGCAAAGGCATAAATAGATTGAAAGTGAAAAGATGGAAAAAAAGTTCCATGCAAATAATAACCAAAAGAGACTTGAGGTGGCAAATTTAACGAAATATACTTTAAGACAAAATATGCTAGAAGACATAAAGATGGGCATTATATAGTAATTAAAAAAAAAAAATCCTTTGCCATCTCGTCAATTCTGGCTCATAGTGACCCTATCCCTGTGGGCAAGAGTAGAACTGCACCATAGGGTTTCCAAGAGGCAGCTAGTGGATTTGAATTGCGGACATTTTGATTAGTAGCCAAGCTCTTAGCCACTGTGCCACCAGGGCTCCTATATAGTGATAAAAGGGTCGATTCATCAAGAAGACTTAATCATAAATATATATGCATCCAACATCAAAGCACCTGAATATGTAAGGAAAACACTGATAGAATTGAAGACAAAATAACCCTACAATAATAGTCGGAGACTTTATTACAACACTTTCAATACTGGACAGAACATATAGAAAGATCAACAAGTACACAGAGGATCCGAATGACTCTGAGACAATTAAAATTAACAGACATAGATAGAACACTTCACCCAACAAAAACACAATACACGTTCTATTCCTGCACACATGAATCATTCTATAGGATAGAGCACATGTTATGTCATAAAGCAAGTCTCGATAAAAATAAAAAAGTTCAAAATTATAAAAATCGCTCTTCTGACCAAAGTAGAGTGAAACTAGAAATCAATAACAGAAAAATAATCTGAAAATACACATATATGTGGAAATTAAACAACATGTTATTAAACTACCAGTGGGCCAAGGAAAACATCAAAAGAGAAATAAAAAATTACGTAGAGTCAAATGAAAATGAAAGTCATACCAAAAGTTATGGAATACAGAGAAGGCAGTACACAGGCGGAAATTTATGGTAATAAATGCCTACATGAAGAAAGAAGAAAAATCTCAAATCAATAGCTTAACTTTTTGACTTCAGTAACTAGAAAGAAAAGAATAAAGTAAGCCCAAACCTACCAAAAAAAAAAAAAAAAAACCCAGTGCCGTCGAGTCGATTTCGACTCATAGCGAACCTATAGAACAGAGTAGAACTGCCCCATAGAGTTTCCAAGGAACGCCTGGCAGATTTGAACTGCCGACTTAACCACTATGCCACCAGGGTTTCCAAACCTACCAGAAGAGTGGAAATAAATATCAGAGTAGAAATAAATGAAATTAAAAGCAGGAAACTGCATGCCAATATTCTTTATCAACATAAATGCAAAAATCTCCAACAATATGCTAGTGAATAGAATCCCAGAAGATGTTAAGAGTCATTAAAAGTGAGATTTACTCCAGGAGTTCAAGAATGATTCAACATTAGAAAGTCAAACAGTATAACGCACCACACCAATAGAACAAAGGAAAAGAACCACATGAGCATCTCTATGAATACCGGAAAGGCATCTGATAAAATCCAAGACTGTTTCTTGGTGAAAACTCCCAACACAGGATTAGAAGGGAAGTTCTTCAGTATGAGTAAGGGAATAAATGAAAAACTAACAGCCAACATTACACTTAATTGAGAAAGACTGTAATCATTCCCCTTGAAATCAGGAACAAGTCAAGGGTCCTCGCTCTCATCACTCATGTTCAATATTGCATTAGAAGTCCTAGCCAGAGAATTTAAGACAAGAAAAAGAAATAAAAGTATCAAATTGCAAAAGAAGTAAAATCATATCCTTTCACGGATGGCAAAAATTTTCAAATAAAACATCCTAAAAATCCAAAAGAAAGCTTCTAGAACTAATACAGAAATTTATCAACATTGCGGGGTAGATGATCAACAAACAAAAATCAGTTGGGGTTCTACATACCAGCGATGAGAAGTATGAAAAAGAAATTAGGGAAATGATTCAATTTACAATAGGATCTAATAGAATAAAATTCCTAAGAAGAAATTTAACCAAGATGTAAAAGACTTATAACAAAAAACCAAACCAAAGCAGTTGCCAACAGGTCGATTCCTACGTATAGCAATCCTATGAGACACAGTTGATCTGCCCTACAGGGTTTCCAAGGAGTAGCTGGTGGATTTGAACTGCTGACCTTTCGGTTAGCAATCAAGCTTTTAACCACTGTGCCACAAGGGCTCCAAAAACTTATACAATGAAAAATCTTAAACACGGATGCAAGAGATTAGTTAAGACTTAAATGAATGGAAGGATGTTCCTTGTTCATGGATTGGAAGGCTTAATATTTTTAAGATGCCAAAACTACTTAAAGAAGTCTATAAATTCAATGCGATCCTGACCAAAATATCAACAGCCTTCTTTACAGAAATGGAAAATCCAATTCTTAATTTTATATGATATGGGAAGAGGCCAGTATTGAAATAATGTTGAAGGAGAAGAACAAAGTGAGAAGCTTCACACTTTCTGATTTCAAAATGTACTATACAGCTACAATAATCATTACACCTGGTACTGGTATAACAATACGGGCAAATAGAATAGAACAGAGAGTTCAGAAATAAACCCATGCATCGATGGTCAACTGATTTTTTTACAAGATGGCTAAATCCATTTAGTGGGGAAAGATGAGTCTCTTGAATAAACAGCATTGAGAAAAATTGATTTCCACATGTAGAAAAATGAAACAGGATTCATGCCTCACACCACATACAAAAACAAACTCAAAATGAATTAAGGACCTAAATGTGAAAAGTAAAACCATAAGATTCTTAGAAGATAATACAAGCAAAAGGCTATCAGTCCTAGCTCTTTTACAATGGGTTATCTGATACGATAACAAAATCAAGAACAACCAAGGCAAAATAAATAAATGGCCCTCATATAAATTAAATACTTTTACATCAAAAGACTTTACCAAAAAAGTGAAAAGACATCGAATGGGAGAATATCATTGGAAACCATATATCCTGTAAGAATCTAATAACAATGATATATATAAAACTTTGTCAATTTAACAATAAAAAGACAAATAACCCAATCAAAACATTGTGCAGAGTACTTGAATAAACATCTCATCAGGGAGGATGTCCAAATAGCCAAAAATCACATGAGAAGATGCTCAGTGTCATGAGCCACCAAAAAAAAAAAAAAAAATTGCCATTGAGATAGCAACCATATAGGACAGAGTAGAACTGCCCCATGGAGTTTCCAAGGAGGGGCTGGTGGATTTGAACTGTCGACCTTTTGGTTAGCAGTCACGGCTCTTAGCCACTGAGCCACCAGGGCTCCCTCATGAGCCACCAGGGAGATACAAATCAAAGCCACAATGAGATGCCATTCCATTCCAAATTGTATGGCTAAGATTTAAAGAAAAAGGAAAATAATCAATTTGTGGAAGGATGTAGAAAAATCGGAGCACTTTTCCATTGTTAGTGGGAATGAAAAATGGTGCTACAGCTGCTGTAGAAAACAGTGTGTTGGTTCCTCAAAAATTAAAAACAGAACTGCCAAATGACCCAGTAATTCCACTGCTAGGAATAAACCCAAGGGACTTGAAAACAGCAGCACAAACAGACGTATGTACACCAACAATCACTGCAGCACTATTACAGTAGTCAAAGGTAGAAACAACCTTAATGTTCATCAGCTGTTGACAGAATAAACAAAATGTGGTACGTACATACAGTGGAATACTACTCAGCCAGGAAGATAAGTGAAATCCTGATACATGCTACAACATGGATGGAGCTTGAAGACATTATAGTGAGTGAAATAAGTCAATCACAAAATGACAAATACTGCATGGCATCACATATAAAAAGATAAGAACAGGCAAATGTATAGAGACCAAAGTTGATTAGTGGTTACCAGGGATGGGAAGGAGGTGGAAAGAGGGAGTTATTGCTTATGGAGCATGAGTTTCTGTTTATGATGATGGAAATTTTGCATTAATTAAGGGTAAGGAATGCACAGCCAACTAATGTAATTGATGCCAGTAAGTTGTACAACTGTAAAAAGTTAATTGGCAAAAGTTGTGTGATATTTTTACCAAAAAAAAAAGACACTGTTGAGGCTGCTTATATACAACCAAACCACCCTCATGGGGTTAATTTCTTTGTTTGAAAGTTTAGGGTCATGATTTCATGGGACATTCCAGTGAATTGGCCTAATAAATAGTTTAGTGTTTCTGTTATAGCTTTCGTTTATTGCATAGTGTATAGGGTCACTCAAGGCACAACAGTTTGTCTCTATTTGCCTGCAGCAGAGAAAGAAGGAGAGTCAGGAATACAAAGAGGAAATTAAATGTGTGGTTTATTGTTTCCCTGAACAACTGCCTCCTTTGTCATGAGATCAGAAGAACTGGATGATGACTGGCTACCATTACTGACAATTTTGACTAAAGATTTTACAGAAGAATTCTTATCAAAGGGGGCAAAATGTGGAACAGTATTTCAAAACCCTCATGAAATTCAGATTTTCTGGAGCCATTGAGGCTGTATGAACCCCCAGAATGACTGTCCTGAGACAACCTTTAAACTTTAAACCAAAAATATTTCCAGAAGTCTTCTTTAAACCAAATTAAAAAAAAAAAAAAAAAACACCGCCTTTGAGTCGATTCTGACTCATAGTGACTATAGAACAGAGTAGAACTGCCTCATAGGGTTTCCAAGGCTGTAAATCTTTATGAAAGCAGACTGCCACAGAGCGGCTAGTGGGTTTAACACCAAACTTTTTTGTTTAGCAGATGAGGGCTTTAACACTGCGTTACCAGGGTTCCTAACAAAATAATAGTTCAGCTTAATTAGTAATGAATGTCTGCCTTGAGCATTGTGCTTTTTTTTTGCATTCAAATCCATTTTTAATTTTTTGTCATTGTTGAGAATATGTAGAGCAGAACATATACCAATTCAACAATTTTTCACGTACAATTCAGTGAAATGATTTCATTCTTTGAGTTGAGCAACCATTTTCACTCTCATTTTCGGAGTTGTTCCTCCTCTCTCAACACAAACCCAGCACCCCCTAAGTTTTGTGTCTAATTTTTCCAGTTGTTGTTGCCAATTTTATCCTGTATAGATAGATCTTAAAAGAACACAATGGGATCGAATTGACAACAGCAACTCAAAAGATTATATAGGGAACTTTGGGGGCAGTAAGTTTAGGTTAATGGGGTAGGAACGACTCAGAAAAGGAGGGTGAGAATGGTTGCACAACTTGAAGAATGTAATCAGTGTCACTGAACGGTACCTGTAGAAATTGTTGAATTAGTGTATATTCTGCTGTGTATATTTTCAACAACAACAAAATAAAGTAAGTTATTTTAATAAAGGAATCTGAAAAAAAATTATTAAAATTCAGTGTCCATACTTGATAGCAGCAATGCAAGTAGAAATATGTATGCCAATGTTCATTGAGCAGTAGTCAAAAAGCGGAAACAACCCAAATAGCTAAAAAAGACGTGGTACATACATACAACAGATTATTGCCGTGATATAAAGAGAAATGAAGTCCTGATACATGCTACGACATGAATGAACCTTGAAAATATTGTGTTGAAAGAAACATGTCAATCTCAGAGGGACAAATATGATCTCACTAATATTAAATACCTAGACTAGAGAAATAAATAGAGATCAGAATTTAATAGCGGTTACCCTGGTGTTAAGTGCTACGGCTGCTAACCAAAAGGTCAGCAGTTCAAATCCATCACGTGCTCCTTGAAAACTCCATGGGGAGTCAAAATCGACTCCATGGCAATGGTTTTTTTTTAAAACTTGGAGTGGGAGGGAAGGGGGGAGGGGGATCATTGTTTAGGAAGCATTATTTTCTGTTTATGGTGTTGGAAAAATTGGCAGTGGATATTGATGATCGTTGCTCAATATGGATGATGTCATTGGTATCAATGAACTGTATACGTGAAAGATGTTGAATTGGCAAATTTTATGTTGTCTATATTTTTACAACAATAAAAACTAATAACAACAGAGGACCCCTGAGGGAGCAGGAGATCAGTGGGATACAGACCCCAAATTCTCATAAAAAGACCAAACTTAATGGTCTGACTGAGACTGGAGGAATCCCGGCGGCCATGCTCCCCAGACCTTCAGTTGACACAGGACAGGAACCATCCCCGAAGACAACTCATCAGAAATGAAAGGGACTGGTCAGCGGGTGGGAGAGAGACGCTGATGAAGAGTGAGCTAATTATAATAGGTGGACAATTGAGATTGTGTTGGCAACTCTTGTCTGGAGGGGGGATGGGAGGATAGAGAGAGAGGGAAGCCGGCAAAATTGTCAAGAAAGGAGAGACTGAAAGGGCTGACTCAAGAAGGGGAGAGCAAGTGGGAGTAGGGAGTGAGATGTATGTAAACTTATATGTGACAAACTGATTGGATTTGTAAACGTTCACTTGAAGCTTAATAAAAGTTATTAAAAAAAATAAATAATAATAAGTGTACATATTAAAAGTGAACCAGGAAAAGAACTATTTCCTTAAAATGATAAGATGTAAATACGCCAATAGCCAATAAAATACCACCAATGTTCAGTGGTAAAATGTTTGATGACTTTTTACTAGAATCAGTTTAAGACAGGGATGCCCTCTGTCATTACTGGGGAAGAACTGGGCAGACAAGTGTTAGCATGTTTTCTTCTTTTCTCTCCAAAGGGCGAGAAGCCAGCAAACAGAGTGGTTACTATGAGTTGTTTCTATTAGCAGAAGAGGAACTTGGCAAAAATGGTACCAGTTCTATTGCACTGTCAGCAGTTGCTTCAAACAGCAAATCAATTAATTCTAATGATTGTTTCATTTTTCATTCACAGTATGGTACGAAAGCAAATTTTGGAATTTCATTCTGATCAGTATGAAACATCTCACATTATTGTCTATGCTATTACAAATCCAGGATAAAAAGTCCCGCACTGAGAATAACATGATTTGTTTTTGTAGTGATAATATAAATACAAATTTTGGTGGAGCAGAGCATCATGTTTCAGAAAAAACTCATACCTAATTAAGAAACCTATGGAGAAAAAACATGCTCAGAATTGGCTTTGATATTTGTATATTTTGTAATTGCATCCAAACAAGCTGCAACATTCTACCAATCCAAACAGAAGGCATAGTTCTATAAATTTACATGTATCTTATATACACATATGTAGTTGTTGCTGTTAGGCACCCTCGAATCGGTTCTGATTCACAGCAACCCTGTGTACAACACAATGAAACACTGCCCGGTCCTGTGCCATCCTCACAATTGTTATGCTTGAGCCCATTGTTGCAGCCACTGTGTCAATCCATCTCATTAAGGGTCTTTCTTTTTTTAGCTGACCCTCCACTTCATCAAGCATGATGTCCTTCTCCAGGGACTGATCCCTCCTAATAACATATCCACAGTATGAGATACGAAGTCTTGCCATCTTTACTTCTAAGGAACAGCCAGGCTGCACTTCGTCCAAGACAAATTTGTTCTTTCTTTTGGCAGTCGATGGTATATAAAATATACACATGATGCCAGTTATAAATATACAAACAAATGTTAACACAGCAGTACTCGGTTTCTCTCTTTGCTGCCTGTTATTGCCAGGGTGTTGAAATATTTTGAATGTTTGAAAATCAACTTTGAAAATCAGCTTAAGTGTCTTTAAATGGTATTAAACTATATTTTGTAAATGTGTCCTCTAAATTTTGGTTGCAATTTCTTTGAAATTTGCTGGAAATGTTTATTCGAATAGTATTAAAAATAATTATTGACCATAAACCTTACATACAAGAAGATGCTAAAATGTGTCCCTCAAAAAAGATGAGGAAATGCACACATTAAACAGTAAAAGCTCAAGCAGAGTGCATGATTTTGAAATTCTATAATTGCATTTTGGGTTATCTCAGATTTTGGGAAGAATGTTATGATGGTATTTTTATTTTACTTGGATTAATTTATTTTTTGTATTGCATTGGAATGAATTGAGATAACATTTTGCACACTTCTAAATTGATGAAATATTCAAATTAATATTTTATATCGACAATTTGTTAAGTTCATCTTAAGAAGAAGAGCATTTGTTGAAGAAGTAATTCTGTAGTCAAGAAGTCATTGCCTTTCAAAGTACATGGGGACATATTTATATAAATTAATAAGGAAATAATTAAAAATTGAGACTATTTTCCATTTAATAAAATTTTTTTTGAGCTTATAAGTTCCCTCAGCATCTATAGGCTATATTTTCTCAATTAAAATAAAAGATTTTATCTTCAGATAAAAATCAATTAACATTGCTGATAACTTTGTTTATTACATAAAATTAAACTCTGAAGAATATTTGAGGAAATTTTACTTAAAATTAATATTGAGACACACCAAAAAAATTCTTCAGAAAAATACCATTGATGCAGCATTAAAGACCAATGCATATACTACTGCAAGTAATTATGCTTGTTATTTTTTTAATGTTAATGACTATTTAAATAACTTTTTTAAAAAAATGCTTTAAAGCATTAAAAAATTATTTTTAAAAATAGTTTTTGAATAGAAGTATCACATAGGTCCACCAACGTAGCAAAAACTAGTTTGCCTTTCAGAAAAATATGTATTTCAATAAACAAAATAATTTTAACTAATTTAATTTTTTTTACCCCTGAAAATACCTTGGTGTGAATAATAAATTATTATTAATTAGCCTCTGCTAATTGTTTTGGGTTGGGTTTGTTAACTGTTTTCAGCTGGGATGCAGTCATGATGCAGCTGTCACTGCAGCATATGCTCAAATAGGATGTAACTATTTACGCTTTCATCACATCCATTTAGCTACAGCCATTGTTTTTGCCGCTTAAAATTCCTTCTAAAATTAGGAGTATGATTTTAAACTGAAGTAAAAGGTTGTTTACAGAGAATGACATAGAGACCCATCACTAAGTTATAAATTAGATATTGTTAAAGCAAATATTCATTATTAGGAGGCTGAATAATCTCATATTTTCCTGTTTTTAAGCCACAAGCAAGGGGTGTTACAGAATATAACAAAGAAAGTTACTGACAATAGAAGAAGCTGAGTTACTTTTTGTTACTGAGATACATACACAGTGACTATTACCAAAAAAAATCACAAAACTAAAAGCTTGATAAATCTCTTATTAAATACCTCAAAATGTCGAACAAAATTTAAAATTCAAGAGAAACAAGGAATTGTTATCAAAGGCACAGTCGTAGGTTAATTGGCAATAATTATTATTTTTTTTAATTTTAGAAGTAGATAAACCTGTAGTGCATCCTATGATTTATATCATCTTAGATACTAAAAAGCATACCCATAACAAATCAGGCAAAACTCTAGGTAATAACAACATAGGGCGGGAGGTGTTACCACAGGCTCTAGAATGTTGGGGAAAGTACACAACAGCACTTGTTTTTACAGAGGACCATATAGCTATTGATAAGCTTAAGAATAAACAAAATGCATATTAAGAAAAGTCAAGAATTGTACTTGTTTTAATCTCATTAATTTAGAAACATTTTCAAAATTTACCTCTTTTTTCCATAAGCCCAGAAATATTCAGAATGGTGAATTTTATTGTATAAAATAAAATAAAACAAGTTCACTCAGAAGGGGCGATTAGAGAGAATTCAATAAGGAGACTGTTTATGATACTCGTATATTCAGTAAGATTAACAGACATTATCAAGGGATGTTGAAGCACTGTAGGATTAATGACAGTGGGATGCCATTATTACATCTAAGCCTGAAGTGACAAAGGGCAGAGGGAGTAGAACATGGCAAGGACTAACGTTTTAGGAGGAAAAGGAAAAGGAGTTAAGGTCTTCCATCTATTTGCAAGAAGAAAAATACTTCAAACTTTCTCTCTTCCTACCCACTGAACCCCTTGGTGTCTCCTCTCATTAGCTGAACTCAGAAGCCAGAAAAAGAAAATGGAATCTGGTAGACACATCCACAGAGGTCAGTCTTCAGGGACACAGAGTAGCATGGTAAGAGTAGAGAATGGATCTAGAAGGGCAAATGGGGGAGTAGCTAGCACAGGGGACTTATTTGGTTATCTTTTCACTGTGAATTTCTAGTTCTCTTAGAACATAGTTAATCAGGATAAAATTTAATTTATTAACATGCAAACTATATATCTTTTCCTTGGTTTTTTATTCACTTATGAATTCATTCATTCAAAAAATAATTTTTGAATAGCTACTATTGGTTTTTTTTTTTTTTTTTTTTTTTTACTATTGGTTAGAACTATCCTGGGCACTGAGGGATAAAAGGAAAACCAGAACAATTTCCCTGCATTCATGGAGCTTACATTTTAGTGGCTGGAGACAGACACTTAATATACCAGTTAAGTAAAATCTATAAATGTTAGCTGATGATAAGAACAATGGAGGAAAAAAGTATGAGGAGAGAGGGAATATCCAGAGCAAGGTGCGATTTTAAATGTGGTGGCCTGGGAAGGCCTCACTGTAGAGGAGATACTTGAGTAATAGCTGGCGATAAAAACCGAGTCGTTCAGATATTGGGGGAAGAGTCTCCTGGAATAGGACATAAGATGGCAGCATGATTTTTATATTCCAGAAGTAAACAAGATAGTCATTATAGGTTGGGGTAGAGCATTAGATTAGAGAGGTGAAGAGAAAATGTACTTTAAATTCTGAGTGAAATGGGAAGACATTGTAGAGTTTGGGCAGAAAAATGGCATGGTATGACTTATAATTGTGGATGCAATGTTGAGGGACTGAAGATAGCCATAGTTTTGACAGAGAGGCCAGTTATGAGACAATTGTAATAATACAGAGGACAGCTGATGATGGTTTGCACCAGAGTGATTAGATTATGGACCTATTTCAAAGGTAGTGTCCCCGGTATTTATTGGTAGATTTGATTTAAGGTCTGAGGTAAAGGATTAAGAATAAATCCAATGTTATGTTTCCCTGAGAATGTGGAAGGAGGAAGTTGTCATTAAGTAAGATGATGGGATATAAAAAAGAACAAATTTGGGGGGAGATCAGAATTTGTTTTAGACATATATTTGAGATGGCTCTTAGATATCTAATTGGATATGT
Organism: Elephas maximus indicus; assembly: GCF_024166365.1. Taxonomy (NCBI): domain Eukaryota; kingdom Metazoa; phylum Chordata; class Mammalia; order Proboscidea; family Elephantidae; genus Elephas; species Elephas maximus. The sequence goes on from NC_064826.1 coordinate 128,006,020, forward strand.
CATAGGCAATGAACAGAAATCTCGAGTTCAGAAGAGTATTTTGAGCTGATGATATAAACTTTGGTGATATTAGATATCACATTAAATTATTAAACGACATTAGATTAGATGAGATCACCTTTGAAAAAATATAGACAGACAAAAATTGCGTGAGGAACCCTGAGTCACGCTAACATTTATAAGTAAGGGAGAAAAGGAGAAAGCAGCAAAGAAGGGTGAGAAGGAGTTGTCAGCAAGGTAAGAGGCAAATAAGGGGAGTTTAGGGAAGATGATGGAGTACCAAAAATCAAAAGAAGAAAGTGAAAGATAGAGGAAATGATCAACCCTGTCGAATGCTGTTGATAAGTCAAGTAAGATGGGGGCTGAAAAAAGTGATCATAATATTAACAAAGATGGAAGTCATTGCTGACCTGGATCAAAATAGCATCCGAACAGTGGGAGGGTATGAAAGCCCCATCGATGTAGATCTACGAGTAGATCTAATGTGAGGAGAAGAATTTAAAATAGTTCAGATAGAGAACTCCTTCCAGGAATTTTTGCCTTAAACGGTTAAAAAAAAAGAACAAACAAATCTGCCTTGGAAGTACAGCCATAGTGCTCATTGGTAGCAAGGGTGGTGAGACTTCATCTCATACTTTGGACCTGTTATCAGGAGGGACCAGTCCCTGGAAAAGGACATCATGCTTGGTTGAGTAAAGAGTCAGCGAAAAAAAGGAAGACTCTCAATGAGATGGATTGACACAGTGGCTGCAACAATGCACTCAAGCATAACAATGATTGTGAGGATGGCGCAGGACCAGGCAGTGTTTCATTCTGTTGTTGCACATACGGTTGCTATGAGTTGGAACTGACTCAGCAACACCTAACAACAACAACAACAACAGGTAAAGAGGGAGACAGCATAAGAAAGTGTTTTGCGGAGGCAGAGCCAAGATGACGGAATAGACAGATGCTTCCGGAGAGTCCTCTTTACAACAAAGACCCGAAAAAACAAGTGAAATGAGTATATTTGTGAAAAGCTGGGAGCCCTGAGCATCAAAGGAAAGCTTAGACAACAAACTGAGGGGCAGGGGGAGGAAGAGGCTGTTCAGAAGTGGAGAGGAGTTACAGGACCTGAATCGCGGGGAGCCCTCAGGCACCATTCCCAGAGCTGTGGCGGTGGCGGAGGCAGTGGCGGCGGTGTCAGAGGTAGCGGCAGGAGGCTGGTCCTAGCGTTTGGCCACAGTTTCCTCAGGGAGAAGCAGCCAGCCACACAGCCTACTTACACCTCCAGAACCTGAGGAGAATGGTGCTCTCGGTAAAAGCTAAGTACTTGCATATATTTTACCATGCCCCCACGCCCACCCCCAAGCCAGCTTCAGCAGCAGAAAACCTGGGCCTGAGATGGACCCTGGTGAGCACCTAGAGCCATCCTCCCGGCCTTGGAGAAGGAAAAAATTTGCAACTGGGGGGAAGAGATAATTTGCTAGCTCCATTAACCAGGGCAGCTCAGGACAGAAGCGGCTCCTATCCAGGCATAAACCGTCCGTGGACCTTGAGCACCTTTCCCTTCTGCACGGACCTGTGTGGGCCTATTTCGGGAGAATAGGCCCTTGTTGGCAAACTCCAACCATTTCAGCTGTGCGGTGGAAGGTGGGTGTTTAATGTTTGATATTGCTTTGCCTATTAAACATGGTTTTCACCTGCCCACATCAGAGACCGAAGGACTGGAAGCTCCACTCAGGTCACCCAGCCACTCGCGACAGGGGTCCAAAAATAGCTGGTACCTCCCATTCCTTACAACCAAAAACTTGGGGTGCCCATGGTACCTCTGCAGAACCCAACCACCAGCAAGCTCTAGGGAACAGAGATGCATTTTCCTCATAGACACTTGGGGGTTGGTTCTCAGCTGCCTGCCTTGTCCAGAGCATGACCTCCTGCTGCAATCAGATACCGGTATATACGCCAATTACCCCTGCCCCTCTAAGACTGCAGGACAGAGCCTGTACCACACACTTGATATCAGCTACCTGGAAACCTGAACTGAATTCATACAAGAAAACTGAATGGACTCCTAGACTGATATACCTGATAACAGCTCTAGCCAGCTGGGGACAGGACACCAGAGCTCCAAAGGGGAAAATAATCAAGCTAGCTCACTCAAGCAACCCATAGGGGTATACCAAAACAAAACAAAGCAAGGAGCTATGACACAGTAAGCAAGCATAAACCAATACAATAACTTCTAGATGGCTCAGAGTCAACAGTCAATATCAAGTCACATAAAGAAATAGACCATGAGCACCTCAAAAGGGTCTCAAAACAAAGAACCCAGGGATCTTCTAGATGGAAGTGCATTCCTGGAATTACAAGATGCAGAATACAAAAGTTTAACATACACAACCCTTCTGGACATCCAGAAAGAAATGAGGCAATATGCAGAACAAGTCAAGGAACACACAGATAAAGCAACTGAACAAATTAGAAAGATTATTCAGGAACATAATGAAAAGTTTAATAAGCTGGAAAAATCCATAGACAGACAGCAATCAGAAATTCAGAAGAGTGACAATAAAATTACAGAATTAGAAAACTCAGTAGAATGTCAGAGGAGCAGAACTGAGCAAGTAGAAGCTAGAATTTCTGAACTTGAAGATAAATCACTTGGCACTAATATATTTGAAGAAAAATCAGGTAAAAGAATTAAAAAATGAAGAAACCTTAAGAATTATGTGGGACCCTATCAAGAGAAATAACCTACGAGTGGAGTACCAGAACAGGGAGGGGTAACAGAAAATACAGAGAAAATTGTTGAAGGTTTGTTGGCAGAAAACTTCCCTGATATTGTGAAAGATGAGAAGATATCTATCCAAGATGCTCATTGAACTCCACATAAGGTAGATGTTAAAAGAAAGTCACCAAGACATATTACAATCAAGCTTGCCAAAACCAAAGGAAAAGAGAGAATTATAAGAGCAGTGAGGGATAAAGGAAAAGTCACCTACAAAGGACAGCCAATAAGAATAAGCTCAGACTACTGGGCAGAAACCATACAGGCAAGAGGGCAATGGGATGACATATTTTAAAAAATTGAAGGAAAAAAATTTCCTGCCAAGAATCATATATCCATCAAAACTGTCTCTTAAATATGAAGGTGAAATTAAGACATTTCCAGATAAACACAACTTGAGGGAATTCATAAAAACCAAACCAAAACTATAAGAAATACTAAAGGGAATTCTTTGGTTAGAAAAATAAATAATATGAGGTATCAACCCAAGACTAGAACACTGGGCAGAGCAAGCAGAAGTCAACCCAGACAGGGAAATCCAAAAAAAAAAAGGAAGATTATTGAAAGAAAAAAAAAAAAAAAAAGCCCAAAACAGGGTAACGGCAATGTTATTATATAAAACAAGACAACATTAAAATAATAAAGAGGGACTAAGAAATGTAATCATACATCTTCCATATGGAGAGGAAGATACAGCGATACAAAGAAATAAAAGTTAGTTTTAAATTAAGAAAAATGGGGTAAATAATAAGGTAACCACAAAGGAGACAAACAATCCTACTCATCAAAATAAAATACAAGGGAAAAATACAGGCTCAGCAGAAACAAAATCAACAACAACAAATATGAGGAAAGGACAATATACAAAGAAAATCTACTCAGCACATAAAATCCAGTGGGAAAAAGAAACCGTCAACACACACAAAAAGACATCAAAATGATAGCACTAAATTCATACCTATCCATAATTACGCTGAGTGTAAATGGAATAAATGCACCAATAAAGAGACAGAGAGTGGCAGAATGGATTAAAAAACAAGATCCGTTTATATGCTGCTTACAAGAGACACACCTTAAACTTAGAGACACAAACAAACTAAAATTCAAAGGATGGAAAAAGATAAATCAAACAAACAACAATCAAAAAAGAGCAGGAGTGGCAATATTAATTTCTGACAAAATAGACTTTAAAGTTAAATCCCTCAGAAAGGATAAGGAAGGGCACTATATAATGATTAAAGGGACAATATACCAAGAAGATACAACCATATTAAATATTTACGAACCCAATGACAGGACTGCAAAGTACATAAACTCTATCAGCATTGAAGAGTGAGATAGACAGCTCCACAATAACAGTAAGAGACTTCAACGCACCACTTTCGGTGAAGGACAGGACATCCAGAAAGAAGCTCAATAAAGACACGGAAGATCTAAATGCCACAGTCAACCAACTTGACCTCATACACATATACAGAACACTCCACCCAACAGCAACCAAGTATACTTTCTTTTCTAGTACACATGGAACATTCTCTAGAATAGACCACATATTAGGTCATAACATTGAAATATTACAAAGCATCTTCTCTGACCATAAGGCCATAAAAGTGGAAATCAATAAAAGGAACAGCAGGGAAAAGAAATCAAACACTTGGAAACTGAACAATACCCTGCTCAAAAAAGACTGGATTATAGAAGACATTAAGGATGGAATAAAGAAATTCACAGAACCCAATCAGAATGAAAACACTTCCTATCAGAACCTTTGGGACACAGTAAAAACGGTGCTCAAAGACCAATTTATATCAATAAATGCACACATCCAAAAAGAAGAAAGAGCTAAAATCAAAGAATTATCCCTACGACTTGAACAAATAGAAAGAGAGCAACCAAAGAAACCCACAGGCACCAGAAGAAAACAAATAATAAAAAATAGAGCTGAACTAAATGAAATAGAAAACAGAAAAACAGCTGAAAGAATTAACAAGACCAAAAGCTGATGCTTTGAAAAAATCAACAAAATTGATAAACCCACTGGCCAAACTGACAAAAGAAAAGCAGGACAGGAAGAAAATAACCTGAATAAGAAATGACATGGGTGATATTACAACAGAACCAACTGAAATTAAAAGAATCATATGAGATTACTATGAAAAACCATACTAAAACAAATTTGAAAACCTAGAAGAAATGGATGAATTCCTAGAAACACACTACCTATCTAAACTAACACAAACAGAGGTAGAACAACGAAATAGGCCCATAACAACAGAAGAGATTGAAAAGGTAGTCAAAAAACTCCAATAAAAAAAATAGCCCTGGTCCAGACAGCTTCACTGCAGAGTTCTACCAAACTTTCAGGGAAGAGTTAACACCTCTACTACTAAAGGTATTTCAGAGTATAGAAAAGGACGGAATACTACCAGACTCATTCTATGAAGCCACCATATCCCTGATACCAAAACCAGGTAAAGACACCACAAGAAAAGAAAATTATAGACCTATATCCCTCAAGAATGTAGATGCAAAAATCCTCAGTAAAATTCTAGCCAATAGAATTCAACAGCATATCAAAAAAAATAAATCACCATGACCAAGTGGGATTCATACCAGGTATGAAGGGATGGTTCAACATTAGAAAAACAATTAATGTAATTCACCACATAAATAAAACAAAAGACAAGAATCACATGATTTTATGAATTGATGCAGAAAAGGCATTGGACAAAGTTCAACACCCATTCATGATAAAAACTCTCAGCAAAATAGGAATAGAAGGAAAATTCCTCACCATAATAAAGGGCATTTATACAAAGCCAACAACCAACATCACCCTAAATGCAGACAGCCTGAAAATATTCCCACTGAGATCGGGAACCACACAAGGATGCCCTTTATCACCACTCTTATTCAACATTGTGCTGAAAGTCCTAGCCAGAACAATTAGGCTAGATAAAGAAACAAAGCACATCCAGATCGGCAAGGAAGAAGTAAAAGTATCTCTATTTGCAGACGACATGATCTTATACACAGAAAACCCTAAGGAATCCTCAAGAAAACTACTGAAACTAATAGAAGAGTCCAGCAGGGTACTGGGATACATGATAAACATACAAAAATCAGTTGGATTCCTCTACACCAACAAAAAGAACATTGAAGAGGAAATCACCAAATCAATGCCATTTACACTAGCCCCAAGAAGGTAAAATACTTAGGAACAAATCTTACCAGAGATGTAAAAGACTTATACAAAGAAAACTACAGTACACTTCTGCAAGAAACCAAAAGAGACTGACATAAGTGAAAGAACATACCTTGCTCGTGGATAGGAAGACTTAACATTATAAAAATGTCTATTCTACCAAAAGCAATCTATACATTTAATGCAATTCTGATCCAAATCCCAATGACATTCTTTAATGAGATGGAGAAACAAATCACCAATTTCATGTGGAAGGAAAAGAGGCCCCAGATAAATAAGGCATTACTGAAAAAGAAGAACAAAGTGGGAGGCCTTACTTTACCTGATTTTAGAACCTACTATACCGCCACAGTAGTCAAAAGAGCCTGGTACTGGCACAATAACAGACACAAGGACCAATGGAAAAGAATTAAGAATCTAGACAAAAATCCATCCACATATGAGCAGCTGATATTTGACAAAGTCCCTGAAACAGTTAAATGGGGAAAAGACAGCCTTTTTAACAATGGTACTGGCATAACTGGATATCCATCTGCAAAAAAATGAAACAAGAGCCATACCTCACTCCATGCACAAAAACTAACTCGAAATGGATCAAAGACCTAAATACAAAATCTAAAACGATAAAGATCATGGGAGGAAGAATAGGGACAATGTTAGGAGCCCTAATACCTGGCATAAACTGTATATAAAAGTTATAAAGAATGTAGAAGAAAAACTAGATAACTGGGAGCTCCTAAAAATCAAACACCTATGCTCATCCAAAGACTTCACCAAAAGAGCAAAAAGACTACCTACAGCCTGGGAAAAAGTTTTTAGCTATGACATTTCTGATCAGTGCCTGATCTCTAAAATTTTCCTGATACTGCAAAAACTGACTGCAAAAAGGCAAATAACCTAATTAAAAAATGGGCAAAAGATATGAATAGACACTTCACTAAAGAAGACATTCAGGTAGCTAACAGATACATGAGGAAATGTTCATGATCATTAGCTATTAGAGAAATGCGGGTAAAAACTACAATGAGATTTCATCTCACTCCAACAAGGCTGGTGTTAATCCAAAAAACACAAAATAATAAATGTTGGAGAGGCTGTGGAGAGATTAGAACACTTCTACACTGCTGGTGGGAATGTCAAATGGTACAACCACTTTGGAAATCGATTTGGCACTTCCTTAAAAAGCTAGAAATGGGGGGGAGGGCCAAGATGGCTGACTAGGTAGACGCTACTTCGGATCCCTCTTGCAACAAAGACTTGGAAAAACAAGTGAATCGATCACATACATGACAATCTACGAACCCTGACCAACAAACATAGATTTAAAGAGTTGACCCGAGTCACAGAGACCCAGAATGAACAACTACGGGGAAGTAGCGACTGTTTTCGGAGCCTGGAGCCAGCGTCCCAGTCAGGTAACCTTGGCGCCGGGCTTAGTACTGGGCACTGGGGAGCTGAACACAACATCCTGTGGCAGCTCAAACATGGGGCTCAGCCCTACCCCCTTGAACTGACCTCGGCAGGGGGCCCAGCCGGTCAGCGTAGGTGGCGCGGCGACGCAGCTGGCAGGAGGAGAAGTTGCTGGGAGGCAGTGACTGTTTTTGGAGCTGGGGGTGCGGCATCCCAGCCAGGGAACCTTGGCGCGGGGCTTTGGACTGGGCGCAGGGGAGCTGAGCACCACATCTTGTGATGGTGCAAACACGGGGTGCAGCCCTACACCCCTGAACTGACCCTGGGAGGGGGCCCACCCAGTCCTCACGGGTGGTGCAGTGACATGGCTGGTGGGAAGAGAAGTCCCCAGGAGGCAGCAACTGTTTTTGGAGCCGGGAGTGCAGCGTCCCAGCCAGGGAACCTTGGCACTGGGCTTTGGATTGGCAGCAGAGGAATTGACAGCAGCTTTTGCGGGCATGACCCTCGGGGGCAATCTCTACCCAGCCAGCACACATAGGCGACACGTCCCTCGGGAATCTCAGATAAAATAGTCATCCCAAGCAAGATAAGTAACTTTGTCTATATTCCGGGGTGCTACTCTCTCCTGTTTTTTTGAACCCTCCCCTTCCCTTCCCAGGCGGCTTCATTAACACTGGAATTTCCTGAGCCAGAGGGAGAACTGCTCCGCAGTTTTTCTTTTCCCTCTTTTTTTTTTTTTTTTGGACTTTTCCTAACTCATTCTTCTGGCCTGAGAGAAGCAACCACAAAAAACCCAGGGACCAAAAATCCTTCCCTAATTGGACTAAAAACACAGAACCAGCTCCAGCCAAGCATATGTGATCCACAGTCTCCGGCTTTCAACCCTACAGGGACCAAGGTGGCTATTATAATGCAAAGGCATTCCTGATAGGGATCTGACTGCATTTTTTTTTTTTTTAGCGGATTTACTGGAAAGACAAGTTTCCCAGGTCTGATATCTCTGCGTATTCAACAGAGCCCTCCCTGACCCACAACAGGGAACTGAGGGCTGAAGCTCCCCCCAGACCACCTAGCCTCCTGCCTTAGAGGTCTAAGGAAGGTGACACCTACCAATCTGTAGAGGTACTTGCATTGGGGGCCTAAGGCACAGCTGCAGAGCCCACCCACCAATGAGACACACCTACCTCACTGACACTTGGGGGAAGGCTGTCAGCATCCTGTCCCCCCTGGAGTGTGAACCCCAGCTGCTACTAGAATCTGGTGCACACAACTATCACCACTGCTTCTCAAGGTGGATAGGTAATAGGGTGCATCACACACTTGATGACCCCAAATCAGATTCTACTCAAGAATAGTGAATGGACTCAGGCATAAATATCTGATAACAGCCCAAGCCAGCTGGTAATAGGTCATAAGTAAGTCAAGGGCTACAGCAATCAAGACAGCACAATCTAGTAGCCCATCCACGTATATTGAAAGAAAACAAGACAAGATAAGACTCAGTGAGCAAATATAGAATAAATCACTACAATATCTTAGTGATGGCTTGGAGACAGCAGTCGATATCAAACCACATAAAGAAGCAGACCATGACTGCTTCTACAACCCCCCAAACAAAAGAATCAAAATCTTTCCCAAATGAAGATACGATCCTGGAATTATCAGATACAGAATATAAAAAACTAATTTACAGAATGCTTCAAGACATTAGGGATGACCTCAGAAATGAAATAAGGCAATCTACAGAAAAAGCCAAGGAACACACTGATAAAACTGTTGAAGAACTTAAAAAGATTATTCAAGAACATAGTGGAAAAATTAATAAGTTGCAAGAATCCATAGAGAGACAGCATTCAGAAATCCAAAAGATTAACAATAAAATCACAGAATTAGACAACGCAATAGGAAGTCAGAGGAGCAGACTTGAGCAATTAGAATGCAGGGTGGGAAATCTGGAGGACCAGGGAATTAACACCAACATAGCTGAAAAAAAATCAGATAAAATAATTAAAAAAAATGAAGAAACCCTAAGAATCATGTGGAACTTTATCAAGAAGGATAACTTGCGTGTGATTGGAGTCCCAGAACAGGGAGGGAGGACAGAAAACACAGAGAGAATAGTTGAAGATCTGCCAACAGAAAACTTCCCTGACATCATGAAAGACGAAAGAATATCTATCCAAGATGTTCATCAAACCCCATTTAAGATTGATCCAAAAAGAAAAACACCAAGACATATTATCATCAAACTTGCCAAAACCAAAGATAAAGAGAAAATTTTAAAAGCAGCCAGGAATAAAAGAAAGGTCTCCTACAAGAGAGAATCAATAAGTTCAGACTACTCAGCAGAAACCATGCAGGCAAGAAGGCAATCGGATGGCATATACAGAACACTGAAGGTGAAAAACTGCCAGCCAAGGATCATATATCCAGCAAAACTCTCTCTGAAATATGAAGGCGAAATTAAGATATTTACACATAAACACAAGTTTAGAGAATTTGCAAAAACCAAACCAAAGCTACAAGAAATACTAAAGGAAATAGTTTGGTCAGAAAACCAATAATATCAGATACCAGCACAACACAAGGTCACAGAACAGAACATCCTGATATGAACTCAAACAGGGAAATCACAAAAACAAATTAAGATTAATTAAAAAAAAATGCTCAAAACAGGGAATCATTGAAGTCAATATGTAAAAGATCACAATAATCAAAAAGAGGGACTAAATACAGGTGGCATAGAACTGCCATAAGGAGAGGGATACAAGGCGATATAGGACAATACAAGTTAGGTTTTTACTTAGAAAAACAGGGGTAAATATTAAGGTAACCACAAAGAGGTATAACAACTCAGTAACTCAAGATAAAAACCAAGAAAAACGAAACGACTCAGCAAACATAAAGTTAAATACTATGAAAATGAGGAACACACAATTTACAAAGAAAACGTTTCAGCACAAAAAAGTAAGTGGAAAATTGAAATTGTCAACAACACACATAAAAAGGCATCAAAATGACAACAGTTATCTATAATTACACTGAATGTAAATGGACTAAATGCACCAATAAAGAGACAGTCTCAGACTGGATAAAGAAACACGATCCATCTATATGCTGCCTACAAGAGACACATCTTAGACTTAGAGACACAAACAAACTAAAACTCAAAGGATGGAAAAAAATACATCAAGCAAACAATACGCAAAAAAGAAGAGGAGTAGCAATATTAATTTCTGACAAAATAGACTTTAAACTTAAATCCACCACAAAGGATAAAGAAGGACACTATATAATGATAAAAGGCACAAGTGACCAGGAAGATATAACCATACTAAATACTTATGCACCCAATGACAGGGCTGCAAGATACATAAATCAAATTTTAACAGAACTGTAAAGTGAGATAGACACCTCCACAATTATAGTAGGAGACTTCAACACACCACTTTCGGAGAAGGACAGGACATCCAGTAAGAAGCTCAATAGAGACAAGGAAGACCTAATTACAACAATCAACCAACTTGACCTCATTGATTTATACAGAACTCTCCACCCAACTGCTGCGAAGTATACTTTTTTTTTCTAGCACACGTGGAACATTCTCTAGAATAGACCACATATTGGGTCATAAAACAAACCTTTGCAGAGTCCAAAACATCGAAATATTACCAAACATCTTCTCAGACCATAAGGCCGTAAAAGTGGAAATCAATAACATAAAAATTAGGGAAAAGAAATCAAATACTTGGAAAATGAACAATACCCTCCTGAAAAAAGACTGGGTTATAGAAGACATCAAGGAGGGAATAAGGAAATTCATAGAATGCAACGAGAATGAAAATACTTCCTATCAAAACCTCTGGGACACAGCACAAGCAGTGCTCAGAGGTCAATTTATATCGATAAAGGCACATACAAAAAGAAGAAAGAGCCAAAAGCAGAGAACTGTCCCTACAACTTGAACAAATAGAAAGTGGGCAACAAAAGAATCCATCAGGCACCAGAAGAAAACAAAAAATAAAAATTAGAGCTGAACTAAATGAATTAGAGAACAGAAAAACAATTGAAAGAATTAACAAAGCCAAAAGCTGGTTCTTCGAAAAAATTAACAAAATTGATAAACCATTGGCCAGACTGACTAAAGAAGTACAGGAAAGGAAACAAATAACCCGAATAAGAAACGAGAAGGGCCACATCACAACAGACCCAACTGAAATTAAAAGAATCATATCAGATTGTTATGAAAAATTGTACTCTAACAAATTTGCAAACCTAGACGAAACGGATGAATTCCTGGAAAAACACTACCTACCTAAACTAACACAATCAGAAGTAGAACAACTAAATAGACCCATAACAAAAAAACAGATTGAAATGGTAATCAAAAAACTCCCAATAAAAAAAAGCCCTGGCCCGGATGGCTTTACTGCAGAGTTCTACCAAACTTTCAGAGAAGAGTTAATACCACTACTACTAAAGGTATTTCAAAGCATAGAAAATGACAGAATACTACCTAACTCATTCTATGAAGCCACCATCTCCCTGATACCAAAACCAGGTAAAGACATCACAAAAAAAGAAAATTACAGACATATATCCCTCATGAACATAGATGCAAAAATCCTCAACAAAATTCTAGCCAATAGAATTCAACAACATATCAAAAAATTAATCCACCATGACCAAGTGGGATTTATACCAGGTATGCAAGGCTGCTTTAATATTAGAAAAATCATTAATGTAATCCACCATATAAATAAAACAAAAGACAAAAACCACATGATCTTATCAATTGATGCAGAAAAAGCATTTGACAAAGTCCAACACCAATTTATGACAAAAACTCTCAGCAAAATAGAAATTGAAGGAAAATTCCTCAACATAATAAAGGGCATTTTTTATACAATTTTTTTTCTTTTTTTTTTTATACAAAGCCAACAGCCAACAGCCAACATCACCCTAAATGGAGAGAGCCTGAAAGCATTTCCCTTGAAAAAGGGAACCAGACAAGGATGCCCTTTATCACCGCTCTTATTCAACATTGTGCTAGAGGTCCTAGCCAGAGCAATTAGGCTAGACAAAGAAATAAAGGGCATCCGGATTGGCAAGGAGGAAGTAAAAGTATCTCTATTTGCAGATGACATGATCTTATGCACAGAAAACCCTAAGGAATCCTCCAGAAAACTACTGAAACTAATACAAGAGTTTGGCAGAGTCTCCGGTTATAAGATAAACATACAAAAATCACTTGGATTCCTCTACATCAACAAAAAGAACACCGAAGAGGAAATCGCCAAATCAATACCATTCACAGTAGCCCCTAAGAAGATAAAATACTTAGGAATAAATCTTACCAAAGATGTAAAAGACCTATACAAAGAAAACTACAGATTACTACTGCAAGAAACTAAAAAGGACCTACTTAAGTGGAAAAACATACCTTGCTCATGGATAGGAAGACTTAACATGGTAAAAATGTCTATTCTACCGAAAGCCATCTATACGTACAATGCACTTCCGATCCAAATTCCAATGTCATTTTTTAATGTGGTGGAGAAACAAATCACCAACTTCATATGGAAGGGAAAGAAGCCTCGGATAAGCAAAGCATTACTGAAAAAGAAGAAGAAAGTGGGAGGCCTCACTCTACCTGATTTCAGAACCTATTACACAGCCACAGTAGTCAAAACTGCCTGGTACTGGTACAACAACAGGCACATAGACCAATGGCACAGAATTGAGAACCCAGACATAGATCCATCCACGTATGAGCAGCTGATATTTGACAAAGGACCAGTGTCAGTTCATTGGGGAAAAGATAGTCTTTTTAACAAATGGTGCTGGCATAACTGGATATCCATTTGCAAAAAAATGAAACAGGACCCATACCTCACACCATGCACAAAAACTAACTCCAAGTGGATCAAAGACCTAAACATAAAGACTAAAACGATAAAGATCATGGAAGAAAAAATAGGGACAACGTTGGGAGCCCTAATACAAGGCATAAACAGAATACAAAACATTACCAAAAATGATGAAGAGAAACCAGATAACTGGGAGCTCCTAAAAATCAAACACCTATGCTCATCTAAAGACTTCACCAAAAGAGTAAAAAGACCACCTACAGATTGGGAAAGAATTTTCAGCTATGACATCTCTGACCAGTGCCTGATCTCTAAAATCTATATGATTCTGTCAAAACTCAACTACAAAAAGACAAACAACCCAATCAAGAAGTGGGCAAAGGATATGAACACACACTTCACTAAAGAAGATATTCAGGCAGCTAACAGATACATGAGAAAATGCTCTCGATCATTAACCGTTAGAGAAATGCAAATTAAAACTAGGATGAGATTCCATCTCACTCCAACAAGGCTGGCATTAATCCAAAAAACACAAAATAATAAATATTGGAGAGGCTGCGGACAGATTGGAACTCTTACACACTGCTGGTGGGAATGTAAAATGGTACAACCACTTTGGAAATCTCTCTGGTGTTTTCTTAAACAGTTAGAAATAGAACTACCATACAACCCAGAAATCCCACTCCTCGGAATATACCCTAGAGAAATAAGAGCCTTCACACAAACAGATATATGCACACCCATGTTTATTGCAGCTCTGTTTACAATAGCAAAAAGCTGGAAGCAACCAAGGTGTCCATCAACGGATGAATGGTTAAATAAATTGTGGTATATTCACACGATGGAGTACTACGTATCGATAAAGAACAGTGACGAATCTGTGAAACATTTCATAACATGGAGGAACCTGGAAGGCATTATGCTGAGTGAAATTAGTCAAAGACAAAAGGACAAATATTGTATAAGACCACTATTATAAGATCTTGAGAAATAGTATAAACTGAGAACACATACTTTTGTGGTTACGAGGGAGGGAGGGTGGGAGAGCGTTATTTAGTGATTAGTTAGTAGATAAGAACTACTTTAGGTGAAGGGAAGGACAATACTCAATACATGGAAGGTCAGCTCAACTGGACTGGACCAAAAGCAAAGAAGTTTCCAGGATAAATTGAATGCTTCAAAGGTCAGCAGAGTAAGGGCGGGGGTTTGGGGACCATGGTTTAAGGGGACTTCTAAGTCAATTGGCATAATAAACTCTATTATGAAAAATTCTGCATCCCACTTTGAAATGTGGCATCTGGGGTCTTAAATGCTAACAAGCGGCCATCTAAGACGCATCAATTGGTCTCAACCCACCTGGAGCAAAGGAGAATGAATAACACCAAGATCACACGTAACTAAGAGCCCAAGAGCCAGAAAGGGCCACATGAAGCAGAGACCTACATCATCCTGAGACCAGAAGAACTAGTTGGTGCCTGGCCACAACCGATGACTGCCGTGACAGGGAGCACAACAGAGAACCCCTGAGGGAGCAGGAGATCAGTGGGATGCAGACCCCAAATTCTCACAAAAAGACCATTCTTAATGGTCTGACTGAGACTAGAGGAATCCCGGTGGTCATGGTCCCCAAACCTTCTGTTGGCCCAGGACAGGAAGCATTCCCGAAGACAACTTATCAGACATGAAAGGGACTGGACAGTGGGTAGGAGAGAGATGCTGATGAAGAGTGAGCTAATTATATCAAGTGGTCACTTGAGATTGTGTTGGCATCTCCTGTCTGGAGGGGGAATGGGAGGATAGAGAGAGTTGGAAGCTGGCAAAATGGTCACGAGAGACTGGAAGGGCTGACTCATTAGGGGGAGAGCAAGTGGGAGTACGGAGTAAGGTGTATATAAACTTATATGTGACAGTTTGAGTTGATTTCTAAACGTTCGCTTGAAGCTCAATGAAAGTTAATAAAAGAAAAAAAAAAAGCTAGAAATAGAACTACCATACAATCCAGCAATCCCACTCCTTGGAATATATTCTAGAGAAATAAGAGCCTTTACACAGATATGTGCACACCCATGTTTATTGCAGCACTGTTTACAGTAGCAAAAAGATGGAAGCAACCAATGTGCCCATTAATGGAAGAATGGATAAATAAATTGTGGTATACTCACACAATGGAATACTATGCATCGATAAAGAACAGTGAGGAATCTGTGAAACATTTTATAACATGGAGGAACCTGGAAGGCATTATGCTGAGTGAAATTAGTTGCTATATGACAAATATTACATAAGACCACTATTATAAGAACTTGAGAAATAGTTTAAACTGAGAAGAAAACATTCTTTCGTGGTTATGAGAAGCGGGAGGGAGGGAGGGTGGGTAAGGGTCATTCACCAATTAGATAGTAGTTAAGAACTACTTTAGGTGAAGGGAAAGACAACATACAATACAGGGGAGGTCAGCACAATTGGACTAAACCAAAAACAAAGGAGTTTCTTGAATAAACTGAACGCTTCAAAGGGCAGTGTAGCAGGAGCAGGGGTTTGGGGACCATGGTTTCAGGGGACATCTAAGTCAATTGGCATAATAAAATCTATTAAGAAAACATTCTGCATCCCACTTTGAAGAGTGGTGTCTGGGGTCTTAAACGCTAGCAAGCATGCATCAATTGGTCTCAATCCACCCGGATCAAAGGACAATGAAGAACACCAAAGATACAAGATATTTATAAGCCCAGGAGACAAAAAAGGGGCCACATGAACGAGAGACCACATCATGCTGAGACCAGAAGAACTAGATGGTACCTGGCTACAACCAATGACTGCCCTGATAGGAAACACAACAGAGAACCCCTGAGGGAGCAGGAGAGCAGTGGCATGTAGCCCCCAAATTCTCATAAGACCAGACTTAATGGTCTGACTGAGACTGGAAGGACCCAAAGTGGTCATGGCCCCACACCTTCTGTTCCCCCAGGACAGTAACCATTCCCGAAACCAACTTTTCAGACAGGAATTGGACTGGGTTGAGAGAGGGTTGGTGGTGAGGAGTGAGCTTCTTGGATCAGGTGGACACTTGAGACTATGTTGGCGTCTCCTGCCTGGAGGGGAGATGAGAGGGTGGAGGGGGTTAGAAGCTGCTGAAATGGACACAAAAAGAGAGAGTGGAGGGAGAGAGCGGGCTGTCTTATTAAGGGGAGAGTAATTGGGAGTGTGTAGCAAGGTGTGTATAGGTTTTTTTGTGAGAGGCTGGCTTGATTTGTAAACTTTCACTTAAAGCACAATAAAAATTATTAAAAAAAAGTGTTTTGTTCCTTTTAAAATAAATGTTAGAAAAACTGGTATTATGTATGCTAATGGAAATAATAAGGATAGAGGAAGTAAGTGGAGATGCAAAAGAAAGGAGAAATTCTACAAGGAATGGCATCCACGGTGAAGAGATTGAACTCTGGGGAGAGCGTGTGCAGGTCACTGATGGGAATGCAAGCTGAGGGCATGGGCTCAGATGCCTCTGGGTATGGAGAAGTGGAGGTAGAAACACTTGAAAGTTTTGTGTCCATTCTTTACTTGCAAAATAGGAAGTCCTGTATCTCTGATAGTGAAGGTGTAGGACATGTGTGTGAGTTGTTTTGTGGACTCCAACATAATAATGTTTGTAAATGCTCTATACAGTGCTTGCAAAGAATAAGTATGCTCTAATTGTTTGTTCTGCAATGTCATATATATATTTATTATGGAAAGCTTGATAATTGTGTTGTTCTTGTCGTTTACATATTTGCTACTAGCTTAAATTTTATTCATTGCATTTTACATCTGTAAAATGGGGACGATAATACACATCTGAGAATATTACTGTCAGGAATGAAGTTAATTTAAATAAGAATGTGTAAAAATAGCTAGAATTCGATTTGAAGGCCATAAATATGAAATTTTGAAATCTATTTTTTTCCCATTTGAAGCAAAAGGAAGTGTCCTTAGAGAAATTCTTCTTTTATGGAAATCCTCAGTCAAGACATTTGCTACCAAATAAGGGCTCATCCTGAGTCTTAATTAGTGATGCACACCAGGCTAGTTATAATTAAATTCATACTCCCTGTCACCCTCGGGTTAAGTACATGGTTCATGGAGAAAAACAGGAGGAGAAGCTTTATAATTGATGCTCTCAAGTGTAGTTTGTTTCACCATATAATTTATAACTGGGCAGAGATTGCTCCTGACAACCTAATTATAAATCAGAAAGAAATGAGCTCAAGGTACAACATAATACCATGACTGACACATCAGGGGTTGGAAGCCTGGCAGGAACCTATATCTTTATGACTGTAGTCCCATGACTTCCGATGCTAGCTTTGTTGTTCTCACACGGTTATTTCTCCCATGGTGACTGAAGGATTGAATTCTTAGCCATGAGCAATCAATGACATTTCTCTTGGAATAAGGGTCCTAAGTGAAGAAACTGAGTGCTCACAGACTCAAAAATGCTTCCTCGAAAGACTGTTAGCAGGGCCCCTCCCTACAGCTAAAACTTAGAGGTATTTCTGAGAATGTCCACCCCCCTGGGTGAAATGTGTTTGAGAACTATAAATTGGGGAGATGAAATGCATGTGGCAGGAGATTTTTTTTTCCCCTTTCTATGAGGATAATGGGAACATCAAGAGAAGGGGAGAAGAAAGAGCCCCTTTCCTGACAGCTAGGACATGCTCAAGAACTTCTGCAGTGTCTGGGTGACAATTAGAAGAGGTTGGAACACTGAAGACAGCAACAGCCCTAATCCAATAAAACAGAAGAGAGATTGGACCAAAGCTCTATTTTTAAATCATACGTTGAAAAGTTGCATAAGAGGAATTCTGAACTTGTAATAAGATTCTTTTTTGTTTGTTTTTTGGGTGCTTAGTCAATAAGTAGCATTTACTATATCCTTACCCAAATCTCAAAGTGAGTCACATGCTACCTAAAACATAACAGCACTTTTTCTCTAATGTGGAATTTGGATTTTCTGCCTATTCAAGAAACACATTATGATGCATACAAACCTTAGAAAAACATGGATAACTCAGCACCAAAATTTGGATAACATCAAAAACATGGATTACTGAGTATCAAAATCTACCTAAGTACCTTGATACCATTAATAACATTGAATAACTGTTAAATATATCTTATAGAACTAGATTCCAAACCAGAAAATAAACCAAGCCAAACCAAACCCGTTACCATCAAGTTGATTCTGACACACGGTGACCCTACAGAACAGAGTAGAACTGCCCCATAGGGTTTTCAAGGAGTGGCTGGTGGATTTGGACTGCCAACCTTTTGGTTAGCAGTCAGAGCCCTTAACCACTGTTGCAGCAGAAAATGGCTGGCTGTAAATTATATTGATGTGAGCATACTAGGTAGAAGTGACAAGTATGAGAATGTCTCCAATGATGTCAAGCTAGTACTTTTGTGACCAATATCAGTATGATGATGATCAAACTCCATGAACTCTTAGAGAATATTCTTCCTGGTGTTTGTGACACCTCAGTTGAATTCGAGTACTATTAATTTGATTATTTAGCACATTGATTTTTTTTTTTCTGTTTTCTGGAATAAGGGTGGCGGAAACAATCATTAAAAATGTCTTTGACTGAAGATTTCTAGTTTCACATCTGGCATGTGAGGAGCTTAGAAGTCATCATGCCCATACATTCAACAAAAAAAAGTTGAATAAACTGAAAACCAGGCTTCTCACAGTTGGAATAGGAGTTCGCAAATAAGCAAGGAGAGGAGGGTAGACTGATCCATTAGTTAATGATTTAGAGTTATGAACATCAATATGAACTCTTGTTTAGCTTAATATAGTTACATACAGAAATATTTATAGATTTTTTTTATATATGTACATGCTATTACACACACATATATTTCCTTGCTCTTTCAGCTGAGAGGGGCGAGACACAATAATATTCCAATAGGAATGAGCATATTGAGTTCCCAAGTTAGAGTATAATACCATTCTCCAAAAAAAGTAAGAAAAGCTCAGTAGATAAATGTCTGAATTCTGGGGCTGAGGTAGGAAATATACAAGATAAGCCTGGGAGCATTTTGTCATGTCAGAAAGTAAGGAAGCAATCAAAAATGGAGGAAAAAAAAGTCAAAATACTAAGGGTTTGTCCAAGGAACACAGAGCCAAATTAAAGCATCTCCAGTGCCCAGAGCTAGAGCAATTTGAGCAAAAAAAAAATTTTTTTAAAGTAGCACTGGATTATAAGCCAAAGTATAAAATGCATTCCTGTGAGTCAATATTAATGCAAATAAAAGTTAGATAGATAAGAGAAAAAAAGACAAATGCCTAATGCAGAAGAATTCCAAACAACTTATGTAAATACTCTATCCTTAAGGAGATTAAGCACAACTCCCCACTCCTTCAGTGTGGGCTGCACAGTGATTTCCTTCAGTAGAATACAGTACAAAAGGGGAGGGGGGGAAAATAGTTTTACAGTGCAGAAATCTGACAAACACTGTTTCTAGCCAGGTTATCAAGGTTAATGTCAACTCAGGTACTTCATAATGATAGCAGGAACTCTTGATACGATGTTATGAAAATGGCACTTGACCTCTGTAGTCTTCCTCCCAATAGCCCATAAACCCTATCTAATCAAGAGAAAAGGATAAGATGAACCCAAACAGAAGGCAATTCTACAAAATACCTCACCAGTACTCAAAACTGACATGGTCATTAAAAACAAGGAAAGTCTGAGAAACTGTCACAGTCTAGAAGAGCCTAGGGAGACATGACAAATAAATTTGATGTGGTATCTTGGATAAGATCCTTAAACAGAAAAAAATGAGATTAGTTAAAAAAAAAAAAAAAAGAAATGCTAATGATGTGGGGATTTTACTTAATGACTGTATAAATATGTTCAATTAATGATAATGAACAGAGGCAGAGCCAAGATGGCAGAATAGACAGACGTTTCTGGTGAGCCCTCTTTACAACAACAACAAAAAAATAAAATAAAGACCCCAAAAAACAAGTGAAACTTGTATATTTATGACAAGGTAGGGCCCTGAGCATCAAAGGCAAGCTTAGAAAACAAACTGAGGGGCAAGGGGAGGAAGACATGGTTCAGAAGCGTAGAAGAGTTACCAAACCTGAATCACGGGGAGCCCTCAGGCACAATTCCTAGGAGTGGTGGCGGCGGGCTGGTACTAGCGTTCGGCCACAGTTTCCTCAGGAGAAGCAGGCAGCCACACAGCCTACTCAAACCTCCGGAACCAGAGAAGAACGGCTCTCTCTGCAAAAGCTAAGTACTTGAGTATATTTTACTGTGCCCCTCCCCCCACTCCCAAGCCAGCTTCAATGGCTGACTTCCCTGGGCCTGAGATAGGCCCTGTTGAGAGCCTAGAGCCATCCTCCCAGCCTTGGGGAAGGAATAAATTTGCAATTTCAGGAAAAGATAATTTGTCAGTTCCACTAACAAGGGGAGCTCAGGACAGAAGCAACTCCTGTCCAGGCATAAACGGTCCATGGGCTTTGAATACCTTTCCCCTCTGCATGGTTCTGTGTGGGCCTATTTCAGGAAAAAAGGCCCTTGTGGGCAGACTCCGCCATTTCAGCTGAGCGGCGGAGAGGTGGCTGTTTGATACTTGACATTGCTTTGCCTATTAAACAGGGTGTTCATCTACCCACATCAGGGGCCTAAGGACTGCTAACTCTACTCAGGTCAACCAGCCACCCATGACAGGGGTCCAAGAATAACTGATACCTCCTAATCCTTACAACCAAAAACATTGAGTGCCCATGGTCCGTCTGCAAAACCCATCCACCTGCAAGCTCTAGGGAACTGGGACATGCTTTCCCCAGAGACACATGGGGGATGATTCTCAGCCCTCTGCCTTGTTCAGTGTGACCCCCTGCTGCAACCAGATACTGTTACCTACACTAATCACCCCTGCCCCTCTAAGACAGAGTCTGTACCACACACTTGATGATCAGCTACCTGCACACCTGAGCTGAAATCATACAAGAAAAGTGAATGGAGTCCTAGACTGATGTACCTGATAACAGCTCTAGCCATCTGGGAACAGGATGTCAGAGCTCCAAAGATGAAAATAATCAAGCTAGCTTACTCAAGCAACCCATTTAGACATATCAAAACAAAACACAGCAAGAAGCTACAGCACAGTAAGCAAACATAAAATAAACTAATCCAATAATTTATAGATGGCTTGGAGACAACAGTCAATATCAAGTCACATAAAAAAAAAAACAGACCATGATCACCTCAACAAGCTCTCAAAACAAAGAATCAAGGGATCTTCCAGATAAAAGTGCATTCCTGGAATTACCAGAGGAAGAATACAAAAGATTAATATACAGAACCCTTCAAGACATCAGGAAGGAAATGAGGCAACATGCAGAACAAGCCAAGGAACACACAGATAAAGCAATTGAATAAATTAAAAAGATTATTCAAGAACATAATGAAAAATTTAATGAGCTGGAAAAATCTATAGACAGACAGCAATCAGAAATTCAGAAGATTAACAATAAAATTACAAGAGTAGACAGCTCAATAGAAAGCCAGAGGAGCAGAATTGAGCAAGCAGAAGGCAGAATTTCTGAACTTGAGGATAAAGCAGTTGGCACTAATATATTTGAAGAAAAATCAAATAAAAGAATTTGAAAAAATGAAGAAAACTTAAGAATCATCTGGGACTCAATCAAGAAAATACCCTACGAGTGATTGGAGTACCAGAACAGGGAGGGATAACAGAAAATACAGAGAGAACTGTTGAAGATTTGTTGGCAGAAAACTTCCCTGGTACGGTGAAAGATGAGAAGATATCTATCCAAGATGCTCATCGAACTCCACATAAGGCAGATTGTAAAAGAAAGTCACCAAGACATATTATAATCAAACTTGCCAAAACCAAAGATAAAGAGAAGATTTTAAGAGCAGCTAGGGATAAACGAAAAGTCACCTACAAAGAAGAGTCAATAAGAATAAGCTCAGACTACTTAGCAGAAACCATGCAGGTAAGAAGGCAATGAGATGACTTACATAAAAAATTGGAGGAAAAAAATTGCCAACCAAGAATCATATATCCATCAAAACTGTCTCTTAAATATGAAGGTGAAATTAGGACATTTGCAGATAAACAGAAGTTTAAGACATTTGTAAAAATGAAACCAAAACTACAAGATACTAAAGGGAGTTCTTTGGTCAGAAAATCAACAATATCATGTATCAATCCAAGACTAGAAAACTGGGCAGAGCAATAAGATGTCAACCCAGACAGGGAAAAAAAAAAAATAGATCAAGTTAAAAAAAAAAAAAAAGCTCAAAACTGGGTAAGAGCGATGTTATTATTTAAAAGAAGACAACGTTAAAACAATAAAGAGGGACTAAGAAATGTAGTCACAGATCTTCCATATGGAGAGGAAGATAAGATGATACAAAGAAATAAAATTTAGGTTTAAATTTAGAAAAATAAGGGTAAATAATAAGGTAACCACAAAAGAGACAAACTATCCCACACATCAAAATAAAATAGAAGAAAAAATAGACACTCGGCAGCAATAACATCAACAACAACGAATATGATGAAAGGACAATATATAAAGATAATCTACTCAGTGCATAAGATGGGAAAAAGAAACTATCAACAACACACAAAAAGAAACATTAAAATGATAGCACTAAATTCATACTTATCCATAATTATGCTAAATATAAATAGACTAAATGCACCAATAAAGAGACAGAGAGTGGCAGAATGGATTAAAAAACAAGATTCATCTATATGCTGCCTACAAGAGACACGCCTTAGGCTTAGAGACACAAACAAAGTAAAACTCAAAGGATGGAAAAAAATATATCAAGCAAATAACAATCAAAAAAGAGCAGGAGTGGCAATATTAATTTCTGACAAAATAGACTTTAAAGTAGAATCCATCATAAAGGACAAGGAAGGACACTATATAATGACGAAAGGGACAATCTACCAAAAAGATATAACCATATTAAATATTATGCACCTAATGACAGGGCTGCAAGATATATAAAACAAACTCTATCAGCATTGAAAAGCGAGATAGCTCCACAATAATAGTAGGAGACTTCAACACACCACTTTTGGTGACAGACAGAACATCCAGAAAGAAGCTCAATAAAGACACGGAAATCTAAATGCCACATTCAACCAACTTGACCTCATAGATATATAGAGAACACTCCACCCAACAGCAGCCAAGTATACTCTCTTTTCTAATGCACATGGAACAATCTCTAGACTAGACCATGTATTAGGTCATAAAGCAAGCTATAGCAGAATCCAAAACGCTGAAATATTACAAGCATCTTCCCTGACAAATAAGGCCATAAAAGTAGAAATCAATAATAGAAAAAGCAGTGAAAAGAAATCAAACACTTGGAAACTGAACAATACGTTGCTCAAAAAAGACTGGATTATAGAAAACATTAAGGATGGAATAAAGAAATTGATAGACTCCAATAAGAATGGAAAAACTATCAGAATTTTTAGGACGCAGAGAAAGCGGTGCTCAGAGGTCAGTTTACATCAGTAAATGCACACATATAAAAAGAAGAAAGGGCCCAAATCAAAGAATATCCCTATAACTTTAACAAATAGAAAGAGAGCAAAAAAAGAAACCCTCAGGCACCAGAAGAAAACAAATCATAAAAATTAAAGCAGAACTAAATGAAATAGAAAACAAAAAAATAATTGGAAAAATTAACAAGACTAAAAGCTGGTTCTTTAAAAAAATCAACAAAATTGGTAAACCATTGGCCAAACTGACAAAAGAAAACAGGAGACAAAGCAAATAACCCGAATAAGAAATGACATGGGCGATATTACAACAGACCCAACTAAAATCAAAAGAATCACATCAGATTACTATGAAAAATTGTACTCTTACAAAGTTGAAAACCTAGAAGAAATGGATGAATTCCTAGAAACAAACTGCCTACCTAAACTAACACAAACAGAGGTAGACCAACTAAATAGACCCATGACAAAAGAAGAGATAGAAAAGGTAATTTTAAAACTCCCAACCAAAAAAAAATGCCATGGCCCGGAGGGCTTCACTGCAGAGTTTTACAAAACTTTCAGAGAAGAGTTAACACCACTACTATTAAAGGTATTTCAGAACATAGAAAAGGATGGAATACTCCAAACTCATTCCATGACGCCAGGGTATCCCTGACACCAAAACCAGGTAAAGATACTTGAAAAAAAGAAAATTACAGACCTACATCTTTCATGAACTTAGATGCAAAAATCCTCAACAAAATTCTAGCAAATAGAATTCAACAACATATCAAAAAAATAATCCACCACGACCAAGTGGGATTCATACCAGGTATGAAGGGATGGTTCAACATTAGAAAAACAATTAATGTAATCCGTCATATAAATAAAAAAGAAGAATCGCATGATTTTAACAAATGACACAGAAAAGGTACTTGACAAAGTTCAACACTCATTCATGATTAAAACTCTCAGCAAAATAGGAATAGAAGGAAAATTCCTCAACATAATAAAGGGCATTTATACAAAGCCAATAACCAACATTATCCTAAATGGAGAGACCCTGGAAGCATTCGCCTTGAGAACGGGAACCAGACAAGAATGCCCTTAATCACGGCTCTTATTCAACATTGTGCTGGAGGTCCTAGCCAGAGCAAATAGGGAAGATAGGGAAATAAAGGGCATCCAGATAGGCAAGGAAGAAGAAAAAGTATCTCTATTTGCAGATGACATGATCTTATACACAGAAAACCCTAAGGAACCCTCAAGAAAACTACTGAAACTGATAGAAGAGTTCAGCAGAGTATCAGGATACAAGATAAACATACAAAAATCAGTTGGATTCCTCTACACCAACAAAAAGAACATCGAAGAGGAAATCACCAAATCAATGCCATTTACACTAGCCCCCAAGAGGATACAATACTTAGGAATAAATCTTACCAGAGATGTAAAAGACTTATGCAAAGCGAACTACAAAACACTTCTGCAAGAAACCAAAAGAGACCTACATAAGTGGAAAAAAGTACCTTGCTCATGGATAGGAAGGCTTAACATTATAAAAATGTCTATTCTACCAAAAGCGTTCCATAGATTTAACGCAATTCTGATCCAAATTCCGAAGACCTACATAAGTGGAAAAAAGTACCTTGCTCATGGATAGGAAGGCTTAACATTATAAAAATGTCTATTCTACCAAAAGCGTTCCATAGATTTAACGCAATTCTGATCCAAATTCCGATGACATTCTTCAATAAGATGGAGAAACAAATCACCAACTTTATATGGAAGGGAAAGAGGCCCCGGATAAGTAAAGCATTACTGAAAAAGAAGAACAAAATGGAAAGCCTTACTCTACCTGATTTAAGAACCTATTTTACCACCACAGTAGTCAAAACGGCAGATACACAGACCAATGGAACAGAATTGAGAATCCAGAGATAAATCCATCCACATATGAGCAGTTGATATTTGACAAAGTCCCCGAAACCGTTAAATGGGGAAAAGACAGACTTTTAAACAAATGGTGCAGGCATAACTGGATATCCATCTGCAAAAAAATGAAACAAGATGCATACCTCACTCCATGCACAAAAACAAGCTCAAAATGGATCAAAGACCTAAATATAAAATCTAAAAGGCCAAAGATCATGGAAGGAAAAATAGGGACAACGCTAAGAGTCCTCATACACGGCATAAACAGTATACGAAATATTACTAGCAATGCAGAAGAAAAACTAGTTAACTGGGAGCTCCTAAAAATCAAACTCCAATGCTCATCCAAAGACTTCACCAAAAGATTAAAAATATTACCTACGGACTGGGGAGAAGATTTTAGCTATGACACTTCCTATTAGCGCCTGATCTCTAAAATCTACATGATACTGCAAAAACTCAACTATAAAAAGACAAATAACCCAATTAAAAAATGGGGAAAAGATATGAACTTCACTAAAGGAGACATTCAGGTAGCTAACAGATATATGAGGAAATGCTCACAATCATTAGCCATAGGAGAAATGTAAATCAAACCTAGAATGAGATCTCCTTTCACTCCAACAAGGCTGGCATTAGTCTAAAAAAATATAAAATAATAAATGTTGGAGAGGGTGTGGAGAGATTGGAACACTTACACACTGCTGGTGGGAATGTAAAATGGTACAACCACTTTGCAAATCGATTTGGCGTTTCCTTAAAAAGCTAGAAATAGAACTACCACACGATCCAGCAATCCCACTCCTTGGAATATATCCTAGAGAAATAAGAGCCTTTACATGAACAGATATATGTACACCCCTCTTCATTGCAGCACTGTTTACAATAGCAAAAAGATGGAAGCAACCAAGGTGCCCATCAATGGATGAGTAGATAAATAAATTACGGTATATTCACACAATGGAATACTACGCATTGATAAAGAACAGTGATGAATCTGTGAAACATTTTATAACATGGAGGAACCTGGAAGGCATTATGCTGAGTGAAATTAGTCAGTTGCAAAAGGACAAACATTGTATAAGACCATTACTGTAAGAACTCGAGAAATAGTTGAAACAGAGAAGAAAGTATTCTTTGATGGTTATGAGAGGGGGAGGGAGGTAGGGTGGGAGAGGGGTATTCACTACTTAGATAGTAGGTAAGAACTACTTTAGGTGACAAGAAACACAACACACAATGCAGGAGAGGTCAGCACAACTGGACTAAACCAAAAGCAGTTTCCTGAATAAACTGAATGTTTTGAAGGCCAGCATATCAGGGCAGGGATTTGGGGACCATGGTTTCAGGGGACATCTAAGTCAATTGGGATAATAAAATCTATTAACAAAACCGTCTGCATCTCACTTGGAAGAGTGGCGTTTGGGGTCTTAAATGCTAACAAGCAGCCATCTAAGATACATCAATTGGTCTCAACCCACCTGGATCAAAGGAGAATGAAGAACACCAAGGACACAGGGTAATTATGAGCCCAAGAGACAGAAAAGGTCACATAAACCAGAGACTACATCATGCTGAGAGCAGAAGAACTAGATGGTGCCCGGCTACAACCAATGACTGCCCTGGCAGGGAACACAACGCAGAATACCTGAGGGAGCAGGAGAGCAATGGGATGCAGACCTCAAATTCTCGTAAAAAGACCAGACTGAGACTAGAATGACCCTGTTGGTCATGGCCCCTAGACCTTCTGTTGGCCCAGGACAGGAACCATTCCCAAAGCCAACTCTTCAGATAGGGATTGGACTGTACTGTGGGTTGGAGAAGGATGCTGGTGAGGAGTGAGCTTCTTGGATCAGGTGGACACTTGAGACTATGTTGGCATCTCCTGCCTGGAGGGGAGATGAGAGGGTAGAGGGGGTTAGAAGCTGCAGAAATGGACACGAAAAGACAGAGTGGAGGGAGAGAGCGGGCTGTCTGATTAGGGGGAGAGCAATTGGGAGTACATAGCAAGGTGTATATGCGTTTTTGTGTGAGAAACTGACTTGATTTGTAAACTTCCACTTAAAGCACAATAAAAATTTTAAAAAGTAAGTAGTATACCACAAGAACGTAGGAAGTTCAAAGTAGGGGTGACTGAGTGCCGCAAGTAAGGGAACTCTGTAGTATCTTCACATTGTTTTGTAAATATAAAACTGTCCCAAATAATAAAGTTTATTTAAAAAGAAATATTTAGCTGCACATAGTAATTAGTATGAGTCGGGATTGACTCGATGGCAACGGTTTTTTTTGTTTGTTTTGGCGGGTTAGTAATTAGTATATATTGTTGCCATTGGTTGCCATCAAGTCAGCTCCGACTCATAGTGGCTCCATGTACAACAAAACAAAATGTTACCTGGTCCTGTGCCATCACCACAATTGTTGGTATGTTCCAATGTATTATTGAGGCCATTGTGTATTTTGAGTGCCTTGCAACATAGGAGACTCATCTGCCAGCACTGTATCTGACAATGTTCTGTTGTTATCCATAGGGTTTTCACTAGTTACTTTTTGAAAGTAGATCTTAGGCCTTTCTTTCTACTTTGTTTTAGTCTGGAAGCTCTGCTGAAACTTGTTCACCAAGAGTAACCCTGATAAAAAAAATAGTATGTGAAATTCTGGTAGCATAGTGTTCCATCAGAGCAACGCACACGTCACCACAGTACAAGAAACTGACAGGTGAGTGGCGGTTAGTATGTATATAATGTGAACATGCTTAGTGTTTGTTACACACCCTGGTGGTTCAGTGGTTAAGAGCTTAGTCGCTAACCAGAAGGTTGGCAGTTCAAATCCACTAGCCACTCCTATGGGGCAGTCGGAATCGACTGAACAGCAATAGGTTTGGTTTTTCTACATGTTTCTACCACGTCTGTCAGTTTGTCATACTGTGGTGGCTTGCATGTTGTTGTGATACTGGAATTTCAAATACCAATACAGTCACCCTTGTTAGACAGGTTTCAGCAGAGCTTCCAGGCTAAGACAGACTAGGAAGAAAGACCTGGTAATCTACTTCTGAAACAATTTGCCAGTGAAAACCTTATGAACACCTTATGAACATTGATTGTGAGATCAGCACAGGACTGGGGAGTGTTTCTTTCTGTTGTGTATACTGTCACTATGAGTCGGAACCAACTCAATGGCATCTAACAATATATGCTTAGTGTATATATGATGTATATATAGTGTACATATAATATAATGGTAGGGAAAGATAAATTAATCCACTTTGTAATTGAGCCCTTAATTTGTACCAAAGCCATGCTGGGAGAATTATCTATCTTATCTCAGGGATTTGGAGTTACCAGGCTTGCAACTGGAAAATTCCAGAAATGGGCTTTTGAGAAGGTTTATCTATCTGAACTAGCCAATCTGTCTTGGGAGAAGTATACTCAGAATGCTCCTTAGAAGTGAGGACAAGTTGTCAGGAGGGACAAGTCCCTGGAGGAAGGCATCATGCTTTGTAAAGTAGAGGGGCAGCAAAAAAGAGGAAGGTCCTCAATGAGATGGATTGACACAGTGGCTGCAACAATGGCCTCAAGCATAATAACGTTTGTAAGGATGGTGCAGGGCCAAGCAGTGTTTTGTCCTGTTGAACCTAGGGTCCCTATTAGTCAGAACTGACTCAGTGGTACCTAATGACAACAGCGTCTGTCTGTGAGTCCCTGGGTGGTGCAAATGGCTAATACACTCAGTTACTAACCAGAAGGTTGGAGATTCCAGATGGCCAGAGGTGCATGGAAAGAAAGTCCTGGTGATCTGTTTCAGAAAAACGAACCGTTGAAAACCCTGTGGAGCATAGTTCTACTCTGACACTCACAGGCTAACCAGGAGTTAAGGTCCCCATGAGTTGAAGTCAACTTGACAACTGTTTAATCTGATAAAATTTTTTTGTGTCTCATTCCCTCTAAGGAGTCTTAGAGCAAGTGAGGTTGCTAGCACTTACTAGCAGCCACTTACTAGCAACTTAATCCTGATCAACACAGTCAGTTCCACAGCTATTAGTTAATAAATATGTTTGTATCGAACATGACGCTATAGACAGAAGCACCACACAGTCCTCCAGAGCAAAAGCCCGAAAAACTAAGTAAAACAGAAACAAACATCAATCCTAGAGCCCTAAGCATCAAATGAAGAGATAAAGAACTCAGCCAAGCACCGAATGGAAAAAGAAACTGACAGAGAGCAGAGAGGAAGGAGAGATGCCAGCAGAGGCCCCCATCAGGTAATGCAGCACAGATTCTCCATCTTGATCTCCTGTCAGAGTTTGGTGAATAGGGAGCACGGGAAAGCAGCTTCACAGAGCTTCGAACAGGAGACAGAGCACCCAGTAACCAGCAATATGTGCTTTCCCATCCCCACTCTTCTTCCCCTGCGCTTGGCCTCCACCTTTCCCACCAGGTGCAGCCTATTGGCCAGGAGGCACCAGCTTCAGTGCTGTGCTGCTTGGATTAACCCCACCCACACTGGCTGGCTCTCACAGTGCCATTTCTTTGTTGTTAGGGTTACTTTTCTCCATTTCTTTTGGTTTCTTCCCTGCCTTTCACTTCTCCCCTCTCCTTTCACTTGAACACCTGGCTCTGTGTGACGTCTTTGCTTCTTCTTGAAAGGCTGTGAAGCTGGGGAACTGTTTCCCTGGTCCACGCCACCATTTTGGTGGGCTCTCTGGGGACTTTTATTTGTTCATTTATTTGTTTCTTTTTTGTTCATTTGTTTTGTTTGATTTTTGTTCCATTTTGTTTTGTTTCATTTGTTTGTTTTCCTTTTAGCGACTCAGGAGCCTCCTCTAACCAGACTGTATGTATGGCTTGGGAGCCACTTCCTCTGTCTGTGCAGCCACACGAGTGGGGTCCCTGGGGGCTTTTCTTTTTCTTTTAATTTTTATCTATTTATTTATTGTTTTTCTTTTTCCTATTTCTTTTAATCTATTTCTTGGCTTCTCGTCTCTCCACTCCAACAGGAAGCTTCCTTAGCACTCTTTTTTTGTTTGTCTTTTGGGTCCTGTTTCTCTCTCCTCTCTATCTTCTTTCCAATACCCATCTTAGCTCCACATATCACAACCCTACCCCCGCCCCACAACTTCCTATTCACCTACACCATGCAGCTCAGGTACAGCCTCCTGGAACCTGCCCTGCACTGAGCCCCAACCCATCTTGTCCACCCTAGTACAAGCCTCAAACAATCCATCCAAGCCCCTTCCCTTCAGCTGGACCTGCCCTGCTGCACCATAGCTGAGTGACTGGCCCTGCCCACTGGACAAGTAGGTGAAAAGTATTGTGCCCACAGATGAGCAAACAACAAAGGACACACAGCCCGCCTGCTCAGAGATAACCAAATAAAAGAAAAAAAACAGGACAAAACAAATCTACAATTAAAAAAAATAATAATAAAATAATAACTACTTAATGCTCCAAAGACAGCAGACAATATCAAAACATATAAGAAAACAGGACAGGGTGGTTCCAGTAGCCACCCAAAATAAAACACCAGAGAATTTTCCAATAGAAGAAAAAGCACTAGAACTACCTGACAGGGAATTCAAATCTCTAATTTTCAAAGCTATCCAAGAGTTGAAGCAAAAAGCAGACAAAAATGAGGAAAAATTAGACAAATTCATGAGAAAGGCATACAGATTCATAGAAAATGCAGACAAAAAAATGGAAGAATTCAGGAAAATAATACAGGAAAAAAACACCAAAATAAATTTACTACTAAAAATCATACAAACACAACAATTAGAGATCCTAAAGATAAACAACAAATTTTCAGAAATGGACAGTGTCATAGAAGGGCTGAGGAGCAGGTTTGAAACAATGGAAGACAGGATCAGCAAAATGGAAGACAAATACTTTGATACAATTTTGTTTGAGGAAAAATCAGAAAAAAAGAATGAAGAAACCTTGAGAATGATGTGGGATAAAATCAAAAGCAAAAATTTGCTAGTGACCGGAGTTCCAGAAGAGGCAAAGAAAATGGAAAACACACAGAGGATCATTGAAGAATTGCTAACAGGAATCTTCACTGATATGAAAGATGAAAAGCTGACCATCCAAGAATCTCAACAAACCCCATATAGGATAGACCCAAAAAAAAAATCACCAAGGCATATCATAACCACACTCCCTAAAAACAAAGAAAGAATTCTGAAAGTTACATACTGAGAGGAAACAATAAGACTAAGCTCTGACTGTTCAGGAGAAACCACGCAGGCAAGAAGGCAATGGGACGGCATATATAAAACCTTGAAAGAAAAACATTATGAATCAAGAATAATATATCCTGCAAACCTCTCATTCAAATATAATGGCAAAAATAGGACATTTCCAAATAAACAGAAATTAAGACCTTAGCCTGAATCTAGAATGCAAGATTGTACCAGCCAGATACTAACCTAGGAAATGAACTCTCAAGGAGTATCCAAAACCAAAAGAATTATGACATGGAAACAGAGAGGTTAATCTGTAAATGCCAACATCAAACAATAAAAGAGAGAATAAACGGTGTAGGTATAGCACTTTCCAATGGAGGGGAAATCAAGCTGATCACAAGTAATAAAAGTAGACTGGTTCAGACCTAGGAAGATAAGAGTAAATTTCAAGGTAACCACAAAGAAAGTTAACAAACTCACTAATCAAAACAAAGAAGAAAAACATAAACTCTCAGGAAAAACAAAATCAAAAGAAATGAAAAAAAAAATCCACAAAAAAAAAGGAATTCAGAACGAGAGAAGGAGGAACAAAGAAAATGTCAGCACCACAAAAAAAAAAAAAGCACTACAAAATGACAGCAATAAACTCACACCTATCAATAATTACACTGAACATAAATGGCTTAAATGTACCCATAAAAAGACAGAGAGTGACAGAAGGGATAAAAAAAAATAGGATCCATCAATATGCTGTCTACAAGAGACAAACCTTAGAAACAAGGACATAAATTCATTAAAAATCAGAGGATGGAGGAAAATATATCAAGCAAACAGCTACCAAAAAAAGGAGTGACAATACTAATCACAGATTAAAAAAAGGCTTTGAAACAAAATCCACCACAAAAGACAAAGAACAGCGCTATATAATGATTAAAGGGAGGATCCATCGTGAAGACATAACCATAATAAACATCTACGCACTCAATGACAGGGGTCTAAAATATGTAAAATAAACTCTAACAGCACTGAGAAGAGAAACTGACAGTTCCACAATAATGGTAGGAGACTTAACACACCGCAGTTGGTACAGGACGGAATATCTAGAAAGAAACTCAGCAAAGATACAGAAGACCTAAAGGACACAGTCAGCCAATTTGACCTCATAGACATATATAGAAGACTCAATCCAACAGCTGCAAGGTACATATTCTTTTCCAACACACCTGGAACATTTTCCAGAATAGACCACATTTTAGGCCACAGAGCAACCCTCAACAAAATCCAAAACATTGACATAATACAAAGTATCCTCTCTGACCACAGCACTATCAAAGTAGAAATTAACAACAGGAAGAGCAAGGAAAAAATATCAATTACATGGAAACTGAATAATACCCTGCTTAAAAAACACTGGGTATTAGAAGAAATCAGAGATAGAAAAAAAAAAAAAATCCTAGAATCACACCATGATGAAAACATATCATACCAAAACCTTTGGGACACAGCAAAGACAGTGCTCAGCAGTCAATTTATAACAATAAATTCACACATCAACAAAGAATAAAGGGGCAAAATCAAAACATTAACTATACTACTTGAACAAATAGAAAGAGAAGAGCAAAAGAAGCCCACAGCCACCAGAAGAAAGGAAATAATAAAGATCAGAGCAGAAGTAAACGAAACTGGAGAATAGAAAAAACAATAAAAGAATCAACAAAACCAAAGTTGGTTCTTTGAAAGGATTGACAAACCACTGGCCAAATTGACAAAAGAAAAACAGGAGGGGATGCAAATAACTCAAATAAGAAACAAAATGGGGGACATTACAAGAGACCAAACAGACATAAAAAGGACCAAGGCAGAATATTATGAAAAAATATACTCCAAAAAATTTGAAAACCTAGAGGAAATGGATAAATTTCTAGAAACACACTACCTACCCAAACTAACACAAAACAGCATTGAAAATCTGAACAGACCTATAACAAGAGTAGATCAAAAAGGTTAATTAAAAAAAACTCCCAACAACAAAAAAAAAACCCAGGCCCAGATGGCTTCACAGGAGAATTTTAGCAAACATTCAGAGAAAATCTTACACCAGCACTACTCAAAATATTTCAGAACATAGGGAAGGAAGCAATACTTTGGAATACATTCTATGAAGCCAGCATAACCCTGACATCAAAACCAGGAAATACACCACACAAAAAAAGAAAATTACAGACCAATATCTCTTATGAATAAAAAAAAATAATATATATATTTTTTAAATAGAGATCCAAAAATTATTATCAAAATCCTGGTCAATAGAATTCAGCATCATATAGAAAAAATAATACACCATGACCAACTAGAATTCATACCAGTTATGCAAGGATGGTTCAACATTAAAAAATCAATCAACTTAACAAATCTTGTAAATAAAAGGAAAGAAAAGAATCACATAATCATCTCAATCAATGCAGAAAAGGCATCTGACAAAGTCCGACACCCATTTCTGATAAAATCAATAAGATAGGTATAGAAGGGATATTTCTCACCACAATAAAGGGCATATATAGAAAACCAACAGCCAACACCATTCTTAACAGAGAGAGGCTGAAAACAGTCCCCTTGAGAACAGGAACAAGGCATGGATGCCCTCTACCACCACTCCTATTTAACATTGTTCTGGAAGTCCTAACTAAAACAATAAGGCAAAAAGAAATAAAAGGCATTCAAATTGGTAATGAAGAAGCAAAACTGACCCTTATTGCGAATGATATGATACTGTACATAGAAAACCCCAAAGACTCCACAAGAAAACCACTGGAACTAATAGAAAGATTCAGCAGAGTAGCAGGATACAAGATAAGCATGCAAAAATCAGATGGATTCCTATTCACCAATAAAGAGAACAATGGATAGGAAATTAGGAAAACTATACCATTTATAATTGCCCCTAAAAAAAAAATGTAGGAATAAATCTAACCAGGGATATAAAAGACCTGTGCAAAGAAAACTATAAAACACTACTGCAAAAAATCTACATTAATGGAAAAACCATGCTCATGGATTGGTAGACAAAACATTGTGAAAATGGCAGTTCTACCCAAAGCAATCTACAGATACAATGCAATCCCAATCCAAATACAAACAACATTCTTTAAAGAGATGGAAAAACTAATCATTAACTTTATATGGAAAGGGAAGAGGCCCCGGATAAGTAAAGCACTATTGAGGAAGAAGAATAAAATAGGAGCATTCGCACTACCTGACCTCAGAACTTACCATATAGCTACCGTAGCCAAAGCAGCCTGGTACTGGTACAACAACAGATACATTGACCACTGGAACAGAATTGAGAACCCAGATGTAAACCCATCCACTTATGGTCACCTGATCTTCAACGAGGGCCCAAAATCCATCAGGTGAGGAAAAGACTGTCTTTTTAAAAGATGGTGCTGTCAAAACTGGATGTCCATCAGCAAAAAATGAAACAGTTCTCCTGCCTCACACCACACACAAAAACGAATTCAAAATGGATCAAAGACCAAAATATAAAGCCCAAAGCTATAAAGTTCATAGAAGAAAAAATAGAATCAACACTAGAGACCCTAATATACAGCGTTAACAGGATGCAAACCATAACCAAAAACACACAAACTTCAGAAGAGAAACTGGAATCTTCTAAAAACTAAACACTTATGCTCATCAAAAGACTTTATCAAAAGAGTAAAAAAAGAAACTACAGACTGGGAAAAAAATTTGGCTACTGCAAGTCAGACAAAGGTCTAATCTCTAAAATCTACAGGAAAATCCAGCACCTCTACAACAAAAAGACAAATAAACCAATTTAAAAAAGGGCAAAGAAAACGAACAGAGCATTTCACCAAAGAAGACATTATAGCTACTAACAGACACAAGAGGAAATGCTCGTGATCAGTAGCCATTACAGAAATACAAGTAAAAACCACAATGAGACATAATCGCACCCTGGCACTACTGGCACGCATCGAAAAAAAAAAAAAGAAAACAAATAAAAAATTTTGGAGAGGTTGCAGGGAAATCGGAAGTCTTATGCTCTGCTGGTGGGAATGCAAAATGATACAATCATTTTGGAAAACAATATGACACTTCTTTAGATAGCTAGAAATAGAAATACCATGTGATCCAGAAATCCCACTCATAGGAATATATCCTAGAGAAATAAGAGTCGTCACAGGAATAGACATATGCACACTTGTGTTCATTGAAGTATTGTTCACAATAACAAAAAGATAGAAACAACCTAGATGCCTTTCAACAGATGAATGGATAAACAAACTGTGTTACATACACGCAATGGAATACTATGCAACAATAAAGAACAATGATGAATCTGCCAAGCATCTCATAACATGGGTGAATCTGGAGCTCATTATGCTGAGTGAAATAAGTCAATCACAAAAGGACAAATATTGTATAAGACCATTACTGTCAAAACTCATGAGAAGTTTTACACACACACAAAAAAACAATCTTTGATGGTTATGAGGGAGGGAAGGGTGGCAGTGAGAAAACACTAAATAAGACAGTAGATAAATGGTAACTTTGGTGAAGGGTAAGACAGTACACAATTCTGGGGAAGCCAGCACAACCTGTCCAAGGCAAGGTCATGGAAGCTCCATAGACACATCCAAACTCCCTGAGGAATCAAATTGCTGGGCTGAAGGCTGTGAGGAACATGGTCCTGGGGAACATCTAGCTCAATTGGCATAACATAGTTTATAAAGAAAATGTTCTACATTCTGTTTGGTGAGTAGTGTGGGGTCTTAAAAGCCTGTGGGAGGCAATCTAAGACAGTTCACTGGTGTCACCCCTTCGGGAGCAAGGGAGAATGAATGAAGAAAGCTGAAGACACAAGGCAAAGATTAGTCCAAAGGACTAATGGACCACAACTACCACCGCATCCTCCTATTGAGTCCAATAAAATGAGAGGGTGCCCGGCTACCATCACTGACTGTTCTGACAGGGATCACAATAGAGGATCCTGGACAGAGCTGGAGAAAAATGTAGAACAAATCTCTAACTAAAAAAAAAAGACCAGACTCACTGACCTGACAGAGACTGGAGAAATCCCAGGCATGTGGCCCATGGACACCCTTTTAGCTCAGTAATGATGTCACTCCTGAGGTTCACTCTTCAGCCAAAGATTAGACAGGCCCATAAAACAAAATGAAACTAAAGGGGTACACCAGTCCAGGGGCAAGGACTAGAAGGCAGGAGGGGACAGGAAAGCTGGTACTAGGGGACCCAAGGTCAAGAAGAGAGTGTGTTGAAGTGTCATGGGGTTGTTGATCCATGTCATAAAACAGTATGTGTACTGTTTAATGAGAAGGATAATTTGTTCTAGAAACCTTCATCTAAAGTACAATAAAAAAAAAGAAAGAAAGAAATACGTTTATATTATGCTGCCATGTAGGACTGCTGTGAGGATGAATTGAGCAAATGTATGGGATGAGCAACAAGGACAGAATCTGTCTTTGAAAGCTCTAATTACCATCTTTCCTGAACCTCTAATCTAATTGGAATGAAACTGAATCTACAACTTAAAGTATTGTTTCAAAATACTATTCCAATCATAGCATACATAGAACATGATATAAAGCTGATATTCAGGCACCTTATTATAAACACACAAGGTTCTGTTTTCCTGTGGGTCAGGGCCTGAACTCCCAGGCCAAGTCTTAGTGTACTGAAACAATATCTGGGCACACCTATGAGCCATCTCAATTTTTCAGTGTGTTCTGGTATGCCAGATGAAAACCGCATCCTTGAATTTCTGCCTATCAGGACTTTAATCAGTCCATTTTCTTTGCCCAGAATGCCCCTCGTCATCCACTAGCTATCAATTTAACATGCAGAGTGCTACTCTAATTTCTGTTTCTTTCCGAACATGCTCATACATGCTTTCCATTCTCTGAATTTTCCTAGTGCTTGCAAACATCTCACTAACTAACCATCATATGTGGAGCTTAGTTTTTTTTTTTTTATATATATACATGTTTTTATTTCTTAAAACTAAATGAAACTCCTAGAGGAAAGGGAAATTTGTGCTTATACATCTTCGAATTAATCACGGGGTCTAGCTTATAGAAGATGCCAAATTTTCTGGAGACTGTTATTTTAAATGTAACCCACTACCCTAAAGTAGTAGCTCTGTATGTGCAGAATATTTCAATGAATCCAGGCATCACTACCCAAAACTAGAAATATCTGGCCTATGAATTACCTATGTGGATACCAGCTGTGCCCTCAATTCTTTCTTCAATAAACATTAAATCAGGGTTTGTTTTTTTTTTTAATCTCCTTTGCTGAAATTTTAGCACACATGAGTGATCAAAAGTCTTACTAGTATGACTTTTGTCAGAATATGTGATTTTGATTTCCTGGTTGAGAGGTGAACCATGCGCTGTTCTATATTACAAAATCGTCTGAATGTATACGGTCAGGTAAGATAAAGGGATAATTTACTTATTGCCTAAAGATCCCAAATTATGATAAATGAAGGGCAAAGCAACCAACAGATTAAAGTTGTGACAAAATGAAAATAAAATTATGGAATATGCTTGCAACACAGATTCATGATTCTTTGCAGGCTCAAAAAAAAAAAGGGGGGGGAAGCTCGGGCATTGAGGAGCTGTAACATGGGGATCAGCCTTCATTAGAATGACAACTTGAGACTTTTTTGTTAAAGTAAAAAAAAAAAATCATATTTGCATTTCCAGCATCAAATGTTACTGAAACTGAAGCAGATGTTCCATCCACATTCAAAGCTGTGAAGTCTCCTAGCAGTGACAATGCATTAACAAAGTAAAATAAACAATATGTTGATGCTGGAATGTTGGATTCACTGCTAACAAAGGTGAAATATAATCTCAAAGAAAATCACTCGAAATAAGGAAACAAGAGAAGACTGTTATGCTATTTAACTGAGGAAATCTCTTTTGACTCAGAATCCTAATAGTATAGATCAAATAATAGGTATGACTCCAAGTAGAATCTTCCCTTCAGCAGAACAACCCAAGCTGGGGTTTGTTTGTTTGCTTGTTTGTTTAACTGAGTAGGGGGCAGTGGTGGTGCAGTGGCAGAATTCTTGCCTTCCATGAGGAAGACCCAGGTTTCGTTCCCAGACGATGCATCTCGTGTACATCTACCCATCTGTCTGTTGGCATCTCGTGTACATCCACCCATCTGTCTGTCGGTGAAGGTTTGCATTAGTGTCGCTATTCTGCTGAACAGGTTTCAGTGGAGCTCTCAGATTAAGATGGGCTAGGAAAAAGGCCTGGTGATATACTCCTGAAAATCAGCCAACAAAAATCTCTATGGGTCAAGATGGTTGAATCCCCAAGTGATCATGGGGACAACATAGGATGAGACAGCACGTCATTCTCTTTTGTATGGGTTCACCATGAGTCAGGGCCTGATTTAAGGTAGCTAGCAACAACAGTTGCTATGAGCCGGAATCGACTCGACGGCACTGGGTTTAGCAACAGTAGCTAAGTATACCATTCAAATCGTGGTTTCTGTATGTAATAGTAAGGTAAAACCGAGCCTCAGTGTTCTCATTCTGTAAATGGAAATAATAATCTTGTAAGGTAGGATGGTCTTGTGTGAAAATGATGCAATGTGTGAAATGTGTCAAGCTAGATGCTTGGCACACAACAGACATGAAATATTAGCTATTATCTTAATGTTTTCAGTGAAAAATCATAGCCAAAGATAGACTTGTAAGAGAACCAATTTAACATGCAAAGACATATAAACACAACAAGACCTCCCACTGGCCACTAAATTTCCCAGAAGCTCTGTGGTATTCTACCGCAAATGACTCCTCTGGAGCAAAGGAATTCTCAGGGCACCAAAGCTGGGTCCTGCTCTTTGTGAAGCGATGCCCCTTTTTGTGTGTGTTATGTTTGGAAATACTTAGTAGCATTGTGCCACAATATTGAACATTTAGCAAATCAGCACTTTAATATTTAATGAAATGGGGTTGGTACATGAATCTGGAGGGAGCTGAAGGAGCGGCAAAGCTGATGGAGACCATCATTCTATACACATAATCCCTTCTGCCCTCGAGGGTTTAGTTACGGTGTTAGGTTCATCACGCCTGACTCTCTCTTCCGTTAGGGAAAGTTGTTTCTCAGGAGACTCCTCAACCTCTCATTCAAGTAGACATGTATCTGGCATTTCCTCCCGTAGTTAAACTGATACATAAGGAAATTATTTAAAATCGCTATTTTGAGGTTCACGCCAAAAATGTGACAGTCATGAAGCATTATGTAATCAACAACCTAATGTAACAAGATATAAAACCAAAACTGCCATATGTATAAAAAAAATCTAGCTAACATTTATTGCTAAGGCTGGGTGCTATTTGAAGTGCTGTATTTGTATTAATTTATTGTATTCTCTTAAGAACCCCTTGAGGTAAGCTTCTTTCTTATCCCTATTTTATAGAAGGAAATGTAAGTGACAATGTTCTGCTGTGCTCTCCAAAACTTTCATTGGCTGATTTCCAGAAGTAGACTGCCACGGCTTCTTAGTCTGTTTAGTCTGAAGGCTTTGCTGAAACCAGTCAACCATGAGTGATCATGCTGGTATTTGAAATATATAATTTAGTATAACTAACAGCAATGCAGCAACATGCAAGCCTCATATGCATGCAGAGGTGGGACAAAGAAAAAGGAAGACAGAATTGATAGATTCTGATTGTGGTGTTGGCAAAGAGTATTGAGTATATCATGGAGAGCCAGAAGAATGAACAAATCAGTCTTATAAGAAATACAACCTGAATGTTCTTAGAAGCAAGGATGGTGAGATTTCAGCCCACTTACTTTGTAAGTGTCATCAGGAAAGACCAATTGCTAGAAGAGGACACCATGTTTGGTAAAGTAGAGGTCAACAAAAATGTGGGAAACGCTCAATGAAATGAACTAACAGAGTAGCCACAACAATGGGATCAAACATACCGATTATCATAATGATGACACAGGACCAGGCAACATTTCTTTCAGTTGTACATAAAGTCATCATGAGTCAGAGCAGACTCACGGCAATTAATGATTACAACCACAACAAATGTAAGTAATGACACCAAGATTTTGCACCAGGCCATTTGACTGCAGAGCCTGCTTTCTTAGCCACGATGCTGGGCTCTGCAGTCATGGGATGATTCTTTAACACAAGATTGTAGAAACAGTGGAGTTCATCAAAATTTCCATTTCCTTCTTCACACCTCTCAGCATCCTTACAGTTAGGTGGAGCCATAAAACTTGTCTGGCAAATTGTCAGAGGTTAGAAGTGTTATGAACCACTTCCAGATAGAAGCATAAGAGCTGGTCCATCATGTTTCAGCAATGTCTTCCTCTGCTCCCCAGTGGAGAAGACCCCATATTCTAGATGGCCTGGCAACAAGATGATGGAACCTCTTTAGTCTGGATTTTGAGTGGCTATATGGAGCTGAGACACACTCCTTCCCATATGCATGCACACATAGGACGTATGGCATGAAAAAGAAATAAAATGTTGAGATATTGTTACCTCAAAATATCCTAGCTTATCCTAACTAAAACACTTCCCACAGTCATAATTGGCTGTTATTAGTTGCCATCATGTTGGTTCAGGGCGACCCCCTGTGTAAGGAAACTGTGCCCAGTCCTGCACCATCTTCACAACCATTAGCATGTTCTAGTCTATTGTTGCAGCTATTGTATCAATCCATCTCATTGAGGGTTTCCCTTGTTTTTCATCGGTCCTCTAACAAACATGATAATATGATGTGTTTTCCTAGTGCTTAGTGTTAGCAATTGGACTTTCCTGTTGACGTGTCCGGAGTAAGCAAGTCTGAGCTTTGCCATCCTTGCTTCTAAGTAGCATTCTGGTTGTATTTCTTCTAAGACTGATTTATTTGTTCTTTTGGCAGTCCTTAATATGCTTTGCCAACACCACAGTTTGAACACTTCAGTACGTTCCCAAAGGCTATTATAGGTTTTGAGCAATCTCTTCTATCCGAAATCTGTAACACTGAATTCTCTCTGTCTTTTGATGTTATATGCTAGAAAGTTATACTCATTTCTCTAAGTACACAAAGATTTTTTTATGTGCCTTTTCAGTCTCTAAGAGCAAATTTTAACATCCTCAAGAACTTTCAAGAACTCATCCACAAAAGCATCAAATGGGTGTGTAAACTCTTGAACTGCATTTTGCATTTAAATTCTCCAAGAATTTGTGTTTATTCAATTTTTTTTTCCAGGGTAAATGTCCCCAAATATTACTTGTATAAATCTTATTTTCATTAGTAGCAGCAATCAAGTATCACTTATCCCAAGAGTTTTCAAGTTGGTAAAATCTCAGGTCCCATAAGCCACTAGGACTGTTAATTGTTTATTAATTAATTTAATAAGATGTTAATTAGTTTCTTAGTTTGGTTAGCTAATTAATGGTTGCTTATTGTCAGTCCCCACCAGGATTGTTGGTTCTTAAAGTCCTAAACTTTAAACAAGCTTGAGCCTTTAACAGTTTTAATTGATATTTTAGAACTTTTAAAAAACATTAAGATAATATTTGTTTAAACTTGTAAGTTCTCTGCAAGTGCTCCTCCTTCATTCCTAGTAATAGTTTCTCTTACTCTTCATAATTAGTCTTCTTTCTGCCCCCTTTGGTGATAGTTCTTCTTTCTACCCCTTTAGAGATAGTTCTTCTTGACTCTAAACTTCTAAGCTTTCAAAACTGGATTACTAAAAACTAAGTTTTCAAATGTAAGGTCTTTAGGGTCATTGTTATAAGTTGCTTTTAAATATACTTAGTTGATAACTATTCTAAATGCTGCCAACTGAGTGCGTTTGGAAATGATTTAAATCTTTAGTAATCACTTTGAGAAAATGAGTTTCCACCTAATTTTTTCTTTCCTGGTACTTACAACTATTATGAGGAAACCAGGTATTAGAAAAAAAGGATTGCTGTTATAAATAAAAAACCAA
Source organism: Elephas maximus indicus (assembly GCF_024166365.1). Lineage (NCBI taxonomy): Eukaryota > Metazoa > Chordata > Mammalia > Proboscidea > Elephantidae > Elephas > Elephas maximus. Next base: position 128,048,927 of record NC_064826.1, read on the forward strand.
CAAAAGGGACAATTTATACAAAAAATTTCACAAATATAACCAGATAAGCTTATGGCTTTACAACTCGAACAACTTCAAATACAACCCAGCGATCTTTTAGACTACAAATCCATTTTTTGTTTTTGTTGTAAAAATCAGGTTATCTTAGAAGTAATATTTTAAGTTATGAAGAGAAAACAGGAACAAATTCAACTCTCTGCTGCCCACAGGAGGCCAGCAGCCAGCAGCATAACAAGCTTCCAGGGAATTAACATAGACCTTTCCTTTAATAGCATTAAAACTACAAAAAGAAGTCATGAATTAGAAACAATTCCTTCTACTCTCCAAACACTAATCGTCTCTCAAAATAGTTTCATGGGCAGCCCAAGTTCTTTGCCCCACCATGAGAAGGGGAGAATAAATGATCTAAATTAAATCACCATTCACATTTTAAGAGAAATTTTATTTAACCTGCCAAACACTCATAAGCAAACAACACCCCAATTAAGTAGCATTTAAGAAAAATTCATAACATTTCAAGAAATTGCTCACGATATGCAGGCCTTTGTTCTTTTTTCCCCCAAAAAAACTCAGCCAGCCTAGTTACATATTGGTAAATATCTGTTTATCAATAAATGTCTATAGTTTTTTGTTATCCAGATTTGCCTTAATTCCGTGAAATTTATAATGTGCTTTTTGGTCCTCAACAAATAATGGTATCAATTTATATAATTTTTGTCTTATGTCTAAGTTTTATCTTGTCTCAAAAATCATGAGGTGGGAGGCGGAGCCAAGATGGCGGACTAGGCAGACGCTACCTCGGATCCCTCTTACAACAAAGACACGGAAAAACAAGTGAATCGATCACATACATAACAATCTACGAACCCTGAACAACAAACACAGATTTAGAGACGGAGAACGAACTAATACGGGGAAGCAGCGATTGTTTCCAGAGCCTGGAGCCAGCATACCAGTCAGGTACGGCACAAGCACAGAGACCTGCTCCACCCCCCTGAACTAACCCCGGGAGGGGGACTAGCCGGTTCCACGGGCGGCGTGGGACGCAGCCGTTAGGAGAAGTCCCCGGGAGGCAGTGACTGATCTTGGAGCAGAAAGAGCAGCACCCGAGCCGGGGAACCGTCCCACAGGGATTTGGACTGCACGCAGGTACGCCATAAACACGGAGAGTTGCTCCACCCCCTGAACTAACCCCGGGAAGGTGACCATCCGGGTCGCGCGGGCGGCGTGGGACGCAGCCGGTAGGAGAAGTCCCCGGGAGGCAGCGACTGGTATTGGAGCGGGGAGAACAGCGTTCCAGCCGGGACACTCGGTCGCGGCACAAGCACGGGGAGCTACTCCACCCATCTGAACTAACCCCGGGAGGGGGCCCACCTGGTTTACGGGGGCGGCACGGCCACGCGGCTGGAGGGACGAGAAGTCCCCGGGAGGCAGCGACTGATTTTGGAGTCGAGAGTGCACCGTCCCAGTAGGGGAGCCTTGACGCTGGGCGTGGGGCTGGAAGCGGAGGATCTGACCGTGACTCCAGCGGGCCAGACCCCCCGGGGGCAATCTCCACACAGACAGCACACATAGGCGACGCGCCCGCGGGAATCTCAGATATAATAGTCTTTCCAAGCAAGACAAGCAACTCTGGCTATATTCTGAGGTGCTACTCTCCTATCTCTCTGTTCCCTCCCCCACCCTCCCCAGGCGGCTTCATTAACATCTGAATAGCCTGAGCCAGAGGGAGAACTCTGATAGGGATCTGACTGCAGTTTTTTTTTTAGCGGATTTTCTGGAAAAACTAGTTTCCCAGTGATGGCTCGGAGACAACAATCCATATCAAACCACTTAAAGAAGCAGACCGTGACAGCTTCTCCAACTCCCCAAACAAAAGAATCAAAATCTTTCCCAAATGAAGATACAATTTTGGAATTATCAGATACAGAATATAAAAAACTAATTTACAGAATGCTTAATGATATCACAAATGAAATTAGGATATCTGCAGAAAAAGCCAAGGAACACACTGATAAAACTGTTGAAGAACTCAAAAAGATTATTCAAGAACATACTGGAAAAATTAATAAGTTGCAAGAATCCATAGAGAGACAACATGTAGAAATCCAAAAGATTAACAATAAAATAACAGAATTAGACAACACACTAGGAAGTCAGAGGAGCAGACTCGAGCAATTAGAATGCAGACTGGGACATCTGGAGGACCAGGGAATCAACACCAACATAGCTGAAAAAAAATCAGATAAAAGAATTAAAAAAAATGAAGAAACCCTAAGAATTATGTGGGACTCTATCAAGAAGGATAACCTGCGGGTGATTGGAGTCCCAGAACAGGGAGGGGGGACAGAAAACACAGAGAAAATAGTTGAAGAACTTCTGACAGAAAACTTCCCTGACATCATGAAAAACGAAAGGATATCTATCCAAGATGCTCATCGAACCCCATTTAAGATTGATCCAAAAAGAAAAACACCAAGACATATTATCATCAAACTCACCAAAACCAAAGATAAACAGAAAATTTTAAAAGCAGCCAGGGAGAAAAGAAAGGTTTCCTTCAAGGGAGAATCAATAAGAATATGTTCTGACTACTCAGCAGAAACCATGCAGGCAAGAAGGGAATGGGACGACATATACAGAACACTGAAGGAGAAGAACTGCCAACCAAGGATCATATATCCAGCAAAACTCTCTCTGAAATATGAAGGCGAAATTAAGATATTTACAGACAAACACAAGTTTAGAGAATTTGCAAAAACCAAACCAAAGCTACAAGAAATACTAAAGGATATTGTTTGGTCAGAGAACCAATAATATCAGATATCAGCACAACACAAGGTCACAAAACAGAACGTCCTGATATCAACTCAAATAGGGAAATCACAAAAACAAACAAATTAAGATTAATTAAAAAAAAATACACATAACAGGGAATCATGGAAGTCAATAGGTAAAAGATCACAATAATCAAAAAGAGGGACTAAATACAGGAGGCATTGAACTGCCATATGGAGAGTGATACAAGGCGATATAGAACAATACAAGTTAGGTTTTTACTTAGAAAAATAGGGGTATATAATGAGGTAACCACAAAAAGGTATAACAACTCTATAACTCAAGACAAAAACCAAGAAAAACGTAACGACTCAACTAACATAAAGTCAAACACTATGAAAGTGAGGATCTCACAATTTACTAAGAAAAACGCCTCAGCACAAAAAAGTATGTGGAAAAATGAAATTGTCAACAACACACATAAAAAGGCATCAAAATGACAGCACTAAAAACTTATTTATCTATAATTACCCTGAATGTAAATGGACTAAATGCACCAATAAAGAGACAGAGAGTCACAGACTGGATAAAGAAACACGATCCATCTACATGCTGCCTACAAGAGACACACCTTAGACTTAGAGACACAAACAAACTAAAACTCAAAGGATGGAAAAAAGTATATCAAGCAAACAATAAGCAAAAAAGAAGAGGAGTAGCAATATTAATTTCTGACAAAATAGACTTTAGACTTAAATCCACCACAAAGGATAAAGAAGGACACTATATAATGATAAAAGGGACAATTGATCAGGAAGACATAACCATATTAAATATTTACGCACCCAATGACAGGGCTGCAAGATATATAAATCAAATTTTAACAGAACTGAAAAGCGAGATAGATACCTCCACAATTATAGTAGGAGACTTCAACACACCCCTTTCGGAGAAGGACAGGACATCCAGTAAGAAGCTCAACAGAGACACGGAAGATCTAATTACAACAATCAACCAACTTGACCTCATTGACTTATACAGAACTCTCCACCCAACTGCTGCAAAATATACTTTTTTTTCTAGCGCACATGGAACATTCTCTAGAATAGACCACATATTAGGTCATAAAACAAACCTTTGCAGAGTCCAAAACATCGAAATATTACAAAGCATCTTCTCAGACCACAAGGCAATAAAACTAGAGATCAATAACAGAAGAACGAGGGAAAAGAAATCAAATACTTGGAAAATGAACAATACCCTCCTGAAAAAAGACTGGGTTATAGAAGACATCAAGGAGGGAATAAGGAAATTCATAGACAGCAACGAGAATGAAAATACTTCCTATCAAAACCTCTGGGACACAGCAAAAGCAGTGCTCAGAGGTCAATTTATATCAATAAATGCACACATACAAAAAGAAGAAAGAGCCAAAATCAGAGAACTGTCCCTACAACTTGAACAAATAGAAAGTGAGCAACAAAAGAATCCATCAGGCACCAGAAGAAAACAAATAATAAAAATTAGAGCTGAACTAAATGAATTAGAGAACAGAAAAATAATTGAAAGAATTAACAAAGCCAAAAGCTGGTTCTTTGAAAAAATTAACAAAATTGATAAACCATTGGCTAGACTGACTAAAGAAATACAGGAAAGGAAACAAATAACCCGAATAAGAAATGAGAAGGACCACATCACAACAGAACCAAATGAAATTAAAAGAATCATTTCAGATTATTATGAAAAATTGTACTCTAACAAATTTGAAAACCTAGAAGAAATGGATGAATTCCTTGAAAAACACTACCTACCTAAACTAACACATTCAGAAGCAGAACAACTAAATAGACCCATAACAAAAAAAGAGATTGAAACGGTAATCAAAAAACTCCCAACAAAAAAAAGTCCTGGCCCGGACGGCTTCACTGCAGAGTTCTACCAAATTTTCAGAGAAGAGTTAACACCACTACTACTAAAGGTATTCCAAAGCATAGAAAATGACGGAATACTACCCAACTCATTCTATGAAGCCACCATCTCCCTGATACCAAAACCAGGTAAAGACATTACAAAAAAAGAAAATTATAGACCTATATCCCTCATGAACATTGATGCAAAAATCCTCAACAAAATTCTAGCCAATAGAATCCAACAACACATCAAAAAAATAATTCACCCTGATCAGGTGGGATTTATACCAGGTATGCAAGGCTGGTTTAATATCAGAAAAACCATTAATGTAATCCATCACATAAATAAAACAAAAGACAAAAACCACATGATCTTATCAATTGATGCAGAAAAGGCATTTGACAAAGTCCAACACCCATTTATGATAAAAACTCTTACCAAAATAGGAATTGAAGGAAAATTCCTCAACATAATAAAGGGCATCTATGCAAAGCCAACAGCCAATATCACTCTAAATGGAGAGAACCTGAAAGCATTTCCCTTGAGAACGGGAACCAGACAAGGATGCCCTTTATCACCGCTCTTATTCAACATCGTGTTGGAAGTCTTAGCCAGGGCAATCAGGCTAGACAAAGAAATAAAAGGTATCCGGATTGGCAAGGAAGAAGTAAAGTTATCACTATTTGCAGATGACATGATTATATACACAGAAAACCCTAAGGAATCCTCCAGAAAACTACTGAAACTAATAGAAGAGTTTGGCAGAGTCTCAGGTTATAAAATAAACATACAAAAATCACTTGGATTCCTCTACATCAACAAAAAGAACACCGAAGAGGAAATAACCAAATCAATACCATTCACGGTAGCCCCCAAGAAGATAAGATACTTAGGAATAAATCTTACCAAGGATGTAAAAGACCTATACAAAGAAAACTACAAAGCTCTACTACAAGAAATTCAAAAGGACATACTTAAGTGGAAAAACATACCTTGCTCATGGATAGGAAGACTTAACATAGTAAAAATGTCTATTCTACCAAAAGCCATCTATACATTTAACCCACTTCCGATCCAAATTCCAATGTCATATTTTAAGGGGATAGAGAAACAAATCACCAATTTCATATGGAAGGGAAAAAAGCCCCGGATAAGCAAAGCACTACTGAAATAGAAGAAGAAAGTGGGAGGCCTCACCTTACCTGACTTCAGAACCTATTATACAGCCACAGTAGTCAAAACAGCCTGGTATTGGTACAACAACAGACACATAGACCAATGGAACAGAATTGAGAACCCAGACATAGATCCATCCACGTATGAGCAGCTGATATTTGACAAAGGACCAGTGTCAATTAACTGGGGAAAAGACAGCCTTTTTAACAAATGGTGCTGGCATAACTGGATATCCATTTGCAAAAAAATGAAACAGGACCCATACCTCACACCATGCACAAAAACTAACTCCAAGTGGATCAAAGACCTAAACATAAAGACTAAAACGATAAAGATCATGGAAGAAAAAATTGGGACAACCCTAGGAGCCCTAATACAAGGTATAAACAGAATACAAAACATTACCAAAAATGATGAAGAGAAACCCGATAATTGGGAGCTCCTAAAAATCAAACACCTATGCTCATCTAAAGACTTCACCAAAAGAGTAAAAAGACCACCTACAGATTGGGAAAGAATTTTCAGCTATGACATCTCCGACCAGCGCCTGATCTCTAAAATCTACATGATTCTGTCAAAACTCAACCACAAAAAGACAAACAACCCAATCAAGAAGTGGGCAAAGGATATGAACACACATTTCTCTAAAGAAGATATTCAGGCAGCCAACAGATACATGAGAAAATGCTCTCGATCATTAGCCATTAGAGAAATGCAAATTAAAACTACGATGAGATTCCATCTCACACCAGCAAGGCTGGCATTAATCCAAAAAACACAAAATAATAAATGTTGGAGAGGCTGCGGAGAGATTGGAACTCTCATACACTGCTGGTGGGAATGTCAAATGGTACAACCACTTTGGAAATCTATCTGGCGTTATCTTAAACAGTTAGAAATAGAACTACCATACAACCCAGAAATCCCACTCCTCGGAATATACCCTAGAGATACAAGAGCCTTCATACAAACAGATATATGCACACCCATGTTTATTGCAGCTCTGTTTACAATAGCAAAAAGTTGGAAGCAACCAAGGTGTCCATCAACGGATGAATGGGTAAATAAATTGTGGTATATTCACACAATGGAATACTACGCATCGATAAAGAACAGTGACGAATCTCTGAAACATTTCATAACATGGAGGAACCTGGAAGGCATTATGCTGAGCGAAATGAGTCAGAGGCAAAAGGACAAATACTGTATAAGACCACTATTATAAGATCTTGAGAAATAGTAAACCTGAGAAGAACACATACTTTTGTGGTTACGAGGGGGGGAGGGAGGGAGGGTGGGAGAGGGTTTTTTTATTGATTAATCAGTAGATAAGAACTGCTTTAGGTGAAGGGAAAGACAACACTCAATACATGGAAGGTCAGCTCAATTGGACTGGACCAAAAGCAAAGAAGTTTCCGGGATAAAATGAATGCTTCAAAGCTCAGCGGAGCAAGCGCGGGGGTCTGGGGAACATGGTTTGCGGGGACTTCTAAGTCAATTGGCAAAATAATTCTATTATGAAATCATTCTGCATCCCACTTTGAAATGTGGCGTCTGGGGTCTTAAATGCTAACAAGCAGCCATCTAAGATGCAGCAATTGGTCTCAACCCACCTGGAGCAAAGGAAAATGAAGAACACCAAGCCCACATGACAACTAAGAGCCCAAGAGACAGAAAGGGCCACATGAACCAGAGACCTACATCATCCTGAGACCAGAAGAACTAGTTGGTGCCCGGCCACAATCGATGACTGCCCTGACAGGGAGCTCAGCAGAGGACCCCTGAGGGAGCAGGAGAGCAGTGGGATGCAGACCCCAAATTCTCATAAGAAGACCAAACTTAATGGTCTGACTGAGACTGGAGGAATCCCGGCAGTCATGCTCTCCAGACCTTCTGTTGACACAGGACAGGAACCATCCCTGAAGACAACTCATCAGACATGAAAGGGACTGGTCAGCGGGTGGGAGAGAGACGCTGATGAAGAGTGAGCTAATTATATCAGGTGTACACTTGAGATTGTGTTGGCAACTCTTGTCTGGAGGGGGGATGGGAGGATAGAGAGAGAGGGAAGCCGGCAAAATTGTCAAGAAAGGAGAGACTGAAAGGGCTGACTCAAGACGGGGAGAGTAAGTGGGAGTAGGGAGTGAGATGTATGTAAACTTATATGTGACAGACTGATTGGATTTGTAAACGTTCACTTGAAGCTTAATAAAAGTTATTATAAAAAAAAAAAAAAAATTATATAGAAAAAATCAGAGAAAATAATCTCTGTGTTTTCAAGAAAAGATTTAGGTGTGCCCATGGCTAATTTTTCATGAGTTGGTGTGAAATCGTATACCAGGAGGGATATGCTATCACAGAGAACTTGCTTCAATGACAGTAAGAACTGGATGGGTGAGTGACAAAAAAAAAAAAAAAAAAAATCATGAGGTGGGCCTACAGTAGCTACAGATAGTCCATTTAAAAGTGTACTGAAAAAGATGAATTGTTTATTTAGTTAGTACAATGAGTCTTTTAAGTTATTCCGAACTGTCTCTTTGAAAAACCTCTCTTTACCAGATTCTATAAAACATGCAAAAGAGAAGATATTAGTTTTCTATCTTTTTTTTTAGATAACCCGAAACCCACAGCCATCGAGTCGATTCCAGATAGTATTGTTAAATTTAAGTTGTAATGTTTCATAATAAGTTTCATAATGTTGCATAATATGTTATAATGTTTCATAGGGTCGCTATGAGTTGGAATGGACTCAACAGAATGAGTGGGTTATAGTGTTCTGGGTTGGTTTGATGATAAATGCTTATAAAATATTAAAAGGTTTCAGTGTTTTCAGAAAATGATAAAAATGAATCCATTCTGTTAATTAAAAAAAGGTTTAACTTTTACATTTCTAGCAATAAACAGCTAAAAGGGAAATTTTAAAAAGAAATTTATTTAAAATAGTTAAAGTTATTATTTATTATAACTAAAGGTTTTTTTTTAAAGGTTTAATGGGTTAATTTATAAACACTTAGGAGTTTTCAATGTCAAATAATATGTGAAACAAAGAATTAGATTTCTCATGATCAAGATAACAAAATTTTCCTTATTTACTAAGTTAAAAGGTTATTTTTATTCTTTATACAATCTGCCTCAAAGATAAGATTTCAAACTCATTAAATTAATGTTCCTAGGTCAAAAAAAAAGTCTCACAGTTTTGAAGGGACTAAGATTTTACCTTTAAAATCTTTGCTTAAAATAACTTAAGTAGTGTTTCTCAGTAATCTGAGATAAACTTATGACAACTTTGAAACTTCATAAAAAGACCAAAGGATTTATTTAAGATGTTATGAATTACATAAAATATATAGTCCAATTAAGAAATGTGCCAAATTATCTTTAAGTTCAAATTTATACATTCGTACTATATGCCTGATACCAGACTACAAACACATAATATTAGGTCATAATTTTATTATTTCAATTTGCTAGCTTAGTTGCAACTTTGTTTCTTTTGAATCTAACATCAACACCAATAATTTTAGCTAAAAAGTTCAACCTTGTTTACCTACAACTTTATTACTATTCAAGTGTTAAAAAAAATTAATATTCTTAATATATTCTGGCTACATAGTACCTTGTCTCAAAACTGTTGTTATATCAGAATCTCTTTGGAGATGAAGTTAATCGTTATAGCTAAAAATATTTTTTCCTAAAGTTTTTATTTGACATTATTTGGCTTTACATTGTTTGTATAATTAATTCCTATCAGGTCTTTTCACTTTTGAAAATTATATTTATAAGCTGATTATAGCTATTTTTAAGTCTGACATTCACAGATAGATTTTACCTTGCTGATTCAATGAAAATGTGACAAGATTGGACTGTGTCAGATTCATAAAGAAGACTATAATTTTTTGAACATAAATGTCATTGAACTGATCAAGATTTTTAGAACTCTTATGCAAAAACTTATTAAATTCTTTAAGGTACTACTGATCCAGAATTACATGGAACCAAAATTAGCTACATGGCACTGAGTAAACTAAAAAAAATTTTTAATTGAACTCAAAGATGACGTTTACTTACATTAATACCTTTGCTCTTGTATGTGTTTTATTCACTATGTTGTTTTTAATTATTTTACTCCATAAACTTCAAATTATTCCGTTTTTCCCATGCAAATAATAGAAATCAATGCCACCTAGTGCATTTGCTTATTGTTAATCAAACAGATCAACTACATCATTTGTCTTATGTTCCATGATGACAGTTACACCTGTAGCTTAAAATTTCTAGGAGAATTATCTAATATCTATTTCAGATAAAATTGTTAAAATTCTTGGAGTTTCTTTTTTGTTATCAAACCTTCCTTTTTATCTTTATCAAATTGCAATTTTAGCATATTCTGATATTTTTGTTTTCCACTTGTGAACCTAGACCTCTTTTTTTTTATATAATTTTTATTGTGTTTTAAGTGAAAGTTTACAAATCAAGTCAGCCTCTCACACAAAAACCCATATACACCTTGCTACACTCTCCCAATTACTCTCCCACTAACAAGACAGCCCGCTCTCCCCCTCCACTCTCTCTTTTCGTGTCCATTTTGCCAGCTTCTAACCCCCTCCACCCTCTCATCTCCCCTCCAGGCAGGAGATGCCAACATAGTCTTAAGTGTCCACTTGATCCAAGAAGCTCACTCCTCACCAGCATCCCTCTCCAACCCATTGTCCAGTCCAATCCATGTCAGAAATGTTGGCTTCAGGAATGGTTCCTGTGCTGGGGCACAGAAGGTCTGGGGGCCATGACCACCGGGGTCCTTCCAGTCTCAGTCAGACCATTAAGTCTGGTCTTATGAGAATTTGGGGTCTGCATCGCACTGGTCTCCTGTTCCCTCAGGGGTTCTCTGTTGTGTTCCCTATCAGGGCAGTCATCAGTTGTAGCCAGGCACCATCAGGTTCTTCTGGTCTCAGGATGATGTAGTCTCTAGTTCATGTGGCTCTTTCTGTCTCTTGGGCTCGTAATCGCCTTGTGTCCTTGGTGTTCTTCATTCTCCTTTGATCCGGGTGGGTTGAGACCAATAGATGCCTCTTAGATGGTTGCTTGCTAGCTTTTAAGACCCCAGACACCACTCTTCAAAGTGGGATGCAGAATGTTTTGTTAATAGATTTTATTATGCCAAATGACTTAGATGTCCCCTGAAACCATGGTCCCCAAACCCCTGCCCCTGCTACGCTGGCCTTCGAAACATTCAGTTTATTCAGGAAACTTCTTTGCTTTTGGTTTAGTCCAATTGTGCTGACCTCCCCAGTATTGTGTGCTGTCTTTCCCTTCACCTAAAGTAGTTCTTATCTACTATCTGATTAGTGAATGCCCCTCTTTTTATAAATATGGCTTTTACAGACAATTTTGTTTGTTGGAATTATGATTTTAATTGTCATCATAATAGTTAAATGTTGCATGAAATTAACCACTCATGTTTTCACCTCAGGAATGAATGTGAGGCTCATGAAAAAGACAATGTATGTAGAAACCATTCAGGTCAGTGGCAACCTTGATGAAACTCTTCTTGAGGGACTGAAAGAATGAGTCAGCCATTTGTGCTTCTGATCCGTTGTACCTGACACTGTCCCCTCTTTTCCTCCCCCTTTGGAGGCCCACCGGAGTGTCTACCTCTAAAGCATGGTGAAGCTAGGGAAAATCTTACAGAAGACTGGTTACTCCCTTGTAAGTGACATGAGGCCAGCCTGGCCTAGTGCCTAGTAACAATGTCAATGTGACATCCAAGGTCTTAAATGCTTGATAATTCAAGTAGCTACTAGAGTAAACAATAGTAGCAAGCTTGTCCATGTGAGAAAGACTAGTCAATTCATCCATGATCAAAAGACGCTCTATAAAATCTTTGATCAACGGAGTAAATTGACTCAGAAAAAGACAACTTTCATGCAGTCGGTGAGACAGAGTATAATATGCTGACTATGCTGTATAATTTTAATCTGGTTTCTAGACTAACAGGTATTTATTTATTTATTTTTGAGAAAAATGTGTTTTTCCTCAGTGGTCAAAACCAGAATGTGAAACCATATGCCCCAAAGAGTCTTAACCAAGTGACCATCTGCACCCCCCAAAATAGACATACTCAGGAATAGTGCTGTCTGGGTGCCATTGCCAACAAAGTATTTTTACAAGATAGACACAGAAAATACATGTAAGTCCCTTGTGACCATGATCTAAGCATCCTGTGAAACTATCTGCAATCACTGACTACAACTGTTAATAATCATTTACCAATCAGAGTTTATTACAATAGTCTGATTTTCCTGTAATTGCCCTCCCTGTAGTTCCTCTTTTTACCCCATAGGAATACTTGTATAATGAAGCTGCCCTGGGCTTACCAGGTCTCATTTTTAGTGGGTTTTGTAGTTCTTCAGTTGAAATTGCTTCGAATCTTTAAAAAAAAAAAAAACTCTCTGTCTTAACTTGAAACAGTGTTCAAGTTTTTCTCTACACTTTATTGGTCTCTCTACCTATCAATAATCTTTGTATCCGCAAAAGAGAATTAAAAACCCAGAAAACCAAACCCATTGCCATCGAGTCAAATCTGACTCATAGCAACCCTGTAGAACAGAGTAGAACTGCCCTGTAGAGTTTCCAAGGACAGCCTGGTGAGTTCAAACCGCTGACCTTCCAGTTAGCAGCGGTAGCACTTAACCACTACGCCACCAGGGTTTCCTACATTACAAATATCCATGGAATGGAATATGACAATAATAAAATAAAATAAACAAATTAGTACAAAGGACAACTTCACCACCCAAAAATGAAAAGCTACTTAGAAATGAAAAGCCACAGCAAAGAATCTCACTGCCTGTAAAAGAGAAAGTGAAACAGGTGGGATATAGAATTCTAGCTTAGAATATGAAGCAGCTATTTTGAATCTATCTTCCAGGTCTTTAATATTTTCTCATATATTTCTATCCATATTTCAGAATTTTCTTGACAGTGATTAAGCACTCAGCTGCTAACAGAAAGGTTGGTGGTCTGAACCCACAACCATTCCCTGGGAAAAAGATGTGGCAGTCTGCTTCTGTAAAGATTACAGCATTGGAAACCCTATTAGTAGTTCTATTCTGTCCTGTAGGAGTTGGAATCGACTGAAAAGGCAATGAGTATGTATCAGATCACCAATTTTATCTGAATTAACTTTCATTCTATTATTAAGACATGTTATTGATTTCAAAACTTTTATATTCATATTTTTTTTAATCCAGGAGCTTTTATTTTTGTTTTTTAATCTTTACTTCTTTTAAACAGAATAATATTATATTTTGTGAATGCAATAACCTCTGTAATTTCTCTGAGGATACTAAGTAGAATTATTAAAATTCCAGTTGTGCTTCTTGCGATTTCTTTATGTCCTCTGGGGTCAACTTGTAGTTTATTCATTTTAGTTCTTCTCTTTCATTTACATTTTTTTCTGAACTATCAATTGATCCTTAATTGCTTTCTTCACCAATAAAATATCATTTGATTTGTACCATTCTAGTCTGCCAATGATATCATTTCCTATTTAGAACACAGGTGTGAATTTGTTCTTCTTCCAATAACTTTTTCTTTGTGATCCAGTGTGATCTGGGGAGAGAACAAAGTTAACCGTAGGTGTTCAGTTCACCCTCTTGACTCAGAATTCTGCTTTCTCTCCCTTTCGGGGGAAGTCAATCTCTGTTATTGCCCAAGGTTATTCCAGGCTATTGCTCCAGTCCTCAGGCTTAGGTTACTCAGTCACTTTCTCGACCAGGTAGCTGTTACATTCTAACGACCAGAGAGCAGGTTGATGCCCCCAGGTGTGCCAGGACATGCATTTCTCTCTGACAGCACTGCACACACGTGTGCCTAAAAAGAAATGTCTATACAATTGGTGCTGCTGCAACAACTCTGGTTTAAATTTGGATTGCTGATTTACTATCTTCATTCTGTATAATTCACTGAGAAAAAATGACTCCCTGTTGTGTCCTTTGTTTGTTTTGTTTTTATAAATATTCTATTCTTCCTGTTGATATTAAAGTTTCAGGTTTTCCTGGCTGGGTAGGACATGGGGTGAAGGGGGTGAAAGACAATTTTCAGTTACTGTGTAGAGTATCACAAAAGCAGTCTCATTTGCCTGATAGGTTCATTGACTGGTATCATGATAATACCAATGGGAGTGTGTTGCTAGCTTAATGCCAGCCACAGAGCTAAACAAAATATCGTTTTTTGCATTCTTTACAAAAACAGTAGCTACTAATTGTGCTGCTCAGTCATAAACGTATCAAGCTGGAGGAAACAAGAAATGTGGCATTTACAGTTCAGGAAGTGACTTGGCTCAGATTTCCAGTCATTATTTCACAATTAAATCTTGGACTTACGAATATTTACCAAAATCTTTTAAGTATCCTGATTTACTGAATGTTTAATAATTATATTTCAATGAAGTAAAGTTTTAAAGAGGTCTGAGGCCACTGACGGAAATTTACTGTATCATTATAATTTAATGTTGTCTTTTTTGGTGCTCCAATTTAATGTATTAAACATTTAGATAAGAATTTGTATTCAATTTTAATAATAACTGAACATAATAAGAGTTTTCTCCAATAACTGTTTATTAGTGCCTTTGTCATGGAAAACCTGGTGCCGTAATGGTTAAGTGCTACAGCTGCTAACCAAAGGGTCAGCAGTTCAAATCTACCAGGCGCTCCTTGGAAACTCTATGGGGCAGTTCTACTCTGTCCTATAGGGTCACTATGAGTCGGAATCGACTCGATGGCACTGGGTTGGGTTTTTTGTCATGTTAGGAGTCCTTTGATGGCACAAACGATTAAGCACTTGACTACTAGTTGCAAGCTTGGTAGTTCAAACTCACTTCAGAAGACAGAACTGGCCATCTGCTTCTGAGAGATCACAGCCTAGAAAATCCTATGGAGCAATTCAATCTACACATGTGGGGTTGTCATGAGTTGGAATCAACTGAAAGGCAACTAACAGCATTAACAATAACATACTATGTTAAGCACTATTCTAGATACTATGGATTACAAAATTGTAATTTCAGAATTATGTGTATAACATTTCAAGCAAGAGCAAATTTGAGGTAAAAGGAATAAAATGGTAAAAATTTCCTAGAATATAGATTGAGATTAAATCGTGAAAAAACATGAATATAAGGCTAAAGAATGAAGATGTTGAAGGACCCATTATAAGTGACCCAAGAGAGGTGACAGGTCTATGTTTTAGAAACGTCACTTTGGTTACAATCCAAATGATGTCCATATAGAGACCAGAAGTGGGGTGGGGAAGTAGATTCAATACAGTTAGTACAGGACTTAGATAGTTACCACTTACATAGAGAATGGGGAAGGGATGGTTGCGAAGATAGAGGCAACGTATTTTGCAACTGATTACAAGCCAATAACAGAAAGAGAAGACTGTGTCGTTAGGAATCATGGTGGTTAGTTTGACATGGTTCTTTGGAAGTAATTTTACTTCAATATTTTTACCGTCAAACTTGTCAGTTGGCCCTGACCTTTCAATAATAAGAGCTGATTTCCCATGCAATGGGATGGGAAGGTAGAATAAATACGACTATCTTAATAAAAGATTCTAAAGATAATTATTGTATGTAGTTAAAAGCACATACTTCAGAGTCTTTGGCCCTCATTTTAAACTCTGGCTCTGCTAGTGTAAGTAATATGACCTTCTACTAGTTCTTGTCTCAGTTTCTTCATTTCTGAAATTAAGATATGAAAGGCAATACCATAGAACAGTTTTTAAATTTAAATGAAATAATATATATAAGAAACTTAAGGTCAAATCTGGTAAAAAGTAATAGCTCAAAATTTTGTTCATTATTATACAGACAGATGAGTTTCAAAGTCATTTTCTGGGATGCTATTTTTGATTAGGGGCCCTGAGTGGTACAGTGGTTAAGCACTTGACCGCTAACCAAAAGTGTGACAGTTGGAATCCAACAGCTGCTCCTTGGAAACCATGTAAGATAGTTCTGCTCTGTCCTGTAGGGTGGCTATGAGTCAAAATTGACTCAACAGCAAGAGGTTTGGTTTTGTTTTTGATTGAGTTCTTATGGAGAATTCCAATATATAAATCAGATCAAAGTAACGTTTAGGATCCATTTATTTTGTAAGTTCAAGCATGTGCCATTTTTTTCCTTCTTATTAAGTAAATTATTAAGGACAAATGCTGAGTCACATAGTCTCTTTTATATTAACATTTGGTGTATTCCATTTGATTGCATGAAGTTTTTATTAATAAATAAAATACTTATGAATAATTTAAGTTAAATTACAGTAAACATTTGCAAACTCCTCTGCAGAATTCCTGTGTTGTCTGGAACACGTTAATAAAGTAAAAAACGTGAATGTAGTGCAGTGCCACCAGTCTCATTTTCTAGTGGGAAACACCCTGAGGAAGAGGAAATGACTTGGTCAAATTGACACTGCAGGTTCTTGGCAAAGCCAATTCTTATTCTACTCTGTTCTTGAGAACATATAGAGCAGATGCACTTGAATTATGGTGCTGGTGAAGAATATTCCAGATGAACAAACAAATCTGACTTGGAAGAAGTACAGGAAGAATGTTCCTTAGAAGCAAGGTGGATGAGAATTTGTCTGACATACTTTGGGCATGTTATCAGGAGGGACCAGTCCCTGGAGAAGGGCATTATGCTTGGTAAAGTAGAGGGTCAGTGAAAGAGAAGAAGACCCTCAACGAGATTGATTGACACAGCAGTTGCAACAATGTGCTCAAATATAACAAGAACTGTGAGGATGGTACAGGACTGGGCAACATTTCTTTCTGTTGTACATACCCTTGCTATGAGTTGGAACCAGCTTGAAGGCTCCTTACAACGACAACAGTGAATATTCTTCCTATAACTAAGGCACACGCCTTCAAGCAGAACCATCTCTGCACCTTCAGCTTTGTTCTCAAGCAGCCCTCTCAGTTACTGTAGTCCTTGTTTCACTTTTCTCAGTAAACCTATGAAGGAAATTGTGAATGATGTGAAAAAACCCACCAAAACAGAATCTCCCAGATGGCAGGGTTTGTCAGATTTGTCCACTGCTGAATTTGAATAGAGTCTGATTCGTTACGAAATCCTTATGGTTGTAGAATGAATGCCATTTTGAAGGCAATGATTGGGATTAGTGGATGGGTGTTATTTCAATAAAAATAATAATGATAATAAAGACAGTAATAGTGATCAATAAAGATTTACTATCCACCTGGCAATATTCTAGGCATTTTTTCATGTAATAACATTTCATAATCTCAATGGACCTGTAAGGTAGGTATTTTTATTATCTGCATTTTACAGTTGAGAAATTTAAGGAATGTAAAGTTAAAATAATTTTCCAAAGTTGCACAGCAAGTAAATGGCAGAGCCAGTATTCAAACTAAAGAGTTTGACTTTAGAGTTTACTCTCAAAACCTTTAGAAAATGTCTATAAGATAAGGTCTGGAGTTTCATTTTCCTTGAGTTTTCTGTTGAGTTCCAGAATAAGACTATACTTGCTATTTTATGTAGACCTGGAACCAGAAGAAGAAGCTTGTCCCCAGGGTAGATGCAGTCACTTTTGCCTATAGTCATTGGAGGAAGGATTGGTAAGCATGTCAGGATTGGCCCCAGGCCTGGGATAAGGACAACTTGAAGTTATGATTATCTGGCTGTAGTGGTTTTCAATATGTTATCACAAATTCTTTATTATTTATTCCTTCAAATTAAGTGTGGGCTGGACTTCTAAGAGAATACAGCAAAACTGAAGATATGCTGCTTACAAGATTAATTTATAAAATGGCTATCGTTTGCTCTTAAACTCTCTTTCTCTCTCTTGGATCACTCTCTGTTTTCTACTTTGGAAATAGCCCTATGGAGAAGACTACATTGAAGGAACAGAGATATCCAGCCGGCAGTCAGTGAGGCCCTGAAGACTGAGTAAACTTGGAAGCAGGCCCTCCAGCTCTGATGTCTGTAGGCTGGCCAACACCTTGATGATGACCGTAGAGAGACCCTGAGTGAGAATGACCAACCCAAGGTAGTCTCAGATTCATGGCTTAAGAAACACTGAGATAATAAACATTTGTCCTTTTAAATGTTAAAATTTAGAGTAATTTTTACAATTTATAGAGAACTAATACACAAAAAAAAAAGTTTTTTTTTTTTTTTTTAATACACTGACCTAATTTATCTGGAGAAGTAAATGCAGAACAGGAGTTGAAATAAGACAACTTTCTTTGTAATATTAATTCTTTTATCTCCTTGATAAGTTATGTCTATATCATAAAGTATGAACATTCATGGTATTTTAATGCAATTGCAAAAAGATCCCTTACAGGGTTCTTTACCCATACCCAATACAGAGTTTGATATGGACGCAAAGGAAGCATTTTCCACCCCATTTATTCTGTTTATTGGAGCTTACAGGCCCAAGCCACACCCATCTTAGTAACTATTATCCCATTGTGCCATTAATAAAAGAGGACATACTTGCTAGTTTGGCAGAAGGCTAATTGATTGGGGGAGAAGAAATAAACAAATTAGAGTTGGTAATTCTATTGTGATAAAATGTCTTAATGCTAAAATTACATTGTAGATTTGGATCGTACCATTTTTGTGGGAGCATTTTTAGTATACATTGCAAATAAAAGTGCAATTGTATGTGCATTTGAATTTGATGAATGTTGACACCTTCCCACTCAAAATGCCAGGTAGTGGCTGACAAACAGTCCAAGAGGGACTGAAACAAAGCAAAAGGGAAAAGACTGTGTAAGAAATTTTTAATCCCCATCAGAGCATGAGGAGGCAATATTCAGAAACTCTTGCTGAAGTACCAAAATCAGTGTCTCCCTGAAAACCACAGCTTATGCATTTTGTTGATGCAAGCTTAGGGAGAATTTAAAAAAAAATCTTAAAAATATTGCATTCAATGTACTGGAAAATTTAGGTCTTTGTTGATGGTAGCAGAAGAGAGATTATTTATTTTTGTATGATTTCATTAGCATGCAATGACAGTGGCTTAGATTAGAGTGATAATTATTAAGATTGTGAAAAGTGAAAAGTGGTTGGGATCAGGATGTTTTTGAAAGTAGTGAGAATGTGCTCATGGATCAAATTTAGGTGAGAGACAAATAGAGAGCTATGATTTACTTCAAGATTTTGGCCAGATGTAGAGCCAAGATGGCAGACTAGTCAGGTGCACTAAGCTATCCAGCTGCAACAAAGACCCCCCCCCCAAAAAAAAAAACAAGTAAAAAGAGAAAAAGACATCAACCCTGGAATCCTGAAGCTTAAACGAAGGGATAAAGTATTAGATCAGAAGCCACTGGGAAGAAGAAACTGATAAAAAATGGCAACAGAGTAGAGATACGGACTGGAGGTTCCTGGCCAAACAGCGTAACTTAGGATGGCCATCTCAGAATAAAGCCAACAACCCCGCATGCAGAAAGACACCATCACAAATTTCCCAATAGGAGAGAGATGCAGGGCAGACACAACCAAGGCTAAGTAAGACCATGCTTACTGGCTGAAACTATAGGAGGAGCCCAGAATCTCACCTGGTAACCACATAGCAAGCTCCTACAGCCTCCACCCCTCTGATGAATAAAATCAAGAATCACCCCATCCTGTCAGCCCCGGCTGCCAGGAACCACAGTACTAACCCACTCTATTATCCTCCTTCATCTAGCCTCCTCTGCCCATGCCTTTGCCCCCCTTCTTGCTGCTCTTCTAAGCTCCACTCACAGAACCACCAGGCCCCTCTCAGGTCCCTTAGGCCCAGTGTTGCCACACTTCACTGCCTTGAGGGGAAACAGCCAGCCCTGGAGTTGACCCTGCTGCAGCCCCTGGATCCAGCCCGTTTCACGCCACAAACATCCCACTCCACCCCTTCCCCCACTGCTAGGCCTATTCTGCTACACCATAGCTGAGTGATGCTGCGTATCTGGACAAGTTGCTGCGAACTATCATGCTCACAGACAAGCAAGCAAAAAGGACACCCAGCCTGCCAGCCCGGATACAACCAATCAAAACAAAAAAGCAGGACAAAACAAACAAACTTACAGTCAATAAATAAAGAAAATATCACCTCAATTTCTAGGAAACAGCAGACAATATCAACACATATAAAAAACACAGGACAAGATGACTCCAGTAAGTGACCAAAATAAAGGACAAGATGACCTTCTGGCAGAAGAAAAGACATTAGAAGTGCCTGATAGGGAATTCAAAAGTCTAATATTCAGGGCTCTCCAAGAGGTTAGGAAAGAGATCAAAGAAAACACAGAAATAATAATGAAGAAAACAGACAAAACCAACCAAAACATAGCCAAAATCAAGGAAAACACAGAAAAAGCAATAGAAGGATTCAGGAAATTGATACAGGAATAAAATGTCCAAATTTAAAAAAAAAAATTAGAAATCATACAAAAACAGCAATTACAAATCCAAAAGGTAAACAACAAAATTTCAGAAATAGACAATACAATAGAAGGCTTTAGGACCAAATTTAAAACAATGGAATACAGAATCAATGAAATTGAAAATAAAATTCACAGATGCCACTTTGCTTGATGAAAAATCGGAGAAAAGAATGAAGGAAAATAAAAAAAAACCTAAGAACTAAATGGGATACAATCAACATGAAAAATTTGTGTGATCAAAGCTCTGGGACAGGGGAAGAAAATGGAAAACAAACAGAGGATTATTGAAGATTTGTTGACACAAGACTTCACTAACATCATGAAATATGAAAGCTGACCATCCAAGAAGCTCAAAAGATCCCATATAGCATAGACCCCAAAAGAAAGTCACCAAGACGTCATACTCACATTCACTAAAACCAAAGACAGAGAATTCTGAGAGCAACTGAAGAAAAACAAAAAAGTCACATAAAAGGGAAAACGATAAGACCAAGCTCTGATTAATTCAGAGAAATCATGCAGGCAAGAAAGCAATGGGATGACATATATAAAAGCTTGAAAGAAAAATGATTGCCTGCAAAACTCTCTCTCAAATAAGAAGCAAAATTAGGACATTTCCAGATAAACAGAAATTAAGGAATTTTGTAAAAACCAAGCCAAACTCAGAATTATTATTAATGGGAGTCCTTCAATTAGAGAACCGACAACATCAGGCAACAACCTGAATCAAGGACACAGGACAGCATCAGCCAGATACCTACCTAGGTAATGAAGGTCCTGAAAACTTGACTCCACCGACTTCATTAAGGTCAACTCTATATTGAAGAGGTAGCTCTTTCCCATTTGTATTTTGAGCATCTTTCAATCTGAGATACTAAACGGGGTGTGAATTCCAGGAGATGTGGCTCATCTGGAGCCATCTTGGATACTGACTACCCCAACAATAATCTGATAATACCCAAATTTATATCATCAATGTCAACCTCTCCCTGAAATATAGACTAGTAAATCCAACTGCCTACTTGACGTCTATAAAACCACCAAAACCAAACCCACTGCTGTCAGTTTGATTCTGACTCATAGTGACCCTATAGGACAGAGTAGAACTGCCCCAGAGAGTTTCGAAGACTGTAAATCTTTACTGAAGCCAACTGCCACATCTTTCTCCTACAGAGCGGCTGGTAGGCTCTAGCTGCTGACCTTCCAGTTAGCAGTTATATTTCGGTGAAAATAAGAAATTCAAGTTTAGCAGAACTCCCGAGTTTCTGACCACCACCCCACTTTACCTGTTAATTCTCTAACATTCTCAAGCACAGTAAATAGCACAACAGATGGCCAGCTCCTTTAGCCAAAATATTTATTTTTCATTGTGCTTCAGGTGAAAGTTTACAGGGCAAATTCATTTCTCATTAAACAATACACAAATAGTTTTGTGACATTGGTTGCCAACCTCGTGATGTGTCACCACTCTCCTTTTTCTCCCCAGGTTCCCTATTTCCATTCATTCAGTTTTTCAGTGCCTTTCTGCCTTTTCATCTTTGTTTCTTGCCTGGTGTGCCTATTTAGTCTCGTATGCATGATTGAACTATGAAGCACTTTCCTCACGTATGTTATTTTTTGCCCTATAGATCTGTCCAATCTTTTGCTAATGGGTGAGCCTTAGCAGTGACTTCAGTACTGAGTTAAAACGGTGTCCAGTGGCCATACTCTTGGGCTTTCCCCAGTCTCTGTCAGACCAGCAAGTCTGGACTTTTTTTTTTTATGAATTTGAATTTTGTTCTATATTTTTCTCCCACTCTGTGTGGGAATCTTTATTGTGATCCCTGTGAGAGCAGTAGGTGGTGGTAGTTGGGCACCATCTAGTAGTTCTGGGCTCAGTCTGGTGGAGGTTGTGGTAGTTGTAGTCCATCTGTACTTTGAACTAATCTTTACCTTGTGTCCTTTGTTTTCTTCATTCTGCCTTCCTCCAGCCGTAACGGTACCAGTAGATGTATCTTAGATGGCCACTAACAGGCTTTTAAGACTCCAAACACTACTCAACACAGTCAGGGGTAGAATATTTTCTTTAAGAACTATGTTATGCCAGTTGAGTTAGATGTCCCCTGAGACCATGGCCACCAGTCCTCAGTCTAGTAAATCAGTCCCTCAGGGAGTTTGGATGTGTCTGTGAAGCTTCTATGACTTTGCCTTGGTCAAGTTGTGCTGACTTCTCCAGTATTGTGTACTGTCTTATCCTTCAGCATATCTACCACTTATCTATTATCGAGTTAGTGTTTTTCCCTTCCTCATAACCATCAAAGATTGCTGTGTATAAACTTTTTCATGAATTTTTATAATAGAGGTCTCATACAGTATTTTCCTTCTGTGCTTTACTTATTTCACTCAACATAATGCCCTCTAGATTCATCCATGTTGTGAGATTTTTGCAGATTCATCATTTTTCATTATTGTTGTGTAGTATTCCATTGGGTGTATGTACCGTAGTTTGTTAATCCCTTCATCTGTTGATTGGCATGTAGCTTGTTTTCATCTTTTTGCTATTGTGAATAATGCTGCAATGAACATGGGTGTGCATATGTTTATTTGTGTGACAGCTCTTACTTCTCTAGGGTATATTCCTAGGAGTGGGATTCCTGGATCATATGGCATTTCTAGTTCTACCTTTTTCAAGAATTCCCCTATCGTTTTCCAAAATGGCTGTACCATTTTACATTTCCACCAACAGCATGTCAGAGTTCCATTCTCCTGTATCCTCTCCAACATTTGTTGTTTTCTGTTTTATTTTGATTGATGCCAGTAATGTTGGTGCAAGATGGTATCTCATTTTAGTTTTGATTTGCATTTCTCTAATGGTGAATGATGGTGAGCATTTCCTCATGTGTGTGTTACCTGCCTGAATGCCTTATTTGGTGAAGTATCTGTTCATACTGTTTGCCCATTTTTTTAATTGGATTATTTGTCTTTTTGTTGTAGAAGTGTTGGATTTTACTATAGATTTTATAGATAAGATCTTTATTGGATTTGTCATCCCCCAAAATTTTTTTCCCAGTCTGTAGGTTCTCCTTTTAATTTTTTGGTGAAGTCTTTTGATGAACATAAGCATTTAATTTTCAGAAGATCCCAGTTATATTGTTTACCTTCTGGTATTTGTACTGGTCAGTGATAGGATAATATCCATACACCTATAAAGAAGACCAGTTACTATGACTATATTCAAATTTACCAACCAACCACTGAGGCCAAAGATGAAGAAATTGAAGGTTTTTACCAACTTCTGCTGTCTAAAATTGATCAAACATGCAATCAGGATGCATTGATAATTACTGGTGATTGGAATGCAAAAGTTGGAAACGAAGAAGGATCAAAAGTTGGAAAATATGGCCTTGGTGATAGAAATGATGCTGGAGAGCGAATGATAGAATTTTACAAGACCAACAACGTCTTCATTGCAAATACCTTTTTTCAACAGCATGAAACATGTGGCCCTCACCAGACGGAATACACAAGAATCAAATTGACTACATCTGTGGAAAGAGACGATGGAAAAGTTCAATCTCATCGGTCAGAACAAGGCCATCAGCTGACTGTAGAACAGACCATTAATTTTTCATGTGCAAATTCAAGTTGAAACTGAGGAAGATTAGAACAAGTCCATGAGACCCAAAGTACGACCTTGAGTATAACCCACCTTAATTTAGAGACCTATTTCAAAAATAGATTTGATGCATTAAACACTAATGACCAAAGACCAAATGAGTCATGGAATGACATCAAGGGCATCATACATGAAGAAAGTAAGAGGTCACTAATGTAAGAAATGAAAGAAAAGACCAAAATGGATGTCAGAAGAGACTCTGAAACTTGTTCTTGAACATCAAGTAGCTAAAGTGAAAGGAAGAAATGATGAAGTAAAAAAGCTGAAAAGAAGTTTCAATGGGAGGCTTGAGAAGACAAAGTATAGTGTTGTGATAACATGTGCAAACACCTAGAGATAGAAAACCAAAAGCATTTCTCAGGCTGAAAGAACTGAAGAAAAAATTTAAGCCTTGAGTTGCAATACGGAAGGATTCTACATGGAAAATGTAAAATGATGCAGGAAACATCAAAAGAAGCTGGAAGGAATTCACAGAGTCAGTATACCAGAAGGAATTGGTGGACATTCAACCATTTCAGGAGGTAGCGTATGAATAAGATCTGTTGGTACTGAAGGAAGAATTTCAAGCTGCACTGAAGACATTAGCGAAAAACAAGGCTCCAGGAATTGACGGAAAACCAACTGAGATGTTTTAACAAATGGATGCAGTGCTGGAAGTGCTCTCTTGTCTATGGCAAGAAATTTGGAAGACAGCTCTCTGGCCAACTGACTGGCAGAGACCCATATTTATGCCTATTCCAAAGAAAGGTGATCCCACTGAATGCAGAAATTATCAAACGGTATCATTAATATCACACACAAGTAAAATTTTGCTGAGGACCATTCAAAAACAGCTGCAGCAGTATATCAACAGAGAACTTCTGGAAATTCAAGCCAGATTCAGAAGATGTGGAACCAGGGATATCATTATGGATGTCAGATAGATGCTGGCTGAAAGCAGAGAATACCAGGAAGATGTTTACCTGTGTTTCGTTGACTACCCAAAGACATTTGACTGTGCGGGTCATAACAAATTATGGATAACATTGTGAAGAATGGGAATTCCAGAACACTTAATTGTGCTCATGAGGAAGAGGTGGTAGTTCGAACAGAGCAAGGGGTTACTGCATGGTTTAAAGTCAGGAAAGATGTGCATCTGGGTTGTATCTATTCACCATACCTGTTCAATCTGTATGCTGAGCAAATAATATGAGAAACTGGACTATATGAAGAAGAACGGTGCATCAGGATTGGAGGAAGACTCATTAACAACCTGAGTTATGCAGATGACACAACCTTGCCTGTTGAAAGTGAAGAGGACTTGAAGCACTTACTGAGGAAGATCAAAGACCACAGCCTTCAGTATGGATAACACTTCAACATAAAGAAAACCAAAATCCTCACAAATGGACTAATAAGCAACATCACAATAGAGAAAAGATTGAAGTTATCAAGGATTTCACCTTACTTGGATCCACAATCAACAAGCAGCAGTCAAGAATCAAAAGATGCACTGCATTGGACTAATTTGCTGCAAAAAGCCTCCTTAAGGAGTAGAAAAGCAAAGATGTCACTTTGAAGACTAAGGTTTACCTGACCTAAGCCATGGTGTTTTCCATCACCTCCTATGCATGCAAAAGCTGGGCAGTGAATAAGGAAGCCTGAAGAAGAACTGTTGTGTTTTAATTGAGGTATTGACCAAGAATATTGAATATCCTATGGACTGCCAAAAGAACAAACAAATCTGTCTTGGAAGAAGTATAACCAGAATGCTCCTTAGAAGCCAGGATAGGGAGACTATGTCTCACATACTTTGGGCTTGTTATCAGGAAGGATCAGCCCATGGAGAAGGTAATCACGCTTGGTAAAGTACAGGGTCAGTGAAAAAGAGGAAAGCCCTCAATGAGATAGATTGAGACAGTGGCAGCAACAATGGGCTCAAGCATAGCAAGTATTGTGAGGATGGTACAGGATTGGGCAGTGTTTCGTTCTGCAGTATACAGGGTCACTATGACAACAACAGCAACATTGAAAGATATTTTGGTTGCTTCTAATTATTTTCTAATTATTGGCAATTATGATTTTTTTATGAATAAAAGCGCTATAAACATTTGTGTGCAGGTTTTTACTTAAACACATATTTTCAACTCATTTGGGTGAAAGCCTAGAAGTTTGATTGCTCCATTTTATGGCAAACCTATGTTTAGCATAAGAAATAGCCAGACTCTCTACATAGTGGATGTACCATTTTGCATTCCCATCAATAATGAATGAGAGTTCCTTTTGCTCACTATCCTTGTCAACATTTAGTGTTGTCAGTGTTTTAGGTTTGGGTCAGCCTAAGAGGTGTGTAGTTGTATCTCATGATAGTTTTTAATTTTCTGTTCCCTATGACATATGTGCTGTCCAGCATTTTTTTCATATGCTTATTTGACATCTGTATAACTTCTTTGGTGAGATCTTTTGCCAGTTTGTAATCAGTAGTTTGATTGCTTATTGTTAATTTTTAAGAGTTCTTTGTATATTTTGGATAAAGATCCTTTTTCAGATATGTATTTTGCAAATATTTTCCCTCAGGCTGTGGCTTGTATTTTAATTTCCTTAACAGACTCAGAGGGCAGAAGTCCTTCTTTGGCCACTTGGCAGCAGCAGTGTGGGTGTGCCCTCTGGAGGCAGGTGGTGACAAGGACGCCTGCAGCAGTTGTAGACCCCCACTAACCACTGTCACCAGAGAGGCTGGTGACCTCTTAGCTGCCCATCTCACAGGATCAGATGGCTCAGGCAGCTCAGGCGAAGATCAACAAGAAAGACAATATGGGGTGCTTCTTCCTTCCTCCTCCATGGGCCACTGCTCCAGCCACCTGCTGGAGGGTCTGGACCAGCTGGAGCCCAGGGTTAAGCTCTGAGAGAAGCAGCAAGTGCTGCTGAGCAAGAGAAAGAAATCCTCCTGGAAATGATCCACAGTATCCAAAATAGCCAGGACATGAAGAAGACCAATCGAGACAGAGAATTAAATCTGATGGCAAACAGTTTGATGGGACAAACCCTCACTGTTGAAGTTTCAGTAAAAACAATTAGAAACCTCCAGTAGTAAAAATTCCTAAAGCATGCCCCCAGGATAACTGATGAGGCGGTCAATAAGCTTCTGGGTGATTTGGGAAATGCCAAGAGTCATTTAATATTGCTGTACAGTGCTTGTCCTTCTGAGCTGTCACCTGGGCCAGTTGATCAGAAGTTTCAATCTATAGTAATTGGCTGTGCTCTTGAAGACCAGAAGAAAATCAAGAGAAGATTAGAGATTCTGCTTAGAAACACTGAACTCTGACAAGCCGTTAGACCATTCTAAAGGAGCTGGTTCCAAAACTCTGCAGTGAAACACTGAAAGCAAATTTAATTAGTTTTGAAACCTATGAGTACTCACAGATAATGGAGTGAAAATGGTCAAATACTATTTTATGTTAGAACTAGTTCTTTATGTTAGGCATAACCACTGACTCAATACTGAACGTTGTTTCAGGTGAGAAAATATTCCAGTGTCATCAGTTTTGCAAATAACACAATTGAAACTAGAAATATTTTAATTACCTTAAATTTAAAAACTAGATCAAAAAATAAAATAACACGAATTTTTTGATCCAGTTTTTTAAATTTAATTCTTATCTTTTGTAGGATCTAAAAAACAACTAGCATCCATATATATATGCATGTGTACATATATATAAACTTACATATATATATATAACTATTCTGTGGATGAATACATAGTATGTGGGGAAAAATAAGTGCTCTTTCCTGGGCTTTGTCTGGTGTGGAAACACTTGGGCACATGGGAAATTTAGTCAACTAGGAGTTCTTTACCTTAAGCAGCAGCACACACATACTTCTGCTTATTACACCTACTGTTAGCAAAACACCGTGCTTACAGGATATGAGGAACTGCAAAACAAGATTCTTTCCCTATATCCTCTCTTTCATTCAACAAAAATTTTGGTAGAATCTGTATCAAATCTTTTTTTTAAACTTAAATATTTATGCTTCTCGTAATGTGAATGTGTTTTTTACATACATGAAAACATGACGAAATGTGTGAGAAAAATCACGTATAATTTTAGCACTGTATACAATTATATATACACCTCATCTTTTTTCAAGTACATCATTTCTATAATATTTTAATCATTACAAAAATTAAAAAAGAATAACAGAGCAGAGATTTTTTTTATTTTAATAAGAGCCAACTTAACATTTTTCTTTTCTTTCACAGATCATGCTTTTGGTGTTGTATTAACAAGGTATTGCCCAAACAAAACCAAAAGCAAACAAAACCCATTGTCATCAAGTCGATTACAACTCATAGTGACTTATAGGATGGAGTAGAACTGGCCCATAGGGTTTCCAAGGCTGCAATCTCTACAGAGGAAACCCTGCAGGTGTAGTGGTTAAGTGCTATGGCTGTTAACCAAAGGGTCGGCAGTTTGAATCCGCCCGGCACTCCTTGGAAACTCTATGGGCCGGTTCTATTCTGTCCTATAGGGTTGCTATGAGTCAGAGAAGACTCAACAGCACTGGGTTTGGTTTTTGTGTTTTTTTAATCTTTACAGAAGCACACTGTCACATCTTTCTCCTGAGGAGCAGCTGGCGTTTTCATACTCCCAATTTTTGGGTTGGCAGCCAAGTGCTTAACTACTGTACCACCATTTTCTTTTATATTAGCTTCCATAAGTTGTATGTTTTTGCTTATTGCATTAAAGTCTATGGTCCATTTTGAGTTAATTTCTGTCAAAGATGTAAGCTCCAAGTCTTTATTTTTGTTATTATTACTACACTACATATGGATGTCCAACTGCCCCAGCATCATTTGTTGAAAAGATTATCCTTTCTCCATTGAATTATCTTTGCTCCTTCATCTGTTTGTCAAAGATCTGTTGACTGTATTTGTGTGAATCTGTTTCTGAGCTCTCTATTATGTTCCATTTATATATCTGTTTATTCTTTCACCAGCATTACAGTTTTGGTAACTGTAGCTTTATAGTAAGTCTTGAAGTGGGTAATGTCACTCCTCCAACTCTTCTATATTGTATGGGCTGTTTTGTATCTTTTGCCTTTCCATACAAACTTTAGAATCAGTTTGTCAATATCCACAAAATAACATGCTGGACTTTTGATTGGGATTGTGTCATATCTATAAATCATATTGGAAAGAATTGACACTTTAATAATACTTGTCTTCTTGTCCATGAACATGGAATATCTCTCCATGTATTTAGATCTTTTTTGATCTCTTTCATACGAGTTTGGTAGTTTTCTCATATAGATTTTGTACATATTTTGTTAGAACTATACACAAATATTTCATTTTTGGTGTTAGTTTAAGTGGTGGTGTGTTTTTAAATTCAAATTCCAGTTGTTCATTGCTATGAACAATGTGTGGGAGTCATACAACTTGCTCTTTAGTTTCACTTTTCTGCAGATCAAAATAAATTGCCCTTGAGGGTCAGTACTTAAGAAATTAGATTCAAATGACTTCATCCACTTCTGGACCTGTTCCCTACCTCCTGGAGTTCATACTCTCTCACATATCATATCACAGTTAGTTCATGTGAACAACATAATATGGCAAATGCGATGTTATATCACTTCTAAGGCTATGTTAGATGACATCATGGCCTCTGCTTTGCTATCTCTTAGAATTCTCACTCTAGGGAAAGCCAGCTACCACGTAGTGAGACTGCTCAGGTGATACTGTGGAGTGGCCCTTGTCACAAGAAACTGAGGTCTTCTCCCATCAGCCAGAGAGAAACTGAGGCTTCCTTCCAATAGCCACACGAGTAAGCCATCTTGAAAGAAGATACTCCAGCCTTGCTTAGTCAAGCCTTCATATGAGTTTAGCCTCAACTGGCAGCTTGACTACAAGTTACTGAGAGACCCTGAATCAAAACCACCCACTTAGGCCACTGCTGAATTCCTGACCCTAAAGGAACCATGTGAGATAATAGATGTTTGTAGTTTTAAGCTGCTAAATATGGGACAATTTGCTATGCAGTGATAGATAATTGATACAATGGTGTTTAAAACCATTGTTCTTGGGATATCTCTTAGACACTTAATGTAGGTAGAGAAGTCGGAATGTCAGAGAACTAACTAATGCTTGAGATCCATTGGTGTTTAGACATAGGGAGGGCAGATAGCTACGTGACCTTGGAAAATTATTGGCATTTAGTATCTCAGTCCATCAAGTGGATATAAGAATAGGCTACATTCATCCAGTTGAACATTGAGATAACATCTGTAAAGTTTATAATATAGTGTATTACTTTCCTTCTTCTGTAGATCCTATTTACCATAGTTTTAAGTTTGTCTTCTCAGCAACAAGACAGAATCTCAGGTGCTCAGGTTAGCATTGTGAAGTGAGTAGTTTTCAGAATTATTTTCAAATTAAGTTGACTGTACTCTTTTTAGATACCTTCTTTTTAAATTGATGCATTCCAAAACCTGTTTTCCAGGGTCTGTAAAAGAATCTCATCAAAATACACATTTAGACCTTTAGAGTCATATGCAAGAAATACTGATAAGGAGGGAACATACTGAGGGTATAGTTACATACTAATTTAGGTTTTAGTTTCAGTATTATTCAAGTTTATTAGTACTTTGTCATCATTGAGAAATTTCTTTTCAATAATATATATTTTTCTAGATATAACATCCTGGGATTTTTTCTTTCTTTCTCTTTTTTTTTTTAGGTAACAAGAAGTTAGAAGGTTATCTACTCAAACCAGATGGGTAGAAAAATGTACTTTCCTCATGAATTATTTAATGTCACTTTTAGAAATAATGTACAGCTGAAATTCGAGATTAGTTATCCAGCACCTGACAATTTTCATCCTTATCAACCAGTCAAATTCTTCAAAAAGGCCTAATGATATTAAATTTCAGAGGGTACTGGCAAAATTAGGTGCTTGTTGATGGGAGCAAAAAGCAGAGAAATCGTTTGTTTTTGTTTGACTCCCTTAGAATTTTAGGATGAAAATTCTATAAAACTTTTCCTTATATTGTTGTGAAATAACCATCATGGCTGGATCATAAATTCCATCTTAGATTATGCCGCTTATAAATTCAAAAAGGTGGACTTGAAAAGAAAAACCCTTAAATATATTTTTATAAAGTGTGCAGGGAAAGGGAAATGTGACCATATCAGGTATTATTTTGAGTCTTAAAAGGAATTGTGTGTAATTGTGCATCATGACATGCTTGCACAGCTAACATGGATACTGAAATTACTTTTAATACTTTTTTGCTTGCTTACTTTTCTAATCCATTTTCCTTCACTTTTTACTGATACTTTGAGCATATGGAAAACCTCTTCTGCTGATTCACTTTTTGGATTCCTAAAATTATAAATTTGTTGTTTTAACTAAATGTTTAATGAGGGAAGAAAACGAGTATTTATTTAGTGTTTACTATGTCTCTCAGGTCTGATTCCCTGAAAATAGACTCTGAGATGAAGATTTATGCTTAGGAGGATAATTAGAGACTGCCAATGAGCATGCATGTAAGGAATGGAAAGAATCAAGATCAAGCAGAGATGTTAAACTGTGCTGTTATTGTGGCAGAAGCATTCTGGAGGTAGATTAGCCGTTCATATTTGTACCAATTCCACTGAAATGACCAGTTATTTCATGTGGACTGCCCCCAAGACCAGGGTGATATTTGTTAGCATGTGGTATTAATGATATTGGTCGATAATTTTCTCATTCTATTTGATCACCTTTCTTTGGAATGGGCATGAATATGGATCTCTTCCAATCAATTGGCCAGATAGCTGTCTTCCAAATTTCCTGACAAAGACTGGTAAGTGCTTCTAGCATTGCATCCATTTGTTGAAGCATCTTAATTGGTATTCTGTCAGTTCCTGGAGCCTCATATTTAGTCAATGACTTGAGTGCAGCTTGAAATTCTTCCTTCAGTAGCATTGGTTCTTGATCATATGCTACCTCCTGAAATGGCTGGAAATCAACCAATTCTCTTGGGTATACTAACTAGGTGTATTCCTTCCATCTTCTTTTGATGCTTCCTGTATCATTTGATTTTTTGCCAATGGAATACTTCAGTATTGCAACTCAAGGCTTGAATTTGCTCTTTATTTTTTTTTTTTTCAGCATGAGAAATACCTATTGTATTCTCCCCTTTTGGTTTTCTAATGCCAAGTCTTTGCATATTTCATCAGGATATTTTACCTTTTCTTCCTATGCAGCCCTTTGAAATCTTCTGTTCAGAATATCTTAAATCTTCTCTTCAGCCACCACCCACCTGTCACTTTGTTGTACTGTTGTTCTTGTGTGTTACTACAATGCTGGAAGCTATCCCATCAGCATTTCAAATACCAGCATTTTCACCCATGGTGGACAAATTTCAGCAGAGCTTTCACATAAGACATACTAGGAAGAAAGACCAATGATCTACTTCTGAAAATCAGGCAATAAATACCCTATAAAAGCCCTTCCCTATAAGGACAAAATTTGATGTCTTTGCCAGTTCAATGGCTTCATGTCATGGTCCCTATGACTAATTCCATCAATTCTAGCAAAGAGGCCATTCTGGCAAATTATCTGCAATTGGAATGACTATATTTTTTGTATTTAGAGTAGTGAATTGTCATCCAATACTATCCACGCTGTTTTTGTAGGGCCAGAATAGTGAATTAAATGGGACTATTGACCATGTGTTCAGCCTTTAAGTCATTAAGGATAGCTAATCTCTGCCTACATGAAGAAGAACACGACATCAGGATTGGAGGAAGATTTGTTAACAACCTGCAATATGCAAATGACACAACCTTACTTGCTAAAAGTGAAGAATACTTAAAGCACTTATTGATGAAGATCAAAGACTACAACCTTCAGTAGGGATTACACCTCAACATAAAGAAAACAAAAATTCTCACAACTGGACTAATAAGCAACATCATGATAAATGGACAAAAGATTGAAACAGTCAAGCATTACATTTTAGTTGGATCCACAATCAACGTCCATGGAAGCAGGAGTCAAGAAATCAAATGAGGTATTGCATTGGGCACATCTGCTGTAAAAGACCTCTTAAAAGCATTAAAAAGCCCACCACAGTAGTCAAAACAGCCTGGTACTGGTAGAACAACAGATACATAGACCAGTGGAACAGAATTGAGAATCCAGACATAAATCCATCCACATATGTGCAGTTGATATTTGACAAAGGCCCCAAAACAGTTAAATGGGGGAAAAGACAGTCTTTTAAACAAATGGTGCTGGCATAACTGGATATCCATGTGCGAAAAAGTGAAACAAGACCCATAACTCACTCCATGTGCAAAAATGAGCTCAAAATGGATCAAAGACCTAAATATAAAATCTAAAATGAAAGATCATGGAAGAAAAAATAGGGACAATGTTAGGAGCCCTAATACATGGCATAAACAGTATACAAAACATTACTAACAATGCAGAAGAAAAACTAGATTACAGGGAGCTCCTAAAAATCAATTGCTCAACAAAACCTAGGCTCATCCAAAGACTTCACCAAAAGAGTAAAACGATTACCTACAGATTGGGAAAAAGTTTTTAGTTATGACATTTCCGATCAGTGCCTGATCTCTAATATCTGCCTGATACTGCAAACACTCAACTACAAAAAGGCAAATAACCCAATTAAAAAATGGGCAAAAGATATGAACAAACACTTCACTAAAGAAGACATTCAGGCAGCTAACAGATACATGATGAAATGCTCACAATCATTAGCCATTAGAGAAATGCAAATCAAAATTACAATGAGATTTCATCTCACTCCAACAAGGCTGGTGTTAATCCAGAAAACAAAAAATAATAAACGTTAGAGAGACTGTGGAGAGATTGGAACACTTATACACTGCTGGTGGGAATGTAAAATGGTACAACCACTCTGGAAATTGATTTGACGCTTCCTTCAAAACCTAGAAATAGAACTACCATACGATCCAACAATCCCACTCGTTAGAATATATGGTAGAGAAATAAGAGCCTTTACACAAACAGATATATGCACACCAATGTTCATTGCAACACTGCTTACAATAGCAAAAAGTTGGAAGCAACCAACGTGCCCATGAATGGAGGAAGGGATAAATACATTATGGTATATCCACACAAGGGAATTCTATGATAAAGAACAGCGATGAATCTGTGAAACATTTCATAACATTGAGGAATCTGGAAGGAATTATGCTGAGTGAAATTAGTCAGTTGCAAAAGGGCAAATGTTGTATAAGACCACTATTATAAGACTCGAGAAATAGTTTAAACAGAGAAGAAAATATTCTTTGATCGTTATGGGGGGGGGAGGGAGGGAACGTGAGAGAGGGGTATTCACTAATTAGATATTAGATAAGAACTACTTTAGGTGATAAGAAAGACAACTCACAATACAGGTGAGGTCAGCACAACTGGACTAAACCAAAAGTAAAGCAGTTTCCTGAATAAACTGAATGCTTTGAAGGCCAGTGTAGCCGGGGTGGGGTTCTGGGGACCAGGTTTCAGGAGATGTCTAAGTCAATTGTCATACTAAAATCTATTAAGAAAACATTCTGCATCCCACTTTGGAGAGTGGTGTCTGGGGTCTTAAATGCTAGCAAGCGGTCATCTAAGATGCATCAACTGCTCTCAGCCCACCTGGATCAAAGGAGAATGAAGACCACCAAGGACACAAGGTAATTATTAGCCCAAGAGACAGAAAGGGCCACATAAACCAGAGACTACATCAGCCTGAGACCAGAAGAACTAGATGGTGCCTGCCTACAACCGATGACTGCCCTGGCAGGGAACACAACAGAGAATCCCTGAGGGAGCAGGACAGCAGTGGGAAGCAGACCGCAAATTCTTGTAAAAAGACCAGACTTAATGGTCTGATTGAGACTAGAAGGACCTCAGTGGTCATGACCCCCAGACCTTCTGTTGGCCCAGGGCAGGAACCATTCCCAAAGCCAACTCTACAGACAGAGATTAGACTGGACAATGGGCTGGAGAGAGATGCTAGTGAGGAGTGAGCTTCTTGGACCAGGTATACACTTGAGACTATGTTGACATCTGTTGCCTGGAGGGGAGATGAGAGGGTAGAGGGGGGTAGAGGCTGGCAAAATGGACACGAAAAGAGAGAGTGAAGGAAGGAAGCAGGCTGTCTCATTAGGTGGAGAGCATTTCGGAATATGTAGCAAGGTGTATCCCCTACATGTCTGTCAGTTTGTTGTACTGTGGGGGCTTGTGTGTTGCTATGATGCTGGAATCTATGCCACTGGTATTCAGATACCAGCAGGGTCACCCATGGAGGACGGGTTTCAGCTGAGCTTCCCAGCTAAGACAGACTAGGAAGAAGGATCCAGCAGTCTACTTCTGAAAAGCATTAGCCAGTGAAAACCTTATGAATAGCAGCGGGATATTGTCTCATATAGTGCTGGAAGATGAGTGCCCCAGGTTGGAAGGCACTCAAAAGATGACTGGGGAAGAGCTGCCTCCTCAAAGTAGAGTCAACCTTAATGACGTGGATGGAGTAAAGCTTTCAGAACCTTCATTTGCTGATGTGGCATGACTCAAAATGAGAAGAAACATCTGCAAACATCCGTTAATAATCAGAACCTGGAATGTACAAAGTATGAATCTAGGAAAATTGTAAATCATCAAAAATTAAATGGAACGCAGAAACATCGATATCCTAGGCATTAGTGAGCTGAAATGGACTGGTATTGGTCATTTTGAACCGAACAATCATATAGTCTACTATGCTGGGAATGACTACTCAAAGAGGAATGGTGTCGCATTCATCGTCAGAAAGAACGTTTTAAGATCTATCCTGCAGTACAATGCTGTCAGTGATGGGATAACATCCATACACCTACAAGGAAGACCCGTTAATACGACTGTTATTCAAATTTACACACCAACCACTAGGGCCAAAGATGAAGAAATAGAAGATTTTTTATCAGCTGCTACAGTCTGAAATTGATCAAACATGCAATCAAGATGCATTGATAATTACTGGCGATTGGAATGTGAAAGTCGAAACAAAGAAGAAGGATCAGTAGTTGGAATATATGGCCTTGGTGATAGAAACAATGCTGGACATCGAATGATAGAATTTTGCAAGACCAACGACTTCTTCATTGCAAATACCTTCTTTCACCAACATAAACGGCGACTGTACATGTGGACCTTGCCAGATGGAACACACAGAAATCAAACTGACTACATCTGTGGAAAGAGACGATGGAATAGCTCAATATCATCAGTCAGAACAAGGCTGGGGCCGACTGTGGAACAGGCCATTAATTGCTCATATGCAAGTTCAAGCTGATACTGAAGAAAATCAGAGCAAGTCCACAAGAGCCAAAATATGACCTTGAGTATATCCCACCTGAATTTAGAGACCATCTGAAGAGTAGATTTGACGCCTTGAACAGACCAGACGAGTTGAGGAATGACATCAAGGACATCATCCATGAAGAAAGCAAGAGGTCACTGAAAGACAGGAAAGAAAGAAAAGACCAAGAAGGATGTCCAAGGAAGCTCTGAAAATTGCTCTTAAGCGTCAGCAGCTAAAGCAAAAAGCAGGCTTGATGATGTAAAAGAGCTGAACAGAAGATTTCAAAAGGCCTCTCGTGAAGACAAAATAAAGTATTATAATGACATATACAAAGAGCTGGAGATGGAAAACCAAAAGGGAAGAACACGCTTGGCGTTTCTCAAGCTGAAAGAACTGAAGAAAAAATTCAAGCCTCGAGTTGCAATAGTGAAGGATTCCATGGGGAAAATATTAAATGATGCAGGAAGCATCAAAAGAAGATGGAAGGAATACACAGAGTCATTACACCAAAAAGAATTAGTCAATATTCAACCATTTCAAGAGGTGGCATATGATCAGGAACCGATGGTACCGAAGGAAGAAGCCCAAGCTGCTCTGAAGGCATTGGCGAAAAACAAGGCTCCAGGAATTGATGGAATATCAACTGAGATGTTTCAACAAACAGATACAGCACTGGAGGTGCTCACTCGTCTATGCCAAGAAATGCGGAAGACAGCTTCCTGGCCAACTGATTGGAAGAGATCCATATTTATGCCTATTCCCAAGAAAGGTAATCCAACCAAATGTGGAAATTATAGAACAATATCATTAATATCACGTGTAAGCAAAATTTTGCTGAAGATCATTCAAAAATGGCTGTATCAACAGGGAACTGTCAGAAATTCAGGCCGGTTTCAGAAGAGGACGTGGAAACAGGGATATCATTGGGATGTCAGATGGATCCTGGCTGAAAGCAGAGAATACCAGAAGGACGTTTACCTGTGTTTTATTGACTATGCAAAGGCATTCGACTGTGTGGATCATAACAAATTATGGATAACATTGCAAAGAATGAGAATTCTAGAATACTTAATTGTGCTCATGAGGAACCTTTACATAGATCAAGAGGCAGTTGTTCGGACAGAACAAGGGGATACTGATTGGTTTAAAGTCAGGAAAGATGTGCGTCAGGGTTGTATTCTTTCACCATACCTATTTAATCTGTATGCTGCACAAATAATCCAAGAAGCTGGACTGTGTGAAGAAGAACGGGGCATCAGGATTGGAGGAAGACTCATTAACAACCTGCATCATGCAGATGACACAACCTTGCTTGCTGAAAGTGAAGAGGATTTGAAGCACTTACTAATGAAGATCAAAGACCACAGCCTTCAGTATGGATTACACCTCAACATAAAGAAAACAAAAATCCTCTCAACTGGACCAATGAGCAACATCATGATAAACGGAGAAAATATTGAAGTTGTCAAGGATTTCATTTTACTTGGGTCCACAATCAACGGCCATGGAAGCAGCAGTCAAGAAATCAAAAGACTCATTGCATTGGGTCAATCTGCTGCAAAGGACCTCCTCAGAGTGTTGAAGAGCAAAGATGTCACCTTGAAGACTAAGGTGCACCTGACCCAAGCCATGGTATTTTCAATCACATAATATGCATGTGAAAGCTGGAAAATGAACAAGGAAGACGGAAGAAGAGTTGACACCTTTGAATTGTGGTGTTGGCAAAGAATATTGAACATACCATGGACTGCCAAAAGAACGAACAAATCTGTCTTGGAAGAAGTGCGGCCAGAATGCTCGTTATAGGCAAGGACAGCAAGACTGCGTCTTACATACTTTGGACATGTTGTCAGGAGGGATCAGTCACTGGAGAAGGACATCATGTTTGGCAGAGTACAGGGTCAGCAGAAAAGCGGAAGATCCTCGACAAGGTGGATTGACACGGTGGTTGCAACAATGCTCAAGCATAACAACGATTGTAAGGATGGCACAGGACCGGGTAGTGTTTGGTTCTATTCTGCATAGGGTCACTATGAGTTGGAACTGATTCAACGGCACCCAACAACAGCAGCAAGGTGTATATAAGTTTTTGTGTGAGAGACTGACTTGATTTGTAAACTTTCACTTAAAGCAGAATAAAAACTAAAAAAAAAAAAAGTGTTAAAAAGCATAGATGTCACTTTGAGGACTAAGTTATGCCTGACCCAAGCAATGGTATTTTCAATCACCTCATACTCAGGGGAAAGCTGGACAATAAAAAAGGAAGACCTAAGAAGAATTAATGTGTTTGAGTTATGGTGTTGGCAAAGAATTTTGAATATACTATGGACTACCAGAATAATGAATAAATCTGTCTTGGAAGAAGTATAGCCAGAATGCTCCTTGGAAGCAAGGATGGTGAGACTTCGTCACATGCTTGAGACATGTTATCAGGAGGGACCAGTTCCCGAAGAAGGATGTCATGCTTGGTAAAGTTGAGAGTCAATGAGAAAGAAGACCCTCAAGGAGATGTATTGACATAGTGCCTACAACAATGGGCTGAAACGTAGCAATTGATTGTGAGGGTGGTACAGGACTGGGAAGTGTTCTGTTGTACATAGGGTCACTATGAGTTGGAATTGACTCGAAGGGACCTAACAACAAAAAAAACCTCTGCCTCGTTAATGTGTCATATGTATATATACACACACACACACATGCATATATTTACCTTGTATTTCAATTTAATTTAATATTTACAGGAGAGTTGCAAAAATAGTATATAAAGAAATGCTGAACATCATTAGTCTTTGCTGTTGTTGTTGTGCTGCCAAGTCAATTCTGACTCGTAGTGAACTCATGTG
The DNA here is from genome assembly GCF_024166365.1 of Elephas maximus indicus. Classification (NCBI taxonomy): domain Eukaryota; kingdom Metazoa; phylum Chordata; class Mammalia; order Proboscidea; family Elephantidae; genus Elephas; species Elephas maximus. The sequence goes on from NC_064826.1 coordinate 128,088,083, forward strand.
ACAGGGTAGAACTGCCCCATATGGTTTCTAGGCTCTAGGCTTTACAAGATCTGATTGCCATGTCTTTTCTCCCATGGAGCTGCTGGGTATGTTTGAACCACTAACCTGCCAGCAGTAGAGCACTTAACCATTGCATCACCATTACGCTTTTAGGGAAATGCAAATTAAAACCACAAAGAAATACATGCCTAATAACCAAAACCCAAAGACCCAGTGCCATCGAGTCGATTCCGACTCATAGCGAACCTATAGCATGGAGTAGAACTGCCCCATAGAATTTCCAAGGAGCTCCTGGCAAATTTGAACTGCACACCCTTTGGTTAGCAGCTGTAGCACTTAACCACTATGGCACCAGGGTTTCCACATGCCTAATAGGATAGCTCAAATTTAAAAGCCTGACAAAACTAAGTGTTAGCAAGAATGTGGAGTGACTTGAATTCTCATACATCGCTTGTGGAAATGTAAATGGTACAATCACTTTAGAAAAAATTTGGTAGTTTCTTATGAAGGTAAACAGTGTCCAGCAATTTCACTACTAGAAATACTACAGCATATATCCAAACATTACCTGTGCTGGAATGTTTATAAGTGTATATGTATGTGTGTTGGTGTGGAAATTCAAAAAGAAATGTCCATCTGCATCACCTATAATCTACTACACAGAAAATAAAGACTCTGTATAAATAATAAATAAAACATTTGAATATTGAGCTTTGGAAAATGAAAAATTTGTAGTATAAGTATTTTATCCATGTTGTTAGTTGTTGTTCGGTGCCTTTGAGTCAGTTCTAACTCACGGTGACACTATGTACCACAGAACAAAACACTGCCCAATCCTGTGCCAGGAAAACTGTATCCATAATTTATTAAAATATAAAAACATAGATGAGTGGTTTTTCACGCAAAGGAATGAAAAGAATATAAAAATATGAAATGTTAAAATCTCTAGGAGCAACAGTGAACCAGATGGAAATACATTGTCTATTAATTTCTCTGAGTCCACCATAAGTCAAAAACTATTAGCTCACAAACTAGTTTTTATAAATTATCATATACTATCAGGAGAAATCACAGCAAGGCACTAAAAAGTCCTCTTCTTATTTTTGTGTTTGTTTTCTTTAGCGAAATTTAAATGATGAGTGTATAGTTTTGTGTTCCCATTTGCTATGTTGCTTTGAAAATGATCAGGCTTACATGGCATGTATACAGGAAAATCTACGGATTGAATTAAAACAAATTCACAATAGATAGAAAGAAAAATACGTATATTCATCAGTTAAGGTGCTCCTGGATGACATCCCAAAGGGACACGTTCTTACAGAAGGTAAGTACCAATATGTCAAAGAACTAGCGCCAGGTGTGTGTTTGTATAAATCAGTGCTGTTCATTGCCCAAGCTGGTAATTTACCATTGCCACAAACTGTTAAAGTAGACCTTAACACTGTTCTCTCCTTGAGTTGTTTCCTGTTGTGGTTAAGACAATTTTCTAGAGCAAAAGATGGCTTCCCTGCAGGGGCTTCTTGCCGTTAGGATTTTTCTTGTGGAGATGGAAAAACATATTCCCCCTGACAACTGGCTGTGGCATATTTTTAATTACTGTTTGAAAAACAGTAAAGAAATATCAAGTGGCGAAACATGTTAAGCCCTATCTACTGCTTTGTCCACCACAGGTGGGTTTTCTGAAAGCAAAATGTTCAAATGGTTAATGCATTAAACAGGGGTCAATAAACTCTTTTCTGTAAAGAGCCAGATAACAAATAATTTTGGCTTTGTGTACCATGCTGTTTCTGTCACAACAATTGACTGCTTTTGCAGGGCAAAATCTGCCATAGACAATGTGTAAGTGAATGAACATGGCTGTAATCAAGAACACAGGCAGTTCAGTTTGTCCCATGGGCTATAGTTTGTCAACCCTGATTAAATGGAGTATATGGACCGTATGAAACCCTGGTGACATAGTTGTTAAGTGCTATGGCTGCTAACCAAAAGGTCAGCATTTCGAATCTACCAGGCGCTTCTTGGAAACTCTATCGGGCAGTGCTGCTCTGTCTTATAGGCTCCCTGTAAGTTAGAACAAACTTAGTGGTTAACAGGCTTGGTTTTTTTTTTTTTTTTTGGTTTATGGGCCCTATGGTGTTTTAAATACAAAATAAAGTAAAAAGACACAATTTTTAATGTAATTTAAGCTTTTTATACTGGGGCAGAAGGGGGAAGAAGGAGCATAGTAAAGAAAAGAGTGTAACCCGTCAATAATGAGTTATCTTTTATTTAGAATCACTTCACAATTGACACCAGGGAAAGCAACCACATTTCAGCAGAAAGAATAACTAATTTCTCTTATAACAGAAAACTAGAATAGCTGGACAACAAGTACCTTTTCAAGTCTTTCAAAGCCAGGATGAGGGGGAGAAGAGAGAAACCCCATTTGCCAAAAGCCTAGGAAAAACAGAAAACAAAATAGGTGGTGTGTGACCTTACATTACAGCCGGGGTTTATGGTGTGTGTGTGTGTGTGTGTGTGTGCGTGCATTGTGTTGGGGAACAGTTTTATGAGTACTGTTCCTAGAAATTGATTTTTTTTATTAAAATGTATATAACATAAAATTTGCTATTTTAACCATTTTTAAGTGTGTGATTCAGTGGTGTTGATTACAATCTCAAAATTGTACAACCATCACTAGTATCTATTTCCAAAACTTTTTGTTGCCCTAAACAGAAATTAAGAAATAACCCTCTCACATACAAAAAGAAAAATCCTTTGATGGTTACGAAGGAGAGAAGGGGTGGGAGGGAAAAACACTAAATAGACAACACATAAGTGGTAACTTTGATGAAGGGTAAAATAGTACACAATAGTGGGGAAGCTAGCACAACTTGTCCAAGGCAAGGTCAAAGAAGCTCCATAGACACATCAAAACTCCCTGAGGGATGGAATTGCTGGGCTGAGGGCTGTAAGGACCATGGTCACAGGGAACATCTAGCTCAATTGGTATAACATAGTTTATAAAGAAAATGTTCTACATTCTAGTTTGGCAAGTAGCTCCTGGGGTCTTAAAAACTTATGAATGGCTATCTAAGATACTACACTGGTCTCCCCCTTTGGGAGCAAGGGAGAAAGAAGAAAACCAAAGATACAAGGGAAAGATTAGTCCAAAGGACTAATGTAACCCATCTACCACGGCCGCCACCAGACAGAGTATAGCAGTTAGATGGTGCCCGGCTACCACCACCGACTGCTCTAACAGGGATAACAATAGAGGGTCCTGGACAGAGCAAGAGAAAAATGTAGAACAAAATTTTAACTAACACACACACAAAAAAGACCAGACTTACTCGTCTGATAGAGGCTGGAAAAACTCCAAAAGTATAGCCCCCGGACTCTCTTTTAACTCAGCAATGAAATCACTCCTGAGGTTCACACTTCACCCAAAGATTAGACAGGGCCATAAAATAAAATGAGACTAAATGGACACATCAACCCAGGTGCAAGGACAAGAAGGCAGGGAGGTAACAGGAAAGCTGGTAATGGCCAAGATCAAGAAGGGGAGACTGTTGACATGTCGTGGGGTTGGCAACCAACGTCGCAAAACAATATGTTTATTAATTGTTCAATGAGAAATTAATTTGCTCTGTAAAGCTTCATCTAAAGCACAATAAAAAAATTAAAAAAAAAAAAAAGAAACAACCCTCTCAACTCCTGGTAGTCTCTAATCTTCTTTCTGTCTTTATGAATTTGCTTATCCTAGATCTATCATATAAATGGAATCACACAATACTGATCCCTTTGTGCCTGACTTATTTGCTTAGCATAATGTTTTCAAGGTTCAATCACATTGTAACATGTATTAGAACTTCATTCCTTTTAATGGTTTTATAACATTTCATTGTATGTATATACCATATTTTGTTTCTTCTTTCATCTATTGATAGACACTTGGGTTGTTTTCACCTTTTAGCTATTGCGAGTAATGTTGTAATGAACATCGGAGTACAAGTATTTGTTTGATTCTCTGTTTTCAATTATTTTGATTATCCCTTTGGTGACTTGTGAGATATATGGTATCCCAACCACTTTTTATGCCTCTGGAGTCCTTTAAGACATTAGTTCAATTTTAATGTGTTTAGCATCAAGGTGGGAGAGTTTTGAAATACATGAAACTCAGGAACCCTGAGTTTTGGAGCCTCATGATTGTGTAGAATGAGCATTGTTAGTTATGTGTCCTTGGTGTGAATTTTGTAAACTTTTGAGAGATGTGCCTTTATTTCTGTGAGATAAGCCTCCTCACTTTGTTCCCCAGTTACTATGTTCTTGTGAGCATGTACTGATTCCAAAAATAAGCTATTCCTAGTCTTCATTTGGAAACTCTGGTGGTGTAGTGGTTAAGAGCTTGGCTGCTAACCAAAAGGCGGGCAGTTCAAATCCACTAGGGATTCCTTGGAAACCCTATGGAGCAGTTCTAATGTCTTATAAGGTTGCTCTGCGTTGGAATCGACTTGACAGCAACAGATTTTTGTTGTTGTTGTTTTAGTTTTCATTTAACCATACCAAAAGAAAAACAAACAGACCTGTCGTCATCGAGTCAATTCCGACTCATAGCAATAGGACAGAATGAGACTGCCCCATAGGGTTCCAAGGAGCTGCTGGTGGATTCAAACTGCTGACCTTTTGGTTAGCAGCCAAGCGCTTACCCACTGTGCTACCACGGCTCCTTATTAAGTTGTAGTGGCCATTTTTTCCCTGACGCCATTCACTATTTCCAGGTGTTACTGGCTCCCCTGCTCTGCTTTGAGTCTTTGCTGTGCAATCTTTCAGGTCTGCTTATCTAGCTTCTGAACAGTAAATAATGCCTTTGCAATAAGGAATAATGCATTGCAGTGGTACTTTTCAAGAGGCTCAAACTAACTATAAGTTATTTTTCCTTGCATTCAGTCTTAGGGTCCAATCATTGCTTCCATGTGCTGCAGGTGGAATACACCACTTACGGCAGGTCTGGAATATTCCAGCGCAGCTGTTTCTGCTTCTTAACTGTTAGTGCTACTTCTGTTATGATGCAGAATACGTATTAGTGATAATTTTTCTGAGATTCAAATTCCTTTACTTTTATTTACTTGCTTTTGCAGTAATGAAGAATGCATTGTAATCGTAATTTTCCTGAGATAAAAAAAAAATTTCTTGGCTTTATTTATTTAGGCTGTAAGGACTGCTTTTGCAGTAAGGAAGAATGCACCATACCATGTTTTGAAAAGATTCGTAAAAAACAATTTTTAAAAAAGGCTAAGAAGGAGGAGACCAGAGTAAAATATATGTTTAGTCACTACCAGGCGCCTTCATGAACCAACACTGACTTGACTACACCATTAGAGAATAATAAAATGACACATCACAAATAATTACAGTGGGTGCTGTGGTACACCACACGGCTTTGCTTTTCAGGACCAACGCAAGGCACACATTCCCCCAACTGCTGAAAATATTTGTAGCTGAAAACTCATAGTTGTGCACCTTTTCCAGAGATTATCCCTGGCTAAAGGGAGTTGCCTTACCCAAACTTTCACCTCCTTCCTGAGGTAAGCTTGAAGCCTATTATGGGTTAAGGCCAGGACCCAAAGATTCAACACACTTGTCTCCTTCCCGGATTGATCTGGGAAACCTCTGAAGAGCCATCCCGGTTCCAGACCTCTCTCTGAGATCAGATGATTGAATCACAGCTCAGCCTCTCCTTCTGACCAATCATTGTTCTCTTGATACTTTTATAAGTTATTCCCACATGCACACAAGTCTCTGTCTTAAATTCTATTTCCGGGAAACTGAATTTAAATCAATCATTATTCAGCTTTATAAAACCTTAGCATTATTTTGTGTTTGTTTCAGATAATATTTTTATTTTTATATTAAGGAGCTAAGTATTATAGGCCCTATCGAGGGCCTTCTCCCTCCCTTTATTTCTAGAGAAATCCACAAACTTTAATTCAACATCTAAAATTCCTATGAAAATTTTTGTATTTCTTTACATATCTATGGCTCCACAAACATCAGATGGTAAATTTTTGCAAGTATTTAAACTTTATATACTGTATCATACAACAGATTCTGTGACTTGATTATTTTTGTGGTCAAAATTGTTTTTGAGGTTTATCTATGTGGATTTAATAAACTCTTTAACCCATAAATTAAATGGAACAATAATAGCTGCTAAATCTCCAATAAGAGACTTGCATATTTGATATATAGTTTCTTTATATTCAATATTTCAGCATTAAACATTTTTAAGAAGTTGTTATTAGCTCCATGGAGTTAAATCTGACTCATGGTGACCTTAAGTACAACAGAATGAAACGTTGCCCAGTCTTGCATCATCCTCAAAATCACCATCACGGTGAAGCCTATTGTTGCAGCTGTTGTGTCAGTCCATCTCACTGAGGGTCTCCCTTGTCCTCACTGGCCCTCGACTTTACCAAACATGATGTCCTCCTCTAGTGATTGATTATCCTGATGATGTGTCCATAGCAAGCAAGTCAGACAATGTTCTAATGTGATTCATAAGGTTTTCATTGACTAATTTTTGGAAGTAAATCACCAGGTTTTCTTCCTAGTATGTCTTAACCTGTAAGTGCCACTGAAACAATAATTCACAGCATGTTTGAGGGTGGAAAGTGTCCTGACAAAATGTAGCAAGAGTGGTATAGTGAAGTGTGCACAAAGAACACTAGTGTTGTGGGAAATGTATTAGGAACTCTGTAAACAGAAGCTTCTATGGAAAAGTAAAATTAGGAAATACCAGTTAAACAAAACTAAATTTTTTTTTTTTTTTTTTTTTTTTTTACTGCACACTGTCTCTCAGCCTTTGATATGGTAAAGCAAATGTACAATCAAAAGAAGCCCATAGTGTGCACTGTCAATAGAATATTTGACATGCCTAGACATGGCCCAATAACTTGAAATTTGCTTCCAAAAATGGAGACCATATAGAGATGTAAGAAAGAGGCAGGCAACTCCAGTGTGGTGATGAAGGAGTTTACTGGGGAGACTTATATATGAAGCCAATTCCTGGGTGGCCACAGGACCAAGCAGATCTTCAATCCCCACAGTGAGAAAGCAGAGGTTTTATAGTGGCAGTGCACAATAGTGGCTATATGCCAGGGACTTACATAAGGATGGCTTAGTAACTGTGGTGAACTAGCAGACCACATGAGGGCACGCATGTTCAGGTTCACAAAGCCTGTTTCCCCCTCATATCATATTTTGGGAGTACAGTCTTCTGAAGCCATTTAATAAGTCACCTTCACTGTGTTGTCTTCCAAGGCCATCCCTTATCCACTAGAGTCGATCCTTTATTAGTTAGAATCTCAGCTTCTTGAAGCCTGGGTTAATATTTGTCATTGTTACTCTTAATGACTAACCAAACACACAGAACAAACTCAATAAATTTGTGTTGCTTTTATCAATGGGCAGATGGATAGATGGGTGAATGAGTGGATAAATATGTGTTACCACAGTATAAATGAACATTTAATGCACAATTATCACATTATATTAAAATTATTTGTTTATACAGCTCTCCCACTAGGCTGTGAGTTCTTTAATGGCAGGAAGTGTGGCTAATTTATATTTTCATCTGCAGTGCCTAACACCAGGCCTTGCATATAATAGATTTCAAAAAAATGCTCTTTGAAAATCTGGAAAAAGAATATAAAAAATGTAGAAGACTGTCAAACAAATGATATGAAACACAATCTTAAAATATTCTCCCAAAAGTATAATGGAGGAGAAAATGAAAAGAATCTGGTTTGGACAGTTAGCTGTTTTTGAACTAAATGTGAATAAATTGTCTTTACACTTTCATACAATTTTCTTCCTCAACCATTGCTTTTGTTTTTATGTAGAGAGAGTTATTCCTAACTGGGGCTAACAAGTGTCAAGCCTCAGAAGAATACTTTTGAATATCACTGAATTTGTACGACTTATAAACAGCTTCTAGGATTTGTAACGCTGCTGGCCTAGCACCAGGATTAAATGCCCACTGAGGCATAGGCCATGGCTAACTTCCCCCATAGAGGTAAAAGTCCCCCCCCCAACAGTGAATGGAAACTAATAGATTGAGAAATTATGTAGTCAGTCAACCTGTAATTGCTCAGATGATAATCTTCCTTGTTTTCTGGTATTGGTTCAAATAACTTCAGTCTCCTCATGCTTGATGCTTCTTTCTTTTCACTTGATTCTTTCACCATATCTGTTTAACATGGAACACACTGTTGTATGGCAAACACACTCTTATATTTTCAATCATTTCACAGAGATTTTCCTTAAAAAAAATATCTTCCTTGAAATCAAAGCTGGAATCAAAAATTCCTAGAATCAAATGAGAATGAAAACACATCCTACCAAAATCTTTGGAACAAAACAAAGGCAGTGATCAGAGGTCAATTTATAGCAACAGAAGCACACATCAGAAAAGAAGAAAGGGACAAAATCAAAACGTTAGCTACACAACTTGAACAAATAGAAAGAGAACAGCAAAAGAAACCCACAGCCAGCAGAAGAAAGGAAACAATAAAGATCAGGGCAGAAAGAAATGAAATAGAGAATAGAAAAAAAAAATAGAATCAACAAAACTAAAAGTTGATTCTTTGAAAGGGTCAATGAAATAGACAAACCACTGGCCAAACTGACAAAAGAAAAACAGGAAAGGACACAAATAACTCAAATAAGAAACGAAATGGGCGACATTACCACAGACAGACCCAACTGAAATGAAAAGGATCATAACAGAGTATTATGAAAAACTAGTCTAACAAATTTGAAAACCTAGAGGAAATGGACAAATATCTAGAAACACACTAACTACCCCAACTAAAACAAATTGATGCTGAATATATGAACAGACCCAGATGGCTTCACTGGAGAATTCTACCAGACATTCAGAGAAGATCTTACACTTGTGCTACTGAAATTATTTCAGAACACAGAAAATGAAGGGATGCTTTCAAATTCATTCTATGAAGCCAGCAAAACCTTGATACCAAAACCAGGCAAAGACACCACAAAAAAAGAAAATTACAGACCAATATCTTTCATGAATATAGGTGTAAAAATTCTCAACAAAATTCTAGCCAATAGAATTCAGGATAGTATATAAAAAAAAAATACATCATGACCCAGTGGGATTCATACCAGGTATGCAAGGATGGTTCAACATCAGAAAATCAATAAAAATAATCTATCACATAAATAAAAGAATCACATGATCATCTCAATCAATGCCGAAAAGGCATTTAATAAAGCCCAACACTGCTTCCTGATAAAAATTCTCAATAAAATAAGTATAAAAGGAAAATTCCTCAACATAATAAAAGGCATCTATACAAAACTTTTATACAAAACCAGCAGCCAACACCCTTCTTAATGGAGAGAGGCTGAAAACATTCCTCTTCGGAGCAAGAACAAGACAAGGATGCCGTTTATCACCACTCCTATTCAACAGTGAGCTGGAAGTCCTAGCTAGAACAATAAGACAAGAGAAAGAAATAAAGGACATCCAAATTGGTAATGAAGAAGTAAAACTGTCCCTGTTCGTGGATGATCTGATACTATACATAGAAAACCCAAAAGACACCATAAGAAAACTACTGGATCTAGTAGAAAAATTCAACAGAGTAGCAGGTTACAAGATAAACATAAAAAAAAAAAAATCAGTTGGATTCCTATACACCAATAAAGAGAATGACAAAAAGGGAATCAAGAAAATAATACCATTTATAATAGCCTCTAAAAAAATAAGATACTTAGAAATAAATCTAACCAGGGGTGTGAAAGACCTATACAAAGAAAACTACAAAACATTACAGAAAGGAACCAAAAGACATCTGCACAAATGGAAAAAACATACCATGCTCATGGATAGGTAGACTCAATATTGTGAAAATGACAATTCTACCCAAGGCAATCTACAAATACAATGCAATCCCGACCCAAATACCAACAGCATTCTTTAAAGAGGTGGGAAAAATAATCATTAACTTTACACAGAAAGGAAAGCGGCTCCTGATAAGTAAAGCACCACTGAAGAAGAATAAAGTAGGAGGACTCACACTACTGGACCTCAGAACCTACTATCCAGCTATGGTAGTCAAAACAGCCTAGTACTGGTACAACCACGGATGCATTGGCCAGTGGAACAGAACTGAGAACCCAGATGTAAATCCACCCACCTACGGTCACGTGATCTTTGACAAGGGACCAAAGTCCATCAAATAGGGAAAAGACAATCTTTTTCAACAAATGGTGGTGACAAAACCAGATGTCTATCTGCAAAAACATGAAACGGGACCTACACCACACACCACACCAAAAACTAATTCTAAATGAACGGAAGACCTCAATATAAAGCCCCAAACTACAAAGATCATAGAGTTAAAAACAGGGCCAACACTACAAGCCTTAATACACAGCATTAACAGGATACAAACCATAACTAAAAACATACAAACTCCAGAAGATGAGCTAGGTAACTGGATTTTCTAAAAATTAAGCACTTAATGCTCATCAAAAGACTTCACTAGAAGAATAAAAAGAGAACATATGGACTGGGAAAAAAATTTTCACTGTCACAAATCAGAAAAAGGTCTAACCTCTAAAATCTGTGGGAAAATCTAACACCTCTACAACAGAAAGACAACCCAATTAAAAAACAGGCAAAGGAAATGAACAGGCACTTCACCAGAGAAGACAATCAAGCAGCTAACAGATGTATGAGGAAATGCTCTTGATCAGTAGCCGTTACAGAAATGCAAATAAAAACCACAATGAGATACCACCTTACCCTGGCACTGCTGGCACAAATCAAAAAACAGAAAATAACAAATGCTGGAGAGGCTGCAGGGAGACTGGAAGTCTTATGCACTGCTGGTGAGAATGCAAAATGGTAAAACCATTTTGGAAAAGGATATGGTGCTTCCTTAAAAAAAGAAATAGAAATATCATATGATCCAGCAATTCCACTCCTAGGAATATATCCTGCAGAAATAAGAGGCGTCACAAGAATAGATATATGTACACCCACGTTCCTTGCAGCTTTGTTCACAATAGCAAAAAGATGGAACAACCTACGTGCCTATTGACAGAATGGATAAAATATGGTACATACACGCAATGGAGTACTAAGCAATGACAAAGAACAATGATGAATCTGCCAAGCATCTCACAACATGGATCTATCTGAAGGGCATTATGCTGAGTGAAATAAATCAGTCACAAAAGGACTAATACTGTATGAGACCACTACTAGGAAAATTTATGAAAAAGTTTACACACACAAAGAAACAATCTTTGATGGTTACAACAGAGGGGATGGGTAGGGGTGGGGAAATAATAAATACACAATAGGTAAGTGGTAACTTTGCTGAAGGGTAAGACAGTACACAATGCTGGGGAAGCTAGCACAACTTGTCCAAGACAAGGTCACAGAAGCTCCGTAGACACATCCAAACTCCCTGAGGGACTGAATTACTGGGCTGAAGGTTATGGGGACCACGGTTTCAGGGAACACCTAGCTCAATTGGTATAATACACTTTATAAGGAAAATGTTCTATATTCTACTTTGGTGAGTAGCATCTGGGGTCTTAAAAACTTGTGAGCAGCCATCTAAAATACTACTCTGGTCTTACCCCATCTGGGGCAACGGAGAATGAAGAAACAAAAGACAAAGAAGAGATTAGTCCAAAGAACTAATGGACCACAACTACCACAGCCTCCACCAGACTGATTCTGCTAAAACTAGATGGCTACCAGCTACCACCACTGACTGCTCTGACAGTTTGCTTCTGGAGTTTGTATGTTTTTAGTTATGGTTTGTATCCTGTTAATGCTGTGTAGTAAGGCTTGTAGTGTTGGCCCTATTTTTAATTTTATGATCTTTATAGAATTAAAGCTCAGACACAATAGGAGATCCCAGACAGAGCCAGAGAAAAATGTAGAACAAAATTCGAACTCACAAAAAAAGAACAGATTTTACTGGCCTAACAGAGACTGGAGAAACCCTGAAAGTATGGCTCCAAAGACTCTTAGCTCAGTAATGAAGTCACTCCAGAGGTTCACCATTCAGCTAAAGATTAGACAGGCCCATAAAACAAAATGAGACTAAAGGGGCACACCAGCCCAGGGGGCAAGGATGAGAAGGCAGGAGGGGACAGGAAAGATGGTCATAGGGAGCCCAAGATCAAGAAGGGGAGAGTGTTAACATGTTGTGGGGTTGGTAACCAACTTCAAAAAACAATATGTGTATTAATTGCTTAACAAGAAGCTAGTTTGTTCTATAAACTTCATCTAAACTACAATTAAAAAAAAAGGTTGAGATTAAAAGAAAAAAAAAAGATCTTTCCTGAAGATACTATTCTTTGTCCTGCCCTCTTATATATAGATCACATACAAATTGCACATTTGAAATAACTGAGAGTAGAAAGGTGAGTTTAGCATCTTCCTCAGCCATGCCATTTTCTGGACTTTTGCTTTCTTTACATTATATAATACTCTATACTGCATGAAGTTCATGCTTTCCTCATACAGTAGCAACTGCCTCTTCATTGCTGCCATAAGTTTACCTCCAGTTTACCCTCCTTTGTCTTTTCTTCCTCTGTCCAGGCCCATCCCTAGAGGTGGCATTAGGTGTTCTTCCAATGTACTCCCATCCCTGTTGCCGTGGAATCAATTCTAAGAGTCATCCTATGTGACAGAGTAGAACTGCCCCATAGGGTTTCCAAGGAGCTGCTGGTGGATTAGAACTGCCAACCTTAACCACTTGTACCACTAGGGCACCATACTCCCATAATACTCTGTAATTATCCAAACACTTAACCACTTGTACCACTAGGGCACCATACTCCCATAATACTCTGTAATTATCCAAAAATGAATCAACTCAGGATTCTGATCCTACTTATGCATATTACTCAATAGAGTGTGGCTCCCTGAGAGTAATTATTGTCTTCTTTTGTTTTTTTCATTATTGCATCCGAGTATTTGACACAATGTCTGTGCAGTGCGATGGATCACTTTTATACGGCCTTTCTCACCAGGGTCTTTTAATTCCCAACAAACGATTGGGTGGGGCTATAGAAATAAGATTCTCGTGGCCCACCAAGGGAATTGAATAGCTTAATAATAATGCAAATAAGGTGCATGGCACCCTTGTGTGGGTGTGAGCAGGCAAATAAGGCATATTTAACTCTAACAAGGGGATTGGTCATTTTTGTCATCCCACTAGGTTTAAAATGAGCCACCCCAGAGGCAGAAAGGGAGGACCTCATTATCATCAAGAAGAACTAAGAGTGAGCCACTTCCTTTGGACTTGGGGTAGGGACTCCAAAGGGACCCCTGTTCTGAGAACCTCCTAGATCCAGGAGACAGAGAAAGAGAGTAATAACACTGGGACTGCACAAGATAGCAACAAGCAGTGGCAGAGAAATGGCAGCAGCAGAACTAGGAGACTAGTGCAAGACAGCTCAGTGGGCTTCTGGCCCATGGAGCAAAGCAATTATATTAGGCTTACTGACCCACTGAGTGAGAGAGCTGAGTGCCTTTGGGCAGGAGGCTTTCTGATGGAATGGAGCACTAGGCACATATCAACGGAGCTAAGAGCTTTGTAGCACATTCCCATTCCTAGGGACCCAGGGGCTGAGGGATAAGCCTGCCTGCGAGCACCACTGAGGCACTGTCCTGACTAAAGAACTGTATCCTGAGTAGTTTTTGACCCTGAATTATACCCTGTTACTTCCCTAATAAAGCCCATAATTGTGAGTATTTACTGTGAGTTCTATGTGACCACAGCAACAAGCTATTGAACCCTGCAAAGGAGTAGAGACTGACGTGGGAGGTACAGCTGGTGTAGAAATTGGTAAAAGGTTTGGAGAGAGGAGTATGTCTGACCTCCACTTTGTAAAATCAGCCTTAGGCTGTTGATGCTAATGATTCTCTCTCCCCCTCGTGAAGTTGGAGGAGGTCGGACTCCTCCACCATGCCATTTTTACAGCCTGCATCCATATTTTATTCTGTTTAATATTTGTTGAGGAATGGAATAATTATGGGGTGCAGCCATGCAGTAGCATCCAGGTTTCCATCACAAACACATGATTTATGTTGTTAAAGTTACTCACCAATAATCTTCAGGACCCCATGAAGCTCTCTAATTACTACTGACTGCTGTGTTTGTGGGCTTTTGCTCATTTATATTTCTTAGGCAATTCAAAACAGTATTTGGTTCTTTTTTTTCCCACCAATTTCCTGATGCCTAGTTCAAATTCCATGTTCTGTCTAAGGAGAATTGTCAGTAGTAGGTGGGAATAAGGGAAAGTATTTGGGAAAGAAAACTGTCAGTTCCACTTAACGAGGGTAATATAAACCTTTTTGCTGCCTCCATCCACCACAGGGAGACCTTTAAAAGTTCTGCCTGCTAACTTCCACCAACCTGGACGCATATCTTCACATCCCAGCTCCAATACTAGTGCATCCATGCCATCAGTGCACTCATTCACTTCACTTCGCCTGAATTACACTTACAGAATTTTGTGTTCTTAATTTGGCACCACTTAAATAATTACACAGCACCTGTCTGTCAGTTTGTTGTATTGTGGTGACCTGCATGTTGCTCTGATGCAGGAAGCTATGGCATCAGAATTTCAAATGCCAGCAAGATAACCCATGGTAGACAGGTTTCATTGGAGCTTCCAGACTAAGACAGGCTATGAAGAAAAACTTGGTAATCAACTTTTGAAAACTAGCTGGTGAAAGTCCTAGGGATCTAACAGAATATTATCCAATATAGTGCTGGAAGATAAGGCTCCTAGGTTAGAAAAAAGGTTAGAAGACACTCAAAATACACAGTGATCACAACAATGGGCTAGAGCATACCAGTGATCATGAAGATAGTACAGAACCAGGTAACACTGTTCTGTTGTGCAAGAATCTCTATGAGTTGGAGTCTACTTCACAGCAACTAACATTGTGAGTCACTCTTCCACATGCCTCCTCAAACTCAATCAATGATTTCACAAGACAAACAACAATAAATTATCAACAAAAGGGTACCTTTGTAAGAGCTTTGTTTCATAAAGACTGCTTGGTATCTTCCTCGATCTCACCATTCCCATGAGGTCCTGCTAAATCCCCATAACTTCCAGGATCATCCAGATTACTTCCTATAAATTTTCAACTCTTGTACTTACTTCTAGTTTGATTCTGAAGGTTCTAAATTTAGCTGAATTTCAGTAAGAGTCCCGTAGTTCAGCACTGACTCTTATAAGTTTTTCCTAAGCTGCAGTGGGTTTAAGCAAATTAAACACTCTTAAACTGAAGCTGCTCAAATAAATATAATTATAAAAATACATTGAGTCCGATTTGTCCTCTGGTCTTGTCCCCCAGATGAGATTGCATATTTTTTATATAAATAATGTACCCGTTCTACAATTTGTTTGCCAGCCACTGCCTTCCCCCCCGCCCCGTCCCAGTTAGTTTCCAAAGTGGGCTATGCTAACTTTTTTTACAGCAACTTGTAAAAAAAATTGGCATAGCAACTCTTATGAAAATACCTCACCGTGGAGAGAGCAGCTGGCAAAGAAACATAGAAGGCGTGTGTTATTTGCATAAAAATATGGTACGTGTACTGTCAGCACATGCTGCCTTTTGAAGTTATAGCAATGGGTGTTTCTGTTCTCTTGATCTATGTCTGACCACACTGGATCTATCCAGTCATCTGTCCTGGAAAAAATTGAGAAATATAAGGTCTCAGTTTCCTTCACAAATGAGCGGTTCTAACCCATCTTCACAGGTTCACCTGGCCAATTGCAGCATTCCAGGTAGACATTGTCGGTTCACCACTGCCCGTATTCGTTCAGTAGGATAGAGCTGATGATTTCTACTGTGAGGTCCCAGAAGATGAATCCCTTGCTCCATACTGGCAACACTTGCCTTCGTTTTCCAAATCTACAGACAGAATATAGAATTTTTTTTATCTGAACGCCTTTGTCTCCCTCTTATTAGGAAGTGTGTGAATGGCAGCCTCATTCACCATCAGTTTATTGGAATATTTTGTTTACAATGCCATCTGCATATGACACACTTTTTGCTCTCTACGTAGTATTTGCCAATGCATACTATTGTAGTCTATGTATCTTTCTATAGACACCACATGAGAAAACAGTGTACTGGTGTACTGAGAAATCACACTAGCTAATAAAATTGTCCCTTTGCATTTCTCTAAGCTACTACTGGGGGAAGGGGCTGCTATTTCAAAGCCAGATATTTGCCTACTTAGTAGTTTTAGGCATTTTGTACAGCTTAAATGATGATAAAATCTTCTACGGTAGTGTAAAGACGTTGGTGTTTTTAGAAATCTATTTTATAACAATGTAACTATAAAAACTATACTAGTCATAAAAGAGACAAAGCAAAGATAAAAATTCAATTAGGAAAACCTAGGGCATATATGGAGAGTGGCTGGTCTCATATCTCGCATCAAACACAGGGAGCAAGATCAGTGCTATGTAGATGAAACCGTGTTAATTTGAACTCAATTCTGATTTTGAATTATGGCTCTCTCATAAATTCATAAATTATGTGACCATGGAAAAGTAACTTAACTTCTTTGGAACTATAAAATGGGAAGAGGTTAGTCCATAGAAAACATTCTTTGAAAGAACCTAGCCAAGGAGTAGCACACGCTAAGTGATCAATCACCATTCACTTCCTATAGAACATTAAACCACAAGAGGAAAACCCTTGAGTGTATTTTATTATTTTTTTTATCTTTATTATGGAGAGAAAAATCAAAACTGGATAAATGAAGAATATGGAAAACAGAAGCAAAGAAAAATGCATTTCTGAAAATGATGCATATATATAAATCAAATTTTTCTTAATCAGGGTAATGAAAGGTGTTGATTAAATTGTCTTATCCCAAAATATGCATTGGAACCATAACCCCTATATCTGTGTATGTAATCCTGTTTGGAAATAGGGTTTTCTTTGTTATGTTAATTGGATCATACCCCAGTAGAACCAAAACAAACCAAACCTGTTGCCATTAAGTCAATTCTGACTCATAGCAACCCCTATGTATAATAGAACAAAACACTGCCTGGACCTGTGCCATCCTCACAATCCTTGTTATGCTTGAGCTCATTGTTGCAGCCACTGTGTTAATCCATCTGGCTGAGGGTTTTCTTCTTTTTCACTGATCCTCTACTTTACCAAGCATGTTGTCCTTCTCCAGGGACGGATCCATCCTGATGACATGTCTAAAGTATGTGAGACAAAGTCTCACCATCCTTGCTTCAAAGAAGCATTCTGACTGTATTTCTTCAGAGACCAATTTGTTCGTTCTTCCATGGTATATTCAGTATTCTTTGCCAACACCATAATTTGAAGATATCAATTCTTCTTCGGTCTTTCTTATTCTTTGTCCAGCTTTTGAATGCATATAAGGAGGTTGAAAACACCATGCCTTGGGTCAGGTGCACCTTAGTCCTTAAAGTGACATCTTTGCTTTTTAACACTTTAAACAGGTCTTTTGCCCGAATTTGTCCAATGCAATGCATCATTTGATTTCTTGACTGCTGCTTCCATGGGTGTTGATTGTGCATTCAAGTAAAATGAAATCCTTTACAACTTCCAACTTTTCTCCATTTGTCTTGATGTTGCTTATTGGCCCAGTTGTGAGAATTTTTGTTTTCTTTATGTTGAGGTGTAATCAGTACTGAAGTCTGTAGCCTTTGATCTTCATCAATAAGTGCTTCAAGTCCTCTTCACTTTCAGCAAGCAAAGTTGTGTCGTCTGCATAACACAGGTTGTTAATGAGTCTTCCTCCAATTCTGATGCTGCATACTTCATATAGTGCAGTTTTTCAGATTATTTGCTCAGCATACAGACTGAATAAGTATGGTGAAAAGATACAACTCTGACACACACCTTTCTTGGCATTAAACCACGCAGTATCCCCTTGTTCTCTTTTCATGACTGCCTCTTGATCTATGTACAGGTTCTGCATGAGCACACAATTAAGTGTCCTGGAATTTCCATTCTTCACAATGTTATCCATAATTTGTTATGATCCACACAGTTTAATGCCTTTGCATAGTCAATAAAACACAGATAAACATTTTTCTGGTATTCTCTGCTTTCAGTCAGGAACAATCTGACTTCAGCAATGATATCTGTGGTTCTACATACTCTTCTGAATCTGGCTTGAATTTCTGGCAGTTTCCTGTTGATGTACTACTGTACTGCTTTTGAATGATATTCAGCAAAATTTCACTTGCATGTGATATTAATGATATTGTTCAATAATTTCCAGAGGTCAATGCATTATTTATTCATGAATTGTAAAAAATTCCAAAATTTAACATTTTAAAGGAAAAATACATGAAACAAATACTAACTAATATGAAAGGAGAAACAGACAACTCCAAAATAATAGTCAGGGACTTCAAAACACCACTTTCATTTATAGACAGAACATCTAGAAGAAGATCATTAAGGATATTGAAAACTTAAATGAATACATAAGCCAATTTGACCTATTGAAAATATATAGAACACACCATCCAATATCAGAACAATACACGTGAATCATTTCCCAGAATAGACCATATACTATGACACAAAACAAGTCTCAACAAATTTAAAAAGATTGAAATCATACAAAACTTTATCTCTGACCATATCAGAAGCTTGAAGTCAGCCTCAAGAAAAATGAGATAAAAAAATAAATATGTGGAAACAAAATAATACACTGCTTAAAAACTATTGGGTCATAGAAGAAATCAAAAATCAAATTTAAAAATTCTTAAAATCAAATTAAAATGAAAGCACAACATTTCAAAACTTTGAACACAGCAAAAACAGTACTCAGACGGAAATTCGTAGTAACAAATGCCTATGTAAAAAAAGAAAGATCTAAAATCTGTAACTTAAACCCATAACTTGACAAATAGAAAAGGAAAGCAATAGAGGCCTAAAAAAGCTACCTGAAAAAAAAGAAAATAACCAAGATCAGGGCAGAAATAAACGAAATAGGAAATAGAAAAACAATAGAGAGAAGCAACAAAAAGCAGAGTTGGTTCTTTTAGACGGTCAATAAAATAGACAAACCACTGGCTAGACTGACAAAAGAAAAAAAACAAGAAGGGACAACCAAATTAAGAAATAAACTGGAGCTATTTTTTTTTATTACAATAGATCCAACTGATATAAAGAGGATCATCACAGATTACTATGGAAAATTGTGCTCCAACAAATTTTAACACCTAGATGAACTGTACAAATTCCTAGAAATACACTGCCTATATAAACTAACACAAAGAGGTAGAAAATCCACACATATGCATTACAAAAGAAGAGGTTGAAGATGTCATCAAAAAAATGCCAAGAAAGAAAGAAAGCCCTGGACCAGATGACTACACTGAGGAATTCAACCAAACATTCAGAGAAGGTCTGACACCAATTCTATTCAAATTTTACAAAAAACAGAAAAGAAGGAATACTTCCTAATTGATTCTATGAAGCTAGCATCACTCTAATACCCATACGAGGCAAAGGCATCACAAAATTAAAAAAGAAAGAAAATTACCGAACAATAGCCCTCATGAACATATATGCAAAAAAATTTCAACAAAATTCTAGCCAACAGAATTCATCCATATGTCAAAAAAATCAAATACCACAATCAAGTGGGATTCATACTAGAATTACAAGGATGGTTCACACATTAGAAAATTAATCAAGGTAATCTACCATTTAAATAAAACAAAGGAAAAGAACCATATGATCCTATCAATTGATGTAGAAATGGCATTTGATAAAATTCAACACCCTTTCCTGATACAAATCTTCAACAAAATAAGAATAGAAGGGAAATTTCTCAACATAATTGAGGGCATATATGCAAAAACAAAAGTCAACATTCTACTAAAAGAAGAAAGACTGAGAGCTTCTCTTTTGAGAACAGGAATGAGACATGGACGCCCATTATCAATACTCTAATTCAATATTGTACAGGAAGTCCTAAAACAAACAAACAAAAAAAAGTAAAAACCCACTGCTGTCGAGTTCATTCCGACTCATTGAAACCCCATAAAGTTGCCAAGGGTGTCAATCTCCATGGAAGCAGACTGCCACATCTTTCTCCCACAGAGCTGGTGGTGGTTTCAAACTGCCGACCTTTCAGTTAGCAGTTGATCACTTTAACCACTGTGCCACCAGAGCACAAAGATTTTATAGACAATTATTTTGGTGTTAGTCCTCTGACAGTGTCACTGAGTGTGGTCCGCATCCTCCACACACTCCTAGTGACACCATTGTTCTTCACCCTCATCAAAAGCTGGCCAGTCAAACTTGATTTTGAAACTTGCTAATCTAGTACATATGGAAAACAAAAATCCTCACAACTGGGCAAATAAGTAACATCACAATAAAAAGAGAAAAGTTTGAAATTGTCAAGGATTTCGTTTTAGTTGGATCCACAATCAACACCCTGGAAGCAGCAGTCAAGAAATCAAAAGACATATGGCATCGGGCAAATCTGCTGCAAAAGACCTCTTTAAAATGTTGAAAGCAAAGATGTCACTATGAGGGCTAAAATGTATTTTAAATCATCTCGCATACATGGGAATTCTGGACAATGAATAAGGAAAACAAAGACTTGACATCTTTGAATTATGGTGTTGGTGAAGAGTATTGAATATACTATAGACTGCCAGAAGAATGAACAAATCTGTCTTGGAAGGAGTACAGCCAAAATGCTCATTAAAAGCAAGGACGGCAACACTTTTCTTGCATACTTTGGACACGTTATCAGGAGGGACCAGTCTCTGGAGAAGGACATCATGCTTGGTAGAGGGTCAGGGATAGAGAGGAAGACCCTCAAGGAGATGTATTTATGTAGCAGCCGCAGCAGTGGGTTCAAACATATCATTGATTTTAAGGATTGTGCAGGACTGGACTGGGCAGCGTTTAGTTCTCCTGTACATAGAGTCGCTATGAGTGGGAACCGACTCAATGGTATCTAATAACAACAACAACAGCAAGGTAGAACAGAAGCACTAAACATGACATTTTGCCATTTAACTGGAATATCCCATGAAACCATGACCCTAAATCTCCAAAGAAACCAAAACCCAGGAAGAATTTAGTTGTACGTAAGCAGCCTCAGCAGCTACAATTGTGTTGTCTTTATGTAAAATACCTACCACACAACTTTTGCCAATTCAGCTTTTTATCTGTGTACAACTTATTGACAGCAATTACATTAATCATCTGTGAAATCCTACACTTAATGAAATTTTTCCATCAGCCTAAACTGAAACTCAGTGCTTCATAAGCAATAGCTCCACATTTCTCCCTCTTCCCCACCCCTGGTAACCACTAATAAACTTTGGTCTCTATACATTTTCCTATATTTGTCTTTTTATATAAGTGAGATCATAGATTATTTGTCCTGTTTTCATTAATTTATTTCACATTTTTGCTTTTGTGAACAACACTGCAATGAACATTGATTTACGTTTTTGTGTCTGTGTCACTGCTTTCAAATCCCTTGGGTATATTCATAGCAGCGGAATTGCTGGGTCATATGGTACTTCTGTTTTTAGTTTTTTGAGGAACAACCACATTATTTTCCACAATGGCTGGACCATTTTGCATTTCCACCAGCAATGGGCAAGGGCTCCAATTTCCCAATTTCCATATCCTCAACACATTTGTTATTTTCTTTCTTTCTTTTTTTAAATTTTAGCCATCCTAATGTTTTTTTAATGGGAGTGAAATGATTATCCAACTGATGTTTTTAATTGCATCTCTCTGGTGGGTAATGACATTGAATGTCTTTTCATGTGTTCATTTGAATGTCCTCTTTGGTGAAATGTCTATTCCATTCCTTTGCCCATTTTTTCATTATGTTATTTGACATTTTGCTTTTAAGTTGTCAAAGTTTTAAATACATTTTGATTATTAGATTATTATTGACATATGATATTCAAACATTCTTCCAGTTAATAACTTGTCTTTTCATTTTTTTTTTATTAAGTCTTTTGATGAGCAAAAGTATTTCTTTTTATGAGGTTCCATTTGTTTATTTTGTCCTTGGCTGTTTGTGCTTTGATTATTATATTAGATAATTCATTGTTTAAAGGTAGACCCTATAGCCTTGCCCCGTACTTTGTTCTAAGAATTTTATGGTTTTAGTTTGAACATATGGGTCTTTAATCCCTTTTGAATTTTTTTGTGTAAGACGTGTTTCCTCTTTCACTTTTATACACGTGGAAATCCAATTTTGCAACACTATTGAAAAGACTCATCTTTCAAAATTGAATGGACTTAGCACCCTTGTCAAAAATCAGTTGACCATAGATGTGTGGGTTTATTTCTGAACTCTCAATCCTATTGCAGTGGTCTGTGTGTCTATCATTATACCAATACCAGGTTGTGCTGATTACTGTAGCTGTATAATATGTTTTAAAATCAGGAAGTAGGAAGGGGATGAGACAGCAGAGTAGTCAGACACTTCTGGTGATCCCTCTTACAACAAAGGCCCAAAGAAACAAGTGAAACAATTATATATACGACAAGCTAGGAGCCCTGAACATCAAAGGCAAAGTTAGAAAGTGGACCGAGTGACAGGGGGAGGGAGAGATGGCCGGGAGTTGCTGGACCTAATTTGGCAGGAAACCTCAGGCACAATACTCTGGAGCAAATACAGCAGGGCTGGTTGTAGTGTTCCAGACATGGTTTCCCGAGGGAGAGACAGGG
This sequence comes from Elephas maximus indicus, assembly GCF_024166365.1. NCBI lineage: Eukaryota > Metazoa > Chordata > Mammalia > Proboscidea > Elephantidae > Elephas > Elephas maximus. The sequence continues at coordinate 128,110,875 of NC_064826.1, forward strand.
AGCTGCGCAGCTTCCTTATTACTCCAGAACCAGAGAATAATAGAGCTACTGGCAAAGGCTAAGTACTTGCATTTATTTTACCATGCCCCCAGCCCCCAAACCAGCTTCAGTGGCTGTCAATTTCCCTGGGCCTGAGATAGGTTCTGCTGCAGGACCTGAGCCATTCTCTGGGCCTTGAAGAAGGAATAAGTTAGCAGTTGAAGGAAAAGATTATCTTCTAGCTCCACTAAGCTGGGGAGCACAGGACAGAAGTGGCTCTTGTCCAGGCACAAATGGTCCATAGACTTTGAATACATTTCACCTCTGCATGGGCCTGTGTTGGACCATTTCAGGAAAATAGGCCCTTGTTGGCAGACTGCAACTGTTTAAGCTGTGTGGTGGAGAGGTGGTTTTTTGATGTTTGACACCACTTTGCCTATTACTTACCCACTTACCCACATCAGGGGCATAAGGACTGGTGGTTCCACCAATGTCACATAACCACCCACAATAGGGGTCTAAGAATAACTGGTTCCTCCCAGTTCTTACAACAAAAAGCATTGAGTGGCCATGGTCCAGGAACAGAACAAACCCACCTGTGTACTTTAGGGAACAGGGACATGCTTTCCTCACACTCAGGGGATGGTTGTCAGCCCCCTGCCTTATCTGAGCGTGACCCCCTCCTGCAACCAGATACCTGTGCCTATACCAATCACCCCTGCTGCTCTAAGCCTGTAGAACAGAGCCTGTACCACACACTTGAGGACCAACAACCTGGACACCAGAGCTGAATCCATACAAGAAACATGCATGGACTCCTAAGCTTATATACCTGGTAACAGCTCTAGCCCTCTGGTGATAGGACAAAAATAATCAAGCTAGCTCACTCAAGCACCCTACTTGGGCATAAAAAACAAAACAAAACAAAAAAACAAAGCAAGAACCTAGGATATAGTAAGCAAGCATAAAATAAGCTAATACAATAACTTATAGATGGTTTGGAGACAACAGTGAATATCAAATCATGTAAAGAACCAGACAATGATCACTTCAAGAAGCTCTCAAAATAAAGAATCAAGGAATCTGGATGAAGGTGTATTCCTGGCTTTACCAGACGTAGAATACAAAATATTAATATACAGAACTATTCAACACATCAGGAATGAGATCAAGCAAAACACAGGATGAGCCAAGGAACACACAGATAAAGCAGTT